>NC_045629.1:67015521-67640521 GCF_009829155.1 Mustela erminea
CAGAGAGAGAGAGAGAGGGAAGCAGGCCCCCTGCTGAGCAGAGAGCCCGATGCGGGACTCGATCCCAGGACCCCGAGATCATGACCTGAGCCGAAGGCAGCGGCTTAACCCACTGAGCCACCCAGGCGCCCTGGAAATATTTTTTTTTAACTATTAAAATCTGTTTACCAAAAAAAAAAAAAAATCTGTTTACAGATTCCTGTCTCACGTTGAGGTATTTTATCCATTTCGAGTTTATCTTTGTGTATGGTGTAAGAGAATGGTCGATTCATTCTTCTACACATAGCTGTCCAATTTTCTAAGCATCATTTATTGAATAAAATCTGTTTGCAGTCTACAGTGTCCCCTTTGGGCTGCACTTTAGCTAAATAAAATGATAACCATCTTCTGTTTACATCTTAGAGATTCTTGTGGTGTGGACCTTCAACTCTGGGACTAACCTTAACTCACAGAGACCCCTCCCAACCCCCACTCCATTTTTCTTACACATAAGGCCTTGCAATGATTCCACTTCCAGTTCAGGAATGGATGCCCTAGAAATATTGCTTAGGAGTATGAACTGGTATGTGTGAAAATGATAATATGGAAATTATTTGCTTAACTGGTGACTATAAATAAAAGTGCCCTAGTTAAACTTGTTAAGTAGAGATTAGGCTAAGCTGGTGCCCCAAAGAAAACAATCTGTAATAATATGAGCCACCACACCTTCAAAGTAAGGAGTCCAGAAGATAGAAACTGTGAGGGAGACGTCCTACCCTGGGAATAATAATCTGGGTTTCTGACTATTGGTTCACATGAAGCAACTCCCCCAGTTGGGTGGATAAAACTTTTAGTAAGCCACCCCAGGGAGAAGGCTTACAGACCATTTTCCCCCACCAGCTATTGGCATCCCCCTGATATTTGCTCACCTGCCTGAAGAATTTTCTAGAAAGCCCCTTGGACATGATGAGTCCTTCTTGACAAAGCAGAGGGATGGTGGGTGAACTGAGAGAAGTCAGTGGCTCCATATTTGCTCAGTAACATGACATAGGGTCCAGGGGAGTTTTTGGTCCCTCTTCTGACCAGTTTCTCCACTTTTGTTCTCCAGATGAAATAGAGGTTGGAAGAGGAATAAAAATAAACACTTGACACATCATGCCTATCTACCTTTGCTCTATTTGTTGGCCAAGGTCAAAATTATTCACTACGAGCAAAGGGTTTTTGGTATGTAATGCTATGTGAAAACAATTCAGGTTTTGATATTTAAACTAAAAAAAACAATTTCGTTGTCATTAATCAAGCATGGTGTTGATCAATGTCTGAAAAAAAACTGTCTAGGAAGGACGAGTGTCTTCTGAAATATTAGTAAATTCTTCATTAAAGAAAATTCTGTGGTCTAATTAGTTTGGAAGTCACAAGAAACAAAGTTAGGTGGACTTTTTTTCTGTAGAAATTCTCACAATGTTTAATACAGTCTTGATTTGCTATCAGAGCTAATTAATTATCCCAGCTAACAGTATTATCAGAGAAAAAGAAGAGACAGGGGAGGAAAAAAAACAACATAATAAATTACTTTAGGGAGGCAACCAACCATATCTGCTGAAATGTAATCAGCATGCATTACGGTTCCCCTTTGGCCAGGAAAAAAGTGATAAATAATACTGCATTAAATATCAGTTTATCTTTTTTAATCTCCCAGTTAACGTCATTCGAGAAAGACACCAGGCACAACCCTGCTCTCAAATCTCACAGATCACTGTCATGTGTTTGTGCAAATTACTTAGCTTCTCAGAGCCTGAAACTTCTCAGCCATAAAAGTGAGCCAATGCCTAGCTCTTGGGTTATTGTAAAGGTTGCATGCAGTTATGAATGCTCTGCCAGGTACAGAAGATCCGTCGATTCCTTCTTTCTCTCCCAGACCTTCACACTTTCCCCAGCCTCAATCAGCCATTTGAACATAAAGTGACTCACACAAGAATGAGAGTCACTCTCCTGCTACAGTGTTCCACTTCTCTGGGAGAACAGTGTCCAAGGGTGATTGTCCCTAAAACGTCATCCCATGTGTCCATTCAGTTAAGCGGTGAACACATCCCTATGAGGATCAGGCACTAGGTATAAAGACGGGTATGCTTCGTTCCCTGACTGAGCTTACTGTCTGGCAGTGAAATGCATCATGAAACAAGCACCAGATCTGAGGTGAATGTTCAGGGTGTTCATTGTGCTCCTGGGAATCCGGGAGAAGGAGTAGAAGCATAGTACAGCCCACTCTTCCTCTGACACACAGTGAAGGAATCCGC
Source organism: Mustela erminea (assembly GCF_009829155.1). Lineage (NCBI taxonomy): Eukaryota > Metazoa > Chordata > Mammalia > Carnivora > Mustelidae > Mustela > Mustela erminea. Next base: position 67,017,798 of record NC_045629.1, read on the forward strand.
ATAAGAATCACATCCATGTTGAAGAAGGAAGTCAGGACTGGAGTGAAGAAAAGAATGGGAAGGACTATGCCTTCAGGTTTTCTCACTTGACCTCCACAGCAACTCACAAAGGTGGTAAAGCAGAGTAAAGAATTTTTCCCAAGGGCAAAGAGCCAGTTGCCGGTGGAGCCAGGGCCATTGCCCAGGATTTCTGAGATCTAGCTCAAACTCTTCACCATTGTATGTGTATGTAAGTGGCCACAAGTGGGATAAACCTAGAGGAACTTCCTTAAAATCTCCAACTAAGGATGACCCTATGATTAGTTTCTTCAAATAACACTTCTTTAGAATTCTGTTGTTTTCCCTGCTGGCTTTGGCAACACATATACAGAATTCTGTTGTTTTCCTTCTCACTTCTCATGCTATTCCCCAAATTTCACTTTGTTCTTACCAATGTCATAACATATCTGTGTGTACTTACACAAAGCCAAGGATAATGTCATTTCTCTCCATATATTTTCAGTACCTAGCTTATGTTGACTGATATAATAAATTAATTGAAGGGCGCCTTGGTGGCTCAGTGGGTTAAAGCCTCTGCCTTCGGCTTGGGTCATGATCCCAGGGTCCTGGGATCGAGCCCCAAGTCGGGCTCTCTGCTCTGCAGAGAGCCTGCTTAAAAGAGAAAAGAAAAGAATAATAATAATAATAATTAATTGACATGTTAACTGAGATTAGTTACACTACTTTATATAAATAATTAGTAAAATCCTAGTTTTGTTTCTTTTTGGAAGTTTTATTTATTTAAGTAATCTTTATACCCTCCATGGGGCTGGAACTCACAAACCCAGGATCAAGAGTCATATATTCCTCTGGCTGAGCCAGCCAGGGCCCCCACAAAACCTACTTTTTAAATTTTTATTTATTTATTTATATTTTTTGTACATTTTAAGATTTTATTTACTTATTTGACACAGAGAGAGAGAGATCACAAGTAGGCAGAAAGAGAGGGAAGCAGGCTCCCCACTGAGCAGAGAGCCCAATGTGGGGCTTGATCCCAGGACGCTGAGACCGTGACCTGAGCTGAAGCAGAGGCTTGACCCTCTGAGCCACCCAGGTTCCCCCAAAACCTACTTTTAAATGGGATGCTTTTGATGAAATGTAGTAAGATCTTACTGAAATTATTTTGACCTTCAATTTTGCTACCACTCTGTCTGTCCATATAAATGACTAGAGCAGAGAAACCCTGGTAGTAAGAGGAAAGGTCTCCTCTTTGAGTGATATACTAGAGTCTAAAGAGTTTATAGTCTTTTTCTCACAAATGCCTTCTGGGAAAAACATATTAAAGGCCAACAGAAATTATACTTGATCTCCTCTCCCCCATTTCTGCACAAATGGAGAATCAGTTATCTTTTAGTGCTGTAAAGATGATCAAGCTAAAAATCTTTCAGAAAAATTATCAAGACAAGTCAAATAGAACCCAACTCAAGCACATAGAGCCTTATGAATTTCAAATATCTTTTTGGAAATAACTTATTCTTCAAAAAAAGAAAAGGAGCATATTAGATATCAAGTTAGTCTTGAGCTTAAAATGGTCATGTTAATGTGGATTTAGAAATCCATAGAAAGAGCTCTCTATTGATGATGAAGAGGGACTGGGGGATATGTTTCAACAGGCTTCATGATCCTACAGTTGTGTTTCAATTTTAAAGACTTGTAGTTCCCCTTAGACTCTGGTGATTCTATTCACAGACATTGTCCGGTCACTTAGCAAAAGAAGAACAAACTAATTTTATTGCTAGAATTGTTTTAGCGCTATCTTAAATGATGACCATTAACTCCTCTAAACTAGAATTGGAAAATGGTTTGCCTGCTTGTTCGTGGGAAGCATCGTCCATGAATTCATTGAGATCTTCCTTCATTTGGCTTAACAGTCAAAATTTGGTTAAATAAATATTCTCACTAAAGAGCTAATGTACATAACACAAGTCAGGAAATAATATGCCTTTTGGGGGCACTGAGAGAGCTCAGTTGGCTGAGTGACCTACTCTTGATTTGGTTCAGATCACGATTTCGGAGTCCTGGGGTCAAGCCCCATGTCAGGCTCTACACTCAGGTCTGCTTGAGGATTCTCTCTCCCTCTCTCTCTGCCCGATTTGCACTCTCTCTTTCCCTAAATAAATAAATAAGTAAAGTGTCTTAGAATATAGCTTTTCTAGAATATTTTGACACAATTTTGATTTAAGTTGAGCATTGTCACCAAGGGTGGGAATGAAAATCTCTCCTTTACTCATCTTCCAAGGACGTTTATATGACTCCATTAGTCTGCCTCTAATTCCTTAGGGATAGAATTATATTATTGGGTTTCTTGAAGGGTGTTTCACATATTTATATGGTTAGTTTAATTTCACATTGCCCTTTCTGGACTGGACTATTTGTCTTGCCAAATAGAGAGCCCACACAAAAGTCTCATGAACAAGTTTAAGAAAAAAAATTGTTTTACTTGAAGAAGAGACACCACTTCTTACTCTAAAAAGGTATAGAAGAAATCAACCCTCTTAGTCTATAACTGGTTATTAAGAAGTTCTGTTTGAATTATCTCAGTACAAACAAAAAACTTGCTCATCAACCAAATGCCTTTCAATTACAGGTTTTATTTATTGATTTACTTTATTATTATTTATTTTTGATGTATAATTGACAGTGTTATATATTGATGTACTTCTCAAGTCAAAAGTGAGAATATTAAGACAAATCCACTATGGAGCTAGTGAGAACAAAAATATTTGGTAATTAGGGATGCCAAGAAACCTTTGAATAGACAGGATACACAGACACTATTGCAGAATGATATGAAAGATAGGGAATTGTTTGGTAATTCTGGCACTGGGCCATTCTTATCTCATGTGATTTTTCCATAGACTTAAGATATACATAGAAGTCTGATAAAAGTCAGAGCCCCAGTAACAAAAGACTGAATTTCCAGAAAACTTGATAATGCACAGGCAAAAATCACCCACTGCTGACGATCTGCTCTCGTTATCCAGACAAGACCAAAAGACACTATCCAGATGAGACCCAAACACGTGCACACGTATTCTTCTCTCTTTTACTCACCATACAGATTGATAAAGCTCACCTATGTCTGGATTTAAAGAAACATAAAAGCTCTTGGTTTTCCAAGGTTTCAGACAAATTCCAGCTCCCAGACAGTCTCAGCCACGATGACTCAAGAATACCCTTGGCCACTTCCTAATTTATTTTTACTTTGAAATACATGCTTGCCTCTCCCATTAAAATATAAGTCCTATGAGACCAAGGACTTGGTTGTGTTCTTTACTGTTTACACAGCACTTAGAACAATGCCAAGAACATGGTGGGTACTCAAGAAATATTTCTCAAATGAATGAGTGGTATCATTTGATTTTCACAGTCATCATGCAAAATAACCAGGAAAGCCAAATTCCTCGAGGCCAAGAGCAAGTTCTGTCCTTCTGTAGCACTGTCTCCAGCTCCTAGCATAGGACCTGGTCCATAGAAGTTGGAACTGGAAACTATTTGTTGACTGGCTGCTGCTACTGAGATTTTAGAGATGAAAAAGCTGAATGTTGACGTGCTAATTGATTGACACAAGGACCTAAAAGTACTGTTCTAGATTTAAAATACAGACTTTCTGCCTTGAAATTTGATGTTCTTTGTAACACCCTATTCCATATTCACCTCACCAAATTACATTGTGTGCATACAAGGGATCAAATACATGGGATACCTGGGTGGCTCAGTCAGTTGAGCAGCTGCTTTCGGCTCCAGTCATGATCCCAGTGTCCTGGCATCGAGTCCCGCAACCAGCTCCTTGCTCGGCTGGAAGCTTGCTTTTCCCTCTGCCCCTCTTTGTCTGTGCTCTCTCTCTCTCTGACAAATAAATAAATAAAATATAAAACAAAACAAAACAAAAAAGCAATGGATCAAGTACACTAGGAAATACAATGAAGAGAAACAAATTTAATCCGTGGACCAGATATTTACTATGCACTGAGGGAGTTAGACATTGGTTACATAAGTACACAAACCATGTAGAAGTGGCACTGTGGTGTGATCTGCAAAAGATAATGCTATGACCACAATAATCATTTTTGATATTATAGAAACAACAGTGACCCAACAGTAGAGCTTATAGGTCCGTTAGAGAGGCAATATTTTGCTGATATAAGCACTGTGCTTTGATTTATAAGCCCTGGTCATAGTCACTTAATATAACCTGGGGAAAACGCTCTGCTGTGTAGGGATACTAACACATGCCTCGGCGTGAGATACGGATACCACTGAGAATGTCCACCATCTTGCCATGCTCATCTACCAGATTCTGGTAAGTGCCCGACTTTTTAAAAAGATTTTATTTATTTACTTGAGAGAGAGAAAGAGAGGGAGAGAGAGAGAAAGCACACACAGGGGGAGCTGCAGAGGGAGAAGGAGAAGCAGACTCCCTGCTGAGCAGGGAGCTAGACACGGGGCTTCATCCCAGGACCTTGGGATCATGACCTGAACCTAAAGCAGAAGCTTAACCAACTGAGCCGCCCAGGTACACACACACACGCACACCCCTTTTTTTAAAAAAAATCTCCCTGAACTGAGCTTGAGGTAGACTTGACCTCTTAAATACTATCATAGCACAATTCCCAGAAGGAGTAATCGGTTCTGTGGATGAAAGACCCTGATTTTAGTTCTGACTCTGCTCCTGATGAGTGGTTGCCCTTGTGTAAGTCAGGGCACACTTGGGACCTCAGTTTCCTCTTTTCTCAACCAAGAGATTTGCCTGGGTTAGTTCTAAGGGCTAATTCTCAAGAAGGTCCACTCCTGCTCACCACCACTGTTCTCCAGCACATACATACCTCCTCTCACACACACAAACTTTATAATCTTCTGCAAGAATCTACCTCTCCTTTTGCTCTGTCAGCATCAGGTTACATGTCTATCATGGACTGGAGAGGGAAAAAAATGGAAAAGAGGAAGAAGTAGCCTCAGGCACAAAAACTGATGCCATCCATTTACCCCTGCTAAGATAGTGCCTGCTTTCCAGTTCCATAGACTCCCTGTAGCCTCTCACAAGTGCTCTTTGGGGGTAAGGGTGAAGGGTCTCTAAGTTCATTTAGCATTGTGTGCTAATAAGACTTCTCAGCATTAGTTCCTTGGATGAGGCTTTGTCCCTGAGCTGCATTCATAAACAAAGCTGTCTCAGCAATAGAGGAAATTTGTTCCAGGAAGGAAAATGCTATTAACTACAGAAGGCAAGGGTAAGCAGAGTCCTTTGCAAATAACTGCTAATAAACACGCAGGGCCAGGTGTGAAGTATGATTTACATTCTCCCATGGTACAAAGCCTTACAATGCCTTGGCTGCCGATGGTCATCTTGGAAATGTGCCATTCTCCTCCAGGACATAGTTACGGTCCAGGATTCCAGGTGGGGAGCAGCAATTCCTTGGTTTTTATTCACCTCGAGAAGGAAAGTTCTGGGCCAAAATTAATAAAGGCAAAAGAACATGAGGGGAAAAGGAGATACGTGACCAATGGTGAAAGAAATCTCTTCATGATTGAAAGTCATCTGGCCTGAGGGCTCCACTGGCCTGGGAAAAACGTCCTCCTTTTAGTTGCAACCAAGAGCAAAGCTCTTCCCCACATTCAACAGTCTTTCTTCAGTGTTTGCGCTAGTCAGGACTATTTGACTCTAAACAAGACTGGCCTTATGCCAAGTCATAGAGGTAGCAAACTGGATGACATTATTTCATCTTCTGCCTAGCCTGCCCATTTTTTTAAAAAACATTTTATATGCAGTTTCAGGGAATTTTTTAAATTTAAAAGTAACTAGTTAACATACTGTGTATTATTAGTTTCAGAGATAGAGTTTAACGATTCATCACTCGCATATCACACCCAGTGCTCACGCTATCCTGTGCCTGCCTTAATGCCCACCACCCAGTGACCCCACTCCCGCAATCAGCCCCCTCCAGCAGCCCCCAGTTTGTTGCCAATGGTTAAGAGTCTTTTATGATTTGTCTCCCTCTCTGATTTCATCTTTTTTTATTTTTCCTTCCCTTCCTTATGTTCATCTGTTCTGTTTCTTAAATTCCTCATACGAGTGAAATCGTGCGATAATTGTCTTTCTCTGATGGACTTATTTTGCTCAGCATAATCCCCTCTAGTTCTATCAAGGTAGTTGCAAATGGTAAGATCCATGTTGATAAATGAACTGTGAAAAAGAAGATTTTTCTTCAGGAGAAGAAAAGGAGAACCTGGGCAAGAGGTATAAGAAAAGTCTCTGTGCTATCTTTGAAACTCTTAGGTGAATCGAAAATTATTTCAAAAGTAAAAGTTAAAAAGAATCGAATTCCTGCCTTCTCTTTGCAACCTGATACAGCCCCATTTGTCTTGTAAAACCAAGCTCCTGTCCTGTCACAGGTAATGTCTTACCTAGTTTCTTCAAGAATTCCTGCTTTCTTCCTCAGTTTTCTTTACTGTAATGTATCACAAAGCCTGAAAGTTGTCATTTCCCTTAAACCCCTGATCCAGAATTTCATTTCATTTCATTAGAAATTTCTAATTTTCTAATTATTCTAATTCTAATTCTAAATTTCTAAATTTCTAATTCTAAATTTCTAATTCTAATTCAGAATTTTCATGTCATTAGAAATTCTTTTGGATAAAGACAAGTTATTTTAAAATGCAAGTTTAGGGGCACCTGTGTGGCTCCATCGGTTAAGCCTCTAACTCTTGGCTTCTGCTCGGGTCATGGATGGTGAGATCCAGCCCCATGCTGGGCTCACAGTTCAGTGCTCAGTGCAGAGTTGGCTTAGGATTCTTTCCTTCTTCCTCTCCCTCCTCCTGCTTCTCCCACAGGTACTCTCCCTCTCTCTCTCTCTCTCTAAAAATAAATAAATAATATGAACATGTAGTCCTTTAAAAAATGCAAATTTATTTGACAGTGAAAAGCTCTCAACTGCTCATGACCTAAGTTGACTTGCTTTGATGGGATTAGACTCTCCCCCACTACCTCACTATGAAAAATCGGGGTTTTGTTCGTGTAGTACAGAGGTGAGGAAGGAGGAGGCGGCAGGCAAGCCGGAAGCCCATGGTCACCTGAAGGATGGAGACAGAGGGTCCGGAAGGACACAGGAACAGGGAGAAAGGACAGTGAGAGCCAGCACTTACAAACATGTCTAATGAGTTACCTTCCACAAGCCTCTGAGAGAAGTTCGGCTTTGAAGTGTTCCCTAGTTTGGGTTTCCCCAGGAAGGAAAGGTATTTCCCCGGAAATTGCTTGATTCCCCACCAAGCAATTTTACATGAGAGGGGATTGCAAGATACACTCAGAGCGGGGTGGGAAAGTAGACAGGGAAGACAGAATGAGCATTAGGAAGGCAGTTTCCAGGGCACAGAGCTGGAGCTTTGTCCCGCTGGAGACCTCCAAGTGTCGATAAGGTATGAGTCTCAGAGTTTTCCCACCCAGAAGATATTGGCGTCGGAGTATTTGATTTATATACTGCCTGCCGTGATCCATCATTGGCTGCCTGCCGGGTGTATGTGTGCGTGTGTGTGTGTGTGTGTGTGTGTGTGTGTGTGTATGTGTAGTAGGGGATGTTCTCTGGGACTCCTAGCCTACCGTGGGGCTGCCACTGAAAGCTCTCGAGCAGGGATAGCTGGCTTGCCCCCCAAGAAGGAGGGGTTGTAGACGGGCACCAGAAACTTCTGCTACAGGGAAACCAATCAGCTCAATTCAAATTTCAATTTTTCTGCTTCCTAACTGGGGGAGCTTTGACAAGTTACACGGTCCCCTTTTCCTTGGGTCGTTGTGAAAATAAAGAGATGGATTGCATAACAGCATTTAACTCATAGTCTCTGACCTGGAAGGAACCCAAGAATTATTCTGCCCGCACCTCTCCCCTCAGACCATACCCACTTTCTGTGGCACAGACCCGGAGGTACAGCCTCAGAGATCGTACTGGGACGTGGAAACATAGCATCTAGCTATGGCTGCAGAATTCCATGCTGATAGAGGGGATGTCTCCCTTCATTCAAAGGGGAATCAGGGTAGAGGAGGAAACAGAGTAGCAGACGGAAATGGACATCATGGCAGCTGAATGGCTCTTACACTGAATTTCTAAGGCTCATGTGAAGAAGCAGAAAAGTCTGTTTCCATAATTACCTTTCTCATGAGGCCTCCCAGGGAATCACCCCCACGTAAGGCCCCATTAGCCCCTCGACATATGTATTACATAATCCAGCCTGCGGGTCTGAGGCAACAAGATGTTTTTAACGAAGTGCATTTATGGTGCTTTGCTAAAAGCTCCTCATAGAAAAACTAATATCTTTTCCATTTCTTGGGTCCTTGGGGAAAGATAATATTATAAACCATTATCCAGAGATTCTTCTTAAGACTTTCACAGCTTGACAGCCCTTCCAGTTTCATATTCTTTTCCTTGAAGGTCGAGTTTCCATTGTTTATGCACCAATGTTTTCTGATGTCCCCTTTTCATCCCAAATCTAAAAAAGTTAAATGGGAACCATTCATTTTGGACGGGAACCTCCCATTGCTAAACCTGAAATAACTGCTACTGAACAAGCTGGGCCCTCAAATAACTGAAATTTGGTGAGCAGTGCTTTTGAGAGCAAAGAAGAAAATGTCAGTATATCACTCTACGAGGAGATTTTTTATTTTTTTAAGCAGACTCTTACGGGGAATGGTCTGAGGTAAGTGACCCTCAGTTTCATGGCTCAACCACCCTTTACTTCTATCTGTGGATGACCCAAAGAAAACCGCACAGCTGCCATTTATGCTAACGGTAATGACCTGCCCGTGAAGACAAGGAAACCAATCCTTTCTAGTGACTTCACTGAGAAAATGATACTGATTGGCTTCTCTGGTCAACTCTTAGACTGAGCAGAGCCTATCCCCCACCAGACAGGAGCAAGTGACAAGAAGAAAATTCTAGAACTAATTATACCCAATTAGTTACAACATGTGGGCCATTTCTTCTGTGAGTGTTTTCACCCCAGCACCTTCCTTTCCATTTTCTTCGCCAACTTCACTTTCAAACTCTCACTCCCATGGCACTGGGATGTGTCCACGGATACTTAGCTAGTCACCGTGCCTCTGTGGATCCAGACCACAACGTGATTCCTTCAGTTCCTCATCTTCCCGCCCTTCCTCAGAAATCTGTAGCCTTCTCTCCTTTTCAGAGGAAAAAAATGGAGGCTCCTAGAGCTGGGACCTTACTCCCATCCTTAATGTGGACTACTTCCTTGCATAAATCTTCCCCCTTTTCAGGCTAGTGTCTTTATAGTCTCTCAAACACAACTCATGATTTCCTCTTTCCACGTGTTTGGCATTTCTTCTTTGCTCTTATTCAAATATCACCCACTTATCAAAGGCTGACTAAAATCACACCTTCTCCATAAACCTCACTGAAGCATAAAGGTCCTGCTGAGAGGGAAAGAGGGGGGAGGGAGAGACAGAGAGAGACTGAGCCAGACAGAGAAAGAGGTACAGGTTCTAGAGACACATTAAAATGCTCTTGAATCTGGAGGGAGACAAACCATAAGAGACTCTTAATCTCACAAAACAAACTGAGGGTTGCTGGGGATGGACATTGGGGAGGGTATGTGCTATGGTGAGTGCTTTGAAATATGTAAGCTTGATGATTCATAGACCTGTACCCCTGGGGCAAATAATACACTATATATTAATAAAAATAATTTTAAAAATGCTCTTGAATCTAACTTTTGCAATTTATGAGTGATGAAAGTAAATATCTTAACTTCTTCAAATCTCCTTTGTAGACAGTCATGCATATTTTAGTGGGTTTTTGTTCTGAATAAGAAGATCAGATGCAAAAAATTCCCATAAAGGGGAAATCAATTTATTTATTCAACATTTTTTTAAAAGATTTTATTTATTTATTTTACAGACAGAGATCACAAGTAGGCAGAGAGGCAGGCAGAGAGAGAGGAGGAAGCAGGCTCCCTGCTGAGCAGAGAGCCCAATGTGGGGCTCGATCCCAGGACCCCGGGATCATGACCTGAGCCGAAAGCAGAGGATTTAACCCACTGAGCCACCCAGGCGGCCCTATTCAACATTTTTTAAAAAGATTTTATTTGAGAGGGAGACAGAGAGAGCACACATGATGGGAGGAGGGGCAGAGGGAGAGGGAGAAGGAGACTCCTTGTTGAGAAGGGAGCCCAGGGGACACAGGGGCTCCATGAACTCAAGGTCATGACCTGAGTGGAAGGCAAATGTTTAACAGAGTGAGCCAACCAGGTGCCCCTTTATTCAACAATTTTCAATTAGATGCCTCTTAACTTTTAAGCACTGATGCAATGTGAAGCTACCACTAAATTTGTTTGTGTGATTTAGTTTCTCTGAGTACTCAGAAACTGAATGAGACTATATTACAGAGTGAGGCTGTATTACTTAGCCACTGCACTCTTTGATATTTGCCAAAAAGAAATGAAGATACACGTCCATACAAAGATTGTACTCAAATATTCATAGTGACTTTATTTATGATAATCCCAAGGTAGAAACAACCCAAATGTCCAAGAATAGGTGAATAGTATACCCATGCAATAAGATAGTAATTAGCAATAAAAAGGAATAAATTGTGGGTAGAAGGAACAACGTGGATGAATCAAATATTCATGCTGAGATAATGAAGTCACATCCCCCACCCCAAAAACAGTGCCTATAATGATTCCATTCATATAGAATTCTAGAAAATGAAAACTAATCTATAGTGATGTAAGACAGGTGTTGCTGGGTTAGCGGTGATCAGGAAGAGGGGACTGCAAAGTGACAGGAGAAACCGTCTTCACAATGGACGCACACATGTCAACATGTATCAGATTACACACATTGCCTTTGCACAAATTACTGTATGTCATTTATACATCAATAAATCTGTTTTAAAAAAATTAAAATAGCTGTATTACATATTTGGTGCAAACGGCCTGTGGAGCTATGCAAAGACAGAATACAGCCTTTTTGACAACATCTTCATAACCCCCAAATTTCTAGGACTATTCATCTTTACTGGGATGGATGGTAGGCACAGGGGGAGAAGAAAAGAATATGTCATCAAGGAGGAAGGATCTTCATTCTCCTTTTGGAAATTTAGGTGAGAATCTGCACACTGGATGTTCAACATTCAAGAAAATTCTGGAAGATCAGAATTTTTTTAAAAAATTCATTCATGAATGAGCTTTATTATATATGGCCTTCAAATGGCATTATTAAAATACTGAGAAAGTTAAATACTGTTCTCAGAGGAACTTAAAGGCTATTCTCATTTTTACTGTTGTTTGAGGGTGTATTTACAATAAGGAACATGGACCTTCTAGCAGATCTTCTCTTTTCCTCATTCCTAAACACCGGGGCTCCAAATTCCAGAAAGGAAATCTTTCCACGAAGAACAAGGAACAGAGTAGAATCCACAGAGAGGATTTTGGCTGACCCTAAAGAAGAACATTTAACAGTCAAAAATGTCACTAAGTGTTGTGAACTGCTTCAGTATGGAGTGAATTTCCTGTCACTGGAGGTATTTGAAATATGCTACATTCAGCAGGATAACATTGCAGGAGAGTGATGGCCTGGGGAGGCCTCAGAAGGAAGATGGGAACAGAAGATCTTCTCATTCTGTGGAGAACTCCATCCTAAGGCAACGGCCTCCGCAATCATGTTGTAAGTTGCAAGGGTAGAATTATAGTAGCATGGGACAGAGATTTTTGCCTCTTCTCCATAGCAAGGAAGATGTCCCAGAAGATCTGTCATTCTCTTCCAGGCTACCACCAATTCCTAGGATATTTTCACCTCCCTCTCTATGGCAGAGAGTGGATAATTTTAACATAGGAGAGACACTGTGCACATTGCTTCTCATTGGCATTTAGGGAAACGCATTTGTCATCTTTTCTCAAGTTGCACAAGGGGGGAAATCCAGAGGGAGTTGGCTGGGCCAACAGAAGAAAAGCCTGTACAGTACACTTGCATGGATCTGTCTTTGGCTTGTCCTATGCCAGAGGAAAGGGAGAAACGATTCTGTGAGTGCCCTACTAAGTACTCACATTTCCTTCTCCTTCTCTTCCTTCTTCTTTTTTTAGTATGCTCAGTTAGCCACTGTATAGCGCATCATTCGTTTTTGATGTAGTGTTCAATGATTCATTAGTTATGCATAACACTGCTCACATTTTCCAAGGGCACACTTTTCCGGGAGAAGGAAATTGAATTCTCTGATAATCTGACACCTCTTCCCCTTCTCTTCCCTCCCCCATTCCCCAGCCATTCTCTGCCTTGGAGGAGATTTTTCTCCTCTGTAATAATAACTTCCAGGTGGGAAAGTTGACATGTTCAAGTCTGTTTCCTCTTCTCAATCCTCTACCATAGCTACCTACCCATTCGCCCACCCACCCTGAATCTTCCTTATCTGGGTTCCCCTAATAAAAAGAAGTATTGGCACTATGATCTCAAATGGGAAGAAAAAAAGGGGAAGCATGAAAACACAGGGGGCTCTGAATGAGAAGACAGTATCATCAGAAAGGCCTGCAAACGAGTCTTATTTGCGAGTAGTGTCATACATAGCCCTCAACTCCGGCTTGTGCTGAAGAAGGAACGAAGCTGCCAGTTCTGCCCCAAAGTGGCTCTTATGACCTTGAGTAATTCCTTTCATCTGTCTGGATCTCCGTGTTTTTTCTCTGTAAAGTGTTGAGCTAGAGAGTTTCTTGAATAATGCAAATTTAAGACAAGTATGTATGAGGGGAAAAAAAAAAAGAAAGAAAAGAGTGGATAATTGGGAGGGGACATTCAGCCACTCGGCAGTGGTGACATATTCTGTTTGTTTAGCAGGGTGGTGGGGAGGTTGAAATGTCATTGGCACAGAACTCCCCAGATTGTGAAAATTTACCAATGTCTCCTTTTCCGTGTATGAGGAAATGGCAAGGCATGAGGGGGTGGGGGTGGGGGGAAGGGCCTGATAAAGATCCAAAGTAGAACATTATTAAGAAATTGCAGCTTCTATTGACGCTGGTAAAGCCTGAGGATCTCTTTGTAAGACTAACAATTCCAGGGTCACGGCTGTGTTTTAAATTATTTCTAAACCATCTGAGCCAAAGTTATGGTAATTGCTTTATGAGGTAAAACTTATCAGCCTCTCCCAGACTTGTTTTTTATTAGCGATTAGAGGTTTCAATGTGAAAACTGTGAACTCTGGTTCTTTGGAGGTGGTGTTTCCCTCTGTATCACCCCCTGGACATGTCAGTCTCAAACAGAAACACACATGCGTACAGTTCCCCCGGGTCCACACATGACAACGCACACTCACACACAATCCTGGATCAGATCGTTAGCCAGATTCAACCCTTAAATGTCATGGCCTTCATCATATCTCTACATTTACTCATTCCCTCATCCTAAGAAGAATGTTCAAGCTTCTCTCTCACCCTCAGTTTTCCTGTTGGACTGTTCAGTCACACAAAAGTGTTCTTTGTCTAAAGGAATTGCACCCAAAATCCTACAAAAAAAAAAAAAAATCATCTACTCATCTTTGGTCATTTGTTCCAAGAACGCCGAGCCTCTGAGTCTCTTCAAATCTGAGAAATAATATTTCTTTAAATAATTTTTTGAAAGCAGCCTCTGAAATCAAACTAAGGAAGAAGATGATGTAAAGCGCGAGGGAAAAGAGAATGAAGTCTAGAAAAGGAAGCAAAGATCTCTGCGCTCAAGGAGCCATGAAGATCACCAGAAAGGCAAGATTAAAAAGAAAGAAAGAAAGAGACACAAAACGTCACGTAACAAACACGAAGTCTCATGAGCACAAAGGACGAACCACAGCCCTTAATGGATATTCAAACACAGAAAGTCTTGTAGATTTGGGTCCGTCTTGGCTCTAGTTGGGTCTCCTGTGATTTCTGCTCCATTTCCAGCCACACTTTCACTCCCACATCTTCTCACGGTCCGCAAGTCCCTTTTAGTCTTTCCACGCCACTCCTCTCTCCCCATGATGTCCTCTCCCTCCTCTGGATGCTGCTGCCTTAAATATTCTTTACCTTCTTAAGTGCCCAGCAAATGTCCACTCAACTATGCAAACATCTCTTCTGTGATGAAGCTTTCACTCACCTATGAAGTTTCAAGTCAATAACTTTTTTTTTCTCATTGTCCCCAGAGCACCTTGTGCCTGACCATGAATGCTGACATTTCAATAGTTGATCATGATCGCCTGTTTCCATGTTGCTACTCCCCAAAACTCTGTGCTTGCCTTTTTCCTGGGAATTTTCATTCACTCCAATCATGACCACTTACGAACTGACGCTGACTCATAGACATGGAACTCTGGCCAAAGCCTCACTCCTGATTCCCTGGTGGCCCTAGGCAGATGCATGCTCACTGAACATTTCCACATGGATAGGATCACCATTGGCCTTTCACTGTAGAACATGATCCTGTTTCTGTATGTATTAGGAGTTTATTTTATGTGTCTCCAGACTCCTACTCTTATGGGACACATATTTGTTGTTTAAGTGAGAGTTTGACACATAGTTAGGCACTCAAGTCATATTTTTATTTTTTTAAGATTTTATTTATTTATATGGAGAGAGAGTGAACAAGAAAGAGAGAGAGAGAGAACATGAGTGAGGGGAGGGGCAGAAGGAGAGGTAGGTGCTGATTCTTCTCCTGAGCAGGGAGACCAGCATGGGGCTCTATCCCAGGACTCCAGGATCATGACCTGAGCTGGAGGCAGATGCTTAACTGACTGAGCCACCCAGGGGCCCACTCAACACATATTTTTAAAGTATTTACCCCAATGTGAACTTAGTATCTTTTTTTAAAGTGTGTATCATCTCCTGAGCTCCCTACTTTGCTCAGTGATATAACCATTTATTCATTCACTCAAAACAGGGGTCATTTTAAATAACTCTCTGTCTTATTCTTAACGCCCGTTGGAGGATAAATGCTTCTTTTTTTATGATTTTATTTATTTATTTGACAGAGATCACAAGTAGGCAGGGGGGAGGAGGGGACAGGCTCCCTGCTGAACAGAGAGCCCGATGCGGGGCTTGATCCCAAGGCCCCAAGGTCATGATCTGAGCCAAAGGCAAAGGCTTAACCCACTGAGCCACCCAGGTGCCCAGAGGGTAAATGCTTCTTAACATTTCCTTACCTCTTTCCCTAATGATGGCTTCAGCTCAGACATTAATCATCCCTGAAACATGGCCATTGTCCCAAAACTGCTCTCTTTGCCTACAGTCTTAACTCTCTCCAGTCTTAAGTCACTATGCTGCAGAGCAATATTTTTTGAACATTAAATGTTCTATTCATTTTTTAATAAATCTCTTGTCTACTACAGTTTGAACCAATAGCAAGGGCTTTAGAAAAATGTAATGAGAAAGCATCAAATATTAAGAATAGGAGGAGGTAAATTGACAGGGCTTTCTGAAGGAGGTAAACACAAAGCTCAAAGGATATGAAAGAAGGAGCATGGAGGTAGGACTTACTATATTACATGTGGAGGATAAAAACCCAGTGGATTTGTTTAGAAGAGACTAGTCTTCTTTAGGAGCAATGGAATCAGGATATGGTCAAATAACCTATCTGGCCATGTCACCATGCTCTTTATAATTTTCCCTGGCTTTTCCAGTGCATAGTGAGGGATCCTAGAATCCCAGCCAAGGCTTGGCCTGCAGGGCTTCTGCTCAGACATTGTATTTCACAATGGCAAATAAATCTTTCAGCCAAAGTAGGTGGCAACTTGTCTTTTGAAGATAGAATGAGACTGCTAAAACTTATCTAGCTGAACACATTTTCCTTATAGCTGTTGATTTTTGTTAGCTGTATAGAATGACTGTTTGCTTTGGCTAATTCTTAATTAACTTCCTCTGGAACACCTTTCATTTTGAGACCTCTTTTTGGAAAAATATTCACTTATAAATACCAGTTGGTGGATTGTATATTAAAAACACTGAAGTGCTAATAGATATAGTACAGGGGTTGATGAATCTACCTGTGCATCAAACATTATATGATTAAACTGGTAGAAGGATCTGACATGTAAAATGTATTTTTTTGTACAGATAGACACAGTTAAATGAATACAAATTCATTTGAAAAGGATTGACTGCATAGCAGCTCCCCATTAGCATATTTTTTGGCAATCAACTGATCCTAAAATAATAAAACTATCGTGTTAATGTCATGGAACAAGATCTGTGATGTATGTTGGTATTATAACGTGATTCTCAGACTAAAAAAAATAAACTATCAAAGAATTCCAAACGAAGGGCTAGAGCCGCATAGTTTCCCAGTTTCTGGTTCATTTATCTGTTATACTTACAAACTGTCTAACAATTTGTCTAACAAAAACCTAAACAAGTAATTGGCTAGCTACTAATTTCTTGTTGCCTCATTTGTCTGGCTGTCTCCCTTCTTATTTGGTTCTCTGCATTTTTTTAAAAGATTTTATTTATTTATTTGACAGGCAGAGACCACAAGTAGGCAGAGAAGGCAGGCAGAGAGAGAGAGAGAGGAAGGGAGGCAGGCACCCTGGTGAGCAGAGAGCCCGATGTGGGGCCCAGGACTCTGCGATCAGGACCTGAGGCAAAGACTGAGGTTTTAACACACTGAGCCCCCAGGTGCCCCTGCTTCTCTGCCTTTGTGTCCCTACTTTCTCTACCCTTTGATATAAAATAGTCCAAGTCCTTGATGACTGAGAACTCAGTATTACATTCAATAGCTCATCCCATGCCTCATTCTGGAATCTCTTTCTTTTCCCCCATCCTCACATTGACTTCTCCTGAATGATGCCCACGTCTGTCCATGGTAAGCTTATCTGCTCAGTCGCTTTTCCTGAAAAACTTGGACTCACCTGACTCATTTTCTTGACTCACCCATTGGTTGTTGTTCCAAATGAAACCCTGAAATCTGCTCACTTCTCACTATTCCCACTGCCAACATGCTGGTTGGCTGGTTGGCTTCTGGATGGTGGCAGTGACCTCACAACCGCTCTCTCAGCCTCAATCCTTGCTCTCCTAAGGTTTGTCCTCTACCCAGAATCCCACTGGGTCAATATTCTTCCATAACCCAGCTGTTCAGTACTTTATTTAATCATGCCCCATCTGACCCACAGTAAAAGCTGAAACTCCTATATAGCCTACAGGACCCGACATCATTTGGCCATGCGACTTTCCTCCTTCATGTCTTCCAGCAATCTCCCTTGTTCACTCTCCTCATTCAGCTGCACCAACTTACTTGCTAGGTTGAACATGTCAAGAGTGCCCCCTTCCAAAGGGCTATCGTGTAGGGCCTATTTCCTCGGGCTTAAACACTCTTCCTTCATATATCTTCATGCGAATTCTTTACGCCCTTCAAATCCTGGCTGATCTGTGTGAGCTCTACTATAACCGCCCTACTTAAAATTTGCTACCTATAAATATTTTACCAGAGACTAATCTACAGGGTTATCAGAGCCCAACTAACCAAAGAGAAAGGACAGGGCAAACGTTAACCCCTCTAGCCATTCTGTGTCACCTAAGAAAGGAAAGATTATTAGGCATTTGTGACATTTACAGCCCAGGGACACGGGCTCACCAAAAACCTGAAACCTAATCACAGAACTCTAGCATGCTTCTCATCCCCCCATTCCTTACTCCCACCTCAGCAGGGAGTCTGCTTCTCTCTCTCTCTCTCTTTCTCCTTCTGCCCCCCTACCCCGCTGTCTCATGTTCTCTCTGTCTCTGAAAAAAATTAATAAAATATTAAATATAAAATATAAATAATGAATACAAAGGAAACCAAAATAAAATACGTGGGTATTACACAACATGCTTCTAGAGAATACTAGAGTCAAAGAAGAACTCTCAAGAGAAATTTAAATTTATCTTGAACCAAAGGCCAATGAAAATACAACTTAACCAAATCTGTGTGATGCAGAGGGAGCAGAGCTTGGAGGGAAATTTTTAACATTGAATACATATATTTAAAAAGAAGATCTAAATTCAATAATTTAAACTTCCAGCTCGTGTAACTAGAAAAAGAAGAGCAGGTTAAATCCAAAATAACAGAGACAAAAGAAAAGACATAATAAAAATTAGGACACAATCAGTGAAAATTGTAAACAGGAAATCAATAAAGAAAACAACTGAAGGAAAAGTCAGTTCTTTGAAAAGATCAATAAAATCAATAGTAATTGTCACATTATTGTGTTGTAAAGCTGAAACTAATACAATGCTGTATGTCAGCTATATTTCAATTAAAAGTTTCTTTCTTTTTTTTTTTTTAATGGGCAAAAGACCTGAACAGGCAAACACTTCACCAAAGAAGATCTAGAGATAGAAAGTAAACAGATGAGGGTGCCTGGGTGGCTCAGTGGGTTAAGTCGCTGTCTTCAGCTCAGGTCATGATCTCAGGGTTCTGGGATCGAGTCCCACGTCAGGCTCTCTGCTCAGCAGGAAGCGTGCTTCTCTTCCTTCCTCTCTGCCTACTTGTGATCTCTCTCTGTCAAATAAATAAATAAAATCTTAAAAAAAAAAAAGAAAGTAAACATATGAAAAGAGCAGCATTCCATTCTGTACTGGGGAACAGTAACAATTTCTACATATGCTGTTTTGTGGAACTCTCAGAATGGATCACTTCTTCTATCATGGTATAATCACTATAAAATAGAAGATGATCAATGTAACGACGTTGCGGGGTAAAAGGAAGATATTGCTAAGACAGCATGAAACCATGAAATGGACATCTAATTGCTGAGATCAGATGTTCCAGCAGCAAACAAGGAAAAAACTTATTTAGAAGTTACAAGAGTTGTTGATTATTAATGATTCAAATTAGATCAGTGATCTTCGCAGAACAAAAACACAATGTGTCAATCAGAGGGGGAGTGTCAGCGTAAGATGTTGGAGAAAGAAGCTTCCAAACAAAATCTTTGGAAGTGTTTGTTCTGTAGTGTGACTCAGAAGGGAGTCTTGGCCTTCAGACTTGACATCGCCAAACTGTAGGACCAGCACAACCTAATTTCGTGTTGAGAAATAATGTGCGTGCTAACTGGTAGTGTCAGCTACAAAGTCAACGTATCCTGGGCGTGATACGGATCCAGGCACTACCTATCTAAGCAGAGTGGTGTTGCATCAGAGCTCCAACCCACTTAACAGGCAGGTTTTATATATGAAGAATATAATTGCTGAAAATACCACATATAACTGCTGTTACAGTTAAGCAACACGGCAAATGCTTAACAAAAAGTAATTTCTTAGTAGATGTTAACTGTGAATTTTATTTTTGATGGTTTAGGCTATGAATTTACTGTACTGGCATATTGTTGCATGATTCCACTTACTACCATCTCACGAGGCAACCTTGAAATGAGGGTCAAGACCACCCTATAATGTTTTCATGCGTTCTAATGTGTCTATGTGTTTATGTGTTTTCATATGTGGCCTCAGACCCATCAAACAGCAAGCTCCATAAAGGTTAAATTTTCATCGGTCTTCCCCAGTAAATCTGCCCTTGAGAAGAGATTGTAAAAAATGAGTATTTTAATTACACATATGTATCTTGTAAAATTGGTTTTAATAACAAAAAAGTGTGATAGCTTAGGGAACTGAGAAGGGTGAGGGAAGATGGTCCCGAACAATTTGAGAAAATAAAAATAGTTAGTGGATATACGTTCTCTACAGTGGAATTAAAATAAAAAATAGTTATGGAGATTCATCAATCAATACCTGTCTAAAGTCAAGAGAGACGTCAAGAGAACATAGACAATTGTATTTAGATTTTGTCTTTGCCTTATTTTAATGAATCTATAAATATCCATAATTATATCACAAGTTTATGTTGACATGAGACTTCATACTATTATTCTCATAAAAGGTGACATTCTGGGGGACCTGGGTGGCTCCCTAGGTTAAGGGTCTGCCTTCGGCTCAGGTAACGATCCCGGGGTCCTGGAATCAAACCCCAAGTCAAGCTCTCTGCTCAACAGGCAGGGAGCCCTTCTTCTTCCTCTCTCCTCTCCTAGTGCTCTCTGTCTCTTTCAAATAAAAAAATAAAATCTTTTTTTAAAAAAAGAGGTAAAATGTCTAAATAATCCTCTTTTGGAGGATTTTACTTCCCCAACTCCTATGTTTGTGGAGAATCTGTCATATTTTGGCACTAAAGTTTAGGAAATAGAAATGAGGGGAGCGAGGATTCTGGAACCAGAAAAGTGTAGTAGAAATGCCTTGGCGCTGGGAGTCAGGAGACCAAGTCCCAGTCTGGACTGGGCAGGAGCGAGCCACATACCTAAGGGTGGGCTTCATTTCATGTCTATAAAATATAACGGTTTGAACTTCCATAAATCGATTTATATTCTCACTTTCTCGGATTCCATTACTTGATTTAGTAAAGACTCTGAGAAAGGTGTAACACTTAAACTCACTGGGGTTTAATAGGCTCACAGAGAAAGAGGAACTTTCTTAGAGTTTTATGGTTGCTGTAACAAATTACCACAAATGTGGTGACTTAAACCAATGCAAATTTTATCTATTTCAGTTCTAGAGGCGAGAATTCCAAAATCCATTTCAACAGACCAATGTTAAGACAATGGCAGGGCAGGCTTTTTTTGAAGGTTCTAGGGGAGAATCAACTTCCTTGCTCAGTCCAGCTTCTAGAAGCTCCCTGAATTCCTCATGAATTCCTGACACATCACTCCAGCTTCTTGCCTCCAGTATCATCTCTTGCACTCCTGTACTCCAATCTCCGTCTGCTTCTCTCACATAAGGACCCTTGTGACTGCATTTAGGGCACCCCAGGATACTCCAGGATAATCTCTCCACCTCAAAAGGCTTCACTCAATCACACCAGTGCAATCTCTTTTTCCATATAAGGTACTATTCCTAGGATCCAGGGATGGGGACTTACATATCTTTGGGGGGCTGCTATTCGGCCTATCACTAGAACCATCCCAAGAATCCAATAAATGAGTCTTATTGGAGCCAGTGCAGAGAGAGAAGGGATAAGGGTTTATTGGCATCAGATTATGAAAGATTTTTAAAGTCAGTGGAATTTTAACCTGCCCAACTGGGAGAAAATGGACCTCTGGGAAAATCTAGTGCTAACAAATATACGGGAATATGGAAAACTTTCTTTTATGTTATTTTGGGGAGTATAAATAGCTACAATCTTTTTGGAGGGCAATTTGTCAATATCTATCTAAAATGTACAGTATTTGAACCAATCATCCCACTGTCTTAAATTTATGCTACCCATCTGCCAGGATGATTGCCTTTCTATTGAAAGACGTTCACTATAAAGTTGCTTATAATAGGAAAATTTGGAGAGTCCAATAAACACATTGCTGGAGGGCTGCTTTAATCAATTTTGGTGTGAACACACAAAAGAATACTCTTTGGCTATTAAAACAAATAACATAATAAAAATATTCATAAGATACATTGTTGCACAGAAAAGTTAAGATGCACAGGGAAGTATATATCATGATCCATTTTGTGTAACAAGTAGAGGTTATTTACAAATTAGAATGGACATGACTATTTCCCCCAGAATCATATATATATATGGAGCTATTAATAGAAATCTCCCTTGAGCAGAGGGATTCTGGGGAAGAAGACTATGTTTCCTTTCTGCCTTATACTTTTTCTATTTACTTAGAAGTTTCTAGCTACATGCCTATGTAGTACAGTTCTGAAAGTGCAGAGTCTGCTACCAGAGTTTGGATTGTGACATGAATAGGCCAGTTCATCACCTGCCTGTGCCACAGTTTCCCCAACTGTAAAATGGGGCTAATAGTACTTCATCCCCAGGCTTGTTAAAAGGATTACGAGCAAATGCGTCTAAAGCACTTAATACGGTGCCTACCACATTGCAGCTTCCTAAGACATTTATCTATGATTACATGTTGCTTTTATTTACATGAAAGCAATAAATGCTAGCTAGGCAGTAAAATTTTGGGATATGTTTGGGTCTTCTGAGTATTTTCTGTATGTTAACAAAAGTCTAATAAGTGCTATTAAAAAAAAAATAGAATAAATCAGTGTAGGTCTGGAAGGTTCAGGAAACCTTTAGAGGTATTTGAGCAAAGGAAGCCCAAAAGCAAGCAAGCACATAGTGCACAAGAATATAGATAGCACTTACTTTGTCTTTTACAGTCAACAAAGCACTTTCAGGAATCACTTGACATTTTACGTTTAGAAGCATGCCGCGCCAAAAGAAGACAGATAAATCGTAAGGGAGATCAACATCAAAGGTGCCAGAAGTAGAGGTACAGCACCTCAGCTACAAGATATCAGGAGTCGTGCCTGGGTAGTGGAAGAAGGGAAGACTAAATGGAGCTGGTGGAAATGCGGGAATTGGGAGCTGGTGATTAGTTGCATAAAGGTGATCCAAGAAAAGGAGGAATCAGGGATTTCCAGCATGGGAATCCGTCAGAATGGTAGTACCAGCAATGCAGAGAGAGTTTGGTAGCACAGAGGAAGGTAGAAGCTAAGTATCCAAGTCTAAGTGATGGGATGGTGATTAGTTTGAACAAACACTGTCATCGAGGGGCGATGTAATTAAAGAGAAATTCATAAAATTCAAAAGCACATGAATCAAATAACAATTTAGAGTAAGAAGTATCTTCATTATAAAACCCAACATCTTTTTTTTTTAAATATACCTTAGTGTTGATTCATTTGATCCCATGTTTTGAACATTTCAGATTAAGATATCAGGGGGACATGCTCTGTTATAGGATCAGTAGACTTAGCATGCAAAGTCCCCATTTTAAATGATCATAGTCATTTACCTGCTTTGAGTCTCAGTTTCCTGGTGCATACGATGGGGGGTAATGATACTATCTATTTATAGGGTGGTTATATTGAGGTAATATTTGCCAAGTGCTTGGAGGTGATAATGCTCAATAAATTTAAACGGCGGTGAGAATGGGTATGGGTTCAAAGTGTTTCTTCATGCTGCCTTCTGACCTATGTAGAGTCCCTTACCAGACCAATCATGTAAATAGTCTGGATGAATTCGCTACCTATTCCATTTCAGCTGTTGCTATGAGTGGGGAAGCAAGATTTTGAATAATCAAGAATCACTGTCTTCAGACAAAGTTCAGTAAAGAGCAGAGAGCCAGAGCTGCTCTCTCTTTTCCATGGTAGATGTGACGACGCAACATGGTCCTATTACCTAATTTGAACCTGACCCATAGGCTTCCTGGAAAGTAAGCGTTCTCATGTTAGATGGAAGTTTTCTCATCATGAGGCTTTCTGAGGAGGCCTTATGGTTAAGTGTGAGCATGTTTTATGCAATTAGCCAGATGTTTGGGCAGCTCAGAGACAGGGACAGTCCTCGGATCCCGGTCACTGGAATTTGGCAGTTTGATCTCCACCCAAAGTTATGGGAAAAGGAACTCAGCAAAACGTGAAGGAGCTTTAAAAAGGGAGAGGAAGAGAGAGAGAATTTTTTCTCCCTTTTTAAAAATCGATTAAATGTGATCTTTCCTACCCTTACTGCTGTCTCCCACACACAAAATTCCGAGGAACATTCAGACACCAAAATCTGAGAAAGAACCAAAGACCATAAATCTCTCTTTGTCGGCGAGGAAATGACTAACTCCATTCCCGCTCATCCCTTCAGCATGAGAAAGCCTCATAAAGCAATCCTGAGTGAACCCTGACACGGACGTTTGTGCACATACGTGTGTGCACATGAGTATGTACATACAAAACTGGGAGACTGTCCTAATGCTTTCTGTATGTTCCATCTCTAATTCCAGTGTCCATAGTGACAGAGTCGGTGACTTTCCTGCACGGTTTCTGCAGTTCACGCAAATAGCTGTGTTCCCTGGCTCCTAGACTAATAGACACCCACATTTGTGATTTGGATGGCACATCTCTCTGCCTTGGGGAGTCAACTGTAAAGATGTGGATGTCTGCATCAGATTGACGGTGAACTTACGCACAAAAGTCACCCATCACCATGATACCAGCAGTGCCTGGGAATGAGACCAATTCTTTTATTAGAAGAGACCTCAGTCTTGTGTGTGACTTTGCCACTGTGTGATGTTGCTCGTCTTCTGATCTTACTGTGGCCTCAGTTTGCTCATCTGTAACATAGGGTTCGCAATGAACTATCTCATCAAGTTCTTCCCAGGTGACTGGCTCCTCTCTCTTCACGTTGTTCCGTTTAATCCCTATCTAGAGTTTAATATTTTCTAATATATATTCAAAACATTCTGTGTCAGTAAACAGAAATGAGGCAAACTTTCTTCTTTCGTGGGTAGAGAGGGTAGATAGAAGATTACGGTCCAAAGAGAATGTGCCAAAACACAGTTTAGGAAATTCTTGGCATCAACCAATCAACACGAATATACTCTGGAAACATGTTTTTAGCAGATGTCAGTAGCTAGAATAATGAAATGCTATCAAAACCAAGAAAAAATTCATGTTCAAGTCAGATAATGGTAAATGTGTATTTACACAAATCCCTATTTTAAAAAGTCGTATTTTCATCAGCTCTTACCCAAAGTCGGAATAGAACTCCACCCCCAGAGCTCCACGCAAGCCTTGAGTCTGCAAGGAGAACAGCTCATTGGCCTCGCAGCCAACCACTGGGGACATACCAGGAGAGAGGAAAGAAGAGGGGAGGACAGCAGATTTCGGATTTCATAGTCTAGTTAAATAGTGCAATTATACCTTGTCCCTCCAGTGCTTCCAAGTTCTGGAAGTGGGAGGCAATTGTAAAAGGAAAGAGTCTTATTTGTTCCTGATGATGAAAGGTCACTCCTTTTCTCTCTCCCTTCTTATTAATGCCACATGCAGATCTATCAGTTCTTTTCTTCCAGGAAGGAGAACTAAGGATGTGGATAATCATGAAAGTATGCCCTGTCTGTAGACCTTCTTTTTAAGTAAATGGAATCTTAAGATATAACTGTTTTGTTAAATGGAGCACTCATTATAGTTACTGAATGTAATGAGTTGTTACGTGCTAGTAGACACTAGATTTTTTTAATTAATATTGAGTTTTTAATAAGTTAAATTTAAATAATCAACTCTCCTGTTCATGGAGAGAAGACCTGATGAGCAAGGCAGGGTGGGGGCGGGGGGGGGGGAGGTTGTTGTGGGGATAGCATTGTGTGCCAAAACTTCTTTAAAAAAAAAGTTTATTGGGGGTTCCTGGGTGGCTCAGCTAGTTAAGGATCCAACTGTTGATTTTGGCTCGGGGTCCTGAAATGGAGGCCCATGCCTCAGGGCTTAAGATTTTCTTGAGATTATCTCTCTCCCTCTGCTCCCCCTACTCAGGCTTGCTTTCAAGCACTCTCTGCCTCAAACAAAAACAAAAACAAAAATAAAACAAAGCAAACAAAAAACAAACAACAACAAAAACAAAAACAAAACCAGTTTATTAATATTTATTAAGTTCTTAAGGGTAATCCAGAGACTCATTTAAGTGTTTTATACGCACCTCATTTAATCTTCACTTGAGATATCTGAGGTAGATTTGAACACCCCTATTTGACCAACAAGCAAAGACACAAGTTACACAGGTGGCAAGGGACAGAGTTGGAGTCTTAGCGTGCAAAGTCCCCATTGATGGGGAATAGGGAAAACCGTGTTGGGGGAGGGGCAACCGAACATAAAAATCTTGCCCTGCTCATGGAGAAAGCATGGACTTTCTCTCTTTGATGACAATAAAACTCTGGTTGAACAGAGTGTTTCTCAGAATCCAGGCTTCTCAACCTCTACACTATAGACATCTTGAGCCAGATAATTCTTTGTTGCGGGGACTGTCCTGTGTATGGTAAAATGTTTACAGCATCCTTGGATGTAGGAATACCTCCACCAGAGCTGTGACAGCCAAAAATGTCACCAGACAGTTCCAAATGTCTCGCCAGAGGCAACAATCACTTCTTTGAGAACCACTGCTTGAATCTACTCAAAATACTCACTTTGCTTTATCTCTGCCTCCAAGCCTCATGTGCCTGGTAAAGAAAATGCTAAACTCTGAGAGTATTTGAAATCATATTTATTTCAGGCACATTTCATAAACAGGTCTAATTTTCAGAGTATTTAAATGAGTACCTTACTCTCAAATACATAGGCAAAGTATTTGAAATCCCATGTTGCAAATAAGGACTTGGAAACCCAAATGGTAGAAGGACTGCATCAGGTTGGTAGAGAGAACCCAAAACACCAAACAGCATTTGAATTTTATATCCGCAAACTCATGAGCAGACCTGGGGCAACTCTCTGATTCTCTATCTCCATTTTCCCCATCTGTTAAATGGAAGTTGTAAATCTTGTTCTGTCCCCTCACAAAGGTCTTGGATGGGTCATGACAAAAGATGCATATACAGGGCGCCTGGGTGGCTCAGTGGATTAAGCCTCTGCCTTCAGCTCAGGTCATGATCTCAGTTCAGGGTCCTGGGGTGGAATCCCACATTGGGCTCTCTGCTTAGCAGGGAGCCTGCTTCCCTCTCTCTCTATGCCTGCCTCTCTGCCTACTTGTGATCTCTCTGTCAAATAAATAAATAGAATCTTTAAAAAAATAAATTAAAAAAAAAAAAAGATGGATCTACAAGTACAAGGTGGGGCAGGTTTTATTACTGTTGATTTGCCCCTGGTCACCCAGAAAAGTAAGGGTACAGCTGAGACTAAAAATATCACAACTAATATTCTCTTTCCTTAAAGTAAGTGTGAGAAATGTGTGGGCCCCACTCCCCTGCCTGGGCAGATACTACTAATTAATCACAGATCCGCTTCCTAATGTGACCCCGGAGCTCAGCAACACACTCCAAGCAACTCTAAACTAAAGGTCAGATTTTGAACTTGTAACTGGATCTATTGGTTATTTCTATATTCAGCAATGCTGCCGCTTCATTCCAAATCCTTCTGGGATCAGCTACTTTATACATTATTATTTTACGCGAAATATTAATTTATGGGTGTTTATTCAGGTACTGTGGCAAGAAAGTCAGGTATAATCTACAAATCCAATGTTCATCTCAGACCTTCCAAGTGTGAGCCTGTGGTGAGTCCAATCTCTAGCCTCCTTTGGGAATCAGGGATCAGAACACTAGTTCTCAGACTCTGGAGGGCATCTAAGTACCTGCACAGCTTGTTAAAATGCAGATTGCTGGACACACCTTCAGAATTTCTGATGCAATGGGCCTGAGACCAGTTGGAGAATTTGCATGTTTAACACACTCCCCAGTAATTCTCCCTACTTCTGGTCCAGGGACCACATTTTGAAAACCACTGCCCTAGAGAGAGAAAAGACAACCGTCTTAGAGCAAGTAGATTTCGGTTTGAGAAATCCTTCTGGTTTTCTCTGATTTCTGTAATCTTGGGGGAAATGGTAGGCCTTTCTGGCTCGAGGCTAGTGCTTTGTAAAGGGGCTAATGAAAACTGATCTGCTCACCTCAAAGAGCTGTTTGAAAGATTAAATTACACAGAGGATGTGGAAGAGTCTTCCACATAGAGAAAGCTCTAGAAGAATAAATGCTTGTTAGTGCTCTTGTTGTGCCTTTTTAGCCTTGTTAGTGCTCTTGTTGTGCCTTTTTAGCCTGGACGTGTAAAGATTTTATTTATTTGACAGGCAGAGATCACAAGAAGGCAGAGAGGCGGCTGAGAGAGAAAAGAGGGAATCAGGCTCTCTGCTGGGCAGAGAGCCTGGCATGGGGTTCGATCCCAGGACCCTGGGATCATGACCTGAGCCGAAGGCAGATACTTTAACCCTCTGAGCCACCCAGGTTCCCCTAGCCTGGACTTTTAACCACCAATCTACGGACCCACCTCTTCTGGACAGCTGACCAGTTTTCTCTCCTCTCCAAGGAGCTGTATGAAGTGTCTCTCTACACAATATTCCCGCCTCTTTCTCAGGCTTAACCAGAGTCTCCATGAAGGAAATGGTTTCAGAATGTTCTGGACGTTTGGCCCACCGCATTGTTCCCCTTTGCTGGTCTCCAGGGACTAAAGGAAATCTGTCAATCAGCGATGAAGGGGTGGAACTGTCTGCCATTGGCAGTCACTCCTCAGAGACTTGCTGGTGACTCATGGCAGCAACTTGCCAGAGGAGGGGGAGGAAATCATCTGGAAAACTCCTTCCCTCCATAAAACTGAAACAAACATTCTGGGAAAGAGAGAGAAAAGTGAAAATAGTGGTGAAAGAAGTCAAGGTCCCCTTAGGATCTCTGTCAGTCTTGGGTAAATTTTTTCTTTGGTAGCAGAAAAGAACCCAGATCTTGACGTTCAGGTTCCTGGTTGAGACCCTGGTTGGATCGTGTGTCACTGGAGACATTACTTCTCGACTCTTACAGTCTAAGAGCTCCAGGGAGGCAAAGACCACCTCTGTCTTTTTCAGAACTCTATCTGCAGTGACACATCAGTGACAAACATGGCTGCTCGATAAATATTCATTCAGTAAAACTCTCCTAGCCTCAGTCCCCTCGATGTCAAAGGGGACTAAGGAGGCACAGGTCTCAGGGTTCCTATAAATAGCCAGTGAGCTGGTGAGCAATGCCAGCACAGCAGGCCCTCAGTAAGAGGAGGCTGCAGTTCATGGAAGTGGATATACCGGTAAACTGTATTTTTTGTTCTTAATGTCCATTCTTTGAACTTATAGGCATTAACTCAGTTGAAATCTTTTGGGGACTCATGTCTTGATAAACTTTTAATAAGCCTAGAAGGAGGGGTGCGTGGGTAGCTCAGTTGGTTAAGTGACTGCCTTCAGCTCAGGTCATGATCCTGGAGTCCCGGGATCGAGTCCCACATCGGGCTCCCTGCTCGGTGGGGAGTCTGCTTCTCCCGCTGACCTTTCTTTACACATGCTCTCTCTCTCTCTCTCTCTCATTCTCTCTCTCTCGCAAATAAATAAATAAAATCCTTAAAAAAAATAATCCTAGAAGGAAAAGAATTAACTCAAGTACAATACTGTTTTGACTCTAAGCTCAAGGCACAACTAACTGCCTAGTGTGATGAAAAGAAACATTTATTCTCAAGTCAACTGTACCTTTCCATTTAATATAATTCTGTTAATTTTATGTTAATTGTGTGGTTTTTAGAATCTTGCTATTTTTGGGGGGGTCTTTTTTTCCCGAGGAGACAGGGTCCAGGGGAAGGAATAGAACAAAGATTAACCCAGAGCTTTGATAACCTTCTTATAAGCCCCTGAGAAACCAAACGTGGTCATTGAGTCCACGGTCCGCTTAGAAAACGTAGAGGAATAATTCTTCACCCACCACCATCTCTGTAGGGTCTGAAGGGTCAGAAATCACTAAAAAATCCTTTAAATGGCTAAAAAAAACCCAAAAAACAAAACCTGTTCTCCTCACAGGACTTACCTGAAAAGCCTGAACTTCTTTGTTCACTTAGAAGGACCACGAAGAGCTGTAATGTTCTCTCTCAAACCAAACCCACCCATTCCTTCATTCACTCACTCACCTCCCCTTGACCAGTTACTAGGATTAGAAGTCCGGTGACTTGATCTTCAGAATCCTTTACCGTGCCGAAGGGCAAGCCCCAGGAAAGTCTATACTCAGGAGTAAATTCAATCAGGTAGGATGCAGAATTTATCCTTTTCCCTTTTACTCTGGTCCCTCTCTAACAGGTCTGTTGCCTTTGCCTTCAGACGCAGGCATCCTCGTCTTCCCCCGTAGTCCCCAAGGTTCCAAAGTGCATGTTGCTCTTGCTTTTAGCAACTGGTTCTTTTCTACGTGGAGACCAAAGCCTAGCCCGGGGCCTTTCAAGTTCTCTGTAAAATAATATTTTGCATCTGTTCCTTCTAAGACTCTTCTCTGGAGAAAAACACCTCTGTATGAACTAAGTGGTACCATCAGAAGGACAGACTTCTTAAAACCTGGCTTACTTGATTCTCTTCTCTTGAGGTGACTTATCTTCTAGGACACTCCACTATGGACAACTCCAAAACTCATGCTTGAAACACCCTTTTCCGTTCCAAATTATATTTGCTATCTCAGCCTTGAGCCCCAGCATTTGTCTTTTCAGTATCTGTGGACTGTCCCCTCCCCCCCAAAACTTGCCAACTTTATCAGTATTTCTATTTCCTGCTAATTCAGCCTTGATTCCTTTTAAGAGCTAATTTCATAGCCTGGATGGTCATTTCATAAGACCATAGTCATATTCCCTCCTAGTGGAATGGATTTGGGTCTGTTCCCAAAACAAAGATAAAGCCGGCCTTAAAATCGGCTGAACATCATTGAGATCTCTGTATCAAAGAACTAATAGTAACAGGAAAGAAACATTGATAGTTTACTGCTGCCACATCCCATGTGCTTTGTATTACTTAACTTGATTTTCCGCATAGCAATCCTATGAGGCTGGCACTATTATTATCCCCATTTTGCAGATGAGAAAACTGAGGTACATACAGCCAGCAAGTGGCACTGTGGTGATCTGCAGTCTCCCTCTAGAGTCCACATTCTTCCTTCCCTCAGTCCCAGGACTGTTCCAGAAAGGATGATGGGCTTTCTAAGGCTTAGCTCAATGAATTATCATAGCAACTCTATGAGTTAATTACTGTTGTCATTCTCATTTTAATTTGGGAAAACAAAGGCGCAGAAAAGTAAAGTCCTGCAATTTATTCAGTATGGAAGTGGAACCGAAATTCACGTAGGACTGATACCTGAGCCCTGCCCTTAATCGCTGCTCTGTTTTATGTTTATCCGCAAACATCTTCCTTGTTAGCCCTGCCAGTGACACTTGACCCAGTGTCACTCAAACTTAAGTGATGGCTGGTTTCACGAGACATAGAAAAAAAAAAGTATTCTGAACCCCAACATTGCCTTAAATTACTCTGTTTTATAAATATATACAAATATAGGGATGCCTGGGTGGCTCAGTGGGTTAAAACCTCTGCCTTCGGCTCAGGTCATGATCTCAGGGTCCTGGGATGGAGCCCCACATTGGGCTCTCTGCTTGGCGGGGGTACTGCTTCCTTTCCTCTCTCTGCCTGCCTCTCTGCCTACTTGTGATCTCTGTCTGTCAAATGAATAAATAAAATCTTTAAAATATATGTATATGTATACAAATATAAAACTAGATACGTAATTTCTATGCTTCAGTTCCTTTATGATTGCAAACCCAAAATTAGTTTACAAATCAAATGAGAATAAAACCAAAAAATCAATATAAGTCCAATTAATACGAATACCACCATCGTTCCAGTGCAAGGTTTTGGTGGGTAAGTGTGACCTGAAACGACACTTGCAATGTGCAACGATTGCTATGAAACACCCACTTGGAGCTTGCAGCTCCCAGCCAGCGTCTATCCTGTGATGATGCTGTCTCCCGCTTGCTGTCTCTCTTCAGGTCCTGAGGAACTTCGGTCCGTTCAGTGTCGTTTGGTTTTCGCACGCACAAAGACATTTGCATAGGAAGTTCAACTCTGTTCGTGCATCATTAGGCCCCAGTAATGAAAATAGCTTAATTTGTTGTTGCTCTGTCTGTGACACAAGGCACAAACTCCCACAGAGGGCAAAGACAAATTTGATCCATTAGTGAACTGCATTTGAAGGTCATCTACAATGGAAATCTCTCCCTGCTGGAAACACTTAAGTACTTTTTAAAAATAAGGGGAAAAAAGGAAAAAAACAAAAAACGTAAAATACTATCTCAAAGTGGACCTGTAGAAAATACCTAATATACACTATTATTGTATGAGTGTACATACACACACACACACACACACACACACGCACTGCTCTTTATGGTGTATTAAATGCTAAGTTAAATTCAAGTTTCAGTGTAATGTTCAAATATCAGCTCTGGACAAAGGGAAATACATTTTAAAATTAGAATCAGGGGGCACCTGGGTGGCTCAGTTGTTAAGCGTCTGCCTTCAGTTCAAGTCATGATCCTAGCTTCCTGGGATCGAGCCCCGAATCGGGCTCCCTGCTCAGCAGGAAGCCTTTTTCTCCCTCTCCCACTCCCCCTATTTGTGTTCCCTCTCTTGCTATGTCTCTGTCAAATAAATAAATAAAATCTTTTTTAAAAGTTTTGAATCGGTTCCATAGGTAAGGAAACGGAATGCCTGTTAGTTCCATTACCAGCATGCTATTAATGTGTAAGATTTTGATTCAAAATGGAGTGGCATGTCCTGGCTTCTAAGTCAAGAGAGAAAGGGACCTGGAAGGGTATCAGGTAGAGGTCAGTCATGGAAGTCATTTTTTTTTTTTCTTTTCGCCATGGTACATGGAAGAGAGCAGACTGACCGGGAAAAATGGAGCTAAAGTTATCCACTGAGCATGACCTTCTGTAACCATAGGAACTGAGGCTCCAGAACGGAACAGGCTGTGGGGTAATTGTACTCCTGGAACCAGGGGGCTGTGTATACCTTCCAAGAGTACTGAGGTTGGAAGGATTAACCTGTAGGAAGTTGAGAGGAAAAGAATTCAAATTGATAAGGCTTCCGTTTTCAAAATAGAAAATGTCATTTCCATAAAGTTTGACCATGTGTGTATATTAAATATACACTTTTATTTTTAAAGATTTATTTGTGAAAGAGAGAGAAAACACAAGCAGGTGTTAGGGACAGAGGGAGAAGCAGACTCCTGGCTGAGCAAGGAGCAGGATTCGGGACTCGATTCCAATACTCTGGGATAATGACCTGAGCCAAAGGCTGCTGCTTAACCAACTGAGCCACCCAGGGGGCCCGGCACTTTTAATAATAGCAATAAAGTAGTATTTACTTGCATTTTCTATATTAATTTCATTACTAATATTTATTTGCATTTTTCTTTAAATAGATTATTTTATTTGGCCCTCTTGATGTCAACAACCACATGAGATGGGCACAATTAAAGTACCCATTTTATAGATAAGGAAATTTGGCCATGCAGAGGTTAAAGAACTTGCTCGAGGTTACACATCTATCAGATGACAGAGCTAGGATTGGAGTCTAGGTGTCCACAATTCCTAAACCAGAGCCCTTAATCCCTAGCACCAAATTTCTTTCCAAAAAGCATTCCCCAGGTAATCAAATCCTAATAATATAATGCACCTTAGCAATTCGCTGTCAAGCCTGCTTATAATAGAGTTGACACACCTGAGACCCAGAGATATTAAATGAATTTCTCTGGGTTATACAATTAGAGGTAAAACCGGTTTCACATTCCCAGCAACTTCTGTGACATATATTATTATCTAATAGAAAAACTGCTCACATTCTATGTTTTAGGTCTAATTTAATTCCCACAATTCTGTGTTTCCAGTAGATAACTTTATATATATATGATTTTATTTATTTATTTGAGTGCATGAGCAGCAGAAGGGGTAGAGAGACAGGGAGAAACAGGCTCCCTGCTGAACAAGGAGCCAGACGCGGGACTCATCTCATGACCTGAAGCAAAGGCCGATGCTTAACCGGCCGAGCCGCCCAGGTGCCCTGATAACTTTTTAAATATTAATTTCATAGATGAGAAAATGGAAGCCTAGAATTTGTTAAGCACATTCTTAGTAATCTCAAAATTAATGGTTTTGACTTCTGTTAAAACAATCATAGTTGACAGTAAAATGGAATTATCTCTGCCTTTTCTGTTAACTTCGGCCAAGCATACATAGGCTACAGTGCTGGCTATCAAGCTAATTCAGCTTCCCGGTGGGTTGTGTTCACATCTGAATGCCTCCTGGCTGGTTTCCAGTTTTCCTGAGCCCGGTTACCTCTTGTTGCCATAATCCAACAGTCCCTGAAAGCATTTAGAGTGTAAGTTTATCCCAGCAGAATACTTAGAAACTAGGGTGACAGGCTATCTTGTTTCCTTGAGAGGAAGGGAGTTCTCAGGACACGGAGTTTTTAGTGCTAAAACCATGAAAGGGTAGGGAAAACCAGGGTAAGTTAGTAACCTTATCACATAGTATAGCGGAGGGACATGGAAGTCTAGCTTGATAAACACATTCCAGGCATCATTCATTTATTCATTCATTCATTCATTTTAAAGAACATTTCTTTTCTTCTCTATGCCACACAACTGCTAAGCACAAGTGATGAGAGCAGGACAGAGAACCTCTGTCTTCAGCAACCACAGCATCCAGGAGATGGCAATAGGCAAACTTATAATCAACTATAACCCCAGGCAGAATGATGAAAAAAGCACTGGAAGTCCAAACTCATGTTTGTTTCTCTGTCTTTGCAACATGGTGATATGGATCCCACTTGGCAGCCACGTGGTATGGTTGAAGCTCCCGGCAATCCGAACCCTCCGCCTGAAAAATATGACAAGGTCAATACAATGAAGGCTACGTTGCTAAGGGTGAGCCGAAGTTCTTAGCTGTTTCTAGGGGGATCTGACTTTTAATAGGAAATCCCAGCCTTTAACAGAAAAGCCATTCTTGTGGGGGAAATCAATATTTATGAGATAGTTTCTTTTTTACATACATGCAAATGCCTCTTAATTGATTTACTCGGACCCTGGCAGCTTCATTGAACATGAGCTGTTTTTTCAGGTGAACCTGGGGGCGTAAATGGGCCTTGGAAAACCTCCCAGGGGTATTAGCTATGGAAGACCAGTAGCATACGGCAACCAAGCTATGAAAAGTAACTTTATTATCATTTTCCATGCTGTCGCAAGCTCTGTATTTCTGCTGGGAAAGACTTAGGAAACAAGTCAGTAGAAGCCTGCTGTATCCATCCGTACCGTGGGTCACATCCACTTAACAATCCAACAGAACTTCGCAAATCATATCTAGTGACAGAGAAGGAACTATTACAATGAAAGAAGAAAGAAGAGTGCCTGGGTGGCTCAGCTGGTTAAGCAACTGCCTTCAGCTCTGGTCATGATCCTGGAGTCCCGGGATCGAGTCCCGCATCGGGCTCCCTGCTCCACGGGGAGTCTGCTTCTCCCTCTGACCTTCTCCTCATTCATGCTCTCTCTCACTGTCTCTCTCTCAAATAAATACATAAAATATATAAAAAAAAAAGAAGAAGAAGAGAAAGAAGAGGAAAACTTGAAGAAGGTCACACTCGACTGGAGAATTGATGGTTCGGTAGTTAGTTGTTCACTCAGAGGGCAAGAGCAGAACTGTCAGCTTGGCAAGTCAAGAGGTGAGCAGACGGCTGCAGATGAGAAAGCTAGGAAAGAAACAGCAATGGCCAAAGAGAAAAAGAGTTGGCCAGACAGAGGGGAAAGGGTGGGGATAAAACACAAAATTAACAGGTACTGGTTATTGAACTTGAACTCCGTGTCAGCCACGGCTGTGAGCCTTTCTTGTATTATCCCACCAAAAGCCCTGACATCAACCCTGTGAAGCCAGGGCTGTCTCTGTTTGCAGATGAAAAGTAGACCGAGGGTGATTTGCCTGAGGCCATGCAGGTGGCTGGCATGGAGAGCTGTGCTTGGACCCCATCCCTTGGACTCGGCCAGTTCACTGTACTGTTCTCTTTCTGTCTCTCTTCATGGCCACACTGGGGACACCAGGGTCCCAGCCTAGTGAAAAGAGAAGTCCCTTCCCCAATGTCATCCTTATTTTCCTACCTACCTGCAGATGGGGCTCTCTTTCTGGCCACTGTGGAAATGCCCTTAAACAGCTGTGTCACACTCAGAAATAAGGGGCCAGCCAGTTGGTATGAGGCCATATGATTGGTCACAACATCCTGAAAGCCAGAATCTGTGCAGATGTTTTGCTCTAACATTGGCCCCCAAACTTCCCACATGATGCCCTCCCAGCCAAAGTCACCATTCATTCTTAATGCTCACAGACCGGCGACTCTAGTTTCCAACCCCAAAAAGGGAAGCAGAGGAAGTGAGCTCAAGAGTCCGTTGGCCTTCAAAGCGCAGTGCCAAGGCATAAAGCAAACGAGCACATTTCAAAATGGAAAGCTTCCCCAACCTCGACTCGGGGAAAGTGCTCCAGTGGCCGGTGAGGCTGGCTGCTCGGCGGCTCGGCACAGCTGGACCTAATTGGGCTTGGGTCTGGGAAGCCTCTGGTTGCTGCTGGCCTCCTGGCACGCTGCTAAGAGGAGAAATCCAGCGAGACAAGAATATGACTCTGCATTCCATCGGAAGCAGCCCGGGATACACTCTCTGCTAGGGGACATGGAAACATTCTAACCTACAAAGAAAGGGGCTTTCCGTGGATTTCCCAATAATGTGCATTTATCTGAACAGGAAAGTAAGAAAAAGCCCCGGCCTGTCAGACAGAAAGCAAGTTCTGTCCCCTACACAGTGCAGGCTCTGTTCTGACTTCATTCTTATGGAAGAGATACCCATGACACATACTGTTTTAAATAACTGACTATTTGCTTCTCATTTGGGATGCGTAATCTACTCAATGAAATGGGCACTTAATAACCCTCTTTTTGAAACAGAACAATTGAGTTAGGGGCTAGTCACACATTTCTGTCTCTCACCCTGAACAAATATCCACGGAGTGAAAGAGGAAACTTTTCAGGGTTCTTCCAACATAGAAGGCTTTCTGCCTTTCTGCCTTTGCATAAGATGGTCCTTTTGCTCTAAAACTGCTTTATCTCTCTTTAACTAATGCTTAAGAATCCTTCCAGATAGCAATGATGGCAGTGGTGTGCTAGTGTTGATGATGATTGGAATACAAGATTTGTGAGAGCATAGTCTGTGGTGCACATTCAAATTTGCACAGGTTGTTTCATTGATTTCTCAAAGATAAAAGGCTCTAAAGCCCACCTTTAATATGCAAGAAAGCTCAGGCAAAGGAAGGTGTGTCCTTCAGGACATATAGCAAAAATACTGCACTCCACATCAGCTAAAAAATTGAAAAATCAGCACACAGCAAATGTGGAGAAGGAAACGCTCATACACTGCTGGCAGGCGTGCAAATTAGTGAAACCACATGAGAAAGTTGTTTGGTTGCATTTGCTCAAGTTGACAATAAACATACAAGTAATTCCACTGAAAGGTATATAGACCACCGCCACCCCTGCACCATCCTCACCAAAAGGCAAATATATATTCGTCTACTAGAATTCATCTATGAAAATACTCCATCCCTGGGTATGTAGACCCAACTGAAATGCAAGTGTATGTTCACTAAGAGATTCATACAATAATGGTAATAATAGCACTATTTATAATAGTCCCAAATTTGAACTATTCAAATGTCTTCACCAGCAGAATAAATAAGATTGGGTATAATTACACAATTGGATAATAGAAGACAGTGTGAAAACAAACAAATTACAACTAAGTGTAACAATATAGAAAAGCTCACAAAATAATGTAGAAAAAGGGCACCTTGCTGGCGCTGTCAGGAAAGCCCGTGACTCTTCATCTTGGGGGTGTGAGTTCGAGCTCCACATTGGGTGTAGAGATTTCTTTAAAATATTTTTAAAAAGCAATATAGAAAGAAAGAGGCCTAACACAGGAACGTATATACACCATGATTTCACTTACATAAAGTTCATATGATCTATAGTGTCGGATCTATAGTGTTGGAGGTTAGGGGAGTGGTTTCCTTTGGAAGAGTAACTCTAATGGAAGCTTCTAGAATGTTGATTATTTCTGTTGAGAGAAATACAAATGAATAAAAAAAATTTTTAAATCTTTAAAAAAAAAGATGTTACACTGTTGTGATAGACAAGAATATCTATTCTCATTACCCTTAATCAACATAGTAATGGAAAAGTAGCCATCACAATAAAGCAATAAAGAGAAATAAGAGCATACAAATTAGAAAGCAAAAAATAAAACTGTGCTTTTTGCAGAGGACATATTTATGTATGTAGAAAATCCTATCCTCCTAAAACCCCCCAAACGTTCCTATAACTGAGTTCAGTAAGGTTATAGGATATAAGATCAATGCAAAAATTAATCATAACAGCAAACCCATGGACATACATATTAAAAACACAATATCATTTGCAATTTCTCTAAGGAAGTTAAGATATTGAGGTATAAATCTAACAAAACATTTGCAATATCTGAAAAATACAAAATGTTAAAGAAAGAAATATTTTTAAAAGATTAAATGCATGAAGAGCCATACCAGGTTCGTTGACTGAAGTTCCATCACAGTAAAGATGTCACTTCTGAACTCAATCTATAGGTTTCATGCCAATTTTTATTAAAACCTGGCAAGGTTATTGGTAGACACAGAAAGATTAATCTAAAATTCATATGGAAAAGCACAAAAACAAAAAAAGCTTAAGCAGTTTTGGAAAAAAAAGAATGAAGTAGGAAGGGGTCACAGCTACTTGATGTTAATCAGTAATCAAGACCATTGTGGTAAAGGCAGACAGATGGACACAGAGATCAATGGTCCATCTCCATTTTATAAAGGAAAAAAACTAAGGTCCTAAGAGGCTAAATATGTTGCCCAAGGTTACATATTTTAAAGAACAGAGTCAGAATTTGAACTCAGACTTGAGTGTGTTGTTCTGTACTTACTATGTAAATCCATCACATAAGACTTCCTTTATTTTATGAATAAAAAAAGAAAGTTGGGGTGCCTGGGTGGCTCAGTCTGTTAAACGTTTGGCTCTTGACTTCAGCTCAGGTCATGACCTCAGGGTCATAAGATGAGTCCCACGTGGGGGTCCATGCTGAGCACGGAGCCTGCTTCAGATTCTCTCTCTCCCCCTCCCCTTACTTGTCCATCCCCACCCCTTCACACCCAACCCGTGCACTCTCTCTCTCTTTCAAAAAAAAAAAAAAAAGTTAAAAAGTCTTTGGCAGATATATGCTTGTGGGCTATGAGTTTCTTACGCATTTATAAATAAGTCCTAAAGCAAATCATACATCTGGTTGTGTTATACATTTGATTGTGTAACACTACAAGAGACTGTGAATGTTAATTAACTACAATGGTCAATTATGAAATTAAGTCAATTAACATACTCATCACCTCACATATTCCCCCCCCCCAGCCCCATTGTTTTTTTTTGTTTGTTTGGTTGGTTGTTGTTTTTTTTTTTTTTTTACAGTGAGAATGCTTAAGATCTACTCTTTTAACAAAGAATATTCAGGTATGCAAGATTGTAACATATAGCACGGATTCTTTCTTTATGTCCCTCCATAGTGTTTTCATAAGCTAACCTTCTGAACCTCAGTTTCTCCATTCAAAACCAGGCAAGTATCTGCTGTACAGAAAATAGTTTGTGTCTTTTAACCAAGCATGTTAACAGTCCAAAGTTATCTCTTTTTTTTTTTTTAAATATTTTATTTATTTATTTGACAGACAGAGATCACAAGTAGGCAGAGAGGCAGGCAGAGAGAGAGAGAGAGAGGGAAGCAGGCTTCCTGCGGAGCAGGGAGCCCTATGCGGGGCTCGATCCCAGGACCCTGAGATCATGACCCGAGCCGAAGGCAGCAGCCCAAACCACTGAGCCACCCAGGCGCCCCCCAAAGTTATCTCTTACTAGCACATTAATTTCATCGCTTTGGCCAAGATGGGAACGCGTTGATCACAGTAGCTTGTCACGTCAGTGTCCTAGAGCATAGACATATCATATCTCGAACATCTGGCTCTTGTATAGCCTGCCCTGATTGAGATCATATATGCATATTCATTGAGTCAGGACATAGCTGAAGACACACTGTTACATGCCATACACTGTGCTAAGAGCTAGAAATACAAAGAAATGTAACAGGGTTTCCACTCAAGGACCTCCTGGTCTAGGGGGACCTCATAATTAGAACAGAACATAAGGGCACCTGGGTGACTCAGTTGTTTAAGTGACTGTCTTCAGCTCAGGTCATGATCCAAGAGTCTCAGGATAGAGTCCCGCATGAGGCTCATTGCTCAGAGGGGAGTCTGCTTGTATATTTTATATATACGCACAGTGTGTATGTTTTGTGTATGTGGGTGTATGTTGAGAAGGAGCGGCAGAGGGAAAGGGAAAAGTAAATTTCCCGCTAGATCCCAGGACCCTGAGATCATGACCTGAGCTCAAGGCAGACCTTTACTGACTGAACCACCCAGTCACACCACAATATTTTCGTATCTTAAAAATCTCCAAAATCAAGCCAACAAGTAAACACTTTGAGCCCTAAATACATTTCATTATCTATTGGGGTCCTCTTCTCTCCATGAACCTCCAGCCTTGTGTGAAGGATTTCCTTATGAAGGACAATAATAAATAAATAATGCAAAGTTAAGTGTCGCTACCATGATAGACTCTAAAATGCGTCAGAGTTCAGAGCTACGAATATTTATGTTGTGCCGAGTACACGTCAGGTAGTGTTCTAGGAGTCTGGAATACAGAATGAACAAGACAGATTCTCTGTCATCGTCAAGTTTACATTCCAGTGAGGGATATAATAAATAAAGAGATATGTAATAATTCATATATTGTGAAGTGCTATAAAGAAAAATAATAGAGCAGACAGGGACCATGTGATGGGACGAGGGCAAGCTATTTTAGATAGTATGGTCAAGAAAGTCCTTTCAATATGGATCCTTTCTGTGCATGCTTTCTGCATCAGAGCAAAGAACCTCAAGGTAGGAGCAGCAGCCCATGCAGGCGTCCTCAAGAAAATGAGCCTTTTGTTGTGTGTGAACCAGCAAGAGGGCCACTGTGGCCAGAAGGGAGTGGGAATGACAGACAGAAGTAAGAAATGAAACTGCAGATGTAAACATGAGTGTGAGATGAAGGACCCCTTAGGCTATGAAAAATACTTTGGATTTTATTTTAAGACTGATGAGAAGCAATTGCTGCTTTCCATTCGGGAAGTGACTTGACGTGACAATGACCACCCTGTGACTTTAGCTGCAAAGAGTTACTATGAAGACCGCATGCTCACAGAATGCTGGCGTTTGTAATACTAATATCAATTCTGTTTTGGGGTGCCTGGGTGGCTCAGTGGGTTAAGCATCTGCCTTCAGCTCAGGTCATGATCCCAGGGTCCTGGGATCGAGTTCAGCCTCGTTCTCCCTGCTCAGCGGGGAGTCTGCTTGTCCCTCTGCCTGCCGCTCCCCCTGCTTGTGCTCTCTCTCTCGGACAAATAAATAAATAAAATCTTTTAAAAATACACTAATTCTACTTCATAGAATCAAATGACTTTCCACATGACCAGTGGAAATGTCACTTTGCTCTCTGGTAGAAATGCCATCATGCAGCCATTAGAGCGGCGTGCTGTTCAAATGAAATCTAGGAGAAAAAGAATTAAAATCCAATCATTATTTTAGTAGCCCTGTGATATCATAGTGTTAGAAACTGAATTATTTGGGGACACCTGAGTGGCTCAGTCTGTTTAGATTCTGCCCTTACCCAGCATCTTGGGATTGAGTCCCCTGTCAGTTTCTCTGCTCAGCAGAGAATTTGCTTCTCCCTCTTCCTGACCTTGCGCTCTTGCTCACTCTCTATCTTCCTCTCTCCCTCTCAAATAAATAAAATCTTAAAAAAAAAAAAAGAAATTGAATTATTTTAATTTTAGAGGACCATGAATATTTACTTATGTGCACCTTTTTTTGTCTTTTTTTTTTTTTAAATATTTTCCTTATTTATTTGACAGAGATCACAAGTAGGCAGAGAGACAGGCAGAGAGAGAGGAGGAAGCAGGCTCCCTGCAGAGCAGACAGCCCGATGTGGGGCTCGATCCCAGGACCCTGGGATCATGACCTGAGCTGAAGGCAGAGGCTTTAACCCACTGAGCCACCCAGGTG
Source organism: Mustela erminea (assembly GCF_009829155.1). Lineage (NCBI taxonomy): Eukaryota > Metazoa > Chordata > Mammalia > Carnivora > Mustelidae > Mustela > Mustela erminea. The sequence goes on from NC_045629.1 coordinate 67,059,375, forward strand.
CCCCCTTTTTTGTCATTTTAATAATTAAGGTAAAGTCCCCATCCAGGTATTCTGCTAAAGATCTTCGATGGTAAAAGGCCTTATTGCTACGTGAAACATTTTAACCAAGATGGTGCCTCCCCCTCTCTCTCCGCAGCCCATTCATCATTTCCAAAATGTATCCACTTTAATGATTTTTTTATCCTTTGAATTTTTAGTCAGGCATCACAACTTTGATATTTTCTCCATATTACCTCAGAGACAATCAGTCTCTCTTACACACTCCCTACACCCTTTTTTGTAGTTCTGCCATTACAACTAATTAACCAAACTCGCTAACATTTGATTTTCAAACTTGTTTTTAATTCTTTTTAGTTTTTTTTTTAATGAAGTATAATTGACCCACCAGGCTACATTGGTTTCAGGTGTACAGCGTAATGATTAGACAAGTGTCTATGTTATGCGAGGAGCATATATTGTATACTAGAAGAACATGTGGCATATTGTGTTATTTTTCTCCTATTACAAATATGAAACGTCAGACTGGAGAGCTGGTAAGTAGCTTATAGGGAGCCTGGACGTACTGAGTTGCAGAAAAAAAAAAAAAAAACAATGTGAATCTCATCTAGCTTTGTGCTGTTTGAATGGTAACCCTTATTTAGATGTGCAGTTTCTTTCTTTCTTTCTTTCTTTTAAAGATTTTATTCACTCATTTTACAGAGAGGGATCACAAGCAGGCAGAGAGGCAGGCAGAGAGAGAGAGATGGGGAAGCAGGCTCCCCGCTGCGCAGAGAGCCCAACTTGGGGCTCTATCCCAGGACCCTGAGATCATGACCTGAACCGAAGGCAGAGACTTAACCCACTGAGCCATCCAGGCGCCCCAGATGCACGGTTCCTAACGTGCGCAGTGGGGTGTCCTGAGATGCCTCCACAAATGTAGGGGACCATTGCTGGATATTTTAGATTTTTAAGGGAAATACGGAGCTGTAGTCCCTATCAGACACTGCAGGAACGTCTAGCTTCAGGTAATTCACAATTCTGTTAGGTGACACTGCATTTTTTTCAATGCCTCATGAATTTACAATGCTGGCTTTCTTATGGTTGCTGTGATGAACACTGAGGAAAAAAAAAGTCAGCGTGGAACAGGAAATGAGGGAGATGGGGTCCAACCTGATTTCCAGGTTTGAAAAGTTGCGCCTGACAAGTGTCCACATCTCATCAGTGAAGAATTGTGGCTATTTAAGAATGAAATTAAAATATTGGTTTTTCTTTCTGTGTGTGTGTGTGTGTGTGTGTGTGTTTTCCCAAAAGGCTTATAAATTAAGACACAAATACTTATATGTTGCTTGGACCTAGTTCGTTAATTAAAGGAAATTTCAGGTGTTTGTTTTGGTCCAGGGGTGCTGTGAAAAAAAATTGCGGAGATACCAAAGACACCATGAATGGAGAAAGTTGGGGAATTTCTGGCTGATACAGCTGTCTCACCTACAGAGGGTGATTTTCTTAAATGTAGGGTAAAATCAGAATGCGGGAAGTAGACAGCAGAAGCAGTCTTTTCCTTCTGGTCTGTCTCTCCTCTGTGAGAGCTGGAAAGCTTTTTGCTGCAAGAAATAAATGATCCAACTCATCTTGTCTTAATTAATAAGGAGGAGTCAGGGAAGCATGCAATGGGGGCTGGCTTGTGTGGTGTATTTTCTTGTTTATCTCCTTGAAAGGAACACATCTCCGTGGCCCATATTTGTTAGCGAACATCCGTAAATTACATCGCCACCACCTTTGGGATAATCACATAGATGCTTGCTAAAAACGTAACTGAAAAATCCTAATAAAGAATATGGAGAAAGTATATGAAAAGAAACCTTTCATGCTGTTTCTGGCTAAGTTCTCTGGACAACTACATCAAAAGTATCTCCTTTTGGGTACTCAGTCCCTCTTCAGGAGGCATAGAAGGATTTATAATTTCCATTATAAAAATGGATTTATAATTTCATTGCAAGCTCACCTGGGGGCAAAAGAGATCAGGGAAAGGTATCTCTAAATTCTTGTCTTTCAATCAAATATTCACTGACATTTCTAGATGAAAACTAATGTTGCCCGATTTATCCAATAAAAATTCAGGTGGTTCAGTTCAATTTCAATTTCAGATAAACCCAAGGAATAACTTTTTGGTATAAGTATGTACTAAATATTGCATAAGGCATACATATACTTAAAAATTACTCCTTATGGGCTCCTGGGTGGTTCAGTGGGTTAAGCCGCTGACTTCAGCTCGGGTCACTGTCCTGGGGTCCGGGGATCGAGCCCTGCGTTGGGCTTTCTGCTAAGCGGGGAGCCTGCTTCCCCCTCTCTCTCTCTGCCTGCCTCTCTGTCTACTTGTGATCTCTGTCCATCAAATAAATAAATAAAAATCTTTAAAAAAAAAAAAAAAGATTTTATTTATTTGCCAGAGAGAGAGCACAAACAGTTGGAGCTGTAGGCAGAGGGAGAAGCAGCCTCCTCACCCAGCGAGGGGCCTGATGGAGGGCTCAATCCCAGGACCCTGGGATCATGACCTGAGCGGGAGGAAGAAACTTAACCCACTGAACCACCCAAGCATCCCGCAGAATCTGTGTTTTAATGAACTTTCCAGGTGATTCGGATCTGCCAAGTTGTGGTAGGCAGAATAATCTTCCTCCAAAGATGTCCGTCTTAATCTCCAGAACCTTTGAACATCTGAGCTTAAATGGAAAAGGGGAATCAAGATTGCAGAGGAAATTTTGGTTACTAATGATCTAACTCTAGGGAGCGTGTCCGGTATTATCCAGGTGGGACCAATGTAATTAGGAGCAACTTTAAGAGAGTCATTCAGAGGAGGACAGGACGTGGAAAGAGGGTGGTGAGAGATGCAACATCGTGGCTTTGAAGATGGAGGAAGAGGGTTATGAGCCAAGGAATGTGGGTGGCCGCTAGCAGCTGGAAAAGGCAAAGCAACAAATGCTCCCCTAGAGCCTCCAGAAAAGAATGAAGCCCTGGTGACACCTGGGTTTTAATCCAGCGAGATTTGTTGGACTTTTAACCTAACAACTGTCCGATAATTTTTTTTCCTGTTCAAGCCATTGAGTTTGTGGTCATTTGTCAACAGCCGTGGAAGAAAGTTAATAAAGCACTGATCGCGAATGCCTGCTAAAACCATTAGATAAAAGACCGTGCTCCAATACCAGAACCGGACTTGGTTGGTAGTTAACATCAGACCCTTCTGTGGTTATTCATCTGTGTTATTTCTAACTTATTTTACTAATACGTACAGCATTTATGTCTTTTAAAATGAGCATTTATTTCTAGTGTCTACAGCTCTATGGAAACAACAAGCATCGGTATACTCTAGATTGAACGTTTGTGACCTCTGCCCTCCACCCCCACACTCCATTCATATGCTGAAATCCTAACCACTCCCCCCCACCTCGGGGTGCCTGGGTGGCTCAGTGGCTTAAGCCTCTGCCTTCGGCTCAGCTCATGATCTCAGGGTCCTAGGATCGAGCCCCACATCAGGCTCTCTGCTTAGTCCCCCTCTCTCTCTGCCTGCTTCTCTGCCTACTTGTGATCTCTGTCTATCAAATAAATAAATAAATAATCTTAAAGAGAGAGAGAGAGAGAGAGAGAAAAGAAATCCTCACCCTAGACAGGATTGCATTAGGAGGTGGAGCTCATGGGAGATGATGAAATCCTAAAGGTGGAGTCCTCACGAATGGTATTAGGGCTTTATAGGGGAGGTCCCAGAGAGTTCCCCTGACTCACGCCCAATCCCTCCTGCCACGGGAGGATATGGGAAGAACACAGCCGACTGTGAGCCGGTAAGCAGGCTCTCACACCAGATCCTGAGTCGGCTGACGCTTTCCGTGTGGACTCCCTCGCCCTTAGAACTGTGAGAAATACACCCCTGGTGTTCCTAAGCCACTGGGTCCATGGCATTCTGTTCCTGCAGCCCAGACTGACTGAGACAGGGTGTATTTGAGAAATCAGAGATTCGACCTACTGTTGGCCAGTATGGGCGAACTGGGTAAGCCGCTCCAGGGTAGATGAAGTCTGAACTCTTCTACCTGTTGGGTTGAAATGATTTCCCAGACAAGTGTAGTGTCCCTGTTTTTCCCCTTTCCCTTCTGAGCAGAGGGAATCTCCTCGCTGAGTTATTTTGGAAAGTAGCCCAGGGAGAACTTGGGAATAAGGAAAAGAACTAAGGACACATGTCCCAGAGGCCTCCAAGCAGTCACAGAAGGAAATTTTTTATCATGACTTTACCACAGACAAAGAATGCATCAAGTTTTAACAGTTTCCCAAGAAAGAGTTCTCATTTTCTCCACATATTCTGTTTGTACTTAAGCCTGTCTAAATCAGCATGAAGGCAGAACATTCATGTGAATGCTACCAGTTAGCTAAAATTTGGAAAAATAAGCAATTTTGTTTCTTTTTATGTTTATTAAAAACATCATCTGTGGCCACGTAGAACCTCTGCCAACACTTCTGACTGACAATCTTTAAATTTTTGTTCATTATTGTCATAGCATTAATAGTAATCTACAGCTGTTAAACAAAAAATGACTTGCTGTGGAATATAGAACAATCGGTCTGTGTGAGTCACTTGGACCCTGTCCTCGACAACCTCTTAAGAAGAAACCTTTGGAGAGTTTCTTACTGGTGTGTTTAGCTGTCTTGTCCCAAGTCACAAGAGCCAACTGATCAATTTTCAGGACTTCTGCAAAACTGTGCTTAACATGACAGCTACTGAAATTTGAATTCTATAAAGTTACAATTTTAAAATTAAAAATTTAATATGCTCAGGGCGCCTGGGTGGCTCAGTGGGTTAAAGGTTCTGCCTTCAGCTCACGTCATGATCCAGGCGTCCTGGGATCAAGCCCCGCATCGGGCTCTCTGCTCAGCAGGGGTCCTGCTTCCTCCTCTCTCTCTGCCTGCCTCTCTGCCTACTTGTGATCTCTGTCAAATAAATAAATAAAATCTTTAAAAATAATAATAAATAAATAAATAAAAAGTCAATATGCTCAAAATGCCTCACTTTCTAGTCAGTTTAGTACATTTTACTGTCATCTGTGCTCTGAGGTTATTCACATTATCAGGTGTGTATGGTAAATACAGCCCATAATGACATACCGCGGGGCACCTCTTCCCACCTCTGTGTTCAGTGAAGTCACTTTGGTAACTTGGAGGAAGCCACAGTGGGTGTATTTACACAACAGAAATGAGCCAATGTTACAAATGAGTTGTGATGACATCTATAAGCATGCCGCCCATTCCAGTTCAAATGAATCACTTGGAAGCAGCTGTATTACACGGGGCCATGATGTCCTGATTTCACATTCAAAATGGATCAGTCTTGACTGATATTGGGAATTATCCTAATTGGAAGAGGAGGTTAAAAAACAACACACAAATAACACAAGTGAACATGTTCCTAAAATGATACGGGCTTTTTCAAAAATTAGGAAGTTATATTCACTTTGGTCTCAAATCCAATCTTTCTTGTTTTCTTTCTCTTTTTAAAGATCCATTTATATTATTTTAGAGAACAAGCACATTGCAAAGCCAGTTTGGAGGGACAGGGGGCGAGGGGGAGAGGGAGAAAGAGAATCTCAAGCAGACTCCCTGCTTGCTGAACACAGAACCTGATGCGGGACTCAATCTTACAACTCCAAGATCATGACCTGAGCCAAAATCAGGTCAGATGCTTACCTGACTGAGCCACCCAGGTGCCCCCAAATCCGATCTTCCTTTAATGGAAATTTTTTTTTAAGAGTCTCATGCTCTACCGACTGAGCTAGCCGGGCGCCCGGAAATTTTTTTTTAACTTGAAGGATCATAAGCTCTGAGAATTAAAAGAGGAAAACTTAGGTTCTCTAAGGCATTTCCCACCCTCTCCTGAACACTACAATCATTCTCCCTCAGAGAGGAAATGCTTTGGTCCTGAATTTTGATAACACACTATTTGCATCTCGAAGAGCTATGACCCTTTTAATCTTTTTCAAGTGTTCATGTTTTAATGTATTTATCTTCCCTGTAACACTATGGATAAGTTAAAGTAAATTCTACTAAACTATAAAGACACATCCCCACTGCATATTTTTTCAATGTATTTTATGATTTAAATACAAAGTTTACCGTGGATTCTATGTTAATTGCTATGCTTTGAATCCAGTTTTTGTTCTCTGCCATCTCTCTAGTCAGTTATTACAAAATTTTAATAAATTGTTACATACAATTCACCTAAGACAGTTGCTAAATGTATTCAAATATTCAGCTTTCAGGATCTCACGCCTAGAGGCTCTGCTTCAGAAAGTGGAGCCAGTTAACAGAAGCTCCAAACGTAGGCATTCTTGTTAAAGTAGAGATAAAAAAAATAACCTTCATTCTAGGAGTTTATAAAAAATACAACCAAGTCCACCATTGTCATGTGTATCTCTAGTTGGGAAGATAGAGAACCAGAGAGAAAGGAATTTAACATCCTTTATTTATTCACTAGATATGTATTTAACATGTAGTCTCTCGCACTGGCTTCTTAGGTGCTGGGACAACCGTGTTGAACAAAAACCAAAAATCTCTGCATGACCAAGAATATTTAGAGAGAATACTAAAGATGAATTTGGAGATTAAGAACATATGGAAATAAGAATATTATGTGTCCAGGGGCACCTGGGTGGCTTAGTCAGTTAAACCTCTGCCTTTGGCTCAGGTCATGATCCTCGGGTCCTAGAATCAAACACCTCCATGTTGCCAGGCACGGTGGGGGGCTTGGTTCCTGCTCAGCGGGGAGTCTGCTTCTCCCTATGCCCCTTCCTCTGCTCATACTCTAGCTCTCTCTCAAATAAATAAATAAAGTCTTTAAAAAAATAATATATATGTCTTAGGTGGTCACTGGAGAGGTACCAGCTAGGATGTGGGGGACAAGGTTGAAGCTAAAGGGTTAGGAAGGCAGACACATCAAGGGTGGAGGGCAACTGAAGCGAAATGAATCAGTGTACATACATCACAGTTTTGGAGCTGTTCATTGCCCAGCAGAAGCTGGGATTCTCTGATACACTGGCTGACTTCCTTGTCAGAAACTTGAGACAGACCAGGTGTTCCCAAAGGAAAACCTCCACATCTGGTCAGGCAGGCAGGACATGGCCCAACTCCAGGTGGCTCTATGTGCCTCGGTATTTGACAATGGTACCTACGTTGTGCCACATGGCAGCTCTGCTCCGGGACATGTTCCGAGAGCTAACCACGCCCAGCACTGGGAGATTCTACTTTCACAGATTTATTCTCACCTAGATAATTTTTAAAATCTTGTCCAATGACATGGGGGATAATTTACATCTGGACCATAGAGATTCCTTTAGCTCCAACTTTCTTTTTTTTTTTTTTTTAATATTTTATTTATTTATATGTCAGAAAGAGAGAGAGGAGCAAGAGTGAGCACAAGCAGACAGAGTGGCAGGCAGAGGCAGAGGGAGAAGCAGGCTCCCTCCTGGGCAAAGAGCCTGATGCGGGACTTGATCCCAGGACACTGGGATCATGACCTGAGCCGAAGGCAGCCACCTAACCAGCTGAGCTACCCAGGCATCCCTAGGTCCAACTTTCTATAGGGCTAGGTAATTCTATAATTGTTACAGTTTTTAGAAAACTTTAATTAGAATAGAACAAATCCCACTCATTTTTCAGGGCTCAACTCAATTCTCACATCTCCCCAGCACCTTTTCCTCACCATCACTGCTCTCTCTAAGCTCCTCTAACAATTACGCTCTGAACTCTCCGAGGCTTAGGTCAGAGCAAACAAGGTTCTCAGGAAAAAGGCTGTTGAGAATAAACAAGATGCTAGACTAAGTCATAATGGAAAACTACAAAAATCAACAAAAGGTGTGGCCAGCTGTCCAAAGTAAGTTTTCCTGGTGAGGATGGTGATCTTAGCCTTCCTTAAACAGGTTGTCACTATCAAGGGAGGTATGTGGAAAGGGCAGAATACATCCAGAAGAGAGAGGTTTTTCTACACGTGCTAGTCTACTTGGGGTTCCAGTTGTCATCCTACTCATAGCAAGATCATGGGAGAGTGGGGGTAGCCTGGAACAGCATTGAGCTCAATAGGGAATGGCACTAGTGAGAGCCAGGCAGCTGGACTGAGACATGGCTGATTGGACTGGACTCAGGGACAGCTGAAGTCCCCTGTGGAAATAAGAAAAAGGGAAAGAGCATGTGTGTGTGTGCATGTGTCTAGGAGAGGGGCTTGGGGTAGACACTCACCTTCATGGATGCCGGCCGGCAATTCCTTGATGGGCTCTCAGGAACCAGGCAATTTAGAAACTGATGAAACCAGCAAAACTCATTTTGATTTACACTCACTGCTGTACAAAGTGTTACTGATGATTAGTCAACAGAGCAAGGAAGGCAGGAGCTGATGCTCTGTTTCAACCCTTTTATTTTCCATTTGTTTCATGTGGTTTAGCAAGAACATAATGAAGTGTTTACATATGTATATATACAGAATATAGAATATATAACTATATGTAATAAATACATTATATTTAATACTCATATATCACATATGTAAGGTAGATTATGCATATATTAATACAGTGGTAGGTACATAGAAAGTGCTCGATAAATATCTGTTGAACATTGGCCTATGAAGTCCACAAATCATCAACTATTCTTTGATTTTTCCATATTCAAATGGATTAATTTTCTACAAGTAACTGTTCACTGAAACCCCATCTCTACATAATCCTGGGCTGCCTGAGTGCCTCAGTTGGCTAAGCGTCTAACGTCAGATCAGGTTATCTAGTCCTGAGACAAAGGGAAAGAACAACTGTTTTCTAGAATTAGTCTCAGTTCCATGGGGCAAGAAAGCAGTCACAGCAGAGGCTGTGCCCAAGGACAAGGCTTGCCATGGATCCTGGTAATTGGAAAGCATTAGACCAGATGTCAGATTGAAACACACATTTCACAACGTTATGTGTATATCAAATCATCACCTTATACATCACCTTAAATATATATCATTTTATTTGTTAAATACACCTCAATAAGCAAGCAAACAAACAAATAAATTGGAAGAATTGCAAATGTCAGGGACAAAAGAAAAAAGACTTCTTTCAAACAATAGAACAAAAAACAAAACAACAACAACAACAACAACAACAAAAAACAATAGAACAGGGACACCTGGGTGGCTCTGTTGGCCAAGTGCCTGCTTGCTTTCAGCTCAGGCTGTGATCCCAGGGTCCTTGCTCAGTGGGGAACCTGGTTCTCACTCCACCTTCTGCTTCCCATGCTTGCCCTCTCGCGCTCTCTCTGACAAATAAATAAATAAAATCTTTTTAAAAAAAATAAAAATGAAACAGTAGAAGAAATTAGCAAAAATTTTAACATTCCTGGGCCTGGTCATGGTCCTAATAAGTGAAGACTTCTAGCAGCTAGCAGATTCCTTAAAATTCCTTTCAAAAAAATCTTAGAAGTATCCCTCTCCTCTTAGCCAGCTGCCTCTAAGCAAGCCAGCGGTCATCACACACACACACACACACACACAAGCAGGTGCACACTTAAACACACACACATAGTCTCGAGAACACACACACTTAACCTGTCATAGACTAAGTGTGGCTCACAGGTTGGGGTTCGGGGAAGGAGGTGTCGTACTTCTCTGCTTGAAAAATCAGATTTTATTTTGTCATTATAATATTTGTCATAAAATATTTCAGACTCATTAGGTTTAAAGTTATCCCTGGAATTTATACATTTATTTTTTAAAAATTCAAAAAGTCATTTCCAAGCTCAGGTAAGACCCAGGTCCCTAAATCAATTTCACAGCCTCGGAAAAGGAGGGGCCATTTCCATGCCTCCTGTGAATTGGTAGAGTCCAGCAAAGAGGGTTTAAAGGAAGAGAGGCCTCACTGCACTCTAATTATTTGTGTTAGAGGAAAGAATGGAATTGTCAACCAGACAGAGCGGCCAGCAGGCAGAGACCTTTGTATGGAAGCGCGTTGGCCTCATTAGATAAAGACAGGAAGTGGCAGGAAATCAGAGAGTTTATTTTAACGATCCTATCCTGTCTTCCATCACACCGTAAACAGCCATCCCCTGTGGCCGGCCAGGCGACACCACCTTCCACAGCCTCGTGCGGCCACAGATGGGAGCCCCACACCAACCAGCCGCTGCTGGCAGAAGATAAGGAGGAAAGTGTGTCCATATGAGGTTTATTTATTTTATCAGAGGCAGCAACTGTCGGGGGAAGACTGTAAATGCCATGCACTTTATTCTGGACAGCCTGTCAACTTCAAAGAGGAGGTCTGAGGAGAAGAGTCTGGAATGGTCTCCCCCTCCTCCACGAAGCAAAGCCTCCCACCCCCACAGGTTAAGCCCAGCTTCTGTGGTGTGTCTGGGAAATGAAACATACACACCGTAGGCTGTGATTTTGTTGGCAGGTAGGAGTTGTTAAGAAGAACGCTGCTGCTTGAGAGGCTTAAGAGCTGCCAAGGCAGAAAACTCAGGGCACAGCGGACAAAAGCTGGAGTTTGTGTTAACCCTTGGCCCGTGATATTCCTGGCCTTTTTGCATTACTCACTTCAGGATATTTTAAGAAAGAGGACTGTGTTTTCTGACTGTAAATATGAGTGCAGCAGGTTGAACCAGGATACACCAAATATTTTTCTAACTGAGGGAGACCAATGTAGAATTTAGATGCCAACAAGATGACTAAACAGCCATTTGTCTCATATTTACTCATTTAGGGCTGATGGGAGTGGAAAGAAACAGCTGGTGTGAGCTATTTCTATGGGAAGCAACAAGATACACCATGCCATAGGGGATTATTTTAAACCCAAGGTACATTATTGTCCCAGGTCTTTTACAGAGCCCTCGCCCTCTGGAAGCTTCTTTGTCGATGTATATACACATACACAAAGAAGCTTTAACTGCTTTTCATGGGTGAGTTTTTTTTGTTTTTGTTTTTGTTTTTGTTTTTGTTTTTGGTCAGCACTCTCTGCCTTTAAACCATAAAATACATCTGTGTGATAAGAAAGAAAAAAAGACTGTATTAAAAGTTAGAACTCAAGTTGCTTTTAAAAGAGCAATGAAAAAGAAAAAGGAATTTGAAAACAAAACAAAACAAAACCCTAGTCATATTGTGCTACATTCACCCTTAATCGTCACAAGAACTGCCCTGTTTTTTGTTGTTTTTTTGTTTGTTTTGATTTTAAGAAGTGGCCTGATAGGGCATCTGGGTGGCTCAGTCGCTAAGCATCTGCCTTTGGCTCAGGTTATGATCCCGGAGTCCTGGGATCGAATTCCGCATCAGGCTCCCTGCTCCATGGGGAGTCTGCTTCTCCCTCTGACCTTCTCCCCTCTCAGGCTCTCTCTCACTGTCTCTCTCTCTCCAATAAATAAATAAAGTCTTTAAGAAAAAAAAAAAAAAAAAAAGAACTGCCCTGTCAAGAAAGCGCTGTCCTCAGTTTTCATGTGAGATGGAGAATGACTGAGTGGCCTCCACTTTTTTCCACGAGCAGTTGGTAACCACCTCACAAAAGCCTCCCAAGGCCCGAAGGCTTGAGGACACTGACTTTTCCATGACTAACACTTCCAGCACCAGGGCCAGCCTTGGAGCCTCCCTACCGCTAGGGAAATAGCCAGCTTGGATTCTCTGGAGGAAGGGCTTCAGGTAGTGCCACTTTGTATTTCCTTTACTAGTTGAGGAACCTTAATCCAAAAACACAATTCTAAGGAAAGGTCTCTGTTCTCATAGAATTTTAGAGCCAAAAGCCATTTTGAGGGGGGAGCGGGCTTCAAAGCCAGTATCCTTTTTAATGGGGATAGCCTCAAGATGGAGCAAATTGCCTGGCATTTAAACGCTCCATTGATGTTAACTAATTAATACCAATTGCCTTTTTTTCAGATCCCTGTAGCTTTCATTTCCAATACTGGTTCTCATTATTCAAGATTCTTGCCGTGGCCATGGAAGGGTATTGTGCAGGTATTGGGTATCTGCTTTTTACATTTTTTTTCTTTGTCAAATCCCTGCTGGTTGTCTTATGTCACACTTGTTATGGTGGTGGTTCTGTTTGTTTGTGTTTTTGTGTTATCTGTTTCTTTCTCCCAAAGACTAGCCCAGGAAAAACATAGTTGATGTCTTTTCTTAACTGAGGCATCCTGATGTCAAGCTCCTCCACTGCCAGGACTCACACACTCATTCACACACACACACACATTCAGGACTCTTGCGAGGGACTGCCCTCTGGACTTCGGTCATCCTCAGGAATCTATTACCTACCACATCCCCCAAGGAGGAAAATTTACTCTTTTTAAGGCAATTCTTAAAAGCTGCAAAAAATCTCATGTCTCCCCATCTTCACTCCCAACATGTCTTTCCTGATGACATTTCAGTGCTGTGCTTGGCTCTATTTCTTAGAAGACCCTTTGAGATTACTTTCATGGTACAACCTCAGGGAGAAATTAACTGTTTCGGCCAAGGTCTCCAATACAGCAGTACCAGAAATAAGGTGAGCACCCAGGTCTTCTGACTTCCAGGTCCATTCAATTTTTTACTACCTCAAACTGAAGGTCTTTGGTCCAGGAGATCTAACATTCTCAGAGGGAGAGGCAAAAAACAAAACAAAACAAAAAGGCAATACAAACAACAATAATCACATTGTACAATGATTTCTCTAGAGTTATAAATGTCTACCGTGTTACTCAATGAAATAAACTGGTGCCAAATCAAATAGCATGAGCAGCTGTGCCCAGATGCGATCAGAGGGTAACGACAGAAATGATGCAACCTCAGGCAAACTGTAAAGCAATTGTGAGATTGATCAGAGGGCCAGGAAGAATGGTGGTGACCCAAGAATTCCTGATGGGAAAGAGCTTAATGAGAGCTTAGCATCTACGATATCTAAAAAAAAAAGAAAAAAATCCACTACAACCACAAGGTACACCTGCTCTCCCATAAATAGCATCCTTGCTTACATTGTAGCCGTTGTCCAAAGTACCTGTCCCTTTCCATTGTCCAAGCTCTACCTTTCCCTCAAGATTATATTTTGCCCCATGAAAAATTCCCTGAGTCTTGGCCCACAGTTTTCCACCTTACTCCTGAAACCTTAGTCTGTGCTTTGACCCTGCTTAAAAATCCTTTTTTTTTTTTTTCCCCCAAAAATATTCTGTGTATTATTTTCCCCAGTTGGCTGGAAACCCATATGCCTTCTTCTAATCACTTGGGTTTTTCCCCAAACAGCTTAATACAACAACACATTTTTTTTAAGAGTGTATTTGAAAGAGAGAGTAAGTGGGAGGCAGAGGGAGATAGAATCAGAAGCATACTTCGTGCTGAGGACAGAGCCCAACAGGGAGCTGGATCCCACAAATGCAAGATCAAGCCCGGAGTGAAAACCTAGAGGCAGACACTTAACCAACTGAGCCATCCAGGCACTCCAATACATTTCTGATAATGACCTGACTCGGGGGTCAGGGAGGAAAGTTACGTGGCAGTTACAGTAAGAGGTAGGGAACATTCTGGATGTCTCAGAGGTGTGGGACCTGCATTTGTAGTCGGTCTCTCCTTGCATCGCTCACTCCTCCATGTAGAAAGTCATCCATGGCCATGAGAGCTCTGCCTGAAATTCTTGAATAAACCAGGAACTTATTGTACCCTAAGGGCAAAGACTTACTATACATTCAGGTATACAGATGCTCCATTAAAACTATGGAGCAAAAATTATTTACAATTATAATATTTAATGAGTCTGAAATTGGAATATAGGACCAGATAATGTTTTTTACCCCCCTAATTTTTAAATATATGTTTCAGTGAGGGTGTCTGGGTGGCTCAGTTTGTTAAGTGACTGCCTTTGGCTCAGGTCATGGTCGTGGAGTCTCAGGATCGAGTCCCGCATTGAGCTCACTGCTCAGTGGGGAGTCTGCTTCTCCCTCTGACCTCTCCCCTCTCATGCTCTCTCTTCCATTCTCTCTCTCAAATGAATAAACAAAATCTTTTTTTTTTAAATCTATGTTTTTGCAACATGGGGGCTTAAGTGGGTAGGAGAAGAATCAATGAAACAAGATGGGATTGGGAGGGAGACAAACCATAAGTGACTCTTAATCTCACAAAACAAACTGAGGGTTGCGGGGGGAGGGGGGTTGGGAGAAGGGGGGTGGGGTTATGGACATTGGGGAGGGTATGTGCTTTGGTGAGTGCTGTGAAGTGTGTAAACCTGGCAATTCACAGACCTGTACCCCTGGGGATAAAAATATATGTTTTTAAAAAATAAAAAATTAAAAAAAAAAAAAGAAAAAAAAATCAATGTTTTGGCAGGAATGCATGACCTTAAAAAAAAAATCAGCTTTTAGAATGACCAGCATCTGGAGCACTGACAACACCAAAGTAAATTGATAGTAAAAAGATTAGTGGTTGTCAAGGTTGGAAGAGAATAATAAAAAGGCAGAACACAAAGAATTTTTAAGGCAGTGAAAGTACTCCCCCTGATGCTGTAACGACAGATGTATGTTCTTCTACATTTAACCAACCCATAGAATGTACAACATACAAAGCAAATGATATTTTGAACTACAGACTTGGGGTAATAATGAGGTGTCAAATGCTGGCAAAGACATGGAACAACATGAACTCTTATTCATTGTTGATGGAAATATGGAATGGTACAGTCACTTTGAAAGACATTTTGGAGTTTTCTTACAAATCCAAATATACTCTTATCATATAATCCAGCAATCAGACTCCTTGGTATTCACCCAAAGAAGTTCAAAACTTAGGTCTGTAGAAAAGCCTGCACATCGATGTTTATAGCAACTTTATTCAAAACTGCCAAAACCTGGATGTAAGCAATATATCCTTTAGTAGGTGATGGATAAATAAACTGTGGTACATCTGGACAATGGAATATTATGCAGGTCTGAAAATGAGCTACCAGGACAGGGAAAGACTCAAAGGAAACTTAACTGCAAGTTACTAGGTAAAAGAAGCCATTGAAAATCTTTACACATTGGGTGATTTCAATTAGTGCATGTATGTGCACACATACATGGAAAGACAAAACTAAGGAGATGGTAAAAAGATTAGTGGTTGCCAGGGTTAGGAAGGAGAGGAATAAATGGGCAGAGAACAGAGGATTTAGGGGTCAGCGAAACTACTCTGCATGATTCCATAATGATGGATACATGTTCTCACACATGTATTCAACCCCACAGAAAGTGCAACAGGAAGAGGGAATTGTATGATGAACTACAGACTTGGGCTGATAATGATAAGTCAGTGTAGGTTCATGGATGGCAACAATGTATCACTCTGACAAGGGAGGTAGGAGGAAGACTGCCCATGTGTCAGGGGCAGGAGGTATATGGAACATCTTTACCTTTCCTTCAGTTTTGCTGTGAGCCTCAAACTTCTCCAAAAAAAAAAATAAATAAATAATAATAATAATAATAATAATAAAGTCTCATCTTTAAGGAAAGACACACAAAACATAAACGTTAGTTATGTTGATATGCCTGCTGAAGTATGTGGGGGGGCATCCACTGCTATCTGCATGCAACTAATCTTGAAGTACACCAAGATGGATGAATAGACATGGATGGGTCTGTGACAGGTGTGCAAGAAGAGCACAATGCTGATTACCTACCCTGAGAGGTAGGTTAATAGATGTTCCCTGTAAAAACTCACCTTTCAATCTTTTTGAAAATATTTATAACCAATGTTGAGAAAAAAATCTAATTATGATGTAAAAAGGCAATAAACATAGGCATTCTCCTATTTTACTTCTATTTTGGGCATACTCCTATTTTACTTTTAGAAGCAAACACTTTAGAAGCAAAGTGTAATCTTTCAATAAAGCCCATGCATGTGTGTTTGTGCACATACATGCACTAAGAGTCTGAAAAATTCCATGTGTTAGTAAAACCAGCTAATATTGACTAGGTTCAAAAGATATCTTAATAGATCAGACTAAAATGTGTTCATCTCACCTATCCCCTGCCTTCTGTATGCCTGCTGAAGGAAGTCCCTATCTACATGGGGCAGAGGGCACATTTTGAAAATAACTCAGCAGAAGCTTAAATAAAAATATTTGATGTGCCAAAAAAGTTTACTGTTTTTCCTATTATAAATGTAACAAATACTAGCTATAGAAGAAAACAGATGATATGGGAAAACAGAAAAAAAATTTAAATACATTTTTTACACTTTTTTTCTATGCATAATTTTTATTATTTGCTTCACATAGTTAAACTTGCTTATTTTTAGTATTTATTTATTTCTTATTACAAGAACAATATATTGTCATTGTACTTTTTAGAGTACACAAAAAACACCAAGGACACAAAAACACTCTGTCTCCATGACTCCCATGCAACCATTTGTAAATTTTTTATGAAAAGCTGAACAAAGGTATAAAAATTAAATCATGCAAATCACACCTAAAAAATAATTGAGAATCTTCCCAACTTCAGGTGTTTTTTGGATCCAGCCAACCTAGAGTCAGGTACTCCTTCCTGAGAAATACATGTTTTTCCTCCTTGCTTTGTCCATGGTCCCACATCTCAGGGTTTTTCCAACCACAGGGAAGACATCATTTCCTCCCTATTGCCTGGAGCAATCCTCCTTTGGGCTGAATATCACCTCCCTTTAAAATAGCAGTTTAGGGGACGCTTGGGTGGCTCAAGCCTCTGCCTTTGGGTTAAGCCTCTGCCTTCGGCTCGGGTCATGATCTCAGGGTCCTGGGATCGAGCCCCACGTCGGGCTCTCTGCTCAGTGGAGAGCCTGCTTCCTTCTCTCTCTCTGCTTACCTCTCTGCCTGCTTGTGATCCCTCTCTCTCTGTGTCAAATATATAAATAAAGTCTTTTAAAAAATAACTTAGTAGGGGCGCCTGGGTGGCTCAGTGGTTTAAGCCTCTGTCTTCAGCTCGGGTCATGATCTCAGAGTCCTGGGATTAAGCCCCGCATCGTGCTCTCTGCTCAGCGGGGAGCCTACTTCCCCCTCTCTCTGCCTGCCTCTCTGCCTACTTGTGATCTCTCTCTATCAAATAAATAAATAAAAATCTTTAAAAATAAAAAATAAATAATAAATAAATAAAATAGTAGTTTAAGGGTGGCTCAGTGGGTAAAGTGTTTGACTCTTGATTTTGGCTCAGGCCAGGACATCAGAGTGATGAAATGGAACCTGGCATTGGACTCTGCACTAGGCATAGAGTATTTTAAGACTCCCTCTCTCTCTCCCTCCCCCATTGCCCTCCCCCACTGTCTCTCTGTCTCAAATAAATAAATAAATAGTAGTTAAATCCAACCTGGACCTGGATGGATAGATGGATGGATAGATAAATATAAACAGATAGATAGATAGAGAAAATAAAATAAAATAATAATATAATATAATATAATATAATATAATATAATATAATATAAATAGTAGTTAAATGTGATCTGGACCTGGATGGAGGCTCTTAGGGAACATTCTGGAGATTCAGTGGTTTCTCCTCTCACCTCTGCAGGTGTGCCAACCCCAAGCAGAGGGGAGGCACAATCTCAGATCTGATATGTAAAAGCTGGGAAATCTGGGCTTCAGCCTTCTCATCCTTACACTAGGAATAATGAGAGTAGACAGATGAAATTGTTACAAAGGTAAAATGAGTCAGTACAGCAATATTCTCAGGAGGGTGCCTGGCACATCGTAAATCCCGAATAAATGTTAGCTCTCAGACAGGGTTGTCCTTGACCTTCCAAGTGGATTTCTTCTTTTAACCATTGTCCTCATCTCCTTGCTATTTTTTAGTCATAATGTAAAATGAGATGCTATTTTGAGATTTCTTTGTGAAATGTAGGGGCTTGATCTTAGCATTTGTCTCTAGATTTTTCCCTGGAAAGAGGGACACCCTGACCCGGGGTGGTAGGGACCCACACAGGCCTGGGTCCTACTTTATCTTCGTAACTTTATCCATTAGGCCTTGCTGGCCTGCCTGACTAATCAATCCCATTGCTGCCTGCTCAGCCTGACTTTGCTTCCAGTAAACCAAATGTGCCCTCATCACGAACCCATCTTCAGCTTCCCCTGATAGAGCTCTCAAAGTGCTTTCTGGCTGCATCACTGATTTCTGGATGTTTCTTTTTATTTTTAAAATAGCAAATTTTACAGCAAATGTTTCATTTAATGATGAACTACTAGAAGTATGCTATCACTTTTTATGTAACCTTATGCTGCAGGTGTTAGCCAGCTCAACAAAAGAGTAAAAATAAATAAAATTATATGAATTAGAAAGATATAAAGTTCCAATTTTCAAATATAATATCATTACTGAAAACCCAAAGTAAACTATAAAATAATAACTCCTGAGAGTTGAGAGATATTGCTGAGTATGAGTTCAGTTGCATGAATATATACCAGTAGAAAATTTAGAGATACAAAAAAATAAATAAGCAGAGTACTATTTGTGCAATGATTGGTGGACCAAAGAAACAACAGAATTAAAGGCCCAGAATCAGACCGACACGTGCTATTTTTTAATAGATGTTCCCTCTTTTTCTTCTTCTTTTTTTAATATTTTATTTATTTATTTGACACAGAGAGTGATCACAAGTAGGCAGAGAGGCAGGCAGAGGGAGAGGAGGAAGCAGGCTCCCCGCCGAGCAGAGAACCTGATGTGGGGCTCGATCCCAGGACCCTGAGATCATGACCCAAGCCGAAGGCAGAGGCTTAACCCACTGAGCCACCCAAGTGCCCCCCTTTTTTTCTTATATGTCTTTTTTTCCCCCAGGTGGGCCGAAAAGTCATTAGAGATAATATTTATTTCTTCTAAAGCACCTAACACAGAAGGACTGGCTTTTTTGCAAATTTTATTTTTGTTGGGGTTTTTTTCATACCAAATTTATCTTTGACAGAATATATGAGGATGTATATACTGGTAAGTTTGGGACATAAGTGATGGAAGACATTTCCAAAAAAATTATAGTAAAGGGTAAAAAATGGAAGGAAACCCAAAAAACGTAAGTATCATAAATTGACCTACAGAGTAAATCTACCAGAGCTTTATTAAAAAAAAATTCTATTTATTTCTTTGAGAGTGATCAAAAGTGAGAGGGATCACAGAGGGAGAGGGAGAAACAGACTCACTGTTGAGCAAGGAGCCTGATGCGGGGCTCAATCCCAGGATCCTGAGATCAGGACCTGAGCCAAAGGCAGATGCCTAACCAACTGAGCCACCTAAGGGCCCTATTGCTAGGCTTTTTCATGCCTATTTCTCTTGCTGCCATGCTAAGTCTGTGCCACCAGCAGCTGGTATGTTCTCACATCCCTGATGTCACACTGCCTCCCTAGGCCTAAACATCATGTCCTATCTGGGAATGCTGCTCAAGAGATCTAATTGAGGGCATTTTGGAAAATAAAAAACTAGATAAAGAAAATAAGATGTCAATCATCCTATGTGTTTTTATTCTGCTTACGTATATCCTCACTGTCCTTATAAAACAATCATAGAAGCTATCACAATTTTACATTGTCCTGTGGGTTATCATGTGCTTATAAATGGTGTAAGTTATGTCCAATAGATTATTATACTTCCATCATTTCCCTCTTAGTCTATATGAAGATTCTTTCAGTCTTTCCTATTATACAGAATACCGTGATGCATGCACTCATCAAAATTTCAACATTTCCTCAACACACATTCTGAGAAATACAATGACCAGGGTCAAGGTCAAGTGTTTCTCTTCAGACACTTGATGAATATTGTTTTTTTCCAGACTGCCTTCAGAAAAAGCCCAAAGATTCTCCTAGCACGATATGCTGGTCACACTTTTCAGATTATTAAGTATTTTTTAATTTTTTCAAAGCTGATAGTTGAAAATTAGAAAATTATATGTACCCCTATATGCATATTTCTATATGCATAGAAAGCACATGCAATATGCTTATTGCAGCAGCATTTGCAGTAGCCAAGGTATGAAAGCAGCCCAAGTATCCATCAATAGGTGAATGGATAAAGAAGTGGTATTTGTGTATACATACATATATAATGGAATATTATTCAAATATTACTCATATATATAGAATATCACACACACATATATATAATGGAATATTACTCAGCCATAAAAAAGAATGAGATCTTGTCATTTGCAACATGGATGGGAAGATGAGTGAAACAGATGAAAGGATTAAAAAAGAAAATGAGAAAATTATTGTTTTTATTTGCATTGTTTGATAATGGTGGCAAATATATTCAAAAGGGTACTAGCCATATGCACATCTATGAATTACTTCTTCAGGTATTTTAGCTATTTTTTATAATAATGTAGGTATTTTTTCCAATATAGCAAAGATATTCTTTCCCTATGTTAGTCTGAATAAATATTTCCCACCATTACTTTTCATTTGCATCTACATTTCAGTTGTGTTTAGAATATTTTGCAACATAGAAAATATATAATTTACACACATACATACAAAATGCACCCATCAGAAATGTACAGATTGGTGAGCTTTGACCAATGCATAAATTTATGTAATCACCACCCTAATTAAGGCAGAGATTCATTCCATCTTCACAAAAGTTTTCTCAGCACCCTTTTGCAGGCAGTTCTTCTCTACCGCAGCCCTAGAAACCACCGGTTTGCTTTCTGTTGCTCTAGATTGATTTCACCTTTTCCAGAATTTCATATAAATGGAATCCTATAGAATGTGTGACCCTTTCTTTCTGTCTTCTTTGGCTCAGTTTATTGCTTTTAAGTTTCATCCATAATATCAATATTATCGGTAATTCATTCCTTTTTATTTGTATTTGTTACAAAGCACTCTACTTCAAAAGCTAAATTTTATTATTCTCTATTTCATAAAGAATCTGTTACATTCTTTTCCAAGATTTTGTTTTAAATTTTCTTGGCTTCCTACATAATATATATTTAAGACATGAGTCCTTCTTTTGAGTCTTCAGAATAATATGCATCTCCCCTTTCTATATATTTCTCATGTTCAAATTTTTTTTGTTTTTTGTTTTGCTTTGCTTCATTTTAATTAATTTTGAAAGAAGGAAAGATGTACCCAGCCATGCCAGTGAATCTCTGCGTGAATTACCCTTGGCTTCTCTCACTGCTCATTTGCTGTTAGTTCAATCTTACGTCCTGATTAATAGGTGAGGTGAAGAGGGAGGGTAAGGGGGGGGTAGTTTGATAGTTTTTATTTTGACCCCATTCCCAGTCATGAAGTCACCTGCTTTAACTCTGGTAACTTGAAACAGGATTGTGTCTAATGTCTAGTACCTGATTCTTTATCATTCTGCCTAAAATCCCCAGCACGTCATCAAACCAGATTCCCATTTCTGCATTGCCCCATTCCCTACCTAATTAACTTCCAAAATTTCTTTATTATGGAGACATAGCTCCCCAGATTCAATGTTTTATTGTTTTATATAAAAGGAAGATAAGGATGATATAAGTCTATGGGCTCGTGTCTAGTACACAAGTATGCAACAAAGGTTGCGGGAACACAGGAGTATGAAGAAAAACACTCTAACTCCAAAACATAGAACTGGAAATTAGAGGAGTAACTGCATAATTTCTTTTGTTCTTCCTGGTTGAAACAGGATTTGAATCCAGATCAGTTTGACTACAACATTCAAGCTCCCTACAGCAGACACTGCTTCTAGAAGCTGATCCATTTTTGTAAAAAAAGAACCCAAAATTTTCCATCTCATTTATACTACAAGTTAGACAAAAGAGAAAGACGTGTTCCTAGCCCTCAATGGTGCAAACGCCTACCTATAAAATAACACAACTTGCATGGTAAGTTCTAGAGTAGAGATAAGGTAAAGGAATACATTTCTTAACATGATTATTAGACGATCCGTTGTCATGATACAATAAACTCCTCTTGGTACAGTCCACTATAAAGAGTGGGTATTTGGAGGGTGCCTGGGGGCTCAGTGGGTTAAAGTCTCTGCCTTCGGCTCAGGTCATGATCTCAGGGTCCTGGGATCGAGCCCCGCATCGGGCTCTCTGCTCAGCGGAGAGTCTGTTTCCTCCTCTCTCTCTCTCTCTCTCTCTCTGCCTGCCTCTCTGCTTACTTGTGATCTCTGTCTGTCAAATAAATAAATAAAATCATAAAAAAAAAAGAGTGGGTATTTGGGGTAAATAAGAGCTGCAGCACATTAGGTGTGGTCTGCTTCATGCCGAGACAGCAGGAGGATCACTCCCTTTGGTCTGGACACTACAGCCCTGTTAATTCAGCCCCAGATCAAATTATCCTCTTGGCAGCCTCAACACACTGGTGACTCATGTTGGGCTGGCAGTCAGCTGAAATCGCTAATCCCTCTCACACGTGCAGCTGTTTAGCCATATCTCCCCCATCCTGGCCTGGTGGGTTGCTTCTCAGAGCCTTCTCAGAGCCTGAGTGCTACGTTCTCATATTCCCCATCTCATTTGCAAGGATGCACATTTCACACATGGCATAATCGTCATGACATAGGGATGAAACAAGCTTAAACTGCTATTCGTTTGCCCTGTAAGCTTGAAAGTCTGAGTCAGAAAAAGAAGCAAGAAATTAGGAAGAATGTCAGTGTCCCCCAACCTCGCATGTCTAGTAAATCAACATTTTCATCTGTCCTCCCCCGAATATAAAGATGATACAAATTCTCTGTCCCTGTATTTTCCCTGTAAAGGTCCCAGCTAAGAATCCTTGGGGAATTTATTTATTTATTTATTTATTTGACAGAGAGAGAGAGATCACAAGTAGGCAGAGAGAGAGAGGGAAGCAGAGCCGAGAGCCCTATGCAGGGCTTGATCCCAGGACCCTGAGATCGTGACCTGAGCTGAAGGCAGAGGCTTAACCCACTGAGCCACCCAGGCACCTCCCCCTGCCTTTGGGGAATTCTTAAACACAAGGCAGAGAGGTACTCTAGGCCCTCTAAGCTGGTCACCTACTCCAAATCAAATATGATTCTAAATGTCTGCGTGTCCCCCCGGGAAAGATGTCTTCTTTCTAAATAAATAGGCCATGCTAAGGGGGAACTCACCTTATCTGAGCATCTGCTATATTTATTCAGGTTTAAACCCTTTCTTTAAACATGCTATTTATTTCATTGTCATGACAACCTTGTAAGTTACACATGACTCTCCTTGTTTTATGGTGACAGAGCTAGAGGTTCACAGAGAATAAGGATATTATCCTTGTTTTAACTGAAAAAAAAAAAAAAAGGAGCCAGGGTATGACCATCAAAGTGTCTGGAATTAAGGCTTAGTCTATTCAACAAACCATATAGATATCCCTTGCCAGGGCATAGATAGCAGCCAACTCCAAGAGGGAGGGTCTAGGGTGGAAAAAATGAAAAGACACTCACTCAGAAGGGTAGATAAATGAGGTAGTATGCTTACTTTGGTCTTGGTTTCTACAGCAATGCCAAAGTCATAATAGACATTCAAGAAATCCTTGAAAATTAATAAATAGCCAGGAAATGGTCAGGTATTTTCAATTTTCTTATCAAACCAGTAACTTTCAATTAATCAGCAGAAATTTCTTAAGTTCTTACTGTATATTCAATACCTCCTGGGGTGTCATGAGTATATGATGATCTAAGACAATCTGATTTGAGTGAAACCCAATATACATGACCAATATTCTCCAATTTAATCAAGTAGCAAAAATCTGCATAATACTGATTGTTCATGCTACAAGTATTTAGAGATAGAGTGCTTGAAAGGATTTGGGGGAACATATCTACAGCTCACATGACATAGTGCTCACATGATGTGAGCCTAAAAGGATAGATAGAAAAATTAGTGCTTTTTAGGAAAGAAACACATTATTAGGAAGGGAGGCAGAGGTACAGAATGGGGAAAAGGAGAAACAGAGACATTGGAGTGACAGAAAAATGATTGTAAGTTAAGGCAATGTTAGTAGCTGTAACAAACAGAAATGTATCATGCATGGGAAAGTTTACTGGGAGTTTAGACCAGATCCAGAAGTGATACTCAACATATTAACACTCACATTCCATTGACAGGAACTCAAATATTCAATCACACCAAACTGCAAGGCAGAGTGGAGAGTGTTGTCTTTCTGTGTATACAGGAAGATGAGGAAGTGGTTTTGGTGAATAACTAGCCACTCTCTGCAATAGAAATGAACTAATTTGGAAAAAAAAAATCACATAGAGCTCAAGATAGAGACCTGATCTCTGTGCAATGGTACAATGGAGCTAAAACCCTTGATGAAATACTCATAAGGTTGGCTTTTAAGGGGGCAAAATGAATAAGGAATATAAAATTGCACTGAAAACTCAATGGATTTCCTGATTTGGGTTTGACTTCACCTCTTAGATGCCAAGAAATTGTTGTGCTGCTACCGTACATAAAGAAGATGGAGAATACAGCAATACCTTCAAGAATCAATGTAGTCCAAAGCAGTTTGGACTGGGGAAAATAGAAATAATCCTTTTAGGATTACTCCCCATGATTCCAAGAATTTGCCAGCTATATGTTAGGTACTAGTTAAATATTTGTTGGGTTGATGAATAGGGTCTTATTTTCTTAGTACCCAGAAAATGTATATCAAGGTCATATTTGGAAACGAGAATTCTGTGAGTGAAGATGTAAGACAGAACAGAGGATGAGAGAGAGGGAGAGGAAAAAAAAAAAAGAAGACAAAATATAGAAGGATCAGCGATTGTTACTTTACTTTATGACTGTGAGTTTTGTATACACATTATAATGTTTCATAATGATAACTAAATTAGGAGGGATATATTATTATATTCATTTTGTAGAAAAGGGAACAAAAGTCTATAAAAATTATGTCAGTTGGACAAGTTAGCACTGTCGATCATTGACAGAAGTAGACTGAATCTGAATCAGATTCCAAATCCATGCTTTGCCCCCGATCCTCACTACAGCTATTAATTAACAAGGTAAGGAAAAGACTGGAGAATTCATCTTTATTTAAAAAAAAAAAAAAAAGTCGTGGTGCGCCGGGGTGGCTCAGTCATTTAAGTGTCTGCCTTTGTCTTAGGTCGTGATCTCAGGGTCCTGGGATGGAGTCCTGCATCAGGCTCCATGCTCAGTGGGGAGCTGGCTTCTTCATCTCCCTCTACCACTCCCCCAGCTTGTGCTTTCCCTCTCAAAATAAAACCTTTTTTAAAAAATGTCTTATGCTACAGAGGAGAAAGTTAGAAAGGAAGAACTGTGTCTTGCCCAGGGTCAGGGAACTTTAATGGCAGAGCCAGGCCTAGAAAACTCAGATCCCCCAATTTATGGTCCCACTACAAAAGTTTCAACTAGGGAACTGCTTTTTAAAACAGCATGTAATGCTATAAAGTCATACTATCCTTGGCAATATACATCTAGAAATTTCCCTAAATTTATGCTTCCCACTGTGGGTTTTTGTGGCAGAATTATACCCCAAAGTAGAACTGAATCAGTAAGTAGTACCTAAACTATGTTTTACTGAGTGAGGTGAAATGGGCACTGAGTAAAAGGAATGGTCAGTTGTATAAGATCAGGATTCCTAATTGAGTTACAGAAGTGATCACCTGATATAGTGGAAAAGAACCCAAGTGGAGAGTTAAAAGATCTGACTCTTCAAACCTGAGTGACCCTGGCTACCTCTGTGACCCTAGCTCTCACATCCTCTATTTCAGTAGCTGGATATACTTCATCTCTTTCACAATAATCCCATAAGCTGAGTACCTAACATTTTCAAAAACCAAGGTTCAGAGACATTGTGTTGATGAACATCTATAGGTTAGAGATTAGGTTCCAGGGGTCTTGACTATCAGTTTTAAATAAAACATTGTGCCAGGAGTACCAAGTACAGTCGCCATCAGCATCACCTGAGACTATATTAGAAATGCCACTTATCAGCATCTCCCAGACTTCCTGAATCAGAATATTTGGAGCTGGGCCCTGGAATCTGTGTTTTTTTTTGTTGTTGTTTTTTGTTTTTTTTCCCGTTTCCAAAGGCTTTATTGGTAAGTAGGTTTTAGAAAAGAAAGATTGATTCTATTATTTCCAAGTCACTGGAATGAAGAGCTGTGTCCAGGGACACATCAAGTGGGGCCAAAGGGGACCGAGGCTTTGTCCGCCTTTTATTCATAGATCCAGTCAAAAGCACAAGACTTGTAATCCACCAGCTCTTCAGGCTTGAACCAGAGGCTGATTTCTTTCTCCGCACTTTTCACTGAATCACTGCCATGAATGATGTTCCTCCCAACTTGAATGCAGAAGTCCCCACGAATGGTGCCTGGCTTAGAATCCGCTGGGTTGGTCTCCCCAAGCATCATCCGCCCCGTCTTCACCACATTCAGTCCCTCCCAGACCATGGCCACAACCGGCCCGGAGTTCATGTACTTCACCAGCCCTGGGAAGAAGGGACGGTCCTTCAGGTCAATGTAGTGCTGCTTCAGGAGCTCCTGAGAGGCCTGCAGGAACTTCATGGCCACGAGGCGGAACCCCTTCTGCTCGAAGCGCTTGATGATCTCGCCCACCAGGCCGCGCTGCACGCCGTCCGGCTTGATGGCGATGAACGTGCGCTCCTGGTGGGCCATGGCCGGGAAGCAGGCTGCGCGGCAGGGCGGGAGACCTGGAATCTGTGTTTTAGCAAGCCTCCTATGTAGTTCTGATTTGAGAAGCATGGCATCACTGTGATTTGGCATGGACATCATCTCATGTTAAATGATATAGAGAAGGGAACCCAAGATATAAGTCAGATGGAAAGGTAAAGTTCAGGAAAAAGAGGCACTGAATCAAGAGTGAGAAGATGGGGGCACCTGGGTGGCTCAGTGGGTTAAGCCGCTGCCTTCAGCTAAGGTCATGATCTCAGGGTCCTGGGATCGAGTCCGCATCAGGCTCTCTGCTCAGCAAGGAGCCTGCTTCCTTCTCTCTCTCTCTCTGCCTGCCTCTCTGTCTACTTGTGATCTCTGTCTGTCAAATAAACAAAACAAAACAAAACAAAACAAAAGAGTGAGAAGATGGGATGATGATGCATGGAGTCCAGTAATTGCCTGGAATGCAACCCATTAGTTTTGGATTAATTTGAACTTTTTGTTTGGAAATAAGTATAAATTCTCAGGAAGTTGCAAGAATAGTACAGGGAAGTCCCATTAGCCCTTGGCCCAGTTTTCCCAATATTTATATTTTAGATAACTATAGAGAAATATGATTACCAGGAAGTTGATTTTGGTACAATGTGTGTGGTTAGTTCTATCTCATACTTATCACATGTGTAGAAACATGTAAACATCACTTACCACAAAGATCTTCTCAAGTTATACCCTCTTGCCATCCCATACACTTGTCAATCACTACTTTTGTCTCTGTTGCTATAATTTTACCATTTAAAGAATGTTATATAAATGTAATAACATAGCATATGACCTTTCATATGTGCTTTTTTTTTTCTCAGCATAATTCCTTAGATCGTTCCAGGTTGATATGTATATCAATTGGTTATTCTTTCAATGATGAATAATATGACTTAGCATGAATGTATCCGGTTTTTTTCATTTACCCATTGAAGGACATTTGTGTTGTTTCCAGTTTGGGGCTATTATGAATAAAGATGCTATGAACATTCATGTACCAGTTTTCACATAGACATAATTTTTCATTTCTTTGAAATAAATGTCCAAGAGTATGATTGTTTGGTTGAATAACAAGTATATATTTAGTTTTAGTTGTTGATTTTTAGGAAACTTCCAAATGATTTTCCAAAGTAACTCTGCAATTTTATGCTCTCAACAACTGTGTGTGAGATATCCAGTTTCTGTGCAGCCTCATGAACATTCGGTATTGTCACTATTTGATTGTAGTTCTTAAGAGTGTGTAGTGGTATCTCATAATGGTTTTAATGTCCTTAATGGCAAGTGATACTGAACAAATTTTTATGTGCTTGTCATATGAATATCATTTTTGATGAAATATATCTTTTCCTATTCATTTCTTTCACCCATTTCCTACATGGATTGTTTGCTTTCTTACTGTTGAGTATTGCACATTCTTTATATATGCTAAATACTAGTCCTTCGTTAGATATGAAATTCACAAATAATTTCTCCCTCTCTGTAGTTTGTCTTGTCATTCTCTTAATAGGGCATTTCTCAAAGCAAAACTTTTACTTTTGATGAAACCCAATTTACCAATTTAATTTTTAAGAATGGTGATTTTTAGTCAGACCTAAAAAACTCTTTATCAAGCCATAGGTCCCAAAGACTTTTTATCCTATGTCATTTTATAAAAGCCTTAGGGTTTTATATTTTACATTTAAATCTATGATCCATTTGAACTTGATTATTTTTTTAAACTTTTTACTATGTATGAACTTTGAACATACAGATGAACAGAAATATAAACTCTGTAAACCTATCATCTAGATCTGACATCATGTTATATAAAGGAAGGCAGGCAACAGAGCAATTGTCTTAACTGAAATTTACTTAAAAGACCAAACAGTCACATGCAATGAATGGAAACTGAATAGATCATAGTTTGAATAGAGCAACAATGAAATCCATTTTGAGATAATTCGGGAAAGCTGAACATGTATTCATGTTCATGTAGGATGGTATTAGATAATATTGATACAATTATAGTAAGTTGTATTGGGTATAATAATAATCTTGTCATTAAACAAGAAAATGTTCTTACCTTTCAGAAATACATACTAGGGTTTAGAAATACGTACTAGGATATGTAGTGGTAAACTATCAAGATGTCTGATATTTCTTTTTACAATTTCAGCAAGAAAATCATGAAGTAAGTATGGAAAAATATTATCAGCTGTTCATTGGTTCCCTAAAGGAACTGGAACAGCTGTTCTAACATCTTAGTCTTTGAAATATGGGACAAAGGTAAATTATGAAGCAGAACTTGGGACAGACTTGATTGAAAAAGAGAACATTGGGGTAATAGTGAAAATTTAACCAATTTAGGGGCACCTAGGTGGCTCAGTGGGTTAAAGCCTCTGCCTTTGGCTCAGGTCATGATCCCGGGGTCCTGGAATCGAGCCCCGCGTCAGGCTCTCTGCTCAGCGGGGAGCCTGCTTCCACCTCTCTCTCTCTCTGCCTGCCTCTCAGCCTACTTGTGATCTCTGTATGTCAAATAAATAAATAAAATTTAAAAAAAAAAAGAAAATTTAACTAACTAAATTCAATCTAATGAATATTTACTATGGAATTGAGCATTTGTTTTCTACAAAGTACTGTTCAGCATTTTGGATGATTTGAAGGTTGATAACACAGTCTCTCCTATCTAGAAAACAAAAGGTTCTTCAAAAAGTTACAGGAAGTGTTATAGGAAGGATGAGGAAAAGTCTTCCAGGTAGAGGAAGTGGAGAAGTCAAGGAGCGAAGACATCCAGACAAAGACATCACCTTAAGTAAATACATTCATGGGGTGCCTGGGTGGCTCAGTCTGTTGTATATCTGACTCTTAGTTTCTGCTCAAGTCATGATCTCAGAGTCATGAGATTGAGTCCTACATTGGCCTCCCCACTCAGGAGGCAGTCTGCTTGAGATTCTATTCTTCACTCTCTCTCAAAAAAAAATAAATAAATCTTTTAAAAAATGCATGCATTCCTTCATTCATTCACTGAATTCTTATTAAACACTGAGGATGCAAGGTAAATAAATCAGGCAAAATCAATATGAATAATAAAATCCTGCATACTATCTAGCCCAGGGAAGACTGCTCTTCTATCTTAAATCAAGTTCATCTTTATTCTTAGAATGACCTATGTATTCTTTTCCTAAGGCTGCTCTAACAAAGTAGCACAAGCTGGCCCCTTAGAACAAGAGAAATGTATTCTCTCAGTTCTGAAGGTTGGAAGTCTGAAATCAAGGTGATGACAAGACCATGCTCTCTCTAATGGCAGGGGGAAAGAATGCTTCTTGCCTCCTTCTAGCTTCTCATGGTTGCTGATCCTACTTAGTAGCTTTTTGGTTTGTAGCCTGTAATCTCTGCCTCTGTTGTCACATGGCCATCTTCTCCCTATGTCCCTCTTCTCTTCTTATAAGTCTACCAGTTCTACTGAACCAAGGACTCAATCTACTCCAGAATGGCATTATCTTAATTTCATTACATCTACAATGGTCCTATTTCCAAATAACCTCATATTCTGGAATACTGAGGGTTAAGATTTCACTATAGCTTGGGGGGGGGCACAATTAAACCCATAAGAAAACTGATTCTAAAAATCAATTACTTCCATAAAATGTGTGCCTTGGGTTTAGCCAACTTAGAAATATGACAGCTTTGCCTCAGGAACAATTTCCTTTTTCCTTTTTTTTTAAGATTTTATTTATTTCTTAGAGAGAGAGCACAAGTTAGGGGAATTCAAAGGGATAGGGAGGAGCAGGGTGCCCCCTGAGCAGGGAGTCCCATGCAGGGCTCAATCCCAGGATCCTGGGATCATGACCTGAGCCCAAGGCAGACATTTACCTGACTGAGCCACCCAGGTGCCCCAAGAAACAATTTTCTCAACCTACATTGGACTACCCAGTCTCTGAGATAAGGTTGATAGTATTTAGTCCCTATCTTTCTGTGACCAATAAGTTCTTGTCCTAATTCACATTATTTAATCATGAAAACATATTTTTAGGGTGTTAATGATGAATCCATCTTATATTGCACAAACATTAAGTTAAAGCTTTAAAGAGCAATCTTTCAGAATTTCATTTAACAATGGATTTATACATCTGTTTAGTGCGAAGTTACCACCACACATAGGTTTCTTGGCAACTGAGCTATTTTTGCCTACAGAGAACTAAAGAGGAGCTGAAGAGTATTTAAAACAACAGATTCCCAACTGTCGGGAATTATGAGTCTGTGTCCTTGTTTAATATCTTTCTGGACAGCTGCCTCCTGCTCTAATGGCTCTGGAGCTCTGCTTTCCACTGACAAGACACTTTCTTTTTTTTTTTTTTTTTTTTTTTACTTATTTGTCAGAGAAAGCGAGAGTGAGCACAGGCAGAGAGAGAGGCAGGCAAAGTCAGAGGGAGAAGCAGGTTCCCTGCAGAGCAAGGAGCCCGATGTGGGACTTGATCCCAGAACAAAAGGATCATGACCTGAGCCGAAGGCAGCCGG
Source organism: Mustela erminea (assembly GCF_009829155.1). NCBI lineage: Eukaryota > Metazoa > Chordata > Mammalia > Carnivora > Mustelidae > Mustela > Mustela erminea. The sequence continues at coordinate 67,090,434 of NC_045629.1, forward strand.
TTAACCAACTGAGCCACCCAGGCGTCCCGACAAGACACTTTCTGAATGGCCCGTGGCAGGGCTGGCGGAAGCCATCAGGCAGCATAAACTTTACATCGACAAGATGCTCAATAAACATTTGTCACGTGACAGAATGCTGTGAAGTCAGGGATGTTGCTTGCCTTGGGAATGCTGTAAGGTTTATTTCAGTTAGTTTCTACCTACAGTGACTGATGTGCACTACAGCAGCATGGCACCATGGTCAAGGATGAACTGTGGCCCAAAGTTCATGGGTGTGGGTGAGGTTTCGCAGCAGGATTCATAACCTCTTTCATGCCCGAATGTCTTAATTGGTGAAATTGTAAAATAAGATCCACCCAACAAATCTGTGGTCACGGTCACCTAGGAGAGAGCCTGATTTGGGGAAGGAGGGCAGAGAAATTCTTGCTTTGATTCTTTTCCTTTCCTTCATCTTTCCCATCCTTTTGAAGTAACCCAGGGAAAGTGGGAGTCCTTTTTTTGGGGGGGGGTGGATTTTATTTTAAGACAGTAGGGCTTTCTTTCTAAAGAGGTGGAAGCTTCATTCCCTTTCCTCCCATTCAAGGGAATAAGGGACTCTACTGTCCTGGATTCTTGTCCTCAAGAAGGTGACACGTGGTTGAGGAGGACCGATATACATTTTCTCAAACTTCGCCATTGTTAGCATTGTCACATTCCCATAACCGTCATGCTGCCATCATCATTATCAATAATCATTAGCATTTATAAAGTGTCTACTATGGTCCAGACACTGCGCTACAACCTGTTTATACAGGGCTCATTTCGTATCACCAGAACCCTTTGACTTAGGTCCTGGTCCTTTCCAGCAAAGTTGGAGAAACAATGCAGCATAGCAAGTAGGCACTGGGTCACCAGAGCTGAACTTGCTAGGTTTAAAGCCCTGTCCCTTGTGTGTAAACCTGCCTCCCAAGGAGCCCTATTTAATCACACAGTGCCCTGTTATTCTCAATAAACCAGGGTGACAATGATGATAAGAGCACCTGCATTGTAGGAATATTATGAAGATGACATAAGTTGGAAGCATATCGTGCTTTGAACATAGTTCACAGGGTAAGAATTCAGCCAATGCTTGCTATTCTCATCTCTCTCTTTTAGAAGGAGGAACAGACTCGACTAGACAGAGCTGATGCCATTTTTAAATAGTGGCACTGAAATCTGACCACGGGCAATGTGATTCGGCCACTCGCATTCAAAACCTCGACGCTCCGCAGCTAAATTGAGTTTAATCACGAAAAGCCGTTGGCCATCAGAGAGCTGGCACGGTGCCATGCAAACCTAAGGGCTGAGGACTGGCACAGCTGATCAAGGCTCACACCACATTCCCACAGGCTGGAGTAAAAGTGAAATATGGCTCTGTTTGGAGATTCCCATGACACCCTCCAAACAGGGTGGAGACACACTGGTTTAAAACCCTTCAAATCCTAGAGATTAAATTGCGGGAAAGGTCAGGAGCAGGGAAATGGGAAACTCTCGTTGGCCTTTTGAAGCCTGAACTCGGCTGCAGTTTCAAGAGGCATGCACACAAAAATTCCTCTTTGCCTTCCCTTTCCTCTTGGGTTCCGTAGACGAAGCCCGAGGACAGCCTGTTCTGAGGGTAGATTGAGAGCAGAAGTTGGGACACCCAGGGTGGCTTAAGTTACTACACTGAATGTGGAACCCGGTCTCTCGATCAGAGCCAAGGCTTGGGCTGCCCGGCCCTGTAATTAGCAGGGCTGTTGAAATCCACAGATTTGTCAGGCAAGGAAATGCCCTAGGCACAAGGATCCCATCGCAGGCACTCACCTTCCAGTTCTTTCTCAGATGCATTTAGCCGCAGCTGTGACAGAGGTCTGACACTGAAGTCTGATGATACTAAAAGCACTGACTCCATATTTTATAAGAACAAACACACAGTCTTTTCCTCTTTGCTATTTTTTGATTATAGGCCGTCTTGAGCCAAACTTTTCTGGACTTGGAGAGTGTTTTTTGTTTTGCTTTTTTTTTTTCCTCCTTCTCAAATCTGGCACCACAAGTACTACATGACAGAGTTGAATCAGAATCAGTCTTGAAATCTTCTACTTGGGGGGCCCAACCAGACCTAAATGAAAACCACCATCGCCAACCCTAGGGGACCCTAAAGTTTGAGCACAAGCTTTGTCATGGGGGCTGGTTGCCAGGGACCTTCCTCTTTGTTACAGGGAGCTCGGGGTACTTATGTGTTCCAGAATGCCATGTTCCCTGCTAAACTTCCAAAAAGCTGTATGCACGGAATATGCATCCTTTATTTATTCATTTATTTTAAATTTTTTTCTTTCCAAAAATGAAGGCAGAGAGCGAGGCATCTTTAAGAAACCTCTTTGTCGAAGCAGTGAGCTCTGAATAAATGAATCCCCCGTCTGCAGAAGGTAAGTCAGAAAGCATTAGTCCTTTCCTCAGACCAGATCCCCATCTCTCTCCTGGACTTCCTTTCCCCAGCTCGTAGTCCAGACCGTTTGGCTTTTTATTCTGGGAACTGGTGTGGTGGTAATGTTTGAACACTGCTTCTGGAGTTCTGACCCCTGACATAGAGCTCATCTTCAAAATGTACAAATCATGACTCAGACCCACAGAACAGCCAGGCACACATTGACTTCTAGAATCTCAGTATGAAAGAGGGATTTTATAGGTTACCTCATTCATTCATTTGGCCTTTTGTTCCCAGTTCTCCATATAACTGATAAAGACCTCTGACTTCAAAACCCACTCCACAAGCCCCTTTTTTCTTGTGAGTTTCAGCTTTTCTCTCTGAGGAAGATGGGCTTGACTATGTCCGATGTTTCTTTTGATCTGTAATTACGTTTCCGATTCATTTTTTAGTATCCCCCTTCTACAAAGCAGCTTCCTTAACCTCACAGAGGAAGTATTATAAATATAGAAACATAGCAGGCAAGGCCAAGTTCTTACAATTCCTGATTCCCCAACTAATGATCAATTACGTAGGACTTTTTAAAATTTTAAGTATTGAAAATTGATTCTAAAATTGTGAAACCCCAATCATTAATACTGGTGTTAATCAAGTAGTCTGTGACTCGAAGACCAAAGGTCTCTGCCTTTCTCTTCCCCTCCTTTGAGTTCTGGTCCTTCCATTGCCATCTTCAGAATAACCCCATGAAGGAGTTACATAGATGTCTGTTGTTTGCCAGACTCATGAGTTTTTTGGGTAAGAGGATTTCTGTTACCTTTTGGAGAATGACCTCCTTTTTACTGTGTATAGAATTAATGGCAATGGCTGTTGAAGAGTTCTGTCCAACCTTAGCCAAAGGGTAGTCATAGGACCTATCAGAATAGACTTGTGGACCAATCAGAATCTCCCTTGTGAGAATTTAAACAAAGACAGAACCTGGGCTGAAGCTCACTCCATGTGGGAGGTGGGCATGGGAAAGAGTAGGAATCAGGAAGAGAATTCTCCCTTAATTATCTAGAACTACTATGTGCCTACCCTCTTCTTTACCTGACTCTCTGGGTCTTTCCTCATTAGAAACTCCAGTACATTCTTTCTCTCCTCTGATTAGCCAGTCATGTTCTATTGCATTCAAGAGAAGGATTAGTTAAAACTGAGAAAACATAGCCTCATTGAATCTGTGTAACCTATCCAGGGTTACCCATCTTATGAATGGCAGAGCAGGATTCTAATTCATGCCTTTAGCCCAATCCAGTGTTTTTAACCATTCCAATCTTAAATTCTTTTAGATTCTCTAAGCTCTGTATTGTTAGATAAACAGATATCCTTTCTTCTTTTGGTAATTGGTGCAACATAAATGGACTCTGTTATTTTAACACCTTCCAAAAATGTGTTTATTGACATATGACTTGATGTAATGCTATTAGAATTTATGGGGGGGAACAATGTAAGGAGGTTATGAGAAATTGGAGAGAGCATCAAACTTGAAGGAAGAAAATCTTTTTAAAATTAATTCTGCCTCAGCAATGTCCACAATAGCCAAACTATGGAAAGAACTTAGATGTCCATCAACAGATGAATGGATAAAGAAGATGTGGTATATATACACAATGGAATACTATGCAGCCATCAAAAGAAATGAAATCTTGCCATTTGCGACAACATGGATGGAACTAGAGCGTATCATGCTTAGCGAAATAAGTCAAGCAGAGAAAGACAACTATCATATGATCTCCCTGATATGAGGAAGTGGTGATGCAACATGGGGGCTTAAGTGGAGAAGAATAAATGAAACAAGATGGGATTGGGAGGGAGACAAACCATAAGTAACTCTTAATCTCACAAAACAAACTGAGGGTTGCTGGGGGGAGGGGGTTTGGGAGAAGGGGGTGGGATTATGGACACTGGGGAGGGTATGTGCTTTGGTGAGTGCTGTGAAGTGTGTAAACCTGGTGATTCACAGACCTGTACCCCTGGGGATAAAAAACATATGTTTATAAAAAATAAAAATTAAAAAAAAATAATTCTGCCTCATTATAGACTTTTTAAAAGTTTTTTACACTGCTGAGTCCGACATTTTTCATCTATACAATAGGGTTTTTATGGAAGATGAAAAAGTTGAACAGCAAATGTCATTATTCTGAGGGATATCTCTGTTGATGCCACTTAGCTTGATTTCTATTAATTAAGTTCAATAAAATACAAGTTTGGCCACGTAGTGAACAAATTCTTTTTAAGTGAGACACTTTTCTTCTTCTTAGATCTTGAAGTCGGCACTCGCTCCCTCAAACCTGTTTCTTGACATCTTCCTTACTAAAGAATGGAAGGGTATTAATATTTAATTTATAGGCTTGTTTAGAGTTAATGAAATCATATATTCAAAACTGTCATTTGGTAAGCACTCAACCAAAATTTACTTGTCATTGGCTTAAGGGTTCTGTATTTTTTGCTAAACTAAAGATAAATTACTTTTATTCACTCACTTGATCAATTATTACTCACTTCATCAGCAAATGCAAAGTCTTCAGTTGATAAGCATTTCATGTTGGCAAGATATGTTTGCAAAGATGAGTAAGACATAGCCCTCCTCCTTGTGCATATCACAGTCTGTTAGACAGAAGAAGAGAGAAACTTTTACATAACTAAATGTAGTATATTAAGGACATTATTACGGAAAATACAAGTGCCATATGGAAACAAAAAATGGTCACTGACTTGTTTTGTCACTACCCAAAGTCTTCGCAGAGGAGGTTGTTACTTCACATAGACCTTACAGGATGAAATAAGTTGAGGGAACTAATCAGGACTGGTGAACTAGTCTTGGATAGGGATCAGTTGAATTAAAGTGATTATCTATGATTAAAGTGATTATCCACTGTTTTTACTGCAAATCTAAGTCTTCATCCAACTGTACCATTCACACCTGTCAACTTAGTTTAAACAGGAAAAAAATGAAAATATTTTATCAGTGTGTTTAGAGTAAAAACAAAACAAAACAACTGGTCCATATGTTCTCATTCATGATAGTAGAAAGAGAATGAGGTTATAGCTGGGGCTCATATCCATCTGACTCCAGAAGTTCAGCTGGACTAGATCAACTCTGAAAAAATATTCCAGTGTTTATATATGAATTCTCACCCAGTAATATTTCTGTAGACTGCCTGTTATCTGGTCTATGAAGGAAATGACTCAGGCATAGAAAGGAAAGACAGATAATACCTATGGCATCATTGGATTTGTCCCTTGCCAGATAGTATCATTCCAACAGAGATGCTGTCTTAACTGGACCTTGTCCAGCCTGGGCGTCTGTCCATGCAGTGAGATATCAGCTCTATATGCCCAGAAGTAATGTTCTGAACGGTTTGGAAAGTGGCCATCTAAGGGGGTCACAGTAACATAAGCAGCCTCAGTCAAGGTCCCAAAAGGTCAATGGAAGCTTTTAGCCCTCTTTACACTCTCTAATCTCTAGCTGTTTCTTCTGCTAAAAATATACTTGTGGAAAATTATTACTGGTTCCAAATTGCCATCCAATGCCTAGATTCTTGGCAATGCTGGGTGGGACTTTCCCTAGGTGGAGCTGAAAATTAGGCAAGAGATAGCTGTGGTCATCAATGCACACAGAATCAGTGTATTTCCCTTTCTAAAATTATCTTCTCCAGATACCCAGACATTAAAAAAAAAAAAAAAAATGTTGCCAGCCATCAAAGACAGTAAAAAAATGTAAAACCCTGATTTGAGTGCTTAAATACACTTTCATGCAATATTGATTAAAACATGGATAAAAACAATTTTGGATCCACAGTCTATATATAACCAAGTCACACAGTTTTAAGTATTTCCTTGGGTCTCACTTGAGTAAGTTCTTGATTTGTGGAAATGAATAGCAGAGAAGAGGAAAATCCTTTTTCAAAATTTGATTTTGGGTAGGCAGGTAAAAAATTTACAAAAGTTGAACCGTTAGCCCCATTATTTTGGACCTGCATGCATTCAGTAATGTTCGTTGGGCACATTCTATCTATCAAGCACTGTTCTAGGCTCTGAAATCTAGACTATTCCCCCTGCTCTCTGGATTTTATTGATACTCCAGGTGCCGAGAGAGACAACAACCAAGCAAACATAAATAAGTATTGTTGTTTACATTAATGATAGTTGTGTTGAGAAAAATCACAGGATACTATGTTGGAAAGTGCCAGGGAATGGGGATGTCTCTTTAGGGAACATGATTATTAGAGATAAGGTCTCTCTGAGGAAGTGAACTACATAGCAAATAAATAGCAACAGGTAGTGATCCTGAAGTAGAAACAAGCTTGTCTTGGCTGAGGAGCAGAAAGAGTGCCAGTGTGTACTGTGTAATAAGGAAGAAAGATAGGAGTTTCACAGAGGTCATGAAAACAGAAGGCAAATCATGTGGAACCTTGTGGAGCATGGTATCCCCAAGAGAAGAAGACACTTGAAGGCTTCTACACAGGTGAATGACATGATCTCACACTGACCATTCCATGGAAAAATGAAGAGGAGCAAGAGTGGAGGGAAAGATGGATGTCTGTGAAACTAGGGACAAGATGGTAGGCAATGTGGCTAGGAGGTTGCAATAAGTACCCATGAAGAGTTGGGGTCCTAATCTGACTTCTGCCACAGTACATATATGAATGTCTCCTAATGCTCAGAACTCATAACAGGAACTCAAATCTGAAGGATTTTTCTGAATTTCCAATGGCCTTTCCCTTCTTTTATTTTTATTGAGCCTGTCAGCAGCCCTATGAGCTTTGTAGCAGGGGAGTTCTTAGACTTTGACAAAAGAAGAAATTGGGGTTTTCGCTAAGAGTCAACCAGAACACGGTAGAGCCAGGACTCAAACCCATCAGATGCCAACTCCATGCTCCCACTGCCCCCCCTCACCATGTTTTAGGCATTACAGAACATTTAATTTATCAGACACAAAACTGTATTAAGTGCTCTTCTCGAAGACAGAACTTACTAGAAAAATTATAACAGTTTATCTGCTTTGTATCTAAAGGAAAAGAAGGTCCCCTGTTCCTAGAAAAAAAAAAATCTTCAGGATGTATTAGAAGGCACCAAAACGGTGATTTAAAATGCATTTTTGAGAGCACCTGGGTGGCTCAGTGGGTTAAAGCCTCTGCCTTCGGCTCTGGTCATGATCTCAGGGTCCTGGGATCGAGTTCCGCATCGGGCTCTCTACTCAGCAGGGAACCTGCTTCCTCCCCTCTCTCTGCCTGCCTCTCTGCCTACTTGTGATCTTTCTCTATCAAATAAATAAATAAAATCTTTAAAAAAATTAAAAAAAAATAAAATGCATTTTTGAGGTACATTGAAGGACACAACTGGTGGAATTGGTACCTTTTGCAAGACTGAAATCATGGCAGGTCCAGAAACTGCTGTCCCCTTCCATTTCACTGGTATCTGAAAAAATTTAACTCTTATACTTCCTTAAGTAGAATGAATTGTGGACTGGACACATATGGGGGTATTGCTGTGATGGTCTTAGACTTCCCGTTAAGTTAAGGTCTCAAAACACATTACCTGTGAAAGCAGCATAAATGGGTTTTATACCTTACTACAGCTGTTGAGTTCCCCAGGCCTGGAGAAGCTAATGGTAGCTCATCATGTGATAGTAATTTGTACAATACATTATGAACCTGGGGCAGGAGGGAGGAGTTAGGATAAAATGCATTTCTAAGAAGTAAAATTCCTCAGTATTTGAGTTAAATGTCTCAGCCCTTGGTCCAGAAATTGCTACGGAAAGAAATTTTAAGAAAGAAGGAACAAATGCAAGAAGACAAAGATGAAGACGAAAACAAAGACGAAGATGAAGATGAAGGAGAAGGAGAAGGAGAAAGGAACATAAATGAGGTTAGTTGCTTAGGAAGGAGGGGGAAAAGAAAATAAAATTTTATTAAACTTCTATTATGTGGCAAATATCTTTCATAGGGACATTGCATAGGCTACCCTGATTGCACAGTAACTTTGAGATGTGGCATCTCCATTATTATTCAGACGAGGAAAAGAAGGATCAAAGAAGTGGGGTAATTTCCAGTTTAAGTCAATCTCCAACCAAAGCCCAGATATAAAATAAATGAGACCTCCAAACTTGTTCTGGCCTTGTGCACTTCCAAAGTGGGTAGTATGACAATGATTTGTTTGGGGCAAGAACTTAGAAGATCCATTTTTGATAGGTTATGAGATTTCTTCATGGTACTGAAAATTTCAGGTATTGTTGTAGACAGCCCGGGGTGGTTTTTTATTTAAAGTCTAAATATCAAAGACCCATAAACCTGAAAAGCTTATAATTTACAACTCTTTTTGAGGGGAATGGATTTAAGCATAGCCTCAATCTGTCAGATTTAAGAGAGTAGCTGCCCAGAAATTGCTAATTTGAGGTTTTCTGCATTATAAAGCAGGCCAAAACATCTGGATAAAAGAGACTCAGATGCTAGCCTCAGGGTTTGTAGCCAGCAGTGCAACCTTGAGCTCGGTGCTAAAATCAACTGGTTTGCAGTTGATTCCTTTGAGATAAGGAGCCTTGCTCTCTTTTTCTTTCTTTAGGTCTTGACTCATTCCAGCAAGGATTTGAGGCAGCTGAGTTGGACTCCTGTGAACTTCAAAGTTCCTTTGTGCACTGATGATACTGATAGTTTCATTTAAACAGCCCTTCAACTTTGATCCCAGAAATCCTTCTTCCCAGATTTTTATTTCCTTTAAACTTTCATCAGTGTTCTTTGGGTTTTACTGGAAGAGACATATCACGTGTTTTCTAGAAAAGTGGGATGTGTCCTTACATGACACGCTCCCGCCTCCCTTCTTTCTGAGTGAATGTGTACAATTGCGATCCTCTCCTGATCTAGTTAAAAAATGATTGTATTCGATTTTTCGACTTGACAACCCAACTCAACCCAAGATAAAGGCAACTTTTTCTTCAATTTGTGAAACAGTTGTGCTTCTTCTCAGTCAGTGCCCTATACGATGCCAAGTTGTTTCAAAGGTTATGTTCACCTAGTCTTTGCACATTTCCCCAACATACCAGGTTTGAACTCCCAATTGCCCTGAACCACAGAGCTGAAACAAGTCACCTAGATTTGCTGAAGCCATAGTGGGGAGAGTTTTGTGACAGCAAATGGGCAAACTGAGCTCCTTGAGAGGAGCCTGTGTCTGTGGCTCAAAGGCCCAGCGGAAGGAACCTGAAGGCTCCCCCCCCCGCCTTCACTCCTATGGTCTCTGCACCTGGAGCTGATTACTCAAGAAATAAGGAGCTTAAGCGTTGCATGTTTTTCCTAGATTTTAGTGAAAACAATTCCAACTTGCGGTGTCAGGAATTATATACTAGTGTTACCTACACAAATTCTGCAGGATAAAAATGTTAATCCAGATGTGACCTCACTTCCTTGTGGAACAGACACCCTAGTCGTCTAAGTGTAGAAATTTCTGTATGTGATGGGCCTTCCTTGCAGACTCATAAAACATCATCAGCATGTTGAGGTTTCTGAGAATTTCTGCAGGAATGAAAGCTGACTAAGGTAAAGGGCAAAATGTGTGCAAGGGGGAGCAAAGCAATCTACTTTAGTAGGACTGCAAAAAAAGAGTAGGATTAAGGCCTGCCAAGAAAGGGTAGAAACAGATCAATCATTAGGCTTGAAGGTTCTCGAAGAGATTGAATCGTTTTCTCTTGTTGACAGTGGGATGAAATTAAACCTTTGTATTCAGAGTAAGGTCTTAGAAGGAGAATTGTAACAGAAATGTAGAGAATCCGTTGGATGGAACAGAAATGAGGAAAAGAGGTAGTTAGGAGGTATCTTCACCATTCAGGTAAGAGATGGAGATTGTCTTAACTTGGGTGAGAGAGGAATTTGAGTGTCATGGCAAGCAGGAAATCAAACAGTTGTTGTGACCAGCTGGTTACAGGGTATATAAAAGAAGCTGAAGATGGAGTTTGGGCAACTGGAGGGAGAGCTGGAGGGAATGGGATGAAAGCAGTCAAGTGCCTGGAAGAGCAAACTTGAACGAAATCATATTCGTTTATGTGGGACACTCAAATCCAAACCTCCATCATGTAGTTTGGTTTGTGGTATTTTTAGCACCCCGTTCAAAATTATCTACATGCCCTGTGCCCTATCAAATTGAAACATCTCATTCTAGTACTTCTCCCAGTTGGATTATGGAAGATACCCTTCAATTGGTTTTTTTTTTTTTTTAAGATTTTATTTTTAAGCAATCTCTATGCCCAATGTGGGGCTCGAACTCACAATGCCGAGATCAAGAGTCATGTGCTCTACCACCTGAGCCATCCATGTGTCCCTCAAATGTACTTTCTATAGCTTAGTCTGCCCTCTTGGTTAAAAACCAACCCCACCTTAATTAAACTTGTTAATTCTGTGAAAAGAACATATACCAAAATCATACCTTTATTACTTCACCCATATTCTTTTCATCTGGAAGGTCCCCATAAAATCTGTACCTCCTTAAAGAAATCACCCCCAAACCACACCACCTTGACGGCCATCTTAACAGAGCTAATCGTCCACTCCATTCCTTTCTTATATATCCCCACGCCATTCTTCCCACCTTTATTATTCCATTTTGCACTGAATGTTTGTATAATTATCATATTCCTCTTACTCAGTTATAAGTTCTTTGAATCTACCTTTTGATTTCTTGCTCAAGACAGGTGTTTAGTATGCTTCCTTAAAACCAGGTGTCTGTCAACATCCATATTTGAATAGCTCAAAAGGAAAATGCTAATATTTGAATGACAGCTGTCACAGAGACGATGCTTTGTCTGAGGAAAACAGAAGATACTAGATTAGAGCAACGCTTCTCAGATTCAGGGTGAGGAAGTCATCCGGGGGATTTCATTAAACAAGTCCTGGGGGCCAGCCTGGGATTTTGATTTGGTGGGTCTGGAGTGGGGTCATGCCTTTGCATTTCTAACAAATGCCCAGGAGATGCTGGTGTTGCTGGACCACGAATGGTACACTGAGTAATGACCTATTCAAAGGGTTAAGTCTGACATCAGAATGCCTTCCCCTAATTCCCATCACGATTTACTAGCTGTTTGAGCTCAAGGTACCAACTTAATCTTTAAGCCTGTGATTCCTCACCCGTAAACAGCAATCATAGTAGAACCCCTTCTTCAGACAGATAGAACTAAAACTGCCAGTCTATACACGGTGCTCCTGGCGGTCCCTGATACCTGGTAGGTGCGCAAAAACTAGGTGTTGGTTTGAGTATTTAATGGTACAAAGAAATCAGCAGATTCCTAAAGAACAAGGGCCATTAAGCCATGGCCAAACCTGGGTCATCGCCTTTCTGAGTAACGCAGATAAACTTGGTATGGTTTTAAAATACTTAAATGACTAAAAAATATGAAAGATTTCATAATGCATGAAAATTACAAATTCAAATTTCGATGTCCGTAAAGGGTTATTGGAACATGGGCACACACATTCGTTTGTATAATGCCTGTGGACACTTTTTGTGCTGCAGGAGCAGAGTGAGTAGACCCATGACTGACCACATGGCCAGGAAAGCCTAGAGCACACACACACTGGCCCTTTCCATGAAGTTAGCCAACCTTTTAAAAAGCACCAAGTGACTTTATCAGTCAATTGGGATTAGAACCATCACTAGATGGCAATAATATTCAGTGACTACTGTATGTGTATTCATAAACTGTTTATACATATAGTTTATATATGTTATATGCTCTTGTATGTATGTATATAATTTATGTCTATAGACAGATCATTTAACTGTACCCAAGTAACAAGGGAGCCTTAGGAACCAAATAATAAAAGAAAATTGGGAAATAAGATGTTTGAGGGATGAGTGGCAAATTGGATTACCATGATATTCCTAAAAATAGAGATAACCAACATTTAAACATCTGTATTTTTACAAATCGGGATGTTACTGTACAAAATGGTTATACATTTTCAGTGTAACATTTGCCCAACTTCTCGTATCTTGAGGATATTTTAATGGGTAATAATGTTCCATTGTTTGGAAATGCCCAAATTCATTTAATTATTGCTCTCTATTGGTTTTGAAGTTACTTTAAGATATTGCTATTATTTATAAATACAATTAAACAAACTTGATTATGACTTTTCTGGAAATGTATCCCCCCCCACTCTGATAAATTACTATAATGAAAGTTGTTGAGCTATTTCCAAGGGAAGTAGAAGGTTAAGATTAAAGGCAAAGTTTTTATGAATTGAATCTTTCTCTGTATCTGTTTTCCAGCTTTCCAAACCACACCAATTTAGGGGATTTCTGCTTCATGATTAGTAATATAAGTGACTTTTATTATCTTTGACCAGGCATGTTTGTTTGTTTTCTGCATACCCCATTCTTGAAAATCTATTCCGCTACAAATCAGGAAACAAAGCTTTTGTTTGAAATGCACCCTTCCCTTAGAAAAAAAGGCAATGCTCTTATCAAAAATATTTTATTTACAAAAAATCAATTATACTATACATCCTATACTGGAAATACATTGAATAATTGCTAAAATAAATACAGGCAATTAATTCAATCTCTTAAAAGAATGAGAGAATTTGACATTTGAAAGTTATCAAAGCTTAACTTAGAACATAAATAGTTAAAAAGGCAAACTCAAGTTTTAGTTTCATTTATTGGCATGCTGTGCTCTGTTTCCCACAAACTCTCCCATCCGTGAGTCTGAGTTGCAGAATGGTTATGTACCTTTTTGAAGTCCAAAGGTAGAATGTGCAGCTTTTTCTTAGGCAGAATAGATGAAACAGGGCGTCTGCATGGAGAGGAAGCACGTGGTTGAACACGTCTCCACATTCACACTCCACTTCATCACAACATGTTTTATGCAACGACTCGTGTGTTTGATTGTTTCTAACACAAGTCTACACAGCACCAGCTACAAGGCAAGATGGGTCACATCAAAAGTCAAACCAGGTAACTGAGGCCCTTAAGAGTAGTGAAATTAGCTGGGTTAAGGGAACCTAGCTCCTTCATTTGTTCATGTGCCAATTCTTGATACACTTCTTAAACCTGGGTATTATTTTGATTATGTAAACCTATCTATGGAGGCCAGTAACCGGACAAATGGAGTGATTATCTGTATGAATTCAGAAAAAAATATCCTCCCTGGGAAGGAGGATGATGAGTTTAATGCGCCAATTTTGTAATCTATAAGCTTTTACACTTATCAATTGTAGCCAACTCACCCGTGTAAAAGTCCTAGTAACATGGAAACTGAACTGGCAAGCTGAAAGAGACAGGTCAATTATGTTCAGTTTGTCGACAGGATCTGGTGAATTCAGGCCACAGAACAAACGATGAACTGCATTGTACTTGTCCAAATGACACAGGTAATTTCTTCCACTTTCCCTTTTACTCAGCCTGAGAAAACACTGCCAGAAGCTCCATATTTGCCCAGTGTTTTCTTTCAAGGACTAGCATTACCCCCCACTTTTTTAAGAATCTTATGAAAAATTGCACTTTTCTACCCCCTTTGGCCTTGATTTTCAATGATTTCCTTTTGTGTGTATGCACCTAAGTATGTATTTCTACTCCCAAAGTGTGAAGGCCTTTTCTAAAAGAAATGAAAAAAAAAAAAAGTTAAAATATTGCAAGTTTAAATATTTTTCACAGAAATAAACTATTCCATGTTAAAAGGTAGAGAGAGAGAGAAACATTTTATTCTTTCTATCATGAACAACATCAGTCAACCACGCTTCACATTTTGGGTCATTTTTTTTTTTTTTAAGTATGAATTTTTTCAGAACCTATTTTAATAATAATAAAAAAGAACAGGTGTATTTTGGCAGAGAAGTAAAATATAGAATATGCAAAATTTGTTTTAAAAATCGGCATACAAAATTTTAAAACACAGTACAATTATATAAAAATACAGCACAGCCAACGGCCTTTGAAATTTCCTTTGGCATCTCATTTGGTAGAGTTAAACAGAAAATCCTTTCTAAGAAAAAAAAAAAATTAGCTATCGACACAGTCCATAAGTTAGGTTGTATACGTTGAAAGAACTTTTCCTTGAGTTTCCAAAATCCTTTTCTTCCATGATAACCCACATAAAGCATGGCTAGTGAGGTATATAGGGCAAACACTGTTAGGCAGATGTACATAAGGAAAAAGTGCATAAACAAAGAATGCTTCCCATTTTCATAGAAATAACAGGTTAAATCTGAGTTTCTTCTCATTGATGTCTTGTTTTCCTTTGGCTGAATCAAAATAAACCCATAGAGACATGTCTTGGTTCAAGTCCCAGCAGCAGTGATGTGTCTCCTTTGGTGGCATTATTGGATGCCACAATACTGTACAGTCCCAAGAGGAACTAAGGTTTTGTGTGTGTCTGCGTATGTGACAGCAAACGTCAAACAACGTAAGATCATACATCGAGCACCATGTCATACTGTTGTCCCTTCTTCCTCCTGCCACATTTATTGATGAGAACCACATAAAGCGTCAAAAGCATGACCCAATAGCACGCATAGAGCAACGTTCCAACAATGAGAACTGTCTGCTTGGATTCTGAGAATGGCTTTTTAGATTCCTTATAAATGGTGAAAATCACACCCCCCAGGAGGATTGTAAACCACACCGATACTGGAATGAGTCCTATGAAATTGACAACAATGGTCTTCCTTCCAGACGTGCCCCACCCAGCTTTGTTTATTGTTGCGATTGCAAACATCTTGGCAGGAAGTAAACTTGACATGTATAACACTGAGTAGAGGGACATGAAGACCATGACAATATTTCCTCTAAGGCAGCTGGCAAAGGACGATTTTATGAGACCTACTAACTGGACAGTTAACAAGAAGAGGAGGATGTTCCAAATTTTACCCCGGTAGAAGAGTTGGATGACTGTCGCAATGAGAAAGAAAGGGAAGAATCCAGTGATCACAGCCTCGTAGGTCATCCACAAGTGATGTTTATGAAACCACATAGCATTGTACAGCCACTCTCGGAAGTATGACTTGCTCCAACGGGTCTGCTGGTTTAACCATCTGAGATATTCTATCGGTGTCTCCGTAAGGCACTTGGATCGAGCTGTGTATTTTGTTGCATAGCCCAGGCTCAGCACTCGGTTCGTTAAATGCCGGTCATCACCAAAACTACACTGGCTGCCCATAAATTCCTGATTGTACCAGTCTTCCACAAATTCATGCAGCAAGGAGTTTCTGTACATCCCCAGAGGTCCACTAATGCACTGGACACATCCAAAATAAGACTGGCAGGCCCTTTCTATATTAAAAGCCATCCAGTATCTCACACTGCTGAGGAAGGAGATCCAGGAATCGTACTTGTTTAAAATCTGCAAGAAGAAAAAAACAAAACAAAACAAACAAAAAAAAACAAATAAATAAAACATAGGCCCCCACTAAAATACCAACAAAATCCACATCATCACGAGATTACTACCTAAAGTGAGGTTTGTTGTTTGATCCTCCTGTATCAGCATCCTTCTTATTTTTGACATGATTGTTTTTCATTTTCTCTGATTCTGTGTTACTGGATTAATCTGATAAATTGTGTGCCTGTGTTGGGACTCCTGGATGAGCAACCGTTTTTCTCCTACATGACGCTGTCCTCTTTATTGCCCAGGGCTTTTGTTGTTGTTGTTCTTGTTATGCTGTGATATTGAGCGTGTTTTTAGGCTCTAGTTCTCAGTTCCTAAATTTTCCCACTCTTTCCTACCATCTAAGATTTGAAGGTTTTTAAGCCCTATTCTCTCCTGTTCTGGTTAATTTCCAACTCATTCAATTCCTTTAATTTTCTTTCTCCTTCTTGTCCTCCTTTATGCAATGCCAGTGATTAAACTGTTTGTTCTGGCCTCTCCCCAAAACTTAAGTCCTGAAATAATGCTCTATGTAAAGGCTATTGAAAGTTATCAGCTTTTTCTTGGCAGTATTTCTAAATTCTTTCCTCCATCTCAATTTTGCACGGTTCTCATCTGGATTTTGCATGCTTCCTCTTTTATCACCAGGCTGTTTGTCTATTCTAGGCATTGTCTTTGCCTTCATTATCTCCATGCACGTATAAAATGGGTTATATAGCAACACAATACCTAATTTTTAAAGTTAAGTTTGCATGGGCTTCTCACCTTTTGCTAAAATTTGATCACGCATTTGCAAAGCACTCATTTTAATCTTCACATGTTATCACATATTCACATATATGTGCATTTCCCATCCCACAGACTCCAAGTTGCCTTCATTAATATCAACTTAATGGTTTCTCCATTTTTAGCAAATAATGGGAAATAAATAATTATAAGTGGGAAATAAGTCATAATCAGAAAACCCACTTAATTATTTGTTCCTTTGCCTTTCTTACCAGTATAAATCTAAGTTGCAATTTCTTTTTTCTTTGTGTTCCAATTTGAATTTTTAATCAACCATATATTATCTTTTAAATACATAGGTATAAATATATAATCCATCCTCAGCACTTCCATTTTTTTTTACCTTCACAACTAAATGAACTCTGACATCAGATTTTTTTTTTTTTTAAGATTTTATTTATTTATTTGACAGGCAGAGATCACAAGTAGGCAGAGAGGCAGGCAGAAAACAAGCTCCCTGCTGAGTAGAGAGCCCGATGTGGGGTTTGATCCCAGGATCCCAGGATCATGATATGAGCCGAAGGCAGAGGCTTTAACCCACTGAGCCACCCAGGTGTCCCCAACATCAGATTTTACCAGAACACTAAGTTATGGTTCAAGAAGATATGGAGATCATTACACATTTAAATTAATTATATATAACTTATATAACTTATCAGCCATACCTAACAAGGGTTACATTCCAGGGTTAAACAACAACACTAAAAAAATCCTCTTTTTTTTTTCAATGTAGAAAAGAGAGACGGGGTGCCTGGGTGGCTCAGTGGGTTAAGACTCTGCCTTCGGCTCAGGTCATGATCTCAGGGTCCTGGGATCGAGCCCTACCTCGAGCTCTCTGCTCAGCAGGGTCCTGTCCACCCCCTCCCCCACCGCCTGCCTCTCTGCCTACCTGTGATCTCTGTCAAATAAATAAAATCTTTTTTAAAAAAAGAAAAGGAAAGAAAAGAGGCAATAAAGTGGGTCCAAGGCACATACTCATGTGTCTCTATCACCAAGGCAACATTTGGCAGAGAGTTTGGTGTGTAGTGAATATACATTCAAAGAATCAGTGTGTAAGAGTTATCTAAAAGGGAGGCGTATGGGAAGTGAAGCCATATGCACCTGGACATCTCCCCCGACACCTCCAACCATGGGGTCTTCTTCTAAAACTTTCACCATCTCCACAGAGGAGGCAGGGTCAAGCATGGTGTCAGAATCACAGACCTGCAAAGAAGAAAGCAGAAATGAGTTAAAGAAGAGGAAGAAGTATCAGTGTGGTCACTACTGTCAAAACTGGGCACACAGATTAGGCCTTCAGCTTGACTGTCACAGGGCCTCAATAAGCAAGTACTGCAGGGATGACAGCTTGTTTTGCCATGACCTTTACAAACAGCATGCTCAGTACTGAAGGAAATGGCATAGCTGGAAGAAACAGCCGCAGTGCTAGGTGTGCCCTGCAGGCTAAGCAGGTTGTCTTGGTTTACCACCACTATTCCTCATCTTGGCAATGAAAGTCTTATGTCCCAGGTAACATCCCAGTTTTCCAGGACTTGGTAAACATCTTAGGTTGGTCACTGAGTTCTTTTTTTTATTGTTGTTGCTATTGTCTTAGACAAGCCCTTTATGCAACTTATCCCTCAGGTCTGAATGATGGTCAGAAGATCCTATGAAGACTATTGAAAGGGAGCATGTTTAAAAATAATTTCCCTCCCTATTTTAATATGATGACTAAAAGACAGGAAAGCAATTCTCTTACGTCTGGTTGTATACTTTTGAAGCAAGATGTCCATTAAGAGCTGGACTTAGCCACTGATACAGCATCAGGAAAGGAACTAGCATGATCTGCAGACCACCTTCTTATTCTAAAACATTAAGTACTCATCTAGCCCTTTGTGTGTAATGTAAATTATCGTAAGTCATTC
The DNA here is from genome assembly GCF_009829155.1 of Mustela erminea. Lineage (NCBI taxonomy): Eukaryota > Metazoa > Chordata > Mammalia > Carnivora > Mustelidae > Mustela > Mustela erminea. The sequence goes on from NC_045629.1 coordinate 67,108,930, forward strand.
TACAAATGCTAATAGTTGTTCTTAAAAACAATCTTTCTATGGGTCCAAAAAAAGTAATTCTGAAACGAAACCAAAATATAGCTTCAAGAAAATTATTGGGGTTAGTCTTTACCAATGAGCCTCTGAGAGCCCCTTCTGTTGGAGCTCCAAGGGCTCAGGGTTATAAATACTTTTCTTTCCAGCCTGATTTCTGAGCCTACTGGAAAATGAGACAGAAAAATAAGGGAGATGAGACCAAAATATTACCTATATAATCCTAAAGAGAATACAGAGAACAGATCTAATTACCTGTGGAATAGCAGGTTTCATAATTACACTTTCCTGTATTAGACAGACCTATCAAGTCCAAGTAACATCTAAGTGGGGTCAGCCTCCTCCTTCAGATAACCTGCATTCCCTTCTAAAAGGATGGGAGATGCCAGCTTCTTGGTGGTAGCCCACTCCCAGAAGAAAGGGGAAAGGAGGAGCCAGCAAACCCCTCTGCTATGCTCACTAATCAGATGAAATCATTTGGGGAGGAAGGAATGAGGCCACTGAGAAAGGCTACTACTGCCAGGTAGGTTACACCTGTGAACAGACCTTCTAACACATGATCAAAGAAAATCAGAAGCAGGGAAATGCTCCCAGCTCTCTATCTCTGATTAATACCAATAAGACACAGTATCCTTTTCTGGACACTGCAGCAAAGCCTAGTAGAAAAAAATTGGTCAGAGTTGACCGGTAATGAACCAGTTTCACTCACATCCCCACCCAAATGACAACATAACTGATAGGGACTAGAGAGTTATCAGCAATTCCCATTATTTTGCCATCAACTCTGACTACACTGTATGGACTTAATCAAAATTTAGTTTATGAGGCGCCCAGGTGCTGAGGGTTAAGCCTCTGCGTTCAGCTCAGGTCATGATCTCAGGGTCCTGGGATGGCGACCCACATCAGGCTCTCTGCTTGGCGGGGAGCCTGCTTCCCCCTCTCCCTCCACCTGCCTCTCTGCTTACTTGTGATCTCTCTCTCTGTGTCAAATAAATAAATAAAATCCTAAGAAAAAAAATTTAATCTATTTACTTGCATCAAAAGTAATTATTTTGGGGCGCCTGGGTGGCTCAGTGGGTTAAGCCGCTGCCTTCGGCTCAGGTCATAATCTCAGGGTCCTGGGATCGAGTCCCACAACGGGCTCTCTGCTCAGCAGGGAGCCTGCTTCCTCCTCTCTCTCTCTGCCTGCCTCTCTGCCTACTTGTGATCTCTCTCTGTCGAATAAATAAATAAAATCTTTAAAAAAAAAAGTAATTATTTTTACAGTTCTCCATACTACTTCATTAAAATAATAGGGATTTGATATACTAGTTTAAAAAAAAAACAAAACTAAGAAGCATAAATTGAGTTTAAGGGGCCTCTCTCTCCCCTCCCCCCCATATACAGTATGAGTCTCTCACATAAATAACTATGGAATTTCAACATTTTATTTTATTTTTAAAGATTTTATTTATTCATCTGACAGAGAGACAGTGAAAGAGGGAACACAAGCAGGGGGAGTGAAAAAGGGAGACACAGGCATCCCGCTGAGCAGGGAGCCCAATACGGGGCTGATGGGGGGCTTGATGACGACCCCAGCCCGAAGGCAAGTGCCTAACAACTGAGCCACCCAGGTGCCCTAGCAATTCAACTTTTTTTTTTGGACAGACAGAGATCACAAGTAGGCAGAGAGGCAGATTGGAGGAAGCAGGATCCCAGGACCCTGGGATCATGACCTGAGCAGAAGGCAGAGGATTTAACCCACTGAGCCACCCAGGCGCCCCGAAGTTCAACATTTTTAAAACTGTGTCTGTCTCCATTTTACTAACAGCTACATTTTTCTGCAAAAAGTATTAATATATATTAATGAATATAATGTTGGTGAAAACAGCAATTTAAACGCATTATTGAAACTTGTAAATTAAAAATATACAGGGTATTCAGTTATAGCCTTATAAACTCTCTGGATTTAACTAATCATAGTAATTTTAGGGTTAACATCTGAATTTTTTATTTTATTTTACTGGTTTAGAAGCATTTACTTTCTTAATAAAAACCGTTTATGTTGCTTCATTTTTTAGCATTCTATTTTGGTCCGGCATGATCTCACTTAGGCAACAGCAAGGCATTAGTTTTTCACCATAGAAAATAGGATTTTACTAATGCTTGGGTTGGTATGCTAGCCTCAAGCCTAAACAAATTTCTCCAGAAGTGATTTTTTGCCTCTCGCGTGCCTTGTCTATTCACCGGTTTGTAAATGGATGGCGGCAAGCTTGTCCAGCCCTTCATGAGGGTAGAAGCTGTGAAGGCAAGAGTTCAAACCACCTTCAGCATCCAGCATCCTGAGTCTGGCCACACCCACCTCTATTGACTCAGGCTGGGAAAGGTAAAACCGGAAAGCTAAAATAAGCCTAAAAAACAACAGGAAGGGGGCAATCTAGAATTAATGTTTAAGTAACTCCGCCTTGTGAGCAGAGGCAAGCCAAGGGAACTGCCCCTTTGAAATGACTAACCGTGAACCAAACTTCTGAGGTTCTGAGTATTTAAATGGGTCCTGTCCTTGCCAGTTTCCAACAGCAAAGCGCCAGCAGCTCTCTGAGAGAGACTGTTCTCATGGTGGGTTGAGCGTTGTCAGAAGGGAAAGCTCCACAAGTCTCCTGGGCAGAGATATGCATCAGCCGGATGAAAGTGCTTTAGAGAAACTCAGTTTCTATGACTGGCTTCCAACTTGGAACCACACAGAGAAGACACACGTGGCCCCTGGGTATGGGCGACATCCAAAGCTGTGACGCATTCCATATTTTAAAAAAAAAAAAAAAGACGAAGAAGAAAAAGAGAAATAAGAAGTTCAGAATCTGGGTTTCTGGATGTTCTTTGGTGACAGAATGCTGGCTGGAAAGCCATCATCTGGGACAGTCAGCATGTATCTTCACGGACCTACTAGTATGTATTCATTACTCTCTACAGAGTGCGACTTGAGCCCTTCTGAGTATCTGTAAAGTGGGAACAGGATTTCTAGTTGCCACCCCACCAATTGTAACAAGCATGTAATTTCATAAATGTCGGCCATTTAGCTCTAGGCTAGACTGTGAGGGACATACACCAGCTGACCTAGAGCTTGACCTCACCTGGGGACAAACTATAGGCCGTGATTTGCCCACAGGAAACAATTAGAGAACAAATCGAAACGTCTCTCTGTCCACACTTGAGTGTCTCCCTGTCATTGGTTTAAAACCACATGATCACGAGTCATAAGATTTCTCACTAGGAGACATGGAAATGAAGTGGAGTCAGCAAAATCTCACTAAAATGAGTGGAAAATGTCAGACAAAGACACTTCCAGGAGGAACCAGCCACCTCAGTCTCAGCCACAGAATCATCAACTGAAGTGCCCAACACTGCTCTCTTCTTCCTTCCTCCTGCCCTTTCACAGTCAAGAGGTGGCAGCCTCCCTTCCCCCCACCCCCCACCCCTCTGCTCCCCCCACTTCCACTCCATACTCCCCACCCCTCCCCAACACCCCTCCCGGTCTAAACCAGGGCTTGACAAACTAAGGTCTTCAGGCCAAGTCCAGCCTGACACCTGTTATGGTATGGTCCATGGGGTCATAGTGGTTTCTACCTTTTAAATTAACTGAAAAAAAAATTTTTAAGTACTATTTTGTGGGACATGGAAATTATGTGAAATTCAAATTTCAGTATCCGTAAATACAGTTGTACTGGAACTCAAGCATACCTATTCATTGTCATAGCATCTATGGCTACTTTCACACCAAAACAGCAAAATGGAATAGTTGTAATAGAGACCATATGGCCCGCCAAGTCTAATAGTTCCTATCAGGCCTTTTACAAGCAAAGTTTGCCAACCCTGGGACTAAAATAATTGGTTGCAGGGGGAGGGTTCTCTTTCATAAATTAAAAAAAAAAAAGAAAAAAAGTTTAGATTAAGTATGTTCTAAACCCAATTTTAATTCTAGTGGATTTTTTTTTTTAAACATTGCCTCCATCTTTATGTGTTGTAAGGAACAGGAAAGGCATAAAGGGTGCAAAACATTAGGTAAGGTAGATTTTTTTCCTTTGGCCAAGATTTGCCCATTATAAGGACAAATGCCTTCAGAGTCAAGAAGTCTTGGGGCCTGTATCTCATAACTTCTGAGAACTTTAACAAGTCATTTACCATCTGAATGGTACTGGAGTGAGCTTCTGCATATCAAAGTCCCTTGTAAACTGAAAAGGACCATAGAAAAGTACACCATTAGCACGAGGTAATAATCTTTACATTTTTGTTCTCACTAAGTAAACCCATAACCTATGGAATCATGACAATCCTTACCACAAATGGATGGCTCAGCAGAGAATCTCTAGAATGACCGTAGGAATTGATTACATATGGATGATCTCTTATCTCAATGAACAAATTCAATGTGTCTGCAACTATCTGTAATTCAGTTACAAACTATTAGTTTGTAGTCTATTACATCCATTATTAGACTATAAATTCATTCCAACTTATCTCATTGATCTTAAATTTAACCTAACAAAACCCTCCTTTAGAAATATTACCTATTCTACCAAATGTTCAAATTCTAAGACCCAAGACTAAAATAAAATGTTAAGTCTCTGTGTTTCACTTTTTTAAATGTTTCACTTTAACGGGTTTCCTTTCAGACCGCCTGGTGGATCTCCCCACCCCCACCTCCACCCCCATACCGCTTCAAAGGGCATTGAGAGCTACACAGATTAAGAGAAAATCTTAATTACTCTGGCTGCCTTCATTCAATGAGTTAAGAGGTTGAAAGTAAATCAGGACCCCTTCTGTTGCTACTGCCTTTATCCTTTACCTACTTGCAAGGCTTGACCCTTCATCTTAACCTTGACCCAGGGAAACTATTTTTTTCTGTAGTGTGTGGAATTTACTCTTGGTCATGACCCTGCTACCAGCTTTCCTGACCCAGCTTTACCATGAAGTAAATGGAGTCTCCCTCCTTCCCCCCTCCTTTCCCTCAGGGCACTTCTCTAGAGGAAAAGGGATAGGCCAGAACCACCATCAAAAATCACTACTTTTTAGTGATTTTATTTATTTACTAGTTATTTACTAGCAAACACAAGATGGTGCCCTCCTTGAACTCTTACCAGTTTAGTACCAGAAGAAACACACTACTGTAGAAGAGAAAGTACCATGCAAATACTGGAACCAAACAGATCGGTCTCAATCCACCACTCACGAAGTTTGTATAAACTTGGACTAGTTTCTTGACCATGGTGCCCTCACCTCACCTTTCTAAGCCTTCACCACTCAAATGGAAAATACGGACCATCACATCCACCTGAAGTTTGTTGTGTTGGTAAGTTAATTCGATAATGCATGTAAAGCACTGAATAATGGCCAGGTCATAGTAAATACTCAATAAAAGACATAAAGAGATAAACCTAAACCAGAAGTGACAAACCAAAAACAGAGGACCCTAAGCTAAGGACACTCATCCAAAGAGAAGGGGGTCTTTCATATCCTTACTGTGAGTATGTGAAGGCTCAGGGAAAGAGGAAACTGATGCCTACTCCAATACCCAATAAGCTGAAGTTAAGAAAACTGAATCCTGGGGCGCCTAGGTGGCTCAGTGGGTTAAAGCCTCTGCTTTTGGCTCAGGTCATGATCCCAGGGTCATGCATCTGGCTCTCTGCTCAGCAGGAAGCCTGCTTCCTCCTCTCTCTCTGCCTGCCTCTCTGCCTACTTGTGATCTCTCTCCCTCTGTCAAATAAATAAATAAAATCTTAAAAAAAAAAAAAAAAGATGGGACGCCTGGGTGGCTCAGTTGGTTGGACGACTGCCTTCGGCTCAGGTCATGATCCCGGAGTCCCGGGATCGAGTCCCGCATCAGGCTCCCAGCTCCATGGGGAGTCTGCTTCGCTCTCTGACCTTCTCCTCGCTCATGCTCTCTCTCACTGTTTCTCTCTCAAATAAATAAATAAAATCTTTAAAAAATAATAATAATAAAAAAAAATAATAAATAAAAAAAAAATAAAAAAAAAATAAAAGAAAGAAAGAAAACTGAATCATGGGCAGGCAATGTAAAAGATTGGGTCACTCACTAGAGAAAAGAAATTAAAAAAAAAATAAATAAATAAAGAGCAGTTTGCAGCTGATTGGTATTCATTCATAACCTTGAATGTACCCTTGGGGTGTAACGTGTGAAAGTTCATCCTTTCCCAAAGGATAGACCCTGGGCCCATTAAAACTTATAAAAGTGTTTGTTGCATCTTGACTTCATGCCTCATTGACGTTGAACCTGCTGAATGTGATACAATTTAAAAGAGGAAAATACTCTTTGGTTTTGTAAGTATCTAAATGTATGGGACAGAATTTTATTTTTTAAGGGGCGCCTGGGTGGCTCAGTGGGTTAAGCCTCTGCCTTCGGCTCAGGTCATGATCTCAGGGTACTGGGATCAAGTCCCGCATTGGGCTCTCTGCTCAGCAGGGAGCCTGCTTCTCCCTCTCTCCCTGCCTCTCTGCCTACTTGTGATCTCTCTGTCAAATAAATAAATAAAATCTTAAAAAAAATTTATTTTTTAAACATGGACTTAAGAACTCAATTATCTGCCAAGAAATAGTACATAATTTGGTTGGGAACACAGACATGCAGGAGATGGGGGAACTAAAAAATAAGAATGGAAAATAACCTTCACAAAAAACCAGAATATTGCAAACAATTTAAAATTTCTCATATAACCAAAAAGGTTATTCAAAAGTTCATAGTATATGGTAATTAATTTTATTATAACAAACTTCTAGGACCTTATCAATATTGCATGATACTTTCAACTTTTAAATAATCTTGATTTTCTATTTATTTGGATTCTGGATAAATGGAATTTACAAGTAAGCTATAGCTAAATTTACTAGGCTCAGATTAAAGTGGCAAATACAAAATCATAAAATCTAAAAATTTTAGAGCTTAAAAAGACACTTTGAAATTCATTAGTAAAACCATTCCAGAAAAAAAAAAAAATACCCTCAAAGAAAAAAAAGATAAGGGGTACCTGGGTGGGTCAGTGGGTTAAAAGCCTCTGCCTTCGGCTCAGGTCATGATCTCAGGGTCCTGGGATCGAGCCCTGCACTGGGCTCTCTGCTCAGCAGGGAGCCTGCTTCCCCCTTTCTCTCTGCCTGCCTCTCTGCCTACTTGTGATCTCTCTATCTGTTAAATAAATAAATAAGTAAAATAAAAAATAAAATAAAGATAATCTTTTGTGAGAGGAAGGAAGATAAGGAAGACCACCTTTTCTTACATCAATTGAGATTATGGAAAAGGGTTCAAATCTAGTCAATGAACATCTAAGACAATCATGAACACCTAAGACAATCATAGACATCTAAGCAATTTGGCCCTTCTCTGTTGCTTTAAAAAAAAAAAAAATTGGAAGATATATGCCTTTCTTGGTAGAATGAATTATTCAAACTATTGTAAAATAATTACTGACTTTGGTCAACCTAGAATCTCTTCAAAACATGAAGGTTAAAAAAGGAGTCATTGGTCATTCTCTTTTTAGGAAGGCTTACACATGAGTGAAAAAAGTCACAGAAGGTGCAAAAAAAAAAAAAAAAAAAAGAAAGGTGACAAGCCAGCTGGGAACATGGGAAACCAAATGTTATCACCTTTAAGGCTTAAGCCATTGAAACACCCTTATTCCAAATGGTTGGAATTCTCATTCTAAAGAAGGGAGTCAGGAAATCCCATTATGGTGCCACTTAACACAGGGCTTACATTCAAGAATCCAAATTTGGGGCAAAGGGCAGATTAAAAATGAAAGTGAGGGGAAGCTGACTGACTCAGCCAGTCGAGTGTGCGAATCTTGATCTCAGGGTTGTGAATTTGAGCCCCATATTGGGCACAGGGATTACTCAAAAATAAAATCTTAAAAAAGAGAATACAATAAAAATGACAAAATAAAAATGAAAGTGGAAAAACAGGACAGTAACTGCTAAATGAAAAGCAAATTCTGGTAACCCCCTCCCCCCATTTTTTGGCTTTGTTTTTTTATTATACTCATGCAAAGTCTAGGTGTATTGCCAGAAAGAAATTAGAATGTCAGAGGAATTAAAATTATCATGGAAAAATTTTTAAAAAGAAGAAGAAGAAGGGGGCACCTGGGTGGCTCAGTAGGTTAAAGCCTCTGCCTTCAGTTCAGGTCATGATCTCAGGGTCCTGGACTGAGTCCCCCATCAGGCTCTCTGCACAGCAGGGAGTCAGCTTCCCCTCTCCCCCACCCCTGCCTGCCCACTTGTGATCTTTCTGTCTCTGTCAAATAAAAAAAAAAATCTTTAAAGAAGAAGATGAAGAAGAAGAGAAAGAAGAAGAACCAACTATACTGAGTTAAAGCTCTGAGCTCGGGATGTATCTCAAAGATCATTTGTTCTACCATAGCAAGAAAACAAGAGTCAGGTCTAGAATTCAGATTGCCCCATTCCCATTCCTATTTCAACATATTCTAATCTCACCCCCTAGTATGAACAATACAAGAAGACACAACATTCTCAACATTGGCCCTCGGAGTATTTGAATTCCTTAGGTTTCCCATAGAGAACAAGAACCAAGGCAATATGACATCGGGTGATTCTCACAATCCTTGACAGTTATGTCCTACAAAGTTTCCACGAACACCACTTAGAGAACACTGAAACAATTGCCTCTGGCACAAATATGGGGTTCAGTTCCTCTGAGCCTCTGATTGCAAATTTTTGTCTATGGATCAATACCGAATCCTGTTTTATTTGCATTTCTGTTTAAATACATCTTAAAATGTGAATTTGAGTCATTAACATTGAATTCAGGGCCAACAGCACTTTACTGACCTCTGAACGAAGCCCTCCAACAAATCCAGCTCCTCCGTGAGGCAGTCCCACTAGCCAGCACTCAGCACTACACTTGGGGGGCACTTTAAACAGCCGTATCACCCACAGAAGGCACAACAATGTGAGAAACATGATACGAAGCAGATTATGAAGCTCCTTGTTTACGCTGTGCTGTACCATGTACAGGACAGTTGAGAGCACAGTCTTCTCTGACCTCAGTTGGGAACATGCACGTCAGGTGACTCAAATTGTATGCTGTTCTCCACGTCTGCAAATGATCCCCACGGCACTGCAAGTACTGATTTGGGGCTTACAAGTACATCTTAGTGAGTGGGGTCATTTACAAATACAGACTCCATGAATAATGAAGGTCAGCTCTACAATTTTGAATAATTCAGTCTTACTTTTTTCCTGCTAAAGGAAACATGGATACCTAGGATACTGTCAAGAGTAATTAATCAGGGCGCCTGGGTGGCTCAAGTCATGATCTCAGGGTCCTGGGATCAAGCCCTACATCGGGCTCTGTGCTCAGCAGGGAGCCTGCTTCTCCCCACCCCACCCCCGCCTGCCTCTCTCCCTACTTGTGATCTCTCTGTCAAATAAATAGATAAAATCTTAAAAAAAAATTAATTAATCATAAAATTGTCTCCTCTAATCTTCCCCAGTAGAAAATGTTTATGCTTAGTATGTTATTTTGTGCCTGGACAATCCCTAATACACACATCAGGGGATGATGATAGTTACACCTCGGTCACATGGTTACCAGTGGCCACTTAGGTTGGAAAATCCATGTTCGGTAAAAAGACGTAAGAATAAAGAAATTACATAATCTAGATATCAAAGTACAGCTAAAGTCTTCTGACATTGTTAATAAGTAATAAAAAAAAACAAAAAAAAAACTACAATATAATCTGAAAACTATTTCAAAATAGGGGAAATTAGAAAGGTCTATGCTGGGGGCACCTGGGTGGCTCAGTGGGTTAAGCCACTGCCTTCGGCTCCGGTCATGATCTCGGGGTCCTCGGATCGAGTCCCGCATCGGGCTCTCTGCTCAGCAGGGAGCCTGCTTCCTCCTCTCTCTCTCTCTGCCTGCCTCTCTGCCTACTTGTGCTCTCTCTCTGTCAAATAAATAAATAAAATCTTAAAAAAAAAGGAAGGTCTATGCTGTCAAGTATCAAATTTGAGAATCTATAGGTCAAGTATTTGCTGCGGAGGATTTTAACTTTGCTCATTGTGCTTTTCCATATTTTTAAATACACCGCCATGTGTTACTATACTAAATTAAAAAGCTAATAGAAGTACTATTTTGCAAAAGTAAGACAGACTTTGCCCTACCTTACTTAAGCCATGAGACAGATCTGTCTCTCTTTGGAAGAAAAAAAGTTCTTTCCAGAAAACACTTTGATTCGAAATTCAGAAAATCTTCCCCATTCTCCTATTTCTCATTTCCTTCTTTTCTCACTTCATTATTTCTGTTTTCCTGTATTCTTTATCTCTGAAAGCAGCCACTAGCATCCTAGGTGAATTTGCTACTACACTGGCTTTCTCCCAGCTAAAGCTTCTCTCTCTCTATTCTAGGTCGGTGTTAATTATTTGAAAGGCTTTAGGCGGAGACGACCAGACAGGAGAGCTGAGACAGGTGGAAGAACAGGCAGTAGAGCCTTGCAGTGGTGGAGATCAGAGGGAGCTGCTCCCAGGCGCATATGCAGAAAGGTTCACCTTGAGACAGGAGGTGAAGCTGGGAACCCTTACGACGGCGAACAAGGAAGAGAGAAGATGACCTTGACGGCACTGAGAAGCAGTACCTTTGATTTTCTCTTGTAGGAGGCAAGGCTATGTGTTAATAGCTAAGGAGGAAGTTTGGGTAGGTGCTGGGAGGGCGGTGAAGGCATGAAATAATAGGTCATGAGAGCAATAGGCGGGACAACTACTCAAGGTCAAGTGGAAAGAGAGCTAACCAGTGCCCAAGACCCAGCTGCAACCAGAGGAGACCAATCACCTTGGCTGCGTCTGCACAGCTAAGCAGTGTCTTCAGCCACGTTAGCAAGCCTGTGAGCTGATGGTCCTATGTCTGCCCCAACCCTGTGTTCTCTTGTGTGTGAGCACCTGCTCTTCCCATTCAGTCACTTAAATGCTTAGTAGCCAACCTCCTTTAACCCCCTCTCCTTTGTCTTTCTGCTTCGGCTTTGCAACGCTGGGACCCTGGGTCACTCAGAATGGATGGTGAGAATGTACTGGTTTGAGCCATAGGACATTTCCGTTTTTATAGGACACACACGATTAAATATCCGGGGAAGGGATGAGGAAGGACAGCATGGAATCACCTGGATTCCGAATGCCAAAAGGTTTTCAAATACCCTTGTTGGAGAGCATAGAACGGGCTGAGAATGCCAGCAGATTCAGGGCCCAGGGAACAGCTGCTGCTTGGGTCAGTCTCTCTGGAGGCCTCAGCCTGATGGAAGGAAAGTTCTCGAACCTGATTAGGGCTCTAGCAAGAAGCCTACTCTAACATTTCACAGTTTGTCCTGGTCAGGCACAGTGTCAAGTTGTCAAGGATACAAACAAAATTCAAAACAAGAATGAAGGGAGAAGGGATTTGGGAAGAACAGGCTTAAAGAAAGAAAGAAAGAAAGAAAGAAAGAAAGAACTCACAATGACATCTTGATTAGAAATGACAAACAGCAATGGTTTTAACTAGAATTAAAGACAAAATATCAAAACATGCTTCCTCATTTTAGGCCCAGAGCTTCAGTCTTCAAACCCTCTATAAACTCCCCAGCCATCTCATCACTTCCTTTAAAAGGTTCATTTTAGGGGCCCAGGCTGGCTCAAGGCAGTGAAGCTTCTGCCTTCAGCTCCGGTCATGCTCCCAGGGTCCTGGGATCGAGTCCCATGTCTGGCTCCCCCTCCTTCTCCCTCTCTCTCTGCCTGCTGCTCCCCCTACTTGTGGGTGCTCTCGCTCTCTCTCTCTCTCTCTCTCTCTGCATCAAATAAATAAATAAACCCTTAAAAAATATTTATTAAAATAAGTTAAATAAAAGGATAATTGCCTCCCCTATCTGGGCCTGACGTTGCATTATGAAAATACATAAAAATGTCCCGAGTTAACTAAAAAGTACCTCAACTGTGACCATTCCAGAAATTAGGAGACTAGGAGAAACTAGAGAATGAAACTATATCAACTCCCCAGAAGATGGTAATATGCAGACTGGTAGGAACTGAAGGGAAAAAAAAAAAAAGGTACCTCAAAACTCTTCAGCTATTAACCAAAATTTACCCCCATGGTAATCCCAAACGCCTTATGAGATTGGTTTATTCTATGCAGGAAACTGAGGCTTGGGGAGGTGGTCGGTCCCAGTCGAGGTCGTCCAGCTAGCATCAACAGATTCTGAAGGCAGTGTCCATTCCCAACCCATGACACAGAACCGGTCATCCCACTGCCCATGACTTTGTGGAATCAAGGCCCCTGAAATATATGACAGTTCTTCTGAAAAGTAGAATTTCACCTATTAGAGGATGAGAAGGGCGTCCCAACGGATTTTCTTAAGTCGGAGATAGGTCTCCTTTTTCCATATCATCGTGGCCAAAAACCTAACAAAGTATCTGCAAGACAGTTGGCAACGAGCAAATTCACAGGGACCCTACCCACATTCTAAAGAAAGCTACAGTGAGAACCAAGAGGGGAGAAACCCAAGGGCGAGCAGTCAGGGAATTAATGACAGACACAGCCTGTCTCATTTTCATGAGAGCAAACACCATCACAAATGCTTTCAAAGGTCAAGTGCAGTGAGTGAGGTAATGCTGTTTGGGGAGTGAAATAAACATTACTTTGGTTTTGCTCTGGGAAGGTTTTTTTTTTCTTTGTCTGTTTGTTTTTCTCTTTTTTCTTTTCCTTTTCTTTCCGTCTCTCAGTTTTGAATTCTTTACCCTTTTAAATCAAAATCATTCTCACCACCCCCATTTTGCCCGGTCTCTGTGAAAAACGTTTTTACAGCCATCTCTCAAGCCTGCAGATTTTCTCAAGACCCTTCTGCTCGGCAGACACTATTTTCTTACCAGGCTGGAGATTTTAAGACTGTGGAAAATGACGTTGGATTTGTCTTGGCAGAACTGAGGGGGCAGAGAAGGTGAGAGAGGGAGGGAGTAGGAAGGAAGGGTCTCCTGTTCAAAATAATCTTGATTTCCAACCCATAACACTGCGTAAGTTAAGCATTTTCGTAGACAGTCTTAACAGTTACACAAGATTTTTTTTTTTTTCCCTCTCTTTCAAAATGTGCTTTCAACAGTCAGGCTGTTTTCAAATGAACTGAAAGAAGTACTGTGTTCAGAGAGACAAGGATGGGCTATATAGCACATGCCTGGAGAGATACAAAAGCTGCTTTATTTAAATGTATGTTTGCCCTGGCAGGAATTCGGAAACCCACCTGTACATAATCCACACTGCGTCCCAGCGCTCTGAAGGCCGTGTACATGACTTCTCTTTTTCCACCCCATTTTTGCATGATGCAAATACTTTTGTTGGACAGGACCAACTGGGTGACATGTTGCGAGCTTTCTTTATGCGACTCCTCCGTCTCACCAGGACCTTTCTCGTGGAAGTTGTTCTTCCAGATGTAGGTGGCTGATTTGTCCCTGCCCATGACTTCACTAAAGATGTCCATCATATAGAGGTCGTCTTCCGAGTTCCCGTCTATGACCATGACTACTTTAATCCCCGGGTAGGTCAGCCTCTTCACCGACTGCAAGCATTTTCGTAAGTAGTCTGGATCTTCTTGATACGCAGCGATGCAAAGAGCAACACTTTTGTTCAATTTAATGGGTGTTTCGAGGGATTTTTTCATTTTTCGGTGCTCCAAAAAGGCAAACAGGCTTTGGATGATGAGGTGGGATGCTAAAAAGGCACCGTACAGTCCAAAAGAGAAATAGTAATTATCTGTTTGGATAAATTGGTAGCCGACGATATAAGCAGCAGTGATTCCGAGGAGGAGAGACACTCCGAACAGCGTGGTTCCAATTATTCTCAGGATACACAGAAACCTCTCACAATGCATCTGTAAGAAAATCAAATGATACTGCTGGTTAACTACTCTTGTCCCCTACTTGCTGTAAACATGGCATCATGGGGAGTATTGGGCTAGAAGCACCCGAGAGCTCCAAGCTCTCTTTCCTCACTTAACCAGCTGTGTGACTTTCTACCGCCTCAGTTTTCTCATCTACAAAATAGGGATAAAGATGCCCTTCTGGTAGACCCCAGAGGGCTGTTTCAAGAATCAATGGAGATGATGGTGGCAAGGTGCTACTGGAAACCATAACGTGTCAAAAAAAATATGTGAAAGTATTCTTTTTAGCATGTTAGATCACTTACCTAAGGATACACTCTACATAGGAGGTCACAGCTAGGTGTAGAACCTAATTGTTCTAGAGAGCAAGGCATTCTTTCTTCCTATACCACAGGGCCCCCCTGTCCCTCAACAGTGACCAGTGAAAAATGCATTGGAGATTTTGCTAAAATTTCATCTCCTCTCCAATGCAAATCCCTCAGCTCACACCCTCTTCATGCAGCCATCCAAGTTTGGAGATCTGGATTCTAGTACTAACTCTTCCAACAATTAGCTGTGTGTGACCTTGAGTCGCTTTACCTCTCTGAGCCTCAGGTTTTTTAATCCGTTACATGAGGGAATTTAGACTCCAAATCTCTACTGACATTGAAAGTTCTTTAAGCCTGGGCACCCGGCACATACATCTCTCAAGCCCCTGTAATTCTGATTTGCACTCCGATTTGCACTCCTTTGTTCAGAAGTCTATTTCCTCCAACCACCAGCACAAAAAATCCTGAGGATCAGAAATCTTACTGTAACACAGTCAGCACACAGTAAGTGTTTATAGAAACCATTCATAAATTAAGGAACAAGCAGCAACCCACTGTAATATATTAGACATGAAACACATTTCAGCTTTTAATGGTAGCCGGTTGTGTATTCCTCTCTATAGTTTGTGTTATGTCCTAATAAGACTTTGAACAACCAAAGTATAGGAAGACAATTTTTTTTTTTTAATTTCCTTGAGTATCTACAAAGCTAAACGTACAAGAGTTACCTGGCAGACTTCTGTTATTTTGTTTGTCTTCTGGGGTTCTTGGACCCAACTCTGGTGTGTGATGGGAAGGAGGTTTCCCACGTACCCAACAATTCTCCGGGCAACAGTGGTTGTCCCACTATTTAACTCAATTCTGACACCATCCCCCCCAATAGCATCAGACCCCACAGGACTGCCCGCATCTCCACAACTTCAGAAACCAGTCCCAAACCCAGGGGGTAACCTGTACTTCTGATCTACCAGTTCTAAATCAGAGGTTCCCAAGACCCACCCACCTTGGGTTTGTTTAGTTTGCCAGAGCGGCTCACAGAGAACTCAGGAAACCAGTTTACTCACTAGATTCCTGGTTTATTTTACGAGGAGCTGCAGCCAGCAAAAAAGGTCTGAAGGAAGGGCACGGAGCTTCTTCTATGCCTCTCTAAGAGCACCACTCCCCCCAAATCTCATTGTGTTCACCAGCCCAGAAGCCCTCTTAACTCTCCCCTTCTGTGTGTCTACGGAGGCTTCATTATACAGGCGTATCTGATTAAATCACTGGCCATTGGCAACTGAACTCAATCTCCTGCCCTTCTAGACTCCCCAGAGCCCTGGGGGGTGGGACTAGATGCTTCAATCCTCTGATCAAATGGTTGGCTCCACTGGCAACGAGTCCCCACCCTTACTTAGACTGTCTAAAAGTCACCCCACTAACATAATAAAAGACACCTCTATTGTCTCACTTCAAAATACCAAGGGTTTGGGGCACCTGGGTGACTCAGTGGGTTAAAGCCTCTGCCTTCGGCTCAGGTCATGATCTCAGGGTCCTGGGATCGAGCCCCGCATCTGCTCAGCAGGGAGCCTGCTTCTCCCTGCCTACTTATGATCTCTCTCTCTCTCTCTCTCTGTCAAATAAATAAATAAAATCTTAAAACAAAAAAAAACCAAAAACAAAAACAAAAAAACCACAAGGGTTTTAGAAGCTCTGTGCCAGGAATAAGATGAAAACCAAATATATATTATCTTACTATAAGCCATGGTAACAATCCCTCACCCCGAAGTTCATGTCTTCCTCTTCCAATAATGAACTATAATGATGGATGTCACTGGTGTTTGTAAACATGGCGTCCCCATCTTCAATCATTCACTCTGACTTCGGGGTTTTTGTCATATCTATATATAATTAATACTTGACCTTTTTCTTGAATTCAACCAGCTTTTGAAAGCGAAATATATCTATTTTAAGTGGAAACTTAAGGTAAGCAATGATCTCTGCAAAGTCTCTGTTTTCCCACTCCACGTTGACTTAAAATTGAATGCCCACCCAGCACCTGGTATGATGTTGGTTGCTACCCGTTGTGTGGCCAACACGTCTCCCAGATCCAAGAGGCATCATTTATAGTCCAGTGCCTGTCATTACACACTGAGGTGGTCCTGAGTGGAAACACATTGTGCTTTGAGGAAACTTTGTATGACTTCTCCATCAACCGTGTTTCCCCTCCTAAGCACAAGATGGCTTGGGGTGGCTGGCTCTGGTGTTCCAGCTTTTGGAACCCTGACACGGGCCACTTCCCATAGGGACTTGAGGGCGGATCTCCTGCCATCTCTCTTTTCCTTCCACAGGCTCGATGCGCATACCGACAAGGTCCCTGGGGTTGGCAGAGCCCAAAGATCAAGGAATCTTGGTTTTTGAACAGCCACATGGAAGGGAGCGAGACACCAATCAGGAAGACCTGCCTTGGACGTTCTGTTAGCAAGAATGAATTGCTGAGTTTTGTTTTTTTGCTTACCCACTATGAATTTTGAGTTCACTTCACTCTAACTAATAAAACCCAGGTAATGCAAAGCAGCCTGGAGGGCCAGGATGCTAGCTTGTGGACATTATATTCTTTCGTCAAGAGGAGATAATAGTATTTGTCAAGGCCCCTTCACAGAGCTGCAGTGAGAAGCCAAATCAAAACCAACCCTTATGAGAGGGTTTTAAAAAACCCAAACCATGACAGTTTCAAGTATTGGCTAACAAGGAAGCCAAAACAACATACACAGATGCTTGTTCCCCTTCCGGCACTTAACTCAGGACATCAGAGGCTGATAAAGGTAATCTGAACACAACGGAAAATTCTCTGAGCTGGGGAGCGGTGAAACGGTGAGTTCCCAGTGGAAGGCAAGAGAGCACAGCATCCCTTGTTAATTAAAACAGCTGACAGGATGCTGAAAACTCCCACCGGGCACCTTAACGAATGCTAAAGGTGCACGGAGCCCCAGACTTGGAACTTGTCATCTCCAAGATGTGAGTCATTCTCACAAGAGTGAAAAATTTTAAGGGGACTACAACACTCTGCCAGGGAGAAGCTGAAGTGTGTGTTTCACTTGTGTTTAACATCGCCAGAGCCAGCAAAAGAACTGCCTGCCATTCTTTTCCATTATTCACAGTTTCCTTGCTTTTATCAGCACACGCGGACAAAGAGCGTTTGCAGAGCATCTGCTGGCCACAGCTGAAGTGGGAACACCCTCTTACATCAGAGGAGTCTCCAGAATGTCCCTTTGAAGCCTGGGAAAAGTTGCTAGTAAACTGCAGCAACACAGTTAAAAATCGAACCTTTCTATTTCTGCAACATATTGTACTGCTGCCCGTTATGACACATGCAGCATGTCGGTCCGGGCCAGAGGGCACAAGGCACATTTCAGAGCCAGCTTTACTGAGATGCATTGATCTCCAGGAGGGACACACAGTGTGTGTTGCTTTATAACCCCCCCAACCCGGCCCCCCCCGGGGCAATTTCATAGATATGGGCACCATATGTGTGAGACTTTCTGAGTCTGAGACAATCCTCAATTCAGATACTCTGTTTCATAAGCAAAGTCTCCTTGTCAGACATATGGCTTTATTGTTAAATCTGAAAATATGGTTAGTTCCATCCTGGATCGTAAGAGTTTATTGCTACATGGAAAAAGGACTTAGAAATCACCTTCTGTAAGCATTTAAAGCATAAAACTTAAATTACTATTATTTTTTTTTTTTGCTCAAATCAAACTTTAATTGATTGTTAGGCTGCTATTAGACCTGATACCAGTTAATTCACTGAGTACTAGTCTTCACAGTAAATTCTAAGCTAAGCCAAGTGTTAACGAATTATCTTGATGTACCATAAGGTAAGTTCCGCAAAGTCGACAGATTTTTTTTTTTAATCTATTTTCACTAATGTGCCCCAAAGCCATAAAACACTGTCTGGCTTATGGGTGGTATTTAGTAAATATTTGTTGAGTGAATGGTTGTAACTTGACCCATCAATATTGTCACTGGCATCATTTTTCTACCAGCTCACATTCCCCATTCACTCTGTTCCAGGCACCAGGGCAAGTCTTATCTGTTTTGTTGAGTAGCATAATCCTATTTACTCTTTCTTTTTTTTTTTTTAAGATTTTATTTATTTATTTGCCAGAGAGAGAGCGAGCGAGCACAGGCAGGCAGAGTGGCAGCAGAGGCAGAGGGAGAAGCACGCTCCCCGCCGAGCAAGGAGCCGAATGTGGGACTCGATCCCAGGACGCCGGGACCATGACCTGAGCCGACGAAGGCAGTCACTCAACCAACTGAGCCACCCAGGCGTCCCGATCCTATTTCATCTTAACAGCTTTAAATGGTAAATGTATTCTCAATCTCATGTTACAAATAACATCTACAAAGGACGAGGAAACCCAGGACTCTCCAGTACAGAAGTAACTTGTCCACAGTCCCAAAACCAGGGATAGGATCCGCAGGGTAGCGTAATGCCAGATTCAAGAGTTCTCCATCAATATTTGCTGCATAGATTTGACTCCTCATGATGCAACAGGCACCATCCCTTTGTCTCTGGCTAATACAACATGCTGTGAAAAGAAATTTTAGCGATGAACCTCAAAAACTCTTTTCCTGCTGTTATGGAAAATGGGGAACTGACAGGTGCAGATACACGATCAACCAACACTCCAGGAGGATTTCAGGGCTCCTATACTCTTCTATGTGGATGCAGCCAAAAGTGACATAGAAATTCGTTATCCCAAAGCAAGCAGCCCAAATCCTGCTTTCCCATGAGAAAGGCACTCCTCCATTCACTGTTCCATCTGTAGAGCAGAGAGCAGCTTTGCTGTTAGCTCACATACCCCGAGCTGGACTCCACACGTCACTGGGTATCAGAACCTTTCTCCCCCTTAACCTGTTATTAACCAGAAAGTAACATGGGATGAGCTAGAACGACAGCTGCTCCCACAGCACTAGCGCGGTGGCAAGAACTGTGTTCCCATAGCTTCACAAAGGGGTCCTTATGTGGCGGATGCGGGAGAAGAGGAAGTGAGTTCAATGATTCGTCAGCATCTGGGAAAGGCTAGAGATAAGCGCCAAGGGATTCCTCTTCCCAGAGGTCTTGATCCCAGGACGCCGGGACCAAGCTTACCACTTCCTTCTAAAATGATTCCTCTCTTGGGACGCCTGGGTGGCTCAGTTGGTTAAGCAACTGCCTTCGGCTCAGGTCATGATCCCTGAGTCCTGGGATCGAGTCCCACATCGGGCTCTCAGCTCCATGGGGAGTCTGCTTCTCCCTCTGACCTTCTCCCCTCTCATGCTCTCTCTCTCAAATAAATAAATAAAAAATCTTAAAAAAAAAAAAAAAAAAAAAAATGATTCCTCTCTCTCTTCACTCCCTGTTCCACTCCCCAGATTCCCAGATTCTACCTGATTTTCTAACGAGCCCTGTGTACACTCTGGCCACAGGGCCTTGATGATTTGTCAACTATGTGTTCTTGTACTCAAAACAGGGTCCGCCACGTAGTAGGCATGCTGAGTAAATGAGTAAGTCCTTTTAGAGTCAGACGGTCAATGCAGAATAAGAACAGGTTCCTTTCCTATCTTTGCTGCAGGGGTGATGGGTATATGTTGAACCCTTAAGGGTACCCCTCATCCGGCAGGTTTTTTTTTCTTTACTTTGAATGATTTTTTGCCCAGCTATCTAAATGTAATGGTTTTAAGGAGTACCAGACCAGCTGTAGAAGCCCTTATGATAATAAAGTTAGAAAAGGGCAAATGGCCTTCTGAAAGCATTTCCAGAAATTGAGAGTTACAGTCTGAAGAACTTACGAATTCAGGGGTCAAGTCTGGGGCACGGGGCATACTGGTACTCTTACACTACTTACTATCCGTTGATCCATATACTGTTTTGAGTTTGGTTCTAATGATGTGTGTGTGTGTGTGTGTGTGTGTGTGTGTGTGTGTGTGTGTGTACTTGTGTGTTGCACACATGCCTACACGTCTCTGGAACCAGACTGAACTGGGCCAGATTCAGGGCTCTTCCTTTTAATGGCAGGGTACACACTGAACCAGTTACGTAATACCTGACATCGTAAGTTCCTCCATGTAAGATAAAAAGGAAATAATCATGTTGACTTCACAAACAGATTTTTAAACTAATAACGATAACACATTTAAGCACATAAAAAAAAAATGACCAACAGAGCTCAGCGAGGTTAGCCCTCTGCCACTTGCTGTCCTTCCGCTAACTACCCCATCAGCCTGACTCTCCCTCCCTCTGAGCCACTGATAGTTAATAAAGGGTAAGCATGGCATAGTGAGCACAGCTGGACTGGGAAGAAATGGACTGAAGCCCAAGTTCTGCCTCGTATTAGCTCTCTGATCACCAGAGGGTTCCTGTGAATGAGCCATGTGTCCTTAGACAATCAATATCCCTGAACTTCAAATTCTGGGGACAGGGTTGAAACTTTATTTTCCTATCACAACTGCCCACAGCAGAGTGTCTAGGTGGATGAACGTATGTTGCAAAGGGGACGTGCTCTTCACCTGGGAGGAGTACAGAGAGTAAATTCCTTTTGGTATCGGTCTACTCCCTGTGCCTAATGGAACTTTTTGTGGGCTTGCTGTAAGCAGGCAAGGAATATATATCTATATCTATATATACATGTATATGGATATATATATATGGATATACATGTATATGGAGATATATATATATATATATATATCCATCCATCCCAGCTTCTGTGGGATACTAATAGCTTTAATGTCCTAATGTAAAGAAAGAGTAACTTAATAATAAAGTACACCTGCCCCTCTTTCTCATCATATTCCAAAACCCATGGAAGACTAGATTGCTGCTTTTTTAATTTGTAGCCAGTATCTACACCTATAGAGCCCCAAAGGAGATCCGTAAAGAATATTTCTTTAGCGGGGGCGCCTGGGTGGCTCAGAGGGTTAAAGCCTCTGCCTTCGGCTCAGGTCATGATCCCAGACTCCTGGGATCGAGCCCCGCATCAGGCTCTCTGCTCCGCGAGGAGCCTGCTTCCTCCCGTCTCTCTCTGCCTACCTGTGATCTCTGTCTGTTGAATAAATAAAATCTTAAAAAAAAAAAAAAATTCTTTAGCAAATGCACTGCTCAAAATCACATCTCATAAACAGCTGAACTGGCTCTGGAACACAGGTTTTCTTAACCCTTAACTTGTTGTATTGCAGGGGGTGGGGGCAGCCAGGCCTGCAGTCATAGGTAGAACAATTAGAACTGTGGTGAAAAAATAATGAATACTGCTATGCTGAAAATAAATAAATTTAATTTAAAAAAAAAGAATATTAACTTGGGCGGGAGATCCTAGCGAGGAGCGTGGAAACCTGCTTCTTTGTCATGTAAGACATACTCTGCTTTTAGCCATTTGCCTGCTAAGGGTGGGTTAGGAAGGCATGGTGAGCAGAGAAAAAGCAGGGGTTCCCAAATTTTCCTGTACATCCACATTACTTGGGGGGTCTGTAAAAACTACCCATGCGCGCCTTCCACAACAACCTGTGTTCATTGGTATGGAGTGCTGAAAGGGCATCAGTAATTTTCAAATCTCCTTAAGTGATTCTTATTGCAACAAAGTTTGGCAATCACTGGGTTAAAGTCTAAGAAAACTTCAATGATTTGTTTGCATCCATCCGCATCCCTCCTGTACTGCCTCGGCCACTGTCCTCAACCAGAAATCCGAGGAAAAAGTGCCCAAATAGAGCCTCTCAACAGACTTCATATTACAGCACATTCCCCTCTGGGACATATTAGAGCACATGACCCTCACCTTATCCCCTTCTGACCTCCTCTCCCTCTCTGGCTTTGAAGTTGGCCTTTGTCTCTCCAGTCCCACTGCACTGATCCTAGCAGAGACCCTGGAGCCACGCTTGTAAGGTTAGGCAATGGGCCTCTCCAAGGCCTTGACACTCCAGCTGTGTCTGGATCCAGAGCTCCGGGTTTCAGATTTCTCTCTGTTGGTACCATCAGTACTGATAGATCACTCCCAGGATGCTGGTTCTCCCAACTGCCCTATTGGTTCCTGAATTTCACCATCATAAACTTCATCCTGAAATTCAACATGGCAAAGGGGAAAGTTTGCAGAAAGACTTGGCATGGACTCTTCCTTCTCTGTGTTCCTCCTCCATTGGCTCTTGGGCACGATCTTCACGGGTCAGAGCCCCAAGCAGCCACAGGCACCACAAAAGCCAAGAATCCTAGAGAAATCTTTTCTCATCTCTCTCAGATGTGGCTTCTCCTCAACGCTGGCCCCCATAAAATTCGACTAGTCCAGCTGCAGCATAGACCAGTTCAGGGGGCCTTATATTCAAGAATTATTGGATTTTTTGTTTAAAGATTTTATTTACTTGAGAAGAGTGTGAGAAAGTGCATGAGAGGGGAGAAGGTCAGAGGGAGAAGCAGATTCCCCATGGAGCTGGGAGCCCAATGCAGGACTTGATACCCGAACTCTGGGTTTATGACCTGAGCCGAAGGCAGCCGCTTAGCCAACTGAGCCACCCAGGAACCCAAGAATTAGTGGGTTCAATGACATTCCCACTCCTCTCTAAACACTGTGACTTTGACTGAGTTGCTTCATCATTCTTAGGCAAGGTTCCTTTAATTACAGAATCTTCTTTATGGGGGGTTGGGATTAGACATAATGTATATAAAGTATCTAATTCAGTGCCTGATACATATTAGATGTGATAAATAGCAGTTATTATTTTACTTTTTTATGGGCCCCATTATATTTTGCCTTACACTACGGTTATTTATGAAGACTTCTCTGAGTATATTTTTTGTCTGACAAATTCCATTAAAATGCAAACTGCATCTTATTTGTTTTTTAGAACTTTCCAGTAAAAATTATGCAGTTAAGAGGCATTCTTTTCTATTTTGTTATTTAAGTTAAAAAAATATACTTAAGGGGCACCTGGGTGGCTCAGTGGTTTAAAGCCTCTGCCTTCAGCTCAGGTCATGGTCCCAGGGTCCTGGGATCGAGCTCTGAATCGGGCTCTCTGCTCAGCAGGGAGCCTGCTTCCCTTTCTCTCTCTACCTGCTTCTCTGCCTACTTGTGATCTCTGTCTGTCAAATGAATAAATAGTATCTTTAAAAAATATATATATATATATATATTTATTTATTTATTTATTTATTTATTTATTTAAGATGGGCACCTGGGTGGCTCAGTCAGTTAAGTTGTCTGTCTGCCTTCAGGTCAGGTCATGATCCGGGGGTCTCGGGATTGAGCCGACATCTGGCTCCTTACTGCTTCTCCGCTCCCTCTGCCCCTCCCCTGCTCACTCGTGCTCACTCTCTCCCCTGAATAAATAAATCTTAAAAAAAAAAAAGTAACCGCATTATATTTAATGTTGAGTCCTGTATTAGTAACATCTTCCTAGATTGTGAGGGGCACCTGGCTGGCTCTGCCAACAGAGCGTCCAACTCTTGATCTCCAGGTCATGAATTCAAGTCCCACCTTGGGAGTAACTTGCAAAGACAGATTGTAGACAAGGCTACACACACACACACACACACACACACACACACACACAGAAACTCTATACATCTGTATACACTGATGACTTTCAAAATATACTTGAATAATTTAATGTCTACGCACCGGGTGATACTTATTCTATGCAGATTGCTGCTGGAGAGGGAAGGATTAAAACCAAGTTAGGGAGGAAATGACTTTTCTGCAGGGAGCTGTCTCCCCATTCAGCTGTCACACCTGCCACTGGCTTGGTCCTTGCAGCCTCTTAGTGGGACACAACCTGAGTGAATTTGAATTTAAAAAAAAAAAAAAAAAAACAGAACCCAGAAAGGGGCAGTGGAGTTTATGTTCTGTTCTCCAATTACATTAACTCAGCAATCCCACATTACGCAAAAGCTGAGAAGCTAATAATTCAACAAACCACTTGTTCTTAGATTGAAAAAAATGTTAACTGTGTAAAGAAGTCAAGCGGTAAAAGGCACAGCATAGGGAAAATGGTCCATGGTACTGTAATACTGTCCGATGATGGGGGGTTGGGTAGTTACACCAGTGGAGAGCATAGTGAGAAGAACAAACTTGTTCCATCACTGTGTTACACACCTGAGACTAATGTAACGTTGTGTGCGAACCATACTTCAATTAAAAAAATGTAACACTGTAATATAACTTGGCCAAAGGGGACCTATACATGACCCATATGGGCTTTCCCCACAGCTCTAATAATAGATAATAAATAAATCCATGAGCAGTCTGTGCCTAAAATTTCAAGAAAAAAAAACTGTCTTAGGGGCACCTCGGTAGCTCAGTTGGTTAAATGTCTGCCTTCGGCTCAGGTCATGATCTTAGGGTCCTGTGACTGATTCCCACTTGAGGCTCTCGGCTCAGGGGGAGTCTGCTTCTCTGTCCCTCTACCCCTCCCCCACCCCAGCTCATGCTCGCGAACTCACTCTATGTGAGATCTTTAAAAAAAAAAAATTAAAAAAAAAAGTTTTAAAAGAAAAGCTGGTACAGAAACCATGTATAAAAGTGTTTACGAAATTCAAAACTATGAGGCTCTTCTATAAACCTAACAAGAACAGTTAGTTTCAATCTGACTTACTTTCTAGGAAGTTTCTTATTCATTTGTTGCTCAATTCCTGTGTTCCAGGATGGCAGCTACTTCCTTTGCTTTGGAGAGTGACATTCAAATTTGCGACTAGTCACCAACTTAAGACCTTAATTTATCAAAGATGCAGATCTTTCTCTGGTAAAGTAAAGATTTAGCTCTAGGTACAGTACCAGGTAATACATTGGCCCATGTATCTACAACACATTTTCCCACTCTCCCACCTCAGGAAATACGTAAGAAAAAGTGAGTAGGAGTGTTGATATTCTAATTCCAATGCTATCATTGAAAAATGTTGACCTAGAATTCTGAATACTAGTTCCAAAACTGCAAACTTACACATGACATAATATAAATACTATAATAGGCAACTTTGAAGAGTTAACCTTTTATTGAAAATGTAAAATAGCCAAGGAGTGAAAAAACCTGCAGTCAACATGATGGGTATTACAAATGCAGTACCGATCCATCAATATTAAATAATAAAAATAAAAGTAAACACAAAAAGGCAGTACCTCAGTAGTTTGAGTAATCTTATTTATCATCTAGAAAAAAGCAGCGAAAATATAATGAATGAGTCAATTTGCACACACTGGAATGAAAAGAAAATGTTTAGAACTTAAGTATTCTTTTCAATCCTAGTCTCAAAACTTAAAACCGTATCTACAACAGTTTAACGGGCATAAATATTTGTCCTAACCAAATCTATATAAATACACCTTTTAATTTTTAAGCCTTTCATCACTGAATGTGTCTGAATACGTGCTAACCTTTTTAAAAAATTGCCTTTCTAAAAAATCATAATCCCGTTTAACGCTTTCCCAAAATACATGATCCTACTCCTTCACTGCAATGAAAAAATCTGCGAGGAGAAATGCTTGAAATCTACAAAAGGCAGTGAAATCTACCCCCCTCTTAATCATCACCCTCACTTCCCCAGCAAGTCCAACTACCAATACCCTTCTCTCCACTCCTAACCCTGAGCTGAGAGTCTATATATATTCAGGCTGCCAGGTCGGGGAAGCCCTTTGTAGCCAATCAGAGCTCCCCGATCTATTGCGTCACACCTCCCCCCAGGGTGTGACGTCAAAGGCAATCCCAGGCCAGCCACGTGGGTTGGAGTGCAGCGGTTCTGGGCAGCTGCTCGGGAGACGCCCGGCTGCAACGGTCCCCAGGCGGGGGGAAGCGGCCAGGGAGGAGCCGCCAGGACTCCGACACGCACCTTCGGGGCGCACGGTTGTAGCTGCTCGCGCGCCCGGAGGCGCGCAGGGCCGCTGAGTCCAAGTACACCGCGAGGGCGGGTGGGGGGGTGGGGGGGATGCAGGGAGAGGCGCGGGCACCTAAGCCGGTGTAACAGGACCCGGGTCTCGTAAACCCTCCTCCCCAGGCACCGCCTCTCCGCTCCCAGCCCCTCTTTCCAGCCTTAATTATTCTTTCAGCGCCGCTTCCCCTCCGCTGAGTCTCCCTGGCCGGAGGGAAGAGGCTCTGTCGCCAGCCCATCCCGCCCGCACACAGACCCTCCTTTCAGACCCGCCCTCCCGCTCGCAGGGACCCACTTCGGAGCCCTCGCTCACGCTGGGCGGGAACCGGCGTGACGAATTCCGCCCAAGGTGTTGATTATCCATCCCGACCCAACCTCTGGCTCGCCTCCCACTTCGCCCCGGCTCCCGCGGGCCCCCGGCTCCCACCTCCCGGCCGGGCGCTAGGGACGGCATCCCCAGGCCCCCCACCCTCCCGGCCCCGCGCTGCAGCTGCGGAAAGAAGCGCCAGCGTGCTCGGTGCCACGTCGGAGTTGGCTCCCGGGACGTTGCAGCTGCCTGCGCTGCAGCGCCCGGTCCCCACGCACGCCCTGCCCCCGGGCGGCGGGGAGAGGGACGCGCGCCCTCCTCCCTCTGGGGACCCTGAATGCCACCGCCCGCGTCGGGGACCCCCGGCCCGAGTCAGGCTTCCGGAGCCGAGCAGAGCCGGGGCAGACCCAGCCTGACACTTTTCTGGGCTCGGAGGAGAGCAAAGGAAGGGAAGCCCGGGAAAGTGGGAGTGGCCGAGCGAGGCCGGTAGCCGCGAGGAGGTGGCAAAGGACCCTCCTTCTCGGGGGTCCCGGCTCTCCGGAGCTGGGAGCCCGGATCGCTTTAACCCTTTGCTTTCCAAGTAAGAAGCGGGTTTTCCACTTGAAAGTAAAAGGCTCTGGGCTGTTGCAGGGTTTTCCTCCCAACGTACAGTGCGGGGGGGGGGCGGATAGAAAGGGCAAAGGGTTGGGGGGAGTGGGGGTGCTGTGCGGAATGCATTTCCCTTGCACAGTGGAAATCCCTGTTTCCCAACTTGGGAGCCCCTCTGCGGCTCCGCAAGATGAGGAGTGGAAAAGTACATCCCGGGACACGCAGTCTTTTCCCAGGCAGAGAGGTTACCTGTGTTCCCAGAAAGGCAGCGGATTTCTGGCGAGCGCCGCAGGGATGAGAAAGGGCAGGATCTATTGCCAGGCCTGACACTGATCTGAAGTAGCCCCTGATTTTCAGTCTGTTGGAAATTGGCCGACCTCAAACTTATCTGTCGAAAACCAGCTTTACAATTTTTTAACACTTCGCGGATAATTTCTTCCCTCTCCCTGGCCTAGTCGGGGGGGCCCTCCTGGTTCACCATATCGCGCCAGGGTAACGTACCTTGTTCAGCTCTTGGTCATAAAGTTGTCCTCAGCCTGTCTGTGTGGTCCCGGAGGGTTGGTGGCGGGCAGTTTCCAAAATTGAGGTAATAAGAGATCAGATGAATTTGAGACGACCAGCCAAAAAAAATAAAAAATTTAAAAACAACATTTAAAAAGGATGGGGGAGTCTTAAATGTTTGCTTCTCCCCCACTTTTAAAAAGGAAATATCACTACTATTCTGTTTACTCTCTCCGTTGCACTTCAGTCTAATTCTTAAAAAGAAAAATTTGTGCTTTAAAAATAAATTAACTTTTTTATTTTATTTTATTTTATTTTTTGCTCCAGTTCCCCCTCCCCTGATATCGGAAAGTCTCTTTTCTTATTCGGGTCAAGAAAAGCCCGGTGAAGACTCCGAAGAACCCAGGAAGCGCAGAATCAGGAGAAAGTCTTTGGCTGGGGCTGGTTCAAGTCCCTGGTTCAATGGGCTGCTGGAAGCCAGGACTGGGTAATTCTTTCCAGACGTCTTGACTTCTCCTTCCTCGCTGTTGTTGCCTTTCTGCCTCCTCCAACTTAAGGGGGTCTTAACAAGTGAGCTGGTGGGTGTTTTAATAGGGCGGAGGAGGGAGTGGGGGGTGAGGGGAGTGGAGAAGGGAGGTGCGGACTGGGGAACCCGGAGGGGAGGGAACTGGGAGCGCGGGCGGGCGGGCGGGCGGGAGGCGGGGAGGGGGAGAGGAAGAACGAGAAATGGGCCATTCAAAGCCCTCTCTGAGCTAGAGGCCGGTTCTAAACTCCAATGAATTCAATTAACTTGATTGCTAACGTGTGCAGAGAAATTCACTGCACAGATGCTGGTCACCACCTGATTCCTTCCTTCCCTCCAGCGGCGGAGCGGGGAGGTCGCGCTTTGCAGACATCCCTGAACTCCAGCGTGAGTTACAAGGATTCCCTCTTCGCGAAATAACTCCCCACACTGTTCCGCTAATTCACTTTAAGGCCAAATGGTGCCCTTAGGCTAAGGAACAGCCAAGGGGAGGGATATCTGGGAGGTGTGTGTGTGCGTGTGTGTGTGTATACACACACCTGGAAATTCGAAAGCCGCCTGCGACGCTAAATGAAGTAAAATCAGCTACAGGTCTACTGCATGTTAACCCTTTCTTCCCAGGAGCTCAAAAGTTTCTGAGCAGATGTCAAGTGTCAGAGCTTCCTTACACAGACGTTTCCGTATTGGGTAACGGAAAAAGTGAAAACATGATCATATATTTTTTTTTTCCCTAACTTGAACCCCTCATGTAAAAATACGCAAGCAGCACGCATTATAGACAACGCATAAAATAAAAACCGTGCTCTGGAGAACTCGGAGGCAGCGCCATGAGGAAAAAAAAGCCATTTCCAAGAGAATGGCTTGAATGAATGGCTTTTGCTTCTTGCGAGCCTTCTAAGAAGCTGACGAATGCTTCCATTTGCTCCCAGGCGCTCTTTTCTCAATCTTTTTTTTTTTTTTTTCCAATGCCCTAAAGCTGGGAAGAGTTACTTTTCCCGGTTAATCTCCCCTTTATTTGTTTGGTCCTCGCCAACACGGCTCCTGATAACTTAAAATGGACAGTAGGTGGCACTGTTTAGGAAAAAATGGGAGTGAGTTTACAGATGCACCGCTTTGGCCATTGAAGGCTCCGCTGGAATTATTACAGGGGAACAAGAGATTTCTTTTTTCTTTCTTTCTTTTTTCTTTTCTTTTTTCTTTTTTTTTTTCCCCCTTCCCTTCCAAGGTTTCTCTGAAGTGTGGACTTCTTTGGAACTCGGCTAGGCCTTGAAAAGTGGGTTTTTGCTCCTTATCACATATTTTGGATAGTAATGAACAAGTCAAAACAAAAGTCGAGTGAAATTTGAGACGTTGCTTTTCAAGGAGTCGCGCAGGGTGTGGTGGTAGGGGATGTGCTTGGAGGTCAAGAATTTTATGGCAATACCAGGTAGGCAGCCAACCCAGTCCCCAGGGGCAGACTTGCAAAGTACCACGCATTTCCGCTAACACCTCCCCACCCCCCACGAGGTTACACCTCTGGGAAGCATTACCCTGGCCTGATGACTTCACACCGCTCTGGGGAAACCCACTTACTAATTTTCCCCTACACACCCCTCAAGGCTTCAGCCTTTGTTTGAACACTGCCTTAGGTGTGATTCAGCTCTTGAGGAACTGGCTTAAGTTTCAGAGCTCAATTTCATCCCACTTAGACTCCTTTTTCTTGAATTTTAGTTGGATGATAGCTTTTAAATGCTAAGTTGTAATTTAAAATATATTATCTAACTTATGCACTCTTACATATACTATAGATTAACCTTATTTAGGGGTAGGGTGAAAATCGTGGGTGTCAGGTGTCTAGCTGTGGGACCCCACAGGAACACTTAACCTTGGCTCTGAATTTCCATGGTATTATGTGATGCAGGATGGCCGATTCTTGCTTAGTAGCATTTAGCTGTCCCTGTGCTAATAGTTCCAGCAATGAGAACATTTAGTGAAACGGGGTTTCTTTATTAAACAGAAACACATTTGCTGTTTGTCCCCTTGTGCTTGTAATTCATGGCCCATAAAGAAAAAAGTAAAATGTTAAAAAAAAAAAAAAAAGTAGAATGTTGCCTATGGACGACTATAAAAGCTCATTACGCATCCATGGATTTCTATCAGCTCCCTCACCTCAGGAGAACAGGGAAGAGGCTAGTGTAATTTAAAGCCAGACATGAAAGTTCCTGAAGGTAGATATTATATATACATACATACATATATATGTATGATTATTATATATACAAATATTATATATAAATATATAAACATACAAGCATATGTTTATATATTTTATTTACATATATTTTAAATATATATGGATTTACTTACATTTATATATGATTTTCTTAGAGAGGATCCAGGATAAGAGACACCTGAAATTCAAACCCTGTCTTTGACATGGCATTGTGTGATGATGTGGAATCCGTTTGTGTGATCCTGGAATTGTACTCACCCTCCAGACCTGTATTTCCTAGTTGATAGACAAAGAAGAAAATACCTGCTTTCCACAGTTATGATGATATAGTTTGTTCAATACTTGTAGGAGATTAGCATAGAGTCCAACAGCTTCTCTGAGGTAATGTGAGCCGCTGGTTCCTCATGTAACCCCGTGGTTTCTCATACAACCATTGGGTGTATTCAAAAAACATTAGCACCCGTCTCTTGGCTTTCATTCATTATATTTTTTTGATAAACATTCACTGAGGTTTTGTCCCATGTTCATTTATTTGACCGACTTCAGCTTTCCGCTGTCCCCTCTGTGACTCTCTTAGACTAAATTATTCTGTGTGCCTGTGGATATACCCAAACCTTCACATTTAACCAGAATTCCTTTCTGAGTCCCAGGCCTGAATTAACGGCCACCAGCCATCCAATACTGATTCCCAAGTAAAAGGTTAGGGGACTTGAGATCGAGTTTCACAAATAAGCTACGACACCAACCGATTGAATAACATTTGATAATCTAAATTTTAATTTCTATTTTAAACATGAGCCATTTGGATGGATCAGAAGATGACAGATGTTTCAGGATGTTTGACATCCTAACTCCTACCTCATCCAACGTTTTCAGCTCTACAAGACAATGTGGCAAAGAGCTAGGGAGGTAAGAGTTTTACTTCAGTTAACATAAGGTCGAAGTAAATGTTGCCAATCTCCTCCCTTCCGCATCACAAAGGAAGTGCTCATCATCTGAGAGGCAGTTTCCAGAAAAAGGATTTAGTACCTTCACAATTCTATATATTCTAAGTGGTTCTCAAACTTATTGGTGTCAAGGGCCTCTACATTCCTAAAAATTATTGAAGACTTCACAAAACTTTGTGTGGGTTATAGCCATCAATATTTACATTAGAAATAAAAGCTGACTGAAAAGTTTAAAAACATTTATTAGTTCATTTAAAACAATAACAAACACAATAGCCTGTCAGTAACACTTGTGTGAAATGTAACATTGTTTTCCATTTTTGCAAATCTCTACTAGCTGGCTTAATAGAAGACAGCAGGATTCTCACATTTTCTTTATCATCCAGTTGTTTTGACTGAAGTATAAAAAAAAAAATTCTGGCTTCAAACAGATATGTAATGGGAAAATGGAGAAGTATCTTCCTAGTCTTTTATTTATTTATTTTTCTTCCTAGTCTTTTTAGATAGGACAAGTTTGCTACTATGTCAAACCTGACAAACTAATTTTTTTTAAAGTAAACTCTACCTTCAATATGGGGCTCAAACTCATGATTCTGAGAGTCGCTGAGCCAGCCAGTTGCCCCAAAACAGTAATTTTATAAAGGCGAGTTGCAGTGTTGTATCTAAAACAACAGGAATGAACTGTGTGTAGTCTGTTAAAAATCTCTCGGTTTATCTTAAACCTTAAACGCATCTTTACAACCACTCAGGAGTTTATATCCTGAATTGATTCCTTGGAAAATACCATTTCACTGAGTTATGCAGATTTTCCGAATGTTGATATATTTCATTATTCCATGTACATGTGAGATGTAGCATTTCTCTAAACCCTAAGACTGTACTCCTGTGGGGATTAAAACACAACATTTTTTCAGCTTTACAAGAAATAGAACTCTGTGAGTCTGAGTTGTGCAAAGATGGAAGGAGATTGACCTGAAATTTTGTTTTCTAGATCCCTGTTTGGAATATGTGAAGGAGTTTCAAGTAATCGCGTAGAAATTGGACTTCTTACTTTTAGTGTTAATTCCAGGC
Source organism: Mustela erminea (assembly GCF_009829155.1). Classification (NCBI taxonomy): domain Eukaryota; kingdom Metazoa; phylum Chordata; class Mammalia; order Carnivora; family Mustelidae; genus Mustela; species Mustela erminea. The sequence goes on from NC_045629.1 coordinate 67,141,172, forward strand.
TAAACTCTTGAGACTCTAATATTAATTCAGACCACATTTTGAAGAAGGTATGGCTCTCTGCGCTAATGACTAAATTTGGAAAATGTGGATAGAAAGAGATACGGAGTCAAGGTTTTAGAGTGAACACGTTGGAAGAGATCAAAATGTTTATTGATTATTGATATAGAAGAGGATACTTTATTTCTTATTATGATTATAGCTTTTGACTATCTCACCATATCAGAGTAGTAAATTATCAATTGTTGGTGATTTCAGATTAGATACTGAATTATTATTAGAAGTATGCCTTAGGGATTACTCAAATGAAAGAAAAGGGACAAATGTATCTCATCAGACACTGTAATTGTCTTCTAGCATTTCTTTCCACGGGTGAGGAAACTGGCTTTAAAATACTATATGACTGGGGCGCCTGGGTGGTTCAGTGGGTTAAGCCTCTGCCTTTGACTCACGTCATAATCCCAGGGTCCTGGAATGGAGCCCCACATCAGGCTCTCTGCTCAGCAGGGAGCCTGCTCCCCCCCCCACCCCCGCCTGCCTCTCCTACTTGTGATCTCTCTCTGTCAAATAAATAAATAACATCTTTTAAAAAATAAAAAAATAAAATATTATATGACTTACTCTACACTTTGAAAGGTGGGTACTCGAAAGTACTTGAGATTAATGATTGTCAATTTGATTGACAACAAAATCCCCCAAATACAACCATCTGGATGATTTATTAAGGAAGGAAGGAAGGGAGGTAGGAAGAAATGAAAAGAAAAAAGGAGGGAGAGGAAGGAAAAAGAAAAGAAAAGAAAGAGGGGTGCCGGGCAGTCTCTGTCAGTAGAGCACACAACTTCTAACTTAATATATGTTTACATATACATTTTTAATTAAAAAGAAAGCTTTATATTTTGGAACTTCATCTTAAATCTCTGGATATGGGGGAGCTTTACTTTCATATTATTAGACTATTTAAATTTTTAAAATTACAGCCAGACTCCTTTGTATTTCAGATTAGAGGGGGAGCAAATTCTTTTCCACAGCCTAAAGGACACTTTTATCACTTGCATTTTTCTGACTCAGGTTAAAGAAAAAGACAACACTATTTAACCTCCTGGATGTAAATGCCAACGATTTCTGTCAACAGGGGTTTATAATTTACATGACAAATCAATAAAAGCAGAAAGTGCCACACAAGGGGAAACCTGTGGTCTAACTGTCCTTTGATATTTTAGTAGCCTTTTTTTTTTTTTTTTTTAGAGGATGTAGGGTCTTTTTTTTTTTTTAAGATTTTATTTATTTGACACACAGAGAGCGATCACAAGTAGGTAGAGAGAGGCAGACAGGCGGGAGGGGGAAGCAGGCTCCCCTCTGAACAGAGAGCCCGATGCGGGGCTCCATCCCAGGACCCCGAAATCATGACCTGGACCGAAGGCAGAGGCTTAACCCTCTGAGCCACCCAGGTGCCCCGATATTTTAGTAGTCTTAATCAGAATGACTAACGAGATGATGTTACCTTGTCTGTATCCACAAGCAGTTGCTAATAGTCTTAATTGTGGAATTAGAGTAAGTCGTGGCAATATTTAAATTATCTGCCTTGGAGATTTCAACTTATTCCTGAAAAGATTAAAAAACTTCCCAGCCTTTTAAAAAAAAATCTTAAAAAGGATATGCTCAATTTCCAGAAACTAATTTATTTCTTATTCTTTATTTATTATAAACTAATTTATTTCTTACTAGTTGTTCAAGTTTTCTAGGTAGAGGGGACCCCTTTTTTTGTAATAAAAAGGGATTCTGTTCCCAGAAAAGTGAATATTCACTTAAAAATTTTCATACTAGTTCAGGGGATTCCTAGATTACTTTCCCCAAAACCTGTTCACGGAGGAACTGAAAATCCCCTTCTTCCAGCGAAGTATTATTCAGTCTTTGGAAATAAATTTTCCTAGTTCATTGTAAACCACACCCTATACTTAAAGGTTGAAAAAGAAGACAAAGGTGGAAGAAAACTAAGCAAACTTTCTTTTCTCTAATGACTCACACTGGTTTTCTTTTTAAATCATAAATTGCGGGAAGAGGAAGTCTCAAGTTAAAGGAATCTTGGGGCATTCGGGAGAAAGCCCTTCACAGGGAATAGGAACCTGGACATACAAAGGTTTTCAAGAATCCATCACATCTAGACTTCCTCAGGCACTGAGACCTGATTTTGCATTTTTAGGAAAACAACAACATCCCAAAAGTGATTGCAGACTTTCCTGGTAAGAAGCCTGCCTTCCAGTAGAGGTGCTGGAATCTTTGGGAGGAAAACCCCTGAACCCACTTACTTAGTGAAGTGAGACTTCCTACCTTTCTCCAAGAGAGGTATTAGCTCCAAGACCCAATTAGCCGAATTACCATCCCAATGGCACCTGAGGGCTGGTCCTGCCGCTATCAGGCCTAAACACACCATTAAGAGGTGTGACTCCACGCCTGGCCTTAGTCACTTCCTGCCTACAGTAGGTATCCGACAATTGGGGGATAAAACCAAGCCACGGAGCCGCTACTCTGAAAGAATTACGTTTTTCTGAAAGATGCAAATGTTTTCACCCATAGAATTTTCTCTCTGTTACGGCATTCAGCCTAGATCTTAAGGTTTTGAGAACTTAATAGGCCATGGTTCCATCTGCGTATTCCCCTGAGTCCAAGAATCAGGGCACACACTTTGATTCGGGTCCTGACTCACTTCTTGCAGAGAGCACCTGGTGTTTGTTCGCACCGAATTTGTCAAGCTTCTAATTAAGCAATTTGGGAAGTAGCCTTATTGTTTGTTTTGAAAAGGCAGGTGTCTCCAAGAGTCTGAGGTGACAAAGAATTTTTTAAAACTCTCTGCACGTGTGGGTGGAGGGTGGCTTCCATGGCAGTTAGCTGGCTGCTTTTGAAGTATCTGTAGATTCCATGTCCAAATCCCAGGCCTCCTTCATCCGAATCTATAGCAGTGAGTGCTGGGAACGTGCCTTATTTGAAAAACGGCAAAGGTGATCGCAAAAAGTCTTGGCACCATCTGACGCTTGGAAGCTTCTGCTTTAGAGATGAGGTCGGTGTGGAGATCATTTCCTGGGCTTTGTACACGTAGCTCTTTAAGATTCGGATTTTTGTCTCCAACTCTCCTTGGATAACTAAAGAGTGAAAATGCCTCTTGCAGAATACAACTGAATTGTGAACGCCAAAGAATTTCTTTTTGAATGGCAGCATCTTGGCTTTCAAGAGGTTTGTATCATCCGTACATCGTCCACTCGCGTCTGAATCCAGTGAGTTCTACCACAATCAAGGCAGTTATGGAGTATAAAAGGGAGGGTTCTAACCTGTCTGGGGCAAAACTCTCTAGTCTAGAGCCAACTGCTTAATGGCTCTAGGCCTCAGTTTCTCTCTATGTCAAACAGGCATAGTAGTAAAACTTGACTTTAGAAGTTCATGTGGGAAGTAAATAAAATTAACCATAATATGTGTTAAGCCTTTTTTTCTTTTTAAGATTTTATTTATTTATTTGACAGACAGATCACAAGTAGGGAGAGAGGCAGGCAGAGAGAGAGAGAGAGGAAGAAGCAGACTCCCCACTGAGCAGAGAGCCCGATTCGGGGTTCGATCCCAGGACCCTGAGATCATGACCTGAGCCCATGGCAGAGGCTTTAACCCACTGAGCCACCCAGGTGCCCCGGCAGTTTTTTTTTTTAAGATTTTTAATTTCTTTCTTTAACAGAGAGAAAGATCACAAGTAGGCAGAGAGGCAGGCAGAGAGAAAGGAGGAAGTAGGCTCCCTTCTGAGCAGAGAGCCCAATGTGGGGCTCAATCCCAGGACCCTGAGATCATGACCTGAAGCAGAGGCTTAACCCACTGAGCCACCCGGGCGCCCCAGTGTGCAGGCAATTTTAACCATGATTATTGGTTATCACAGAAAACAGTTTTAAGCTGAAAGACAAGTAGCCAAGAATCTGTCTCTTCATTGGTATGGAAATACCCCTCCTGGTAGGCTTCCTGCTCCTGTATTATTTCTAGATTTGCTCAGAATTCAAAACATTTAAAAACTGGTAAAATCTTGAAGATTTCAAAGCTGCAGATTTGGTTTTTAATTGCTGAAGAAGATCCTTTTAAGGGACTGAGAGCCAGAAGGAAGTACGCAGTTCATAAGGCATTTGCTAGGCAAGTATTAACCAAATCCACCTACATTAACTGAAGCCCCACATTTAAGAATTGAAAGCCAAATTTAAAATACTTCTGTGAAAGAATTGAATTTTTTTCTCCCATGACATATTTACCAAAAGAAGCCGGTTTAGAGGGAGCATCTGGTTTTCAGCACACCCTTGCTTTACATCTGTGTTTCCAGCAGAATGTTCTGTGGTGCTGAGAGGTCAAGTGACTTGCCCCAGGTCGCACACACAATAAGTCAGTGATTCAGGCCTCATTGAATCAAGGATTTTTATCCCCCAGTTTCTGGTAAATTTCTTTGGTAGGAGTGTCCACAAATAAATGGTTAACTGAGACAAATATTTACGCTTCTGTTTTTAGAGCAAAGAAAAGGAATACATTTGCTATTTTTTGCATCTTTATTAAATTTAAATTTCTAAATAAAATTTAAAAAATATATTTCTAAATATAATAATTCAAACATGGCTTAGCAGCCGTCTTCCAAATAACTAAATTTATGCTGTTGGACTACACTGAGTTGAAAGTATAGCAGAAGCGTTTGTCTTGGAAATTCTGGCCAGTTTGGTCTAATTTGGTCTAACTCCTCAGTTTGAGTTACTGTGATCATTGTTGCTGAGTATTCATTACCCAAGTGTCTCGATTATCTGCTATGGGCTATTGTAAAGTCTTGCCTCTAATATTTGCAAGACTCAGCGCGAGGGTACTAAGGCAGGTTTACATGCCATACGTCTGACTGCCTAATATTTGTAAGTCAAAGTGACTTCTTTTTTCCCACTCTAGGCTGCATTCTGTAATGTGATGTGGAACCGAACCCATGTGAGTTCATTCTTTAATGAGTCAGAAACTGCCCTGGGTTGAATTGTACAAAGAAAACTTCTATTTGCAGTAAATAAGGAGATCGCAGAATGGCTTCCAAAGCCAAGGGTTCCCAAGAGCGGAGGAATGGGTTCCTTTTGTGTAGGCGGAGGATGAATATTTAGATAGGGAAGCCTTGTCCTTGCAGAAAGAGGTGGCAAAAGTTCCCCGTGCACCTTAGGAAAACGTGCCTATGCCTACGTTCTTTATTATGTAAATGAGACTGAGGATTCTCCTTGGGTGGAGATTTTAGTATTATAATGAAGTAAAGGTAAGGGTGGGTCATTCCAGAGGTCACTCCGTGGTCCTTCTGCTCCGGTGCTAGTGGGGTATAGCTAAGAAGGGGTGGGGGGTCGGATGGAGGTCTTGTCAGGACAGTCAGCATCACCTGAGGGGGGGTGGTTGGGGTTTCATTTGCCTGAGTTCAGAGGTAGGTTGTCAAGGAGATCTGAAGGAAAAAGGTAGGACAAATGTTAGTGGCTACAAGCAGGTGGACAGTAAATGTCAGGTCCTGGAGACTAGGTGGTGACAGTGGCCTTGAACACATGCATTGGACACCAGCTTACACACCCAAATGCATCCACAGTTCCCAGTATCAGGCATCCCTGCATCAATCTTTTGACCCCTGTCCTTCTCCCTAAGGGAATGTGAGCTTGCCAGGAACAATCCTTTCTTTCCCTACAAACTTCTCTCCCCAGCCTCTTTCCTATACTGTACACCTCCCCAGGTCTCCCCTCCCTTTGCTGGTGGGATGCTGCCCCATTTCACGAATCACTTAATAAAACCGATTAGATCTTTAAATGGACTCATTGACTTTTTGATCTTTAACACCAGTGGACTCATGGTAAACAAGTTAGAGCATGTTTCCATGGCGGTAACTTAACTGTCTTTGTCCTTTCTGCCTGCTTTTACCATCTCTGCCTGGCTTGATACGCATACTCATCCTTCCTTATCCCTTAGGGGGCTCCAAGCTATTCTCTCCTTCTGACATCCCTTGCTAAGGCTCTAGTTGTGTGCTTCAGCTAGTTTTGGCTGTGAAGGCTTACAGACTAGTCCAGTACTGTTCACTTTCTTTCAGTTCTTTGAAAAGAGCTTCTTTTGTTTTTGTACAAATTATGTTTATTTGTTGTAAATAAATCACACCACAATAGAGGGCATAAAGAGAATAAAAACCTGGAAATGTTGCCAGTTTTTTTCAAGTCGAATCATGGATTGAGGTATAGAAGTTATACAGAGAGGAACAGGGATCTTTTGTATCTTTTCTTTTCTATTGATAGAGATCTACATAGTCTATTTAAATGACTAATTATTATTCTATGCTAGCATTACTTTAGAATTGATTTAACAATCTCTCTTGCTTCACTGTTTATTTATGCCCTGTTATCTATTATAAAATATATTATAAGACATGTTCCTCATTTTGAACAGGTCCAGTCATGTACAATTATCCCCTTGGGAGAAATTCTTAAAACTAGAGTTTCTATCCTGTCAAAGCAATTGTGCCATTCATTTTTGTATCTCTTGGAGCACCCAATGTGAAGCCTAAAAAATAATGAATATTAAATAAATATTGGCTACATGAATAAACTCATTAGTAAATTGTGATTGGTTGCTTAATATATCTATTTATGTAACTGACCTAATACAGTACTATAATTGGGTGTTCTGGGAAGAACCATCTGGATTTATGCTACTTGTTTACACAGACAGAAATTGAATGAAAGAAAAGAAAGGAAATAGTAAGTCTTAAAACCGAAAGAGCAAGGTAACTTTGCAGTGATACACTTCATTACCTGTAGGCTGGTTTTTGGTTTTTGTTTTTTTTAAGATTTATTTATTTATTTGGGGTGGTGGGGGGGAGAGCATGCAAGCCAGGGGGAAGCAGCGGGGGGGGGGGGGGTAGGGTCAGGGGTAAGGAAAGCGAGAGAAGCCGACTCCCACTCAGGGTTCGATCTCACGAACCTGAGATCACGACCTGAACTGAAACCAAGAGTCGTGACACGCAGCTGCCTGAGCCACCCAGGTGTCCCCATTACTTGTGTTTATTTGCTTTTCCTACCCCTGCTATGAAAAGATTAAGCTGATCTCATTGCCTCTGTTTTGCAGATGAAGAACTTGAATTCAGATAGAAAGGATTTGCCCAAGGTGACCTGACTTGCCCAACACTGTTTTCCCTCCGGTCTAGTGTTTTCTCAGATACACCCCTTCGCCTTTTAACTAAAGGATGGCTTTCCACCATTGCAGCTTAATGAACAGCCACTGGCTTCTTAGAATCACTGTTTCTGTATAGGCCGTCTCTCTTTTTGCCAGTGGGGAAACACAAATTGGAGAACAACCTTCTGTATCTTCGATGGCCTCTGGCATAACCAGCCACAGCTGAGGGCTACTCCTTTTTTCAGTGGGTGAAGATTGCAAGATTGTCGAAAATCTTGTCACTTGTTCAGATGAGGAAGCAAGGTGTGCTGCCTAACTAGGAGTTTTGTGTTTTGGGGTTTTTTTTTTTCTTCTTTAAGATTTTATTTACTTATTTGACAGAGAGAGAGAGAGAGAGACAGCGAGAGAGAGAGGAAACCCAAGAGGAGTGGGGGAGTGGGAGAGGGAGAAGCAGGCTTCCTGCCAAGCAGGGAGCTGGATGAGGGGCTCCATCCCAGGACTCAGGATCATGACCTCAGCCGAAGGCAGACGCTTAACGACTGAGCCACCCAGGTGCACCCCCGCCCCAAACTAGTTATTAAGTAAAAACATGTAATTCATTTTAGACGGGGACAGGTTCTGCCCTATTCTTTGACTAATCCCTAGCATCTAGCATACTGCCTGGTATGTGTTAGATCCTAAAAATATACATATTTATATAAAAGGAGGGAAGGAGCAAAGAAGAAAGGAAGTCTAATGCTGATATCTTCTACAAAATATTATTCTTTACAATAACTGTCATTGGCTTATTTTTATTTTTATAGATGAAATTTTCATCATCCACAAATATCCACAGTAACTGACCCAAGTAAGATTAGATCGGTCTTCAAAGGTTCTTTGTTCTTTTATCTCTCTTCAAATACTCCTATTTATATTTTGAAATATGGGGCTCTAATCTAAAAGGCTAAGAGTTTTTATTTTGGGGGAAATGGTGACATTAGGATCAGTGGGGGAAAATGATTGTGGTTTAAAAATGATTGTTTAAGCAAATTGGCATAAATCGTGCTGCTTCTGACTTTCACAAATATTTCTATTCTTCGTAGAGACTAACACAAAAATGTTTTCTATTGCTATAAAAATAATATCAAGTTGAAATAAATATAATTATATAATAATATATAGCATAAATTTGTATAACAATATAAACATAATATATAAAGAAATATGTACAGATATATAGAGAGAGATTTTTTTCTCCCCAACCACATACATATCCACGTTCTTTAACTAAATTGACCATAGAGGGAGAATTGACTAGGCAGTCCCCATTTCAAATACTCTAAACCTTGATTCACTTACTGTAGTCCATGCAAGTCTTGAGTCTAGGAGAAAAGTGGTGTCAGGACCTACAGCTGATAGAAATGACGGGCTCTGACAGGATTCTAAGGAAACTCATTTGCACATATCAGTCCCCTGAGACTAAGTTATAGTACAGTACAAAACACGACCCCAAATCACAAGAAACTTGTGAAAACCAAGGTTTATTTCTCTCTGTATTTGTGTGATTGACTGAGGCTCTGCTTCTCGGCTTTTTAGTTTGGTGTCTAGGCTGAGAGAAATACTCCTGCCTGGGACATTCAAAGGAAAAAGAGAAGGTGGCAGAGGAGGCTGGATTCTGGAAGCTTCTGCTCATAATTCACTGGTCTAGACAAGTCACATGGACAAAACTGACATCAGATGGATGGAAAGTATAATTCTCCCACAGGGAGGGGGCCTCCCAAAGGACAGGACCTCTAGGGAGAGGAATGGCACGTTTGGTGCAAGTATACTCCAGTGATCCCGTCTGGTACGTCCTCCTAGCTAGAGTTTACAAAGTCATCTTTTTCTCTGCTACTTCCCTAATTCAGTGAACACTCAAGTTATTTTCATTTCATACATTTCCCTTCTAGACATTTCTCAGATCTAATCTCCCCTCTATAACTCACCTACCAGTCCTTTGTTCAGGTTCTCCGATCTTTGTTCAGGTCTTCCGATCATAGATGAATTCCATGTATAGCCACCAGTGTGAAGCGTGCAAAGCGCACAGATCTAAAATGTCATTTTTCTGGGGCACCTGGCTGGCTCACTAGAGCTTGCGGCTCTTGATCGTGGAGTCATGAGTTCAAGCCTCATAGTGGACATAGAGTTTGCTTAAAAAAAATCAACTGGATTCAGTAAAAACTTCTTTAAAAAGTCAGTGTTAGGGGCACCTGGGTGGCTCAGTGGGTTAAAGCCTCTGCCTTTGGCTCAGGTCATGATCCCAGGGTCCTGGGATCGAGCCCCGCATTGGGCTCTCTGCTCCGCAGGGAGCCTGCTTCCTCCTCTCTCTCTCTGCTTGCCTCTCTGCCTACTTGTAATATCTGTCAAATAAATAAATAAAATCTTTAAAAAAAAAGTCAGTGTTATAAAAATGGGTCTTTTATTTTCACAGATAAAATTGTATGACAAATAGAACATATGAAACCAGAGGTAAAAATAAGTCCAATTATATTTTTAAATGTCCAATTATAATGGCAATATAATACACATAAATGTTTTAGGTTTACTTGGATAAAAAGCCAGATTTCCATTTTGCCTATCACATACACACACACAGAACTCTACCACTTTTTTCCTGAAACACATATTTTCAGTGACACCAAAAAAAGCCAACCCAAAAAAGAAAGAAAGAAAACTAATAGAAATTTGGAAATGATGGATAATACACACCAAATTATACACACCACATAATACACACCACAATAGCAATTCAATATCAGTTGCTACTTTATTCTATTTAGTGGTAAAATCGTAGCTACTTCTATATTTCCTATATTTTTCATTTGTTATTTATTGTGGCAATTAACAATATCCTTTTTGTTTCTTAGTCATACAAATTTGTAAATCAGTAGCAATAGTAAAATAAATTAGCAACTGGTGGTATTTTAAGAACATACAAATGAATCTAAGTTAATATGTAAGAATTTTTTTTCAAGATTTTCTCTCATACTTATTTAGATATTTCTTCTTTTCTAAAGCAGGCATGTAGAACTATAAATTTCCCTCTCAACACTGTTTTAACTACTCCCCACATGCTTTGATGTGCTGTATTTTTATTTTCATTCCATTTGGTATATTTTCTTATTTACTTTGAAAGTTCCTCTTTGACCCATGGATTATTTAAAAGTATGTGGTTTAGTTTCCACATGTTTGGTGATTTTCTTCCCTTTCTGTTATCAATTTCTAGTTTGATTCTACTGTGGCAGAAAAGCACAGTCTGTATGATTTCATTTCTTTTAAATGGCCCGTGATATGATCCACCTAGCAATACTTTTTGTAGACGCTCAAATACATTCCACTCTTGCTGAATGGAGTGTGAATGGTGCCGGCTGATGGTGGTGTTGTGTTATACTGTTTCTCTGACTTTCTGTCTGGTTCTCCCAGTTGTTGAGAGAGCGATTTCATCTGGTTTTATTTTTTCCTCTCTCCTTCTATGATCCTATCATTATATAATATACCTCTTACTACATGGTAATTTTTGTTTCTTTGAAATCTACTTTAGTTGATATCTATACAGCTATTTCTGCTTTCTTTCCATTTTTTTTTAAGATTTTTTTTTTTTTTAAGTGATCTCTACCCAGTGTGGGGCTCATAGACAATGCCAGGATCCAGAGTTGCATGCTCCACCAATCTGAGCCAGCCAGGTGCCCCTGCTTTCTTTTACTATTTTTAAGATTTATCTTTTTCGGGCGCCTGGGTGGCTCAGTGGGTTAAACCGCTGCCTTCGGCTCAGGTCATGATCTCGGGGTCCTGGGATCGAGTCCCGCATCGGGCTCTCTGCTCGGCAGGGAGCCTGCTTCCCTCTCTCTCTCTGCCTGCCTCTCCATCTACTTGTGATTTCTCTCTGTCAAATAAATAAATAAAATCTTAAAAAAAAAAAAAGATATCAGTTTAAAAAAAAAAGAAAAAAAAAGATTTATCTTTTTCCATCCATTTAATTTTAGCCTACCCATATCATTATATTAGAAGTAAGTTTCTTATACGGTGCATACACTTGCACCATGCTTTTTAACCTACTCTGCTTGTTTGCATCTTATAATTGATGTATTTAAACCATTTTCATTTAATGTTATTACTGATATGTTGGAGCTAAAAGTCCACCATTTGAAATTTTTTTATCTTCCTGTTCTATTTTTCACTTCTATCTTCCTTTCCTTCCTATGGGGTTGCTTAAACATTTTTTTAAAATTCCATTTTGTTTCATTTATAGTTCTTTCAGTTTATATCTTTTTAAAAGGATTTTATTTATTTATTTGAGAGAGAGAGAGCACAAGCAGGAGGTGTCGCAGTCAGAGGGAGAGGGAGAAGCCGACACCCCACTGAGCAAGGAGCCCCATGTGGGGTTTGGATCCCAGGCCCCGGGGATCACGACCTGAGCTGAAAGCAGATGCTTAATCGACTGAGCCACTGAGGTGCCCTGGTTCATATCTTTATATGGTTGTTGTAGATACTGGAATTTATTTATATTTATATATATATATATATATGTAATTACATATGTGATATGTAATTTTATCACAGAATACTGGTGTTGAAATTTTATCAGCTTGAGTAAAATGTAAAAGCTTTACCTCCATTTTGTGTCCCTTTAACTTCCACATTTTATAATTGTCATAAACATTTCCTCTTCACATGATAGTCCTACAGGTTGCTATCACAAATGTATCCCTTTCAGTTAGCTGGACTGAAAAAGTGAAGTTGTCCCTTAGAAAATTTAAATTTGTCCTGCGAGACCTAGATCATTCTTGACTGAAAGGTAAATGGCTTTGACAGGTAACTGAGAAAAATCCACACAAAGAGCAATTTTATTCTGTTCTTTTTATTTTTTTCTGTCTATATTCCCTCTGTTTTCCAGAAACAGACTTTTCAAGGTCTTCTTTTGCTTGTCTTCCATATAATTTCAGTGGTTTTTAGTTGTACATTGTAGGAGAAATGAAGAAGATAAACTTATCTACTCTATCTTTTTAGAAGTAGAAGCTTACCCTATTTTGGCAGTTATGATTGTGGTTACTTTAATAAATCATACATAAATTACAGACTATTGTGTATGTCAGGGATAATAAATGGATCTATAAAAACTAACATTGTTTGAAATAATGGCTATCAAATTAGGTATGGATGAGAAGCTACTAAAAATTTTGAAGGTTTCTGCATTGAGATCATGTTCCAAGTATTACTAGAGTTCTTGCTCTGCCTATGGAAACCAAAACTTAAATTATAGAAGTTGCATCACTGTTATGGCTTGTAAAAGATAGATGGTAAAGATGAGTTGACTGACTTTTCTCCTCTTCTCCAAAATGCCGTAACTATACATCAAAAGACTGACAAATTAAAGTGCATTTACATGCAAAGTTAAACTAAAATATAATATTTATTTAATTTTTTAATACTTTAACTTTTTAAATCTTGATTGGGAAGGAGACGTGAGGTAAGAATTCTCTATTTACTGCTCAAATTTGATTTCCCACTTCAAATGTATCCCTTTCAGTTAGCCGGACTGAAAAAGTGAAGTTGTCCCTTAGAAAATTTAGATTTGTCCTACAAGACCTAGATCATTCTTGACTGAAAGGTAAATGGCTTTGACAGGTAACTGAGAAAAATCCACCCAAAGAGCAATTTTAACTTAATATGAATGTATCTGTAATTTACTTTTTAAAATAGCCCTTTTATGAGACGTGGTCCTTATGTTGCACAGGGGTGCACATACACATGCACGTATGCACACACACATGCACACACATGGATATGCTTCATAAAACAAAGCTAGCTATATCCTTTTGCACCTGCAACTTCTGGGTGGTAATAACTTGAATTACATTGAAACCCATGTGATGGAGATGTTAACTTCTCTACTCTTTGGACAGTGGAACAGATGCGGTCTTAAACTTCAAAGGGCCTTGACTACTTTCTGAGTTTCATTAATGAACAACAACTTTTCACAGCTTGGCTTAAAAAAAAAAAACAAAACTAACAAAACATACAAAGGAAAAAGACCAATGAGGAATCCATCAGTATTTTCCTTCTGAAATGTTTTTTAGGGATAGAAAGGAAGTCAAACTCAAAACATTTGATCTTTCCCAGGAAACTGGACTGTCCTGTATTTATTGCTTTTCAAATCTGACAGTTCATCCTGTGGCCTCACATCATGGTAAGGGACCCAGTTGTATGAGGCGAAGATGGGCTTGGGGAGATAATTTGTGTAAGAGTTGGATAAAAAAAAGAAAACCCAATTGGTGATAAATGTTTCTAATTTTTTTTTTTCTGTACTATCTTCTTTAATTCTGGCTGTTGAGGTTAGCACAGTTTGAAGACAGTAGACAAAGAAAAGAATACAGACTCAGTAGTTTTGAGTATTCTAATAGAGTCTGTAGGTTCTGAAAAGAAGAAAGTAGGTTGAAAACTGTTCTAACCAAAAAAATTAAGAAAATCTTCAACTCTTAGAAAAATTTTAGATCTCCATAACATTGACTGATTTATTACAGGAGATTTTTTTTTTTTAAATCAAGAGATTACTTATTTGTTAGCTTTGTGCACACAGTTACAAATTTCTTCAAGAGAAGCAGATGAAGGTTTGGGTTCTAAGTTTACTAGAAACAAATTGGAATACCAACTCCACCATGTAGCTGTGTCATCTTGGGCAAGTAACTTAACATTAACAACCTTTTGTTTTGTAAAACTGATGTGGTAATAATGGCTTATAATCTTTTAACCAAAACTCAGGATCAGCTGTGAATTTAGGAGTAAAATATATAGTTTTTATGTATAAACTTCTTTTAAAAATATTTTATTTATTCGACAGAGAGAGAGGGAGAGCACAAGCAAGGGGAGAAGGAGAGGGAGAGAGAGAAGCATTCTCCCTGCTGAGCAGGAAACCCCTACAGGGACTAGATCCCAGGACCCCAAGATCATGACGGCCTGAGCCACTCAGGCACCCCTTTATGTATAAACTTTTATTGAGGAAGTGGTTCAATATAATTCAGATATTCATTAGACTCCTAGTTAAGCATTTTTTATGCACCATGAGTAATACAAAAATGGATGAAACTATCCTCGCTGTCTAGGGGTTTAGGATTCTGTATAGCAAATGCAGATGGACTAGAATGCATGATTAAGTTTCCTTATAAAGTCATAGAAGTCTCCGGAAGCTCAGAGGGAGAAAATGAATTCTGATGGAATGTGGTGATTCAAGAGAATTTATAAAAAGAGGTTGTATTTGGACTTGTTCTTCAATTTCATTAACTTTTCGTTAATTAGTTGTACTACTCAAGTTCATTTTCTGTATGTGCGTGTGGTTTCCTTCTCTTTAGCAAAAACTGCTACACTATTCACTCACATGTCATTACAGATTTAAATCCTGTGTAAATAGCACTCAAGTACTTTTTAGCAGCTAGATCCTTCTTCAGTCTAAAACCCCAAACACCAGCTCAGCTGTTACAGGTGTTCCTTAATTAACTTTCTTATTCCTAGTAACGATACATGTTTTTCTTTTCATAATGGCCTTGTGAACATAGCTTTATGAAGGTATGATTTATATATTATATACATTGGTCTGTTTTATGTGCACAATGCAATGATTTTTTCTCAGATTTTATTTTTAAGTAATCTCTACACCCAACATTGTGCTCAAATTTAAAACCCCGAGACCAGTAGTTGCATGCTTTACTGACTGAGCCAGCCAGGCGTACCCAAGTCAATGATTTTTTAAGGAAATTGACAGAATTGTATAACTGTCCTCACAATCCAGCTATAAAACATTTCCATCATCCTAGAAAGATACAATTTAGAAGTTTTGAATAATAAAATGTAATGCAGTGCAAACACTATATATTATCTAACAACCTAATAATGTATATTAACAGCCTCAGGGGAGTTGAGACAGCACTCCATTATAAAAAATATTAAATTTCTATAGTGAATCATACTCATGCTCACACTAAATAGAATAAAGCCTATTCATAGCTTTATGTCAATTCAAGTCAGATTTTTGCCTCTAAAGCAGTTCACATCGAGTCACCCAGTGATTAATGAAACACTTTCAGTTCATTTTGGAATTGCAGGAAAGGTACTGCTGACTGAAAATGCTCATCTTATAGGATCGCTGTGAGAAATGAAGAGAAAATGTAGTAAGGTGCTTAGCACAGCACAGAATACACAGTGAGCTCAGTCTCTGTGCGTGTGTGGGTAGTTCATTCAAGCACTCTGTTAGAGAGCACGTGGTACTGTGTAAAATGCGCTGTTTGTGTGCCCGGAGACTTGGGTTTCTAGACCCCCTGTTCTGTTAACTGGTGTGAGATGTTGGGTAAGGGTGGGAACTGACCTTTAATACTTCCGATGAGTCGGGCACTGCTCTTAGCACTTTACATATGCCAACTAATAAATCTTTATATCAACCTTGTCTCATAGATATCATCATCTTCCACTTTACAGATAAGAAGCACCGAACGTTTCAACAACTTGCCTAAAACCACAGAGCCAGCAATCGGTGAAAGTGATAGTCAAACCGAGGCATTCCATCCCAAGAACCCATCCTTTGAAACAGCATGCTCTGTTTCCTAAATACCATGAAGAGTGCTAACACTCTGAGCTCTGCTAGAAGTCGGGGTGGCTGGCTAGCTCAGACAGTAGAGCATCTAACTTTTGATCTCAGGGTCATGAGTTCAAGCCCCATATTGGACCTAGAGCTACTTTAAAAATAATTAAATGAAATAATGGGAGAACAAAACTGCATGTTTTAATTTACATGATGTTACAATTACAAACTCAGAATTTGGGAGCCGAAAAAGAACTTTGTAGTTACTGTTGGGTCCCTCAATAATGGGTCCATGGTCAAAGGAGTGAGACTGATACAAAGCAAAGGTCAAGCAAAGTCTTATTTCTCGCCAAGCATCAAGAATCAAACTGACCGTCAAACAGACCGGTCGGGCCGCCCCTTACAGAGAGGGTGACCCCTCCCAGCCTCACAGACTAATTTTTATAGAGCAAAGACCATGTGGTTGAGCCTGGCCACACACAGGTGGCCAAGGAGATTGCAACACACAGAGAAAGCTGCACAGTCATGCTAGGTCACACACGGGTGGCCAACTGAATTACAATTCACCCCATAGTAGCTATTTGAACTAGCCTATCACCTTGGTCAGAATTGGTGCCCAAAAGGTGGGGCCCACACTCCTTGGTAGCTAGGGAGACAGTATGTGCGCTTTACCGATTGGATGTCTCCACCTGACCTGACCCACCCTTGTATTTGGGCTTTGTTACCCCTGGGACTGGTTTCCTGGACTTGCTTTTAAGTAAGTTCTGGGAGGGGGGTGGGGCGCGGCAGTGTCAACTTAAGTTTTACTGTATAAACAACAAAATGGCTGTTCAACTGAGGTGGGAACGCTCTGGCTAAATAGGCCCTTACAGTTACATAGTCAAATTAGCATTCTATAGCTAAAGAAACAAAATTCTAGAGATTAAGCAACATACTCCGGGTCACATAATTAGTGAAAGACCTAAAATCTAGTCCTTGGGTTCCTTAAGAGGCAATCCTTAGTGAATGCCAAACAACATGTGTAATAAGGATACATGTATTAATATAGGTAGACATGATACCCTAAATTGCATATTTACAGAACAAGTAACACATTAATCTTTAATTACTTTAATTTTATTTTATTTTTAAAGATTTTATTTTTTATTTGACAGAGAAAGATACAGCGAGAGAGGGAATACAAGAAGGGGGAGCTGGAGTGGGAGAAGGAGGCTCTCCACTGAGCAGGGAGCCCAATACAGGGTTTGATCCCAGGACTCTGGGATCAAGACCTGAGGTGAAGGCAGAGGTTTTTTTTTGTTTTTGTTTTTTTTTAAAGAGTGTATTTATTTACTTGACAGAGAGTGAGAAAGAGCACAGAGTGGGAAAGAGAGGGGATCCCTGCTGAGCAGAGAGCCCTATGTAGGGCTGGATCCCAGGACCCTAAGATCCTGAACAGAGCTGAAGGCTGACACCTAACCGACTGAGCCATCCACGTGTCCCTTATTATTATTATTTTTTTAAGATTTTATTTATTTATTCATGAGAGAGAGCACAAGCAGAAACAGACTCACTCCTGAGTAAGGAACCTGATGCAGAGCTCGATCCCAGGACCCTGGAATCATGATCTGGGCTGAAGATAGATGCTCAACTGACTGAGCCACCCAGGCATGGCCCACTCTCCTGCTTCTTTTAATTGTAAAAGTAATCTCTACACCCAACATGGAGCTTGAACTCCAAAACCTGACATCAAGAAATGCACATGCCTCCAAATGCACCAGCCAGGCACCCCTTCCTAAGCTTTTAATCATTAAGCATTTTCCTTTTAAGTATTCTTTTACAAAAAAATGATTATGTTCTTAAAATCTCCTTTATAAAATCCTTTAAAAAAAAAACACATTTAAGCTCACATAAACTCAAACACATGTGAACAATACAGCTTTCTCGTCCTCCTTCTTGTTTTCAAAACCAGACCTATGGATTAGGCTGGGCTCTCCCAGAAGACACTTTCATAATTTAAACTCATCCAAAGAGTTAGGGAATTCACACATGTTTCCCGTCCGCTTGTTGTTAGACTGACCCTTGTGCTCAACGCACCAGACTGATTCCTCCCTAAAGAAAAGTCTAGAAACTGCAAAACTCTGAGAATAAAGTGGGGTGGGTTCTTATTTGCATGTCTCCACAGTAGGGCTTTCAAATCCTTTCTAATCACCCTAAAGGCAGCCCCACCCCCTTGGATCCTGTTTGTTGTTTTAATTTCGCATCTCAAGAAACCAAACTGACAATCTCGTTCCCGTAAGAGGTAATTAGAGTAAACCATCCAGAAGGACTTAAGAAGCTTCAGTGGCGAATGATTTCACAAACAGTCGTCAGTTCCAACTAATTCAATCTAATATGATCCCATCAAATGCGACAGAGGCCTGCCAGGTTCCCTACTCTGGGAGATAAAAAATGAAGTCAACGCTGTTGGCAAGAAGTTCACAATCTTATAGAGATAAGCCGTGGAGGCCAATCTGGCAAGTCCTGGCAGCGCCGTGAGGGAGGTGGGTGTGGGTTGCTGGGAGTAACGGAGGATGGGGAGCCCCGTGACCTATTACATTTGGAAAGAATAGGCACCAGGGACGTGGTAGGCAGCTGGTCGGGGAAGACAGCCTGCGGGTCTCTGCACAAGGTTCGTATGTTGAAAGGAGGATACAATGTCTAAAAGCTGGAAAGGAAGAGACATTCAAAATGGAAGGAAGGACACGAACAAAGCTAATGTCATGGCAGCATGAAGGACACCCTGCGGGGACAGAGAAGAATGTCCTTTGGCCGGGGTGCCCTTCGATAAAAGTGTCAAAGGTTCCCAAGACTTTTGATCATCCTAACGCTCGGTCTACAGGTTAAATAATATCAAATTACCTGTGGATTGCCAGTTATTTGATCTTCATGTACTATTTTAATAGTTACTTAATTATAACTGTCAATAAAGAGGTAAAATGTATTGAACACATAAACTAGGCATTTTACTTTTAAAAAAAATATATTTTATTTATTTGACAGAGATCACAAGTAGTCAGAGAGTCAGGCGGAGAGAGAAGGGGAAGCAGGCTCCCTGCTGAGCAGAGAGCCCGAAGCGGGGCTCGATCCCAGGACCCTGAGATCATGACCCCAGCCGAAGGCAGAGGCTTTAACCCACTGAGCCACCCAGGTACCCCAGCATTTTACATTTTATCCTCAACAGAACACAAAGGAGAGTGCTACTGTTATCTCCACTTTCCCGGTGAAGAAACGAGAAGAGACAAAGGTTAAGTGACTTGCCTCAAGTCCAAGGGTAGCAAGGAAAGCTCAGGATTGCAAATTCAGTTTCTAGAGCCACAGGCCGACTCCCGACACAGACGGGAGTGCCCACTGTATGCCGAACCCCGTTGTCTCAGCTTTTGAGTTAAACGTAAATGACTAAGGGACATAGTCCATGCTCTCTGGGACCGCCTCTTGCTCATCAAAGGATTTCAACAGCTTCAATTAGATAGAGCAAAAAAGCCAGGAATAAAAAGCCAGTTATAAAAGGCCCCTTAGGGGTGCCTGGGTGGCTCAGTGGGTTGAATCAGCCTCTGCCTTCCGCTCGGATCGTGGTCCCAGGGTCCTGGCATGGAGCCCCGCATCGGGCTCTCTGCTCGGTGGGGAGCCTGCTTCCCTCTCTCCCTGCCTGCCTCTCTGCCTACTTGTGATCTCTGCCTGTCAAATAAATAAAAAAATTTAAAAAAAAAAAAGGCCCCTTATTCCTTGCTACAGTTACATGTAATTCCGCCGTTCAAAAGAAGGGGAGGCATAACCACTTGAGAGAAGAAAGAGGGAAAGATGTCTGTGTGCCAAGGGCAGCTTTGCCTACCAGACCGGTAGGACTGTCGTCTTTACAATGGGACAGCCTGGGGATAAAGAATACACACACAGATATGTTGCAAGCTACATGTTTCCACATGCATTTGTCCGTGTAATTCCTACAGCCAACTTGTGAAATAGGTACAGTGATTTCATTTTATAAAAAAGGAAAACACGAGGATGGACCGGTAATTTGAGACCACATTGTATGGAATAACGTAAGAAGTGTGACATGACCTCTGCCTGCTGCCTCTTTCCTACCTTAAATGGTAACCTCTTGGTTCAGACATTCTGCTGCAGATTAGAAATGAGTATTAGAAACCATGGCAACCGCAGAAATATTCAGAACACAACAAACGTATGTGGGATGGAAGTATATCCAAGAACACGGCGTAATTTAGGACAAGAAGGTTGGAGGGGTAGCCCCCTCCCGGGATTTAGGGGCTTAAGTGGAGGTTTCCTATGAACTGCCGGGTGAAAAAGCTAAGGCTTTTAATAAACAGAAAAAAGTTTCTTGGCAAAAGCTGGCAACAAGTCGTTGGACTCTTTGTAGAGAGATGATTCAATAAGCTGGCCTCTCACCTTCAACTTGGGAATTTGTCCTCCTATTATTTAATGACAACAATAATAATAATTGCCATTTACTGAGCACAGACAGTGCCAAACACTGTATTGGATCTTTTCCATACATTATCTGAGATCTTTTTGTTATCCCTGCAGGTGAGAGTTATCTGTTTTGTAGAGCATGGCTCAGAGTTTAAGTAACTTGTTCAGGGGCGCCTGGGTGGCTCAGTTGTTAAGTATCTGCCTTCGGCTCAGGTCATGATCTTGGAGCGGGGGAGGGGGGGCCCCTGCTCAGTGGGGAGCCTGCTTCTCCCTCTCCCACTCCCCCTGCTTCTGTTCCCTCTCGCTGTGTCTCTGCCAAATAAATAAATAAAATCTTTTTTTAAAAAGTGAGTAACTTGTTCAATTACTACAGATTAATAGAGACAGGATTAAATTCAGACTCTTTCCATTAGGCCATCTTGAATTCATTAGAATTATTATTTGATTTTAGCATGGGAAACCAGTGGCCCACACTGAGCTGATGTAATTCCAGTCAAAAGCAAATAAAGCAAATAAATTAGCATGCAGTCTGTCTTCTGCTGATGGTGGCCATAAACAACGGAGTTTACTGAGATGCTAAGCTAGGTGTTAGATTCGTGAGCACACCATTATCCTGGGACTAGGTTTGAAATCACCGACCTCACCTCTCCAGATCTTGGCTTCGCCATCTCAAACACAAGAGTATTGAATTTGAAGTCTAAGGTATGAGGCAGCTCTGTTACATTTTCACTCTTTGCTTCCGATCTTCCATTGTCCACAGGACCAAACCTCTCAACCCATCAGGTGTTCTGGATTTTTGAGATTTCTGGAGACTTGGCTAAATCAAGGAGCATTTTCTTGTTTGCAAGGGTGGTTTTTCTCCTTTCTTCCTTGAGACTCTGCTTAAAGGGCTTCTCAGGCTCAAGAGTGAGATGAAAGTTCCTGGGTATCTTTATGCTCCCTAACTTCATGAGCTTATCAATTTGCCCTGTTTGACCGTGCTACTGTCCTAAACAGTAAGTTGGATCTCATGGCTTTCTAGCTTCTTCACAAATCATCACATGTGAAAACCGGAAACATAACAGAAAATTATCTCTTTTTCCTAAGAGATAAGAAAAAGTTCTAAGGAGCTCCTCTGCGGGAGAGCACTTAAGAGCACATCTTAGGGCTCCTCGGAAATCCGCATTCCAACATGACTCTCAGTATCTACTGGGCAGAATCTGACGCTGGGTGGTCTGCTTTCTCTCCTCTACACCTAACCGATAATGCACGGATGTCAAAGTTGAGACAATGGGCAGCGTGTCTGTATCAGGCTGTCTCAGAATTGGAAAGTCGGAAGAGGCAATTCAGGGTCAAGAAATAATCTAGGTTCAAACTGGACCAGGTCTCCTGCCAGAACCAGGCTCACCCAGTGTCTAGACATGGCAGCCAAGTTTCCATCTGCTTTGCCATGATTAACACGTATGGAGACATGCATTTCTTAGTAACAGAATGTGAAACCAAACAGGAAGGTAGGTAGCTGTGAGAGTTGAGGTTTCGTTTCTGGGTAAATCAGCAGTCATCTGACAGAGGCGTTCCTTCTGTGTGTAATCTGAAACCAGCTTAGACACATGAGACAGTAAGAGAAAATGTGTTTGCAGCTGCGTTTAAATTTCCCCCGGTCATCAGGATCTGTCTTCGTTTGGGTTTTAGACTCTTTAAGGTAGCAGTTGTCATGTTCAACTCTAGATAATCCCATAAATCCGGAAATTGCTAATGTGATTCATGTGGGAATCAGTTACGGTAATGATCTATGCCCAAATCTTGGTTTTTCAGTCATACCTATTCCAAGAACCTATTCCAAGAGCTGTGTTCTATGATAGGATGGCAAGTCAAGGTTTCTGCAGCCTTGAGTCACCGCTCCTTACCTATATAAAGCCTATGATCTGGCCTGATTTTGAAGTTGGCCTGTTTGCCTTAGCTCTTGGCTCTTGGCCAAGTTTGGACCTCCAGGGCCAGAGTGACAGTGGGAGCTGGGGAAAGTGGAGAAGGTCTGCTCAATGAGATGAGTATAAAGTGAGAAGATCTTTTAAGGGTTACAGAATATAAATGTTCCAAAGAATTGTTTATATAAGTTGCCTTTGTGATAGGAAGACTGAGATATTTGTGTGTGTGTGTGTGTGTGAATATTAAAGATAGTGAAAGTTCTAGCAAAACTGACACACCTCACCCTCTTCCTCTTCAAAAATTTCTTACCTTCATCTCAATTAACCAAAAATATAATTGAGGATCTGCTGTGTTAAAAGCTCCCCCATGGAGGTTACAAATAGGAAGACAGAAATGTGTAGATGTCATTCTAAATCAGGGCAAGGTGGGAATGGTAGAGAAATCACTTCATCTTGGAATCTTGCTCTGACCTAAATGTGAGTTTCTGACTCTTCATCTGAACACTTGTAACAGACTGTTTTTGTGGTAAAGAATACCTATGACCAATCAATATCCAGTCCCCCCTTCTTAATAATGGAATCCCAGTGTTACTTGGGATAACAATGCACATATTAGAATAATCCACTTCCCATCCTCCTTTTGCAGCTAGATGTGGAATGTGACTAGTGTCATAGATATGGCAAAGTAATTAATTTCTGGCCTATACAATGGGAGTGGAAGTACTGTGTGGGACTTCTAAGCTGCTTAAGGGATGCAGACTCAGCTGGAAGAAATTCTCTCTTTATCCCTTCACCATCTTCCTTGAGCCAGCCTCGAACTTAGATGTGCTGGCCATGTAGCCAAGAGCTAGCTATCTGGGACCAGAAGTGGCCCTGAACGATGGAAACCATGTAAGTTCTCTGAGAACTTTGGAGAGGTGTTCTGTCCAACCTGGACTATTCTCCTGCCTGGAGAAATGGAAGGATGGATTCATTCATTCATTCATTTTACATGAAAGAAATTTATATCTTTTAAAAGGCCTATTTGCTTTGTTCTTCAAAGAACACAAACCTAATTATAGCTAATATACCTGACATAAAACTTAACACACTGCACGGGATCGCTTATTTCATTTTCTGATCTTCCACATATCCAGACTTTAATCTGCTTAATAAGCCACCCCGGTGGCTCAGTTGTTAAAGTCTGACTTTGGCTCAGGTCATGATCCCAGTGGTCTGGGATCGAGCCCAGCATCTTCTCCCCCTCCCACTCCCTCCTGGTGTTCCCTCTCTTGCTGTCTCTCTCTCTGTCAAATAAAATCTTAAAAAAAAAAAAAATCCACTTAATAAAATAGACCTTGTTTACTTAGTCCTCCTTGTAAAGATTTATGGGTTAAATTGAAAGATAGAAAAAGTGGGGCACCTGGGTGGCTTAGTGGGTTAAGCCTCTGCCTTCCACTCAGGTCATGACCTCGGGGTCCTGGGATCGAGCCCCACTTCAGGCTCTCTGCTCAGCAGGGAGCCTGCTTCCCCACTGTGGAGGCAGAGAAAAATTAAGGCCTTTCCACCCCAGGTTTAGCCTTAGCATAAGTACAGCCATCTTAGCTCCGGCAGACCCCTGTGCCCAAGGGCTAAACTTTCCTCTACTTTACTTTAGTTCTAAGAACCCCCACCCTGCTTTAGTAACAAGAATCCCCACCTTGCTTTGTTACTGGAACCCATAAATACCCCTGCCTTAACTAAGCTTGGGGTCCAAGTCCCTACTCTGCTGTGTCGGGTATACTTGGGCCCAAGCTTAAGCTTGTTAAACAAACCCTCATGTGATTGCATCGGTGTTGGCTCCTTGGTGGTCTCTCGGATGTGAAAACTTGGGTACAACACCACTCTCTCTCTGCTTGCCTCTCTGCCTACTTGTGATCTCACTCTCTGTCAAATAAATAAACAAAATCTTAAAAAAAAAAAGAGAGAAAAAGTAGATTTATTAGATTGGGTAAATTTCTTAAGTTGAAAGATGTACAGATCTATTGGAAATTGGAAATGGATCTGAGAGCACAACAGAAGCCAAGTATGACTTACAAGTATTTTGTCTGAGCAGCTTAAAGGATGGTTCAGGGCAGGTTTGGGGAGAAGATCCAATATTTGGTCCTGAACCTACTAAGTTTCAGCTGGACATATAAACTTGGGAGTTGTCAGCAAATAATTGTGATTAAAGCCATAAAATTAGATGAGACCTTCCAGGAATTAATGCAGGGGAACAGAAGCAATCACAGGATTCAGCGTAAGGCAACGAATTCAACTGTTAGCGGTCTGTAAGATAAGGATGGTCAAAACAAGAAAAAGAAACCAAGAATCATCACGGAGTTAAAAATGAAAACAAAAGTGGTTTCCTGGGAAGCTACATTAAGAAAAAATTTCAAGGAGAGGAGAGTAATCAGCAGCCAGAGACCGCTGAGAGATCAAATAAGCTAACGCATGTCACTGACCATGAGATTTAGTGCTGTGGCAATCATTGCATATTGGGATGGTGACATGGTGGCGACTGTATGGTCCCACCAGAATGATTTTGAGGAAAAGCAAGAACAGAGGGAATTAAAGACTACATTTTCAAGGAAGTTAGTGTCTTAAGTCACGGGAAGATGGTACTGGAGGAGATTTCAGTGTCCTAGGACAATTTTTAAAAAGTATTTATGTATTTGACAAAGAGATCAGAAGCAGAGGGAGAGAAGCAGGTTTCCCACTGAGCAAGGAGCCCAAATGCAGGGCTGGACCCCAGGCTCTAGGATCATGACCTGAGCCGAAGGAAGGCAGTCACTTAACCTACTGAGCCACCCAAATGCCCCCCCCAACACCCCAGGACAATTTTTTGTTGTTATTGTTTTGTTTAGGTGGAAGAAATCCTGCATATTTCCCAAGAGAGGCAACTACTGATAACTCATGAGAGAGGGAAGAACTGATAAAACTTGCCTCCCAGTAGTCCTGTTGCTTTCATGGTTTGCCCCTTGTATTTGATTCTCTTATAAAACTATTTATAGGATCATAGGGAGCTTTTTGTGCCTTTTCTTCCATGCAATTACACTGTAAACTCTTTGTAGGCCTGGCCCAGGGTTGAACTTTCAGCTCAGCGGGCGGTAGCTGATAGGTTGATTAGCATCATAAAGTGTTAATGACGATGGGAGGTTTAATGAGTCACTAGGACCCAGAGGCTTCTGAGAAGCTGACGCTCGGAGAGGTGTTGCCTTGGTCTTGGACTCAAAGCCAGGGTTCTCAGTGATGGGATTTGGGAAACCCGTAACAAGTGATGAGGAGGCGGGGACAGGAATTCTTCCCACTGTTTACTGTACATTTTGCCTAAAGGAGCAACTGGAATAAATGCAAAATCTTCCTTGTGAAATCCCAAACTATCCATGAGCACACGATGAGTAGACAGTCCCTCAGCACCACACGGAGAGGTTGACTAAACCTACTTACACATGAAGAAAGCAATGGTTGGGTGGCTCAGTCCGTTAAGCATCTACTCTTGGCTCAGTTCATAATTTTGGGTTCCCAAAATCGAGCCCGATAGGGGGCTCCCGGCTCAGTGGGAGTCTGCTTCTCCCTCACCCAGCTTATGCTCTCTGTCAAATGATAAATTAAAAAAAAAAACTGAAAAAATGAAAAAAGAAAGAAAGAAAGAAAGAAAAAGAAAGAAGGAAGGAAGGGAAGCAAGCAAGCAAGCAATGGTCACACCCCTGTTCCCTACGATAATTTTCTTCCTAAACAAAGGCCCTTCGAGAACAGAGCGTTGTCCCTCCCAGTTGGAGAGGTAAGCACCAGGCAGTCAGGAATGCCTTCCATTCACCATCACTCACAGAAGAGGTGGCCCTCGTAACAAGGCGCTCTCTCACTCTCTGCCAAAGGAAATCGTCTTCCTACAGGGTCTCCATTTTTCGAGGACTGACTCACTCAGTCTAGAGATGACGCAGGTGGGGTCGTGTCGTGGTCCCTTCCCTGTCCTATCTCATCTACATCCACCTGACAGAAAGTAATCCTCTTGAGACAGCCCTCTTGAAAGAGCCAAAGGACTGCTTAAGGCAAAAGAGGCAAACACACGGATGAAGGGAAAAGTTGGGAGACTTTTGTGAAAATCTACATATTTTATTTCTGCTATAAACATGAAAGATTTTTTTCCCTGTGTAATTACTTCATGTAGGCTAATGAACTGCATACTTTGAAGCTGCTTCAGACACCGTTGCCCTTTCCAAGGTTTATTTAACACATTTTTCTTGAAGACATACGTTCAAGAGTTTATGGATTAAGGAATAAATATTTGCCTTCCTTTTCCCACTGCACTTGCCTCCGTGGAAGTGCTCATAATTGCTCCCACGAAGGACTGCAGTAATCAATCGTTCAGCCGAACTTCCTTCTTCTAATCCTGTGGCATTCATGCAATTTGCTGGCACACCTTCCAAAAGCATGCTGGAAAAACGACCCACTCACAAATTTCTAAACTGACACATTTCTAAATTTCCAGACAGTTTCATCTTAAGTTTGCTGCAAAACACGTAACATCTAACATGTCATAACATTGACATTTAAAATATTGCTGCATCACTTTAAAACATATCTAGTAGAATCCAAGTTTGGGAATGGTTTGATGGGTTACATTTAAAATTTAAAACACCCTGGGTGAGGGGGGGGGTGCCTGGGTGGCTCAGTGGGGTAAAGCCTCTGCCTTCGGCTCAGGTCATGATCCCAGGGTCCTGGGATGGAGCCCCACATCGGGCTGTCTGCTCTGCAGGGAGCCTGCTTCCTCTTCTCTCTCTCTCTGCCTGCCTCTCTGCCTACTTGTGATCTCTAACTGTCAAATAAATAAATAAAATCTTAAAAAAAAACAAAAAAACAAAAAAACAAAACAAAAAAAACCACCCAGGGGGACGGGGCACTTGGGGGGCTCAGTGGGTTAAGGCTTCTGCCTTCAGCTCAGGTTATGATCTCAGGGTCATGGGATCAAGCCCCACTCGGGCTCTCTGCTCAGCAGGGAGCCTGCTTCCTCCTCCCTGTCTGTCTCTCTGCCTATTTGCAATCTCTGTCTGTCTAATAAATAAATAAAATCCTTAAAACACTGTGGGCAGGGAACCTGGTTGGCTCAGTGAGTAAAGCGTACGATTCTTTGATCACAGGATCCCAACTTCGAGGCCCACAGTAGGACATAGAGCTTACTAAAGAAAAAAATGAAATAAAATTTGAAGACATCTTTATTGATATATAATCCACATATTATATAAAGAGTTCTTTTAAAGTGTTAGGTTCATTGTTTTTAGCATGTTTACAGGGTTGTGTGGCATTTACCACAATATAAATTTAAAACATTTCATCACCTCTAAAAGAAACTGTACCTGTTAGCGGTCTATCCTTCCTCCCCCCTAATCTTCCTTTCCCTCAATCCTAGGTAGTCACTAATTTACTTTTTAAACATATAGTTTGCCCGCTCTGGACATTTCAAACAAACAGATTCATATGATACGTATATTTTTGTAACCGTATCCTTTTTTTTTTTTAAGATTTTATTTATTTTTTCTAGGTAATATGAGTATTTTCATGGTGCAATGACGTATTTTCAAGTGTAACATTTTCAAAGTTCATTCTTATTATACAGTTTATCAATTATGTATGGTACTGACCTTGATCAGTTATCCATCATGTTACAACATATATCAGTACCAGCATAAAAAAAGACTCATAGACTAGTCAGAACAAAATCAAGAGCACAGACGTAAACTCACACATATGTAATGCAAGTGATTTTTGACAAGGGTGCGAAGACCACACAATGGGGATAGGACAGTCTGTTTGATCAGTGGTGTTGGGAAAACTGGAGATCCACATGCGAAAGAAGAAAACCGAACCCCTATCCTACGCCATTCACAAAAATTAACTTGAAATCATCTAAGGCCTTTAATGTAAGACCTGAAACCATAAAAAACTCTTAGACAAACAGGGGATAAAATCCTTGCCATGAGTCTGGGCAAAGATTTCTTTAAATAAGGCACCAAAAGCACAAGGAACAGAAACTAAAATAAACACTGGGACTACATTAATATAAACAGCTTCTGTACAGCAAAAGAAATAATCAATAAAATGAAAGTGCATCCTACAGAATGGGGAAAACATTCACAAAACATGTATCTGATAAGAAGTTAATGTCAAAAATGTATAAAGAACTCATACCACTTAATAGCAAAAAAGCAAATGATGTAATCAAAAAACAGGCAAAGGACCTGAATAGACATTTTTTCCAAAAAAGATATACAAGTGGCCAGTAGGTACATGAAAGGATGCTCAGTATCACTCATTATCAGGGAAATGCAAATCAAAGCAACAATGAGATACCACCTCCCATCTGTTAGGATGGCTAGTATCAAATATCAAAAAGACAAGCAATAACAGATGTTGGTGAGGAAGTAGAGAAAAGAGAACCCTTCTACACTGTTGATGGGGATGTAAAATGGGTAGCCATTTTGGGAAGCCATAGGAGAGTTCTTCGAAGGGCACAGGGAAGATACATAAGGCTATAGACTTTACAAACTAGTAAATAAATAAATTCTGAAGATCTGATGCACATGTCAACCTAAATAAAGAATGAAACAGAGGCAAGCTTGAATGACCAGAAATTGAGTCAGTTTTGGAATAGCAGAGGAATTGCAATTCATGTAGCAGCAAGCCAAAGGAAGTCCATTTAGAGTTTGGGATGGATTATATCTATGGGCAAGGAGTGTGAGGAGGGGAAGTCCAGCCAAAGTCCAAGCAGGAAGTTTATTGGCTTAAGGAGGGGAGAGGTTCTTGTCAGATACTCATTGGTCAGGAGGTAAGTCTTGGTCTTGGGTAAATCAGGCATATATGGAAAGTCAGTCTCTCAGATTTAAAGCTTTGTCTTTAAAACTTTAAAGACACGAGGGTGCATGCATGAGATTGATTCTTCATTTCATATTCTCCAGTTCTATTTTAGGTTGAAATTCTTTCACATACAGCATAGGGAATATAGTCAATAATTTTATATTATAAACTTCAATATTTCTTTCTTTTTTAGAAGAATGTATTTATATATTTGAGAGAGAGCGACAATGAGAGAGAGAACATGATGGGTGGAGGGTCAGAAGGAGAAGCAGACTCCACACTGAGCAGAGAGCCTGACATGGGACTTGCTCCCAGGACTCCAGGATCATAACCCCAGCCAAAGGCAGCTGCTTAACCAACTGAGCCATCCAGGTGCCTCAAACTTCAACATTTGTAAGGGATAAGACCTTAATTGTTCTCACCACGAAGAAAAATGATAATGATGTGATGTGAGTAAGGTGTTAGCTGATGCTTTGGTGGTAAACATTTTGCACTATTATAAATATATCAAACTGATACTTTGTACATCATAATCTTATTCAATTTTATTAACCAAATATAACCTAATTTTTAAAACTTTTAAAATAATTTTGGAGGGGCAAATAATACCCTCTCAAAAAAGGAGGCAATATCTCTCTTTGGGAAAGAAATGGGAAAAACTAAGCCCCCCCGCCCCCACCACCTGCGACCTCCAGGCTTTTTTCTCCTTGTACTATTTTTCTTATGAAAACAATATAATGGAAGATTTGGACTACCAAAAAATAATTTTCAGGATTCTAGCAAAATAGAATCATCTTTCTGTTTCCTTCCAGCCAGTTTCTACATGTGTGCATATTTTTGTATCAATGAAACCATAGTGTACACACAATTTGAAAGTCTGCTGTTTTTAATAGTATATCATAAGAATTTTTCATGTAGTTACTCTAATATCATTTACAGCTGCAAAATATCCCATTGAGGATGTAACTAATTTGATTAACCATCCCGCTATCCTCAGAAATTTACTCTACCCTTACTTTGGGGGG
The DNA here is from genome assembly GCF_009829155.1 of Mustela erminea. Lineage (NCBI taxonomy): Eukaryota > Metazoa > Chordata > Mammalia > Carnivora > Mustelidae > Mustela > Mustela erminea. Next base: position 67,171,156 of record NC_045629.1, read on the forward strand.
TTATAAAAAGCAATATGGCAAACATCTGTGTGCATGTAAGTTCTTGCTTTCATTTGGATTATTACTTTAGGCTAGATTGATTTTTCAAATTAGTAGGATTAACTAGGATCAAAGGGCATGATCTGTTGTTGTTTTTTTTTTTTTAATGACCAATTTTTAAAGAATACATTTTTTTTTCCCCTAAACTTTAGGGTCACAGAGAGATAGGGCTAGAGGGAAATTTTACAAACGCCTCATCTATAAGATGGGAAAACAGGGCCAATAAGGCAAATGGACTTGTTTAGTGTTAAACATTAAATAATGCAGTAGATGAAGATTGAAGTTATATAATAAATTAAGTGACAAAACCAATACCAGAACACATCTGAGCATCTTCAACAGCCTTAAAAAAAAAGTTCTTTCTAATCCTTTTTAAATGTAACTCCTGAGTTAAACTGGTATTCAAAATATCTTGACTTTTTTCCTGTCACCTTTACAGTAAGCATATTTTGGGTAAAATGTAAAGTATATTTAATTTTAGTATTTTAGAAAATTGGGGCTGGATGACAGACGAAAAGTGCAGACAAATGTAAGGGAAGACGGAAATTGTAAAATGATCATTTTCTGAGTGGAAAAGTAAAGTGGGAGGTTTGGGTTGTGTAGAAAATGTTGTATATATCCTATTTGGTATTATGTCATTAAAGCTCTTCTTCATCAGAATTTAACAAATCACTTTTTATGTCCTTTTTCTCTCTCTAGTGCTGACATAGCTTTCTTCTTTGCATGTGATATCAGAGTGCCATAGTGATATATATATATATATATATACTGATAAAACCATATATATATGATATATATAAAAATATATATATTTATAAAGCAAAGAGTGCTTTATGCTTTTATCAGTATATATATATAGGTACATATATATATATTTTTAATATGTTTCATGCCTAACATGGGGCTTAAACTCATGACCCAAGATCAAGAGTCACATGCTCTATCAACTGAGCCAGTCAGATACCCCATATGTTTCTTGATATATCAAAAAAAAAAAAAGGTGGTCAAGCTTCGCAACAATGAAATCAGTCAGAGTCAGCAATATTCCATATTTAATCAACTATAGTACATGTGTGCATAACTATTCTTCAATTATTATAATAGAGTTAAAATGTGGACATCTATATATCAACTTTATGATAAAGTTGTGTGTGTGTGTGTGTTTTAAATGATTTTGTTTATTTGCCAGAGAGAGAGAGAGAGTACACTCAAGCAGGCAGAGAGGCAGGCAGAGGCAGCGAGAGAAGCAAGCTCCCTGCCGAACAAGGAGCTCGATGTGGGGCTCGATCCCAGTACCCTGGGATCATGACCCGAGCCTAAAGCAGCTGCTTAACCAACTGAGCCACCCAGGTGCCCCAAGTTGTGTTTTTCAACCAGAATATCTCTGGGATAGATATGTGGGTCGTAAGAATAGATTAGACCAGGAAAGTGGGTGAGAGACTGTCCTGGCAGTTTGGATACCTGTGATTAGGAAAATCAACTTGCAAAACAATAGACCTTATGACACATGGAAAAAAATGAAAGCGAGATACCATTTTTCAGGAGACATTAATTATCCTAAGGATTTATTCACATATTTTTTTTTACTCATGAGAATATGTACACTAATTTACTAAATGTACTCATTTATATCCTTCTAAGCACAATGCCCTGTGCTAACTCTGTGGGAACATGTTACAAGTTATGTAGAATTGATGCCTGGAGACATGTCTGACGTCATCCAGCTTTAAAGCTGTGGAGTAAGAATGTGAACCTAACTACTATCCTAGGCGGGAAAAAAAAATCAGCCAAATCTACTTGGAGTTCTGTGTTTTGGAAAACCATTCTTTATTCATTTTCCAAAACCTATTATTTCTTCAGAACACAAATTCTAATTCTAGTAAGTACGTCCCTGCTTTGGTTTATTTTGTTTTGTTTTCTCATTTCATGTTCAAGAACATATTTGGCAGCTTCATTATTATTATTATTATTATTATTATTATTCATATTCTGACTTCATTATTCCTCATACATCATTAGGAAAATATTCACATACTACTCCTTATTGAGTGTGTCTTACTAGTCTTTACACCCTACTGAAGTACCTATGTCTTGGGAGGGAATAGCAGAAGAGAGCAAATATGGATGATGGTGCGATTTTATTTTATTTTGTTTTATTTTATTTTATTTCGTTAAAGAGTTTATTTATTTGTATGACAGACAGAGATCACAAGTAGGCAGAGAGGCAGGCAGAGAGAAAGGAGGAAGCAGGCTCCCTGTTGAGCAGAGAGCCTGATGTGGGGCTCGATCCCAGGACCCTGGGATCATGACCTGAGCCAAAGGCAGAGGCTTAACCCATTGAGCCACCCAGGCGCCCGATGGTGTGATTTTAAGGCACTGATCACATGTACATGTTTTAATTTCAGCAGAAACTCCCTATACCTCCCTTCCTGCACCATCATCAATGCTTTTTCTGAGCAATGGCTTCTTACGGTAGACCTGGGATAAGCAAGGGGAGGTGGCACAGTTATGGGTTAGTTATGGGCTGTTACTGAGAATAAATTGTGAGAGCGAGCAAAGAGAGCTTTATGTTTTTATCAGTAGGTCTTTGTAGTAGGCAACCCTGTTTGAGTGAAAAGAGACAAAATTGAATTCAAAATTGTTCAAAGAAATGGGAGATTTCTGGTGTATACATTGGCAAATTTTAGCTGGGGTTTTCTTCATTTACGGTTAGATTAAAAGGCTCAAGCACTGTGTTAGAAGATATACTGAAGTATATTAAGAATTTTAAGAGCTTGTTTGAGCAAAAATTCATCCCGATTGGGCAGCACTAAACTGGAAGTGGTTGGGAACACACCTTGGAGCCAGGGGAAAGACAGAGAAAGTGTGGAAGCAAAGATAGACAATTATTCAGTTGTTTATAGCTTAGAGACCGGGATTTGAATGAATGCAGTGTAGCCTCAGAGCAAATTTTAGAGCAAATATTCCTTCTCTGCTCATCCCAAAAAAGGCCACAAGGGAAGAGAAGTGTGAAAAAAGGTAAGAGGCCAGTGGGCTAAATAGGTGTTTCTAAATGGAGGGAAGGACAAGAATGTGCCTTCAGTGAACAGGGTGGTCTCTGGAGAAAGAAGAGAACGGTCGGGAACCTTCTGGACATGAGATCAAAAACCATCTGGAGAACCAGAAGGAAATCAGCACAGAAAAAAGTGCTCCTTCCAGCACTGAGAAAATAGTAAGCCATCAACAAACATGGGAAGACAAACTGGAAAGTCAGGACTGTTAGCTTGAGAGAGGAAAGTCAACAACTCATTGCTATGGTTCTTTAGGGCCTACATGATATATCCAACATCTTACTTGGAGGAGCAGGGAGTTTGTAGCATTTAATGCCTGAGATGTACAGATTTTGTCTAAGTGAAATATATCATTCCAGCACTGGTGTTTCCAAAACTAAACTCCAGTATGAAAAAGCAGGTATTTACCTCTCTGTTACACTTCTCTGCTACCTAATAACATCATTAGGACCACAGTTCACACCAAGATTTGAAGCCTGTTGCATCAATGACTTCATTTCAAACCGTCCTAAGCGTCTGTTCAATAAAGGACTGTAGGAATTTCAAAGAGCAAAACTGCAGCCAAATGTCAGATGATATAAAGCTACAAAACATGTGCAATGTCCTTCCAAACATCAAGAAAGGCCTTACTGTATACAGGATTTAAAAACAAAACAAAAAAAACAAAAATAACAACAACAAAAAAAACCTCTTAAAATTTAGGGATGCCTGAGTGGCTCAGTCAGTTGAGTGTCCAACTCTTGATTTTGGCTTGGCGTTTTGGGATCGAATCCCACATCGGGCTCTGCAGTCAGCATGGAGTCTGCTTGTCCCTCACCCTTCATTCCTCCTCACTTTCTCTCTCTCTCTCTCAAATAAATAAATAAAATCTTAAGAAAAAAAGAAAATTTAGATCCTTGAAAATCATAGGACATCAGCAGAAAAGGGATTTGTTGCTTCTCAGTTGCTGGAATGATCAAACACTATTTAGGCACATAAATCATACATGTTAATTCTTGACAATAATTGAGTGTACACACACGCACACATAATGCTTAAACTGAATTTACAATGAACTATTTTGCAGGATCAAAATCCTTTCAAAACTCAACATAATTAGGAGGTATATTCATGACTTTTCAGAGAGCTGTCAAATAACATTATCAATGTCATCAATATTACCTGAGATGCCATGGAACATAACCCAAGCGCTACAAGTAACTTTGTATTAAGATTCTGGGGTGCCTGGGTGGCTCAGTTATTAATCGACTGCCTTTGGCTCAGGTTATGATCCCAGGGTCCTGGGATCGAGCCTGCATCGGGCTCCCAGCTCGAGGGGAAGCCTGCTTCTCCCTCTCCGAGCCCCTCTCCTTTTGTTCCCTCTCTCTCTCTCTCTCTCTCTGTCAAGTAAGTAAATAACATCTCTAAAAAAAATTTTTTTTAATTAAAAAAAAAAAAGATCTGTGGTGACACAAGCACGGCCTGTGACTATCATCTCTTAATTTGTAAAACACCAGAGCATGGTGACAGTTTGGCCTGACTATGACTACATCTGAATAAAGTACTTTTCCTTTTGTGTAGTAAGGAATCTTCTAGTATGGGAACTCCTTTCTCTCCTTTCAGTCTATTTTAAAAATCATTTATTAATTTTCCCTCTGCTCAAAGTAAAAGTAATTCCAGAGTTTGCCTTTTTTTTTTTTTTTTTTTTCTCTTTTGAGGAATAAGAGGTAACTTTTCAGGCAGTTTCCTTAGTCATTCTAGGCAACTTGCCAATGGAATATAGACTAAACAACACAGAGGATATTAATTTTACCTCACTACACAGGCACACAGCTAGCGATGCATAAAGTCTTCATTCCAGAACTGACAATAAAAGGGTTGTGTAATTGTCTGGAGTCCAACGTCACTAACAGTTTTCTGAGGGAGTTGGAAGAAAATAAGAGAATAGACCTTGGGGAATAATTTTAAAATGGCTAAATCATGATGGCAGAGCCAAACTCATACTTACATCAGTGGGGTGCAGAGAATTAATCTCGGAATATCTTTAATGCTGAATTTGAGAAGAGAAACTTCACCATGAACCTTCAAGAAAAATATCTGCATTTCACAGTTATATTTGGTGTTTCCTGGTGGTAGAAGAGGCTGGGTAAAAAGAGGATTTTGAAAAAGCAAACTTTTTATTGAAATGCAACATGCATACAAGACAATTCACAAATCAGGACTCCTGGAGGGCTTGGTCGGTTGAGTGTCTGCCTTTGGCTCAGGTCATGATCCCGGGGTCCCCTGGGATTGAGCCCCACATTGGGCTCCTTACTCAGCGGGAAGCCTGTTTCTCTCCCTCCCTCTAATCCCCCTGCTTGTGCTCTCTCGATCTCTGACAAACAAATAAATAAAATCTCTTAAAAAATTCACAAATCATAAATCAAGAGCTTGGATAAACTTTTACATGGGAATGCACTTTGAAAGCAAGTGTCAGGTGAAGAAACAGATCATTGACTCCCTCTGTGGAGACACAACCATACCACCACGCAGTCAACACCCTCCCTCAGGTAAGCCACATTCTGGCCCATATCATTACATTAGTTTTGTGTATGTCCATTACATAAATGGACAATAAATATGGTGTACACTTTTTTACGATGGTTTCTTTTAAATTAACATTTTATATTAAGTGTGGTTGTAGTACATTCTCATTGCAATACATAGTATTCTCGCTGTGTCAATATACCTCTCATCTTATCAATCTGTGAATATACCTTATCCATTCTACTGCTAAGAATTATTTGGGTAAAACAGATGATGCGGATCAAGGAATGTGTGTGTCATGACGAGCATTGAGTAATGTGTGGAATTGCTGAATCATCATATTGTACACCTGAAACTAACGTTACACTGTATGTTAACTACCTGGAATTAAAACAAAACTTTAAAAAAAGAACTATCTTATTTTAGTATTTGAATACAGCATATCATACATTTTGTATGTCATTGTTAATTTGTTAATTTAATTTTAAAATTGTTTAATTTGTTAATATTTTATTTTTGGACTTTTTAAAAATCAATATTCATTAGAGAGATTGTTCTGTATTTTTTGTTTCTTGTAATTGGTCTTGCTGTGGTTGACATAAATATTTTTCTGGCTTAATAAAAATCATTAGGAAGTATTTCCTCTATTTCCATTACCTAGGAGATATTTATTTTATTCTTATTTTTTTATTTTTAAAGATTTTATCTTATTTATTTGACAGAGAGAGAGAGATCACAAATAGGCAGAGAGGCAGGCAGAGAGAAAGGGGGAAGCAGTTTCCCCGCTGAGCAGAGAGCTCAATGCAGAGCTTGATCCCAGGACCATGAGACCATGACCTGAGCTGAAGGCAGAGGCTTAACCCACTGAGCCACCCAGGCACCCCACCTGGGAGATTTTTTAAATAACATTAGCATTATTTCTTCCTTAAATTTTTAGAAGACCCAATTAGCAAAGCCTGGAATATCTTTTTCTTATAAACCCCTTATAAGTCCTGGAAATTTCTGTTCTCTCTTTGACAGATGTTTGATTTAACCTTTCTATTCCCCTGGCCTGTAACTTCAAAACTTAACTATATCTTCAGGAAGAGGAAGGCTCTGTATTTGATGTTGTTTTGTTCTCTGATTTTGGCATTTCCATTATATGGAACTCCCCAAAACTGTCCTGGTTTCTTTGTCCCCCAGGAAGACCTTTCTCAGGATAAGCTCCAGTTTCTAGCCTATAGAACATTCTAAGACCAGCAAAAGCTTCCAGGGAAAAAAGTAGATCTCCAGCTCACCTCCAAAAGGTTTCTTTCTCTCTGAATGCTTCTGCAGACCTCTGATATCTTCAAATATGTGAAATTGTCAGGTGATTTTGGTGTTTTGGAGCATAAGTTGGCCTTGCATAAATTACTCCATCCTTTTCAGAAGATGAGCTAAAAGGAAGATTTAAAAAAAAACATTTTCTTCATATTTGCTTTGTGTTGACTGGTTATAAGAAATTCCACTACCATTTAGGGCAGTATACTGTCGGAAGTGGATAATTACCCATCTAAAGAATTTATAATTACAAATAATAGTGAATGCTAATTCAGCCACCTTTTAAAATAATTCCACTTAAATTGTTGTCAAGAACTTTTTTAAATGTTTCTTTGTGTAACTATTCTAAAATACAGTGCTCTTTGGAACTGTTAAATATTTCTTTTCTTCCTTTTTTTCTTTTCTTTCTTCCTTTTTCTCTCCCTTTCCTTCTTTCCTTTATTATTTTTTTTAATATTTATTTATTTATTTCAGAGAGAAGAAAAAAGATAGCATGGCTGGGAAGGGCAGAGAGAGAGAGAGAGAAAGAGAATCTCAAGCAGACTCCCTGCTGAGTGCACAACCTGATGCAGGGCTTGATCTCAAGACCCTGAGATCATGACCTGAGCCCAAGTCAAGAGTCAGACATTCAGCCAACTGAGCTGCCCAGGCACCCCCAAATTTTTCTTTTTTCAGTTAAATGTTATTTTAAAAAGTCATTTGCACAATGAATAAAAAGCCTAACAAACTGAAAAATCAGCAACCTTTTTAAAGAAATGAGGTCACAGGGCAAACTGTTGCCCCCAAACTGGAGACACCAACAAGGAAATATAGTGAATCACAGTTGACTTTAATATTATTAGAAATCTATGCAGGAATTAGTATCAGGGTAGGGAAACCTGCACTGTAATTGAAAAATTGCTAGAGACTCAGTGTAGAAAACTCTAAGAGATAACTCCAGGGACACTTAGTCATCAGAGAAGCCCCAAACTTTTGTGAGTTGCACCTCTAGAACTCTCCCAGGTTCCCACAGAAAACATCAAAGAAAAATCCTCTGATGAAGAGGAACCATTGTGAAATATCTCAGAGCAATCTGTCCTTTTTAACAAGGTCTGCCATCAGTAGAAATTATTTAGCCAGAGCCTAACCTGCTGGGGTTTTAGCAAAGTCTAACTGAATTGGGGGAAGGAAATATGCAATTCTAGCTGGCTCAAGCCTTCCATGTGGATTGAGGGAAATGACAAAGTTTGGCATACTCTAGCCATCCCAAAAAGCATGTGTGAAGTCCACAGTCCAACAGTACTAGCCCAAACAATTGAGACCTAACCATGAGACTACAGAATGTCTCTCCTCTCCCAGCACCTTACCACAACATTAATAAAGGCTGATTTACAGCAGTGTCTTTTACTCAGTACATCATGTCTAACTATAATGAATAATTACAAGAGATACTAAAATATAGAAAACACAGTTTGAGAAGAAAAAAGGAAGAGCACTTACCAGAACCAGACTCAGCAATGGTGGCACTATTGGAATTTCAGACTGGGAAATTCAAATAATTATGATTAATATGTAGAGGGTTCTAATAGATAAAGTTAGTAGCATGCGAAACGATGGGTGATGTAGGCAAGAAGGTGGAAATTCCATGAAAAAAACCCAAATTAACAAAAAAAATGCTAGTGATCAAAAACACCTAATAGAATTGAAGAATGCCTTTGATGGGTTTATTAGCAGATGAAAAGGCTAAGGAAAAAAAAAATCACTGAGCTTAAGGATATCTCTATAAAGACATCCAAAACTGAAAAGCAAAGAGAGAAAAGACAAATAAATAAGTCAGAATACAATATCCAGAACTGTGAGACAATGACAAAGAGTGTAACAGAAACATAAGAGGAGGGGTGCCTGGGTGGCTAAGTGGGTTAAAGCCTCTGCCTTCGGCTCAGGTCATGATCCAGGGTCCTGGGATCGAACCCTACATTGTGCTCTCTGTTCTGCGGGGATCCTGCTTCCTCCCCTCTCTCTGCCTGCCTCTCTGCCTACTTGTGATCTCTGTCTGTCAAATAAATAAATAAAATCTTAAAAAAGAAAGAAAGAAAGAAAAGAAACATAAGGGGAATATCAGAAGGAGAATAAAGATAGGAACAGAAAAAATATTTTGAAACAAAAATGACTGAAAATTTCCCCCAAATTAATATCACACAGCAAACTATGGATCCAAGAAACTCAGAGAATATCAAGCATGATAAATGCCAAAAACAAATAAACAAACAAGCGACAACCCACTATGCTTTGGTACATCATATTTAAATTATAGAAAATCAAAGGCAATGAAAAAGTCCTGAAAAAAGTTAGAAGGGGAAAAAAGAAACTTACCAATAGAGGATCAAAGAAAATAATTACATCTGACAGCTCCTCAGAAACCATGCAAATAAGAAAAGAGTAGAGTGAAATATTTAAAGTATTAAAAGAAACACACACACACACACATGCTAAATTTTGTACCCTGTGAAATTATCCTTCTAAGGTGAAGGAGAAAAAATGACTTTCTCAGACAAACCAGTAGTCCTGACTTAAAAGAAACACTACAAGAAGTTCTTTCAAGAGAAGCAAAATATTGTAGGTCAGAAATTTGGGTCTACATAAGAAAGGAAGAACATTGAAGAAGAAAGAATAAAAAGTTTCATTTTTCTTATTCTTAGTAGACCTAACAAATAATAGTTTGTTTGAAATACCAACAATATTTGAAATATTTAAATTTTAAATATTTTAAATATTTCAAATATTTTAATATTTGATTGTATATTCTTATGTATCCATAATCTTATATGTATATATCTTATCTATATAGTGTATATGTGCTTATATATGTTTATATATAAAATGAGTGAATGACAGCAGTAATATAAGAGAAAGAAGGGAAGAATTAAGATTGTTTGTAATTATAAGGTCCTTGAGCTACCTGTGAGGCAATGTAGTGTACTCAGAAGTAGACTTCTATCAGTTATAAGTGTATATTGCAAATTTAGGAAAACCCCTAAAAAAGAAGAAGAAGAAGAAGAAGAAGCAGAAGAAGAAGAAGAAGCAGCAGCAGAAGAAGAAGAAGAAGGAGAAGAAGGAGAAGAAGAAGGGTAACTGTTGTGCTAAGAAAAGAGAAAAAACTCAGGGTGCTTGGGTGGCTCACTTAGTTAAGCATCTGACTTTGGCTCAGGTCATGATCTCGGGGTCCTGGGATTGAGTTCCATATTAGGCTCCTGGCTCAGTGGGGCATCTGCTTCTCCCTTTGCTGATTGTTCCCCTGATTGTGCTCTCTCTCTCTGGCTCTCTCTGTCAAATAAATAAGTAAAATTTTTTTCAAAAATAAAATAAAAACAAAAACAGGGGTACCTGGCTGGCTCAGTTGGTCCACATCTGACTCATAATCTCAGGTTCATGGTGAGCTTGAGCTCCACTTTGGGCATAGAAATTTCTTAATAATAATAATAATAAGCGCAAAACGGCATAGATCAGCTGTGGTAGCATCCTGGGAAATCGGGTGGGGGGGTGCGGGAAGCACATTAGGCAAAAAAGAATGTGGAACACAAAAATAGGAACAACAAGGACAAAAAAATAGAAAACAGTGACAAAAATGATACATATATATTTGAAAATAAGAGAGATCTAAAATGAATAATCTAAGTTTCCTTTAGGAAACTAGAAAAGGAAGAGCAAATTAAATCCAAAGTAAGCAGAATAAAAATGAGAAGTAGAGCAGGAATCAGTGAAATTGAAATAGGAAAATCAAGAGAAAATCAATAAAAACAAAAGTTAGTTCTTTGAAAAGATCAATAAAATCAATAAGCCTCTAGGCAGGCTAACTAGAAAAAAGAGAGAGGACACAAGTTACTAATGTTAGAAATGAAAGAGGGGCTATCACTACAGAACCTCTGGACATTAAAAGGATATGGTAAAGAATACTGCAAAAAACTCTATCCATCTGAAGCTTTCCCACTAAGATCAGGTAGTAGGCAAAGATGGCCCTTCTTACTACTTCTCTTCAACACCATACTGGAAGTTCTAGCTAATGCAATAAGACAAGAAAAAGAAATAAAATATAAACAACTTGGAAGGAAGGAAGAAAGAAATAAAATATCTTTTTAAAAAAAAATTAACATATAATGTATTATTTGCTTCAGGGGTGCATGTCTGTGAATCGTCAGTCTTACACAATTCACAGCACTCACTGCAGCACATACCCTCCCCAATGTCCATAACCCAGCCCTCTATCCCTACCTCCTTACCTTCCAGCAACCCTCAGTTTGTTTCCTGAGATTAAGAGTCTCTTATGCTTTGTCTCCCTCCCAATCCCTTCTTGTGTCATTTTTTCCCTCCCTACCCCAACAACCCACAACCCTCCCTCTCAATTCCTCATATCAGAGAGATCATATGATAATTGTCTTTCTCTGATAAAATATTTTTTTAATGATGTGATTGTCTATGTGGAAAATCCAAATCAATGAAATCAAAGAACTAAGCAAATGGGCAGACAATCCATGTTCATTGATAGATTTAATATATCAAGTTACATTTTTTCTCAACCTGAAAACCTGAACCTACAATTATATGATTCCGTGTCTGTGTTCTCCAATAAATGCAAACTCTCTGAAGGCAGACACATTTTAAGTTTTTATCTTTCAACACCCAGCAACTGTCATAGTGCCCAACCAGAGATCCATAAATGCTGAATACATGGATAAATTGCTAGAAGCCATACATATATATGAGAAAATGTCATACAACCAAAGAGAAATCACTGAGCTATATATAATATGCTATTCAAGTTTGTTTGGGGAAACAGCCTTACTCATGATGTCAATGACAGAGTAACATACACAGCAATAATACACTTTTTTGTGACGTTAGTATTCGCAAATAAAGTGGTAGAAAGCCCCGATACTCCTCTAGTTATGATTTGGTTCTCAAAACAGAGAGCAAGGGGGGGCATTGGGGTGGCTTGGTTGAGGGAACATCCAATTCTTAATCCATAGAGTCATGAGTTCAAGTCTCACTTTGGGTGTGGAGCCTACTTAAAAAAAAAAAAAAATTAGAGAATAACAAATATTCCAACCAGGAAGTGACATGACATTACGTGTGTTCCAGAAAGATCAATCTGTCAGTCCTGTGAAAATTAAATAGGGGAGGAGTGCAGATGGAAAAGTGAGAGAGGTTGGGGGCACCTGGGTGGCTCAGTTGGTTAAGTGTCTGACTCTTGATTTTAGCTCAGGTCATGATCTCAGGATCCTGAGACTGAGTTCTTCTTTGGGCTTCACACCCAACTCAGAGTCTGCTTAAGATTCTCTCTTTCTGGGGCGCCTGGGTGGCTCAGTGGGTTAAGCCGCTGCCTTCGGCTCAGGTCATGATCCCAGGGTCCTGGGATGGAGCCCCGCATCGGGCTCTCTGCTCAGCGGGGAGCCTACTTCCTCCTCTCTCTCTGCCTGCCTCTCTGCCTGCTTGTGATCTCTCTCTGTCAAATAAATAAATAAATAATCTTAAAAAAAAAAAAAAAAAAGATTCTCTCTTTCTCTCCTCCTTTGCCTTTCTCCCTGCTCAAGCACATTCTCTCTCTCTCTCTCTCTCAAATAAATAAAATCTGAAAAAGAAGACAAAGAAATAAAATCTTTAAAAAAAAGAAAGTGTGAGAGATTACAGCTTAAACTATGGTGACAGTAGGACGGCTTGAAAGATTTGATTACTGTTGCTTTAACTTTTCTCTAGAAATTCTACAATGCGTGTGTGTGAATGAATATATTAGAAAATACATCTCTGGGGCGCCTGGGTGGCTCAGTGGATTAAGCCGCTGCCTTCGGCTCAGGTCATGATCTCAGTGTCCTGGGATCGAGCCCCGCATCGGGCTCTTTGCTCAGCGGGAGCCTGCTTCTCTCTCTCTCTCTGCCTGACTCTCCGCCTACTTGTGATTTCTCTCTCTGTCAAATAAATAAATAAAATCTTTAAAAAAAAAAAAAAAAAGAAAATACATCTCTTTGCTAACATTATCTTTTTTCTTATTTATTAGCTTAAAATCAAAGGACAGCAAACTTTATATGTGAGGGTCCTTCTAGAAAAATCTGTCTAAAGTCCAGTTAAGCTGTAATTTAACAGATGCACTGTGGATATACCTAGTAAAACTTTTTATTACCAATCTAACTTTTACACCCATTTTACAAAGACCTGGTAGCCAATGTGTGAGTTTATTCTTTTGAATGTGCTTTTCACATCTTGATTGGGAACGGGGCGCTAACTAATTCAGCTGTTTTTAACTGGTGAACAGAGAAGTCTAGACCCACACAGGGAACAATGTTGCCCACCGTACATAGGAAATGCCAGTTGGTGGTAACAGGCATATTGAAATGAAAAGGTGTCAATTTAAAAAGGAAAAAAAAATTTAGTGCTATTATTCTAATTTACTATATTTTTGTTTAAACTTGGCATGGATTGAATAGAGCTATGCAAGTTCTGAGCCTTAGTTTCATCATCTGTAAAGGTTTTTATGAGATTAGTTTTTCACCTAGGGAGTAAGCAGAGTCAAGAGCACAAACTTTGGATTTCAAGGACAGAATGCCCAGCTAAAATTCCGACTTGACCTCTAGTAGCTGTGTGACCTTGAGCAAGTTCTTTGCTTTCTCTGTACTCAGTGCCCTCATCTGTCAAATAGGGATAATAATACTACATATTTTATAAGGTTGTTAGAAGCTTAAACAAATTAATATTTACAGGGTGCTCAGAATAGTGCCTGGTACATAGTAAGTACTGTGTTAACTGTTTACTAAATATATAACATTAAAAATGGAGAATAAAATAATTTGGTCCCAGTGAAAGCGTCTTTCTTTTTTTTAACATTCCAAATGCTCCAAAAAAGAAAAACTTAAAAAAGTCTCCTCTGGATGAAATATAGTATATGATTTACGTCAGGTAGTGAGTGACCAGAGAAAAAGAACATTTCTTTTTAAAACAGTTTTCCACATTTTCCTTTAAAATCTCTTCCAGGCATATCGATACACATAAATGTTTACTTTCATAGTAGTGTGACTTTATGAATATGTCCATGTTTACATACATAAATAAAAGTAGTTTTATGTAAAATGTTATCTCCAATGACCTCTGGTTACATTTTTGTAATTGTTATGATCTCTGGGAAGATGACAAGTTTCTGATGGACTGGTCAGCCAATATCAGGACCAATACTGGTCTCAGCTTCTTCCTTTCTTGTTCTTTGATAGAACAGAACTGGAAAGGAAAAAAAGCAAGAGTGCTCTGATCTAGTTCTGATCTATCTTGCTTTGCAAAGAGGGATAGTGTTTACGTTAGAGTATTTGGCAAGCGAGAATTAGTGGTTTTTTTTTTTTTTTTTTGGGAGGTCTGCTTTTAAGGCCAAATTGTTCAGGGTGGGGCTATGCTCTTGGCTTAGAAGCCTCGTTCACCACCGGCCCTTAGCTGGATAACACAAATGGTCCATTATGTATGCTGGGGCCAGTTGCTGAACTGTTACAGGCGTGCAAAAAGAGAGGGTTCTCAGCAAACAACCTTTAAGATGCCGGCGGGCTGACCGTGTCAAAGATCTCCATTCCACGGGAAGGACTTTATCACAATGCAAATCGTGCCTGACTTTTACACTGGAGGCACTCTGGTGACTATGTCATTTGGCAGTCCTGAGGGTGATTCTGTGTAACCAGAAGGAACCATCCTGGCAAGAGACTAGAAATGTCAGGAGTGTTTTCACTGCCGAGGTAGGCCCCCCACGGCTGGTAGGCAACTACAGGACTCTAGAACTTTCCTGAAGAGACGTCTAAGGGTTTTCAGTGCGATGTGATTTGATAGCTTATTTGGGGGCTTTTCCTGACAGCTGAGGGAGGGGCGGGAGCCCGAGACAGGTAGGTGGGCTGCATTTCCTTCAATTGAAGACGCATTTTAAGCTTCTGAAATCAAGGTGGTTGATGAAATCGCTCTTACGTTGAATACGTGTATTTTGTGCCTTTTTTTTTTTTTTTTTTTTTGCAAAACAGCTATTCGCTTTCACACCTCTTTCCTTCCATTGCCCCGTTGCCCTACTCCGGTCCTAGCAGATCCTTCCTCAACCGTCCCGGAAACGGTCTAAAGGAATGGGGAGGTGGTTACAAGCCATGACCCACCCGCCGAGCTGCAAAGAGTTTCACCGCGGGGGGCGAGAGGCTGCCTCTTTGCTGTTCCTTTCACTTCTCTTCCCCTGGATCCCTCCCTCTGAGAGGGAGCTGTACCCCCTCCTTTCCTTCCTGGAGATCGAACGGTGATAATGCTGTCTTCCGGCTGCTGGGTCGCTTTTCTTGGAGGACCTGTTCGCATCCCCAAGATCTACTCAGTCATTTTCTTGATGGTCCCTCTGTAGACTCGTGGAATCTTGCCAGAGTTGCACTGATAATTTCTCACCACCCACTTCAGCAAATAAAAATTTGTAGGGAAGCAACTAGTGCAGTGGCTGTATTTACCTATTACTCGACTAGAATCCACGAAGCCTATACTCCAAGAACAGTAACGCTTAATTCTGTGGGGAAGGGGAACCGCTCCCACACTTAGATATTTGATATCTTGTCAGTTAATTCTTCCACTCCTTAAATTTGTCTCTGCAAGACGTTGCCAGAAGTTTTGTTAAAGTACGCGTGGTCTTGTTAATCACTTCCCTGCTCAGTGGTCCCTTCTCTGTACCTTCTTTTTCTATGTTAACATTTTTGTTTTTTAAAATAATTTTATTAATTTAATAATTACATTTTAAATTAAAATTTTAATTTTAAATTTTAAAAATTAATAATTTTTAATAAAAACTGTGTGTATATATATATTTTTTAAATATTTTATTTATTTATTTATTTGACAGACAGAGATCACAAGTAGGCAGAGAGGCAGGCAGAGAGAGAGAGAGAGAGAGAGGGAAGCAGGCTTCCTGCAGAGCAGGGAGCCCAATGCGGGGCTCGATCCCAGGACCCTGAGATCATGACCCGAGCCGAAGGCAGCAGCCCAAACCACTGAGCCACCCAGGCGCCCCAAAACTGTATATAAACTGATATCGTGTATCTGGTGAAAAGACCACAGTCAAGCTAATAAGCATACTGTTTCCTCACATAGTTATTGTGTGTGTGTGATCAAGACACCAGAAATCCTTTCAGCAAATTTCCAGAATTCAACCCAGTTTTGCTAACTCCAGTGACCAGCAGATCTCTAGACTTTTCCATGTTACAAAACTGCAGCTTTGAGCCCTTTGGCCAACACTTCGCACATCTGCTGACCACCGGTCTACTCTCTGCTTCTCTGTATTTGACTTTTGTAGATTCTCTATGTAAGTGAGATCATGAAACTTCCTTTTCTTTCTGGGCCCCTTTACCTGTGTTTTCTATAGTTTGAGTAATTCTACCAGCATACAGAAAATTCAGCCATTTCATCTGTAATTATGCAAACTACCCCTCCTCCCCAGAGGGGATGGTCCATAAAAGACTAAAATTAGAACTGCCAAAAATAAAACTCACAAGTCTGCAGAGAGTTGTGTCTCTTCATTCTGTGAGGCTTAGGACAGGGTGTGAGGCCTGCCAGGAGGACTGTGACTCCAATTACTTTTAAATTATCTTCCCAGGGATTAGGCTTTGGGAATCAGTGGAGATAAGAGCTTTGATGTTTCTTGTTTTTGTTTTCTTTTTCTTTTTTTTTTTTTTCTCATTCTTTACAGAAAAAGCAATTTAGGGCTGCAGTAGGGATGGTCATTCCACTCAAGAAGGCGGCGGTTTTGGAGGGCTGTATCAAATAAACCCCTAATAATAAAAATGGTGCATATAACATGGAAGACATGGGGAGATGGGAGAGGAGAAAGGGGTTGAGGGAAATTTGAAGGGGAGGTGAACCATGAGGACTAGGGACTCTGAAAAACAGCCTGAGGGTTTTGAAGAGGCGGGGGTGGACGTGGGGGTGGGGTGGGGTGGGAAGTTGGGGGAGCCAGGTGGTGGGTATTAAGAAGGGCACGTATTGCACGGAGCACTGGGTGTGGTGCAAAAAACAATGAATACTGTTACACTGAAAAGAAATTTCAAAAAATGGGGCGTCAGTAAACGTGCAATGAGTGTTCCAGAATCTTACATTGCTTGGGGTGATTTTCTGTCCGCAAATGATGAGTGTCCAGACCAGTCCAAGAGACTTGGTCACAGAGAGACTTCTGCCCCAAGTCTGAGATGTTTTGACAGTTCACTTGGATCATTGTTTCTGTTCACAAGGCCATTCGATCTGGTAGACTGCGGAATCAGGCCCCATCTGCATCCCAAGCTCTTGATTATCTATCTGAACTTAGATAAGGTTTGAGTTTGGTTTTCTCCCTTGTAAATAGGAATAGTAGCTTTTGCTTCAGAGTGTTGCCGTGAGGTTTCAGTACATGCCAAGTATTAAATAACATGCCTTTTCCCTCCTTTTCCTTAGCTTGTGGTCTTAAGAGCTTACTTTCTATTTAAAAAGTAGAGCCTTTTTCTTTTTCTTTTTTTCTTTCTTTCTTTCTTTTTTTTTTTAGTATTATATTTATTTTCTTAGAGAGAACATGGGGGACAGAGAGAAAGAATATGAGCAAGGGGAGAGGCAGAGGGAGAAGCAGCCTCCCTGCTGAGCAGGGAGCCCGACATAGGGATTGATCCCAGGACCCTGAGATCATGACCTGTGCGGAAAGGCAGCTGCTTTAACCCACCAAGCCAGCCAGGTGCCCCCAAAAGTAAAGCATATTTCTAAGGAAGGGCTATCCTTTAGTTACTGATCACATCCTTTCAAAAACCCAAGAGTCATTCGATGGCTAATAACAGGAAAATAATTAGTAGCACCATGATGAGTAGTTCTGAATGGGTAAGCAGCAAATTAAACTTCCAGAATGTCCCCAAATGATGGCAAGACAAACTGCAGAGAGGTTAGAAAAATGGATTCCAATAGGTGTATGCATCTTTTAGGACTACTGGTTAACTCTCGGGGAGGAAGATGTTAGGATATTTTTTTCTTATTTCTTGAAGCAGAATCTAGAGGAAACCTCCACGCTTAGGAGTCAAGTTCCACTGCGTGCCCTGGACCGCTGGGTCTTTCTTTAGCTTACAGCTACTTCAACACTGCCTCCTGGTGGTTCAGGGAAGAGATATTTTATAGACAAAAGGTGCAAGAGCTACCGGTTTGATTAAATGACACTAATTAATAAAGGTTCCAAAGGAGAACTAAATTCTGAAATCCAAAATGGGAACAGTATCAAATCAAGTAACCTATGTTTCATACTCTGGGCAGGAAACTGGGGTAGCATCACGATGGGTTAGATTTGAGAATCCTTTTATCAAGTATGAGCGATGGGTGTTCCTTTGGCAGATGAGAGATGAAGAAGTCACAGATTGGTTGAATGAGGAAGATGGGGATTATTTCATTCTAAGTGTTTTTTGGGAGGAACAGTGTTTTTCCCTGTAGTCATTATAGTAAACTGGTGAACACCCAGAAAATTCAGTTAAAGACTAGTACAATATTAGAGTTGAAAACACAGTAAGTGTCCTTTAAGCCCAGCTCCTACACTGTATTGAATACTATCCCCAAATCACACAGGCAATGAACGGTCGGTCTTAGAACGTGGAATAGTCGTTATTCACTGAGCCCTTATTAAGGGCCGGCTATTAGGCCAAAGAACAGAGGCACAGTGACAAAATACAAATTTAGTCCTTGCCCTAAGGCAGCCATTGGCACACTGATAACCAGTTCCTCTGTGTTCTCCCATGAGGAGACTGTAAAAGGAATGAACTTCAAAGCTGATACTTGATTGTTTGTAGATATCATAAGTTCAGGCAGTAAAAGTCCTGGGAATTCAGATTCCTAGCATAGGCAGGACTCTGCCCCCACTTAATTTATAATTGTTAAGAGCGATGACGTCAAGTCCTTGCAGCAGATAAAAAAGAAGTGAAGTCTTTAATATTAAAGTAATAACGGATGGATCTCATTTTCACTTTACTGATGTTTGTCTATAGAAGTTTGGGTGTGTCCAGGATATTTGGTCCCTGCAGAGGAAAGCGCCGACTTACTCACTGTAGCCAAGATGGAAGGAGTTTACCTGTCACTGCTTTAAGTCATTACCTCATACAGCGCTGTAATTGTCCAAGTATGAAATTCATGAATTAGTTCAGAGCATATTTCATCATAATGATTAATGTGGTTAAATAACAGTAAATGGACTGTATCCTTCTCAATGGTGTAATGAACTCCCAATGCATTTCAATATAGAGGCTCCAATTATTTCCAAAATCACTGATGATAGCTTTTAGACTTTTGTGTTTATCGAAGCAGAGAAAAACAATTGGTATGAGAATGCGAGTGTGTTTCACTGTCCCACCACGTCGGCAAAGTGAAACAATAGGGCTTAAAGGGTGTTCTCCTATAGTTTCTCATTCTAATCTAATTTTTTTGGATGTTTGAGGGCATGTGATTATCAAGTTCTCATTCTATAGACTATTTAAGGATATAAAGTTTTCATACATGTGTTACGAAAGCTCAAAACACATAGACCCTTCTTGTCTACCATATAAAATTTCTTGCCAAGTTGTTTTGAACAAATCACCAATTTGCTTTGACAAGCCTTGGCAGAAGTATGTTGTTGGCCCAAGTTGAATTGCCATTGGTGGTACTAGGCACTTATATGCCCAAAACACAGTAGCAGTTAATTTTACTATTTCACAAAATAATTGGCAAGTAAGCTGATAAAGGCTAGTCAGCAGAAGTCCAAGTAGGTAGGTAACTATTAGGCATCACACTGTACACATCGCAGACCCAGTCGTAGGGAGATTTGTGTCCAAGCAGAAGATCATACGCATGTGGGGGTGGATAGGATACAGAGCAACCACATAATTATTGTGAAACTGTGGTGTGAGATGGAAATCTTAGTCGTTAGAGACTTGAAGGGGAGATAGCTATGTCAGGGCAGGATGAGACACAAAGAAGGGAACGCCATCTTTGGGAGTGTGAATTTCAAATCCAAGCCAACCAGTTGCAAGTGATGCTAGCATAGGGATACACAACCCTCCATAGGACATAGGGGCCAGTAGATCTTCCTTAATCTTTATTAGGACTGCACACCTCCCTGCCACTCTCCTTGTTAGGGCTCTCCTAGGAAGGCTAGAGGGAAGAGGGGCAGGACCAGCAATTGGTTGTTTTCCAATGGTAGAGTCAAAACTGGTGAGGGAAGAAAGGACTTAGTATAGACTCCAGGAAAATGGGTGTTTGTGCATCTAAGAAAACTGGCCCTTGAACACCTGGAGAAGAAATTAATCCTTAAACAAAATCTACAATCCCTGTGCAATAGAAAACAAGCAAATAGGCTAGGATTTGGAGCCACAATGTGGTGTTTGATTTCCTCCTCAACCTTGGACAAGGTACCTGCCCTTACAGAGTCTTAATTTTTTTCCTCTGTAAAAAGCAGTGCACATTAAAAATGCAGAGTTATTACAGCAAATGAGAACATGCATGTGAAAGCATGTTGAGGATTGTAAATCCTGCAGAATGCTTCTCATTGTCTGTTTTTACCCACTCCTCCCTGCTCTGTCTTTTGCAATCCTTCTTCCTCTCTTTCTGACCAAAGAACACATGTTCCCCTACATTCGGAACACAGTAGGTTAGACCAATGCCTTCTCCCCTCCTATGAACCTTGGCAACAGGGGGTGGGAGTATCTACTGGTTTTGACCTCACAAAGGCAAAAGGCAGGGAGCTCCACAGGACAGAGGTCCTGGCTGAGTGGCTCAGACTCTAGTCTCTTAGCTCTTGACTTTAGTTCCTTGCCCTCAGAAGAATGAAGACAGTACCTGCCACAGAACTACTTCCCGAATGGGTGGAAAATCCTTTAGAGGCTCTCCTTTTTATGAGAGGTTCTCTTCTGCCTGCCCATTCCAATAAGTTATCTGTCCTCTTCTAATTTCATGGTTTATTTACAGATTTATTATTACACTGCTCTTTCCACTTGGAACACCAACTGGTTTCCTTTCTGTAGGCTCTCTGGGGTCTCTTCTACCATTCTGTACCTGTGGGAATGAGAAGAGGGAGGCTCTCTTATTTCAGGGGCAGGGAGGGCCCCCTGAGAAAAATGCACCGATTTCTTAGGGAGAGGGAAACAGACTTGTGTGATTTTTATAGAGAAAATGCATCCAGAGTTGAAGAAGCAAGGGGCAGTGCAGAGGAGCTGGAGAGATGATTCTCTGATGAGAAGAGACCCATGACATCACAGAAGAGGGATCCGCTTCGGTTTCATGGGCTATCACTGAAGTGAGAGCCTCCGGCCTAATTCCACTCTTAGGCGGGGTCAAACAGTTTAAAGCTTACGTGTGTCTTCATGTCTTGCTGCTGACAGCTTGGCAAAAGATGGAACACAAGGTATAACCATCAGAATAAATTTATGGAGGGATCATTATTTGTTATTGTCTTTGTTTTACTAGTTGCTTTGGGATTCAGAGTTTTCCTCCATTCTAATGATGATTTTAGGATACTGAGCTAAAAACATTCCACTCTACTCTGAAACACAACATAATTTTCTTTCTTTCACAAGTGATTATCAGGAGTTCATTCCGTGCTCCACACCGAGGAATTACTCTGTCCATGCAGTCACTTCTCCAGTCTCACATATCTTCACCACCCTGCCTCTCTGCATTTCTGCACCTTTTGTTTCTGGCAGAAGTTTTCTTAACATCCAAGCCTTATGCAAAAAGTTGGAAATGGGTTTTTCTCCAGGGCTATCCTTTTCCTACAGTCAGGAAAAAATGTTTATTTTTCTACCACCTGGATGGGATGGTGTGGAAACTTCAGCAAACAGAAGTTAGTTTGGTTGGGTCACCTCCCTTAAGTTTGAGATCCTCACTCAGTTATATTTTGTGGCACTGGGGGAAAAAACTCATTGTTTATCACAGGTTATTTATAAATATTTGATGTCGTGTATTTTTCTTAAAAGAGTTGAGGGCACTTTCATGCCCATGGCAAATTGGATAGTTGATATTTTATTTTATTACTTTATAATTATCATACAATTAATAGTTGATTATATCATTAAATTCTGGTTGCAAATATTCAACTAATGTCTTGTCTCCACTCCTGCTTTTGTCCCCAGCAACAGAAATCATTTATGAGGAAAGAATCAAAAGGCTAGTAATTTTTCCATTTAGCCCCATATCAAATGTATTTACCAACACCTCACATTAGCTCAACAAAAACAACTCGGATTGAGACTTCCCTCTTTTTCCATCTCTACTGCCACTACTGTAGCTCAAGTTCTCATCACCTCACATGACATGATGGCCTCCCTCTGATCACTTTGCCTACATATTTCCTCTCCTTAACCTTGTCCTACTTACCTGGATTCACCTTCCTGAAACTCAACTGTGATCAAGTCATTAACCTCAAATATGCTTTGTACTGACAATTGCCTCTTTTTAATTTAATTTTTTTAATTAACATATAATGTATTATTAGTCGCAGGGGTACAGGTCTGTGAATCGTCAGGCTTACACACTTCACAGCACTCACCATAGCACATACCTTCCCCAATGTCCATAACCCAACTGCCCTCTCCCAACCTCCCTCCCCCCAGCAACCCTCAGTTTGTTTTGTGAGATTAAGAGTCTCTTATGGTTTTCTCCCTCCTGGTTCCATCTTGTTTCATTTTTTCCTTCCCTACCCCCCAAACTCCCCACTTTGCCTCTCAAATTCCTCATATCAGGGAGATCATATGATCATTGTCTTTCTCTGATTGACTTATTTTGCTCCACATAATACCCTCTAGTTCCATCCATGTCATCGCAAATGACAAGATTTCATTCCTTTTGATGGCTGCATAGTATTCTGTAGTATATATATGCCACTTCTTCTTTATCCATTCATCTGTTGAAGGACATCTAAGCTCTTTCCATAGTTTGACTATTGTGGACATTGCTGCTATAAACATTTGGGTGCACGTGCCCCTTCAGATCACTACACTTGTATTTTTAGGGTAAATACCTAGTAGTGCGATTGCTGGGTCGTAAGGTAGCTCTATTTTCAACTTTTGAGGACCCTCCATGCTGTTTTCCAGAGTGGCTGCAATAGCTTGCATTCCTACCAACAGTGTAGGAGGGTTCCCCTTTCTCCACATCCTCGCCAGCATCTGTCATTTCCTGACTTGTTAATTTTAGCCATTCTGCCTGGTGTGAGGTGGTATCTCATTGTATTTGTATTTCACTGATGCCGAGTGATATGGAGCACTTTTTCATGTGTCTGTTGGCCATCTGGATGTCTTTTTTGCAGAAATGTCTGTTCATGTCTTCTGCCCATTTCTTGACTGGATTATTTTCTCTTTGGGAGTTGAGTTTGATAAGTTCTTTATAGATTTTGGATACTAGCCCTTTGTCTGATATGTCATTTGCAAATATCTTCTCCTGTTCTGTCAGTTGTCTTTTGGTTTTATTGACTGTTTCCTTTGCTGTGCAAAAGCTTTTGATCTTGATGAAGTCTCAATAGTTCATTTTTGTCCTTGCTTCCCTTGCCTTTGGCAATGTTTCTAGGAAGAAGTTGCTGTGGCTGAGGTCAAAGAGGTTGCTGCCTGTGTTCTCCTCAAAGATTTTGATGGATTCCTGTCTCACATTGAGGTCTTTCATCCATTTTGAGTCTCTTTTTGTGTGTGGTGTCAGGAAATGGTCCAGTTTCACTTTTCTGCATGTGGCTGTCCAATTTTCCCAACACCATTTGTTGAAGAGACTGTCTTTTTCCCATTGGACATTCTTTCCTGCTTTCTGACTATTGCCTCTTAAATGAAAGTTCATATCTTAACTCCACACACACTTACGCAGAAGTAGGTCCAGGTTTTTAGACCAGCACCTAAGTTGGCATAAGATAGACACTCAATCAGTACTTGGTGACTGAAGGCATAAACATGGGGCTGGGGGCACAGATCTAGGGACAAGGCTTGCTTGGGGGAGGAGTCTTACACTTTTCTTGGTGGACAGGGGAGAAACTTTAAAGAAAGGAGATTCCACTAATCTTTTTTTACACTATCTATCAACATTTGCAAAGTTTCCTTTAATCATCTTCATCATAATTTCACTAACATTGGGTCAACATACTTTCTTTGAATTTAGATGAAGCCATGCTGGATACATAGAGCGGGCTTCAGGAACACATATTCTCCATCATTTCCCCCAAGCAATGTTTCTGTCCTCAGGACTTGACTTCTCTATCTGACTTATCTCTCACCATTTACTGGTTACTTGCTTTCTGGAAAACAACTTGAGAAACATTGGGGTAGTTGACCCCTTTTAATTTGAAAACTATTTATTTCTGTGTTGGCTCACCCAAATACTATATTTATATCCTCTGTAGGTAGTAAGGTGCCAGGAAATTCCTTTTTGAATTACTGATGGCAGCATCTACCCAACTCAACCCTCTGCTCCAGAAAGATAGAGACCTATTGCCTGGAGTTGCTTTGGTGGTCTCCTTCCAAAGGCAGGCTCCCTTAAGTGCATTTCTCCATCACTTCAGGTCATCTCTTCCAGGACTGTCTGTGTTTGTATGTGTGGTAGTGAGTTGGGAGTGGGAAACAGAGTTTCCCAGAAACTGTGAGAAAACCTCCTTTAGAAGGTTGGGAACATAGACCACTATGCAGGTAAATAAGTAAAGAGGGAGTGATCAGATTGTCTGAATATTGAGATTTTATTTTATTTTATTTTGTTTAATTTTAAGTAATCTCTGTGTTCACCATAGGGCTTGAACTCATGACCTTAAGATCAAGAGGCACATGGTCTACTGATTGAGCCAGCCAGGAGCTCCTAAATTTTGAGATCTTTGTTTTGTTTATTTTATTTAAAAAATTTAAGCAATCTCTACACCCAATGTGCAGCTTGAATTTACAAGCCCAAACTCAAGAGTCACATGTCACCAGTGAGGCAACCAGATGCCCCTACCTACATTTTGAAATTTTTTTTTTTAAGATTTTTATTTTTTTTATTTATTTGACAGAGAGATCACAAGTAGACAGAGAGGCAGGCAGAGAGAGAGAGGGAAGCAGGCTCCCTGCTAAGCAGAGAGCCCGATGCGGGACTCGATCCCAGGACCCTGAGATCATGACCTGAGCTGAAGGCAGCGGCTTAACCCACTGAGCCACCCAGACGCCCCTACATTTTGAAATTTTTAAAATATTTTTTAAAAAGACTTATATTTATTTATTTGACAGAGGGAGATCACAAGTAGACAGAGAGGCAGGCAGAGAGGGGGAAGCAGGCTCCCCGCTGAGCAGAGAGCCCAATGCAGGGCTTGATCCCAGGACCCTGAGATCATGACCTGAGCCGAAGGCAGAGGCTTAACCCACTGAGCCACCCAGGTGTCCCTACATTTTGAGATTTTAAAGGGATATGCTTCTTAGGAAGCTACCTATGAAACCCTGGAGAAGGAAAGGAGTCATCATTTTAGGTCCATGGGATTGTAGGTGTTTTATCAAGTCCTAAAGACTTGAATATAAACTTCCTAAGATCAGAGACCCTGTCTGGATTGTTGACCATTGTATCTTCAGAACAAAACATAGTGCCTGGAACATAGTAGACACTCCACATCCAGGACACATGATAAATATTTATTACATAAGTAAATGACCCAGCATGCCTGATTTGGCTCACTCATTTAAAGGCACTTTGCAGGGGCATTTGGGTGGCTCAGTCAGTAAAGCCTCTGCCTTCGGCTCAGGTCATGATCCCAGGGTCCTGGGATCAAGCTTCACATCGGGCTCTCTGCTCGGCAGGGAGTCTGCCTCCTCCTCTCTCTCTCTCTCTCTGCCTGCCTCTCTGCCTACTTGTGATCTGTCTGTCAAATAAATAAAAATCTTAAAAAAAAATAAAATAAAAATAAAGGCACTTTGCATTTGAACACAAAATGCTGCAACCTTGCAAACCCATGGCCAGAGTACTCTAAAATGGATTTGGAATTTAAGAAATGGGATCATTCCATAAAGACTACAATGGTCAGCTCAGGAATCTGGGTCAGCAGGTGATGCTCTCTACGTGACTAACAACTTTTCAACCTCAACTTCATAAAATATGGAGAATCATTAGCAGTTGAGGGCTGGTGGGATGATATCTCTGATTCTGTATGAGTGTAGAAATCTGCCTGATGCCTTCCTTTGAATCATACAATTCCCTAGAGTTCTTTGGGAAATCCAAGTAGAACCTCAAGAGGAAGATCTTGAACTGCTTCCTGCCAAAACAAAACAAAACAAAACACCCAACCACAAAAACAAAATATGCATGTTTTTATATTATTACATAAAAAATTAAAAGAACTGTGACTGCATGTGTGCTGAGTTTGCGGAGCAGTTCTTTCCAAATGAGTAAATAGATAAACAAATGAGACCCTATTAGAAATAAGGTATAAGTATGACTCAATGGATACATAGTGTCACTGCTTTCCTAGAGCTATTCTTCGAATCACTGCTGCACTCAAGCAGAAACATAGCACAGAGGGACGCCTGGGTGGCTCAGTGGGTTAAAGCCTCTGCCTTCTGCTCAGGTCGTGATCCCAGGGTCCTGGGATCGAGCCCCACATCGGGCTCTCTGCTCAAAGGAGAGCCTGCTTCCTCCTCTCTCTCTGTGTGCCTCTCTGCCTACTTGTGATCTCTGTCAAATAAATAAATAAAATCTTTAAAAAAAAAAAAAAAGAAAGAAACATAACACAGATTACACAAAAGCTTTTTAACAGAGGCCAAAACACCTAACGCATACAATCAGCTTAAAAAATATGGTGACTTGTCAAGAACACTGGATTGGGCTCAAGCCACCTGATGTCTGGATCTTGCAGGCAGCTCTGCCATGCGGTTGTCAAGCAGTCCTGGGCAAGTGACTTCATTCTCTGACCTTCTCTCCTCTTTCCTCTTGAAACTGATGAGGGTAGGTTAAATAAGTTTTTCCTTTCAAGACTCATGATTCTTTTATGTCCTGAATGAGACATTTTGTCAAAAAGTTTTCTCCACCTTGGCTTTAAGAGTAACTTTTTAGAGGCTGTTCTCTAGCAAGAGAGAAACTGAAAAGATAAGATTAATGGTTATAAAACCAAAATGATTTACAGGCTTTAAAAAATAGGATTGTTTGGGGTCCTTTGTTCATAGAGCAAAATCCAGTGATGAGCTCATCATTTCCATTATAAATGGAGTACTTCTTGGTGTTTGTAAGTTAATTGGAACATTTTGCTTAGAATTGAATCCTGCCAAGAAGTTTTTCAAGAGCTTTTAACGCAAAAGTGATACTCTATCATTTGGTAAGAAACCACAGGAAAAAAAAAAATCATGAAACACTGGTGACTTTGAAATCTGGGGACATACCTTCTCAAGTCATTTAGAGAATCTTCACCTCCTGGTCTTGTTGAAAGTTAGTACTTGAAGCCAAAAGGAAGAAAACTAAGGAACAGTAGGAGGGGAACAAGGGTGTGCATGATTTAAAAAGTAAAAAAAAGGAGAACAAGAAAGTGTACTGTGATTGATAAGAATTTAGTTTCTGGAGAGGGGCCCACCTGGATTTGAACACTAGTCCTGCAAGTTCATGGTTTCATGAATGTCAGAGAGCAGAACTGACGCAGGATTCTCTTGAGTGAAATGTTGAGGTTGGACTACAGAGAGAGAAAAAGACATGTCCTGTTACCATCTCCTTAAATTCCTAAGAGTAGTGTGAGCTTTAGAACCAAAGTAGAAATGTAATCCAACTTTGCAATAAGATGTTGGCCCAAGAAGTAGAGAAAATGGGGAAGAGAAATATAGCCTGTGGCAAGAATGGACTGTAGCCTAGCAGATGACTGGCCTGACTGGATGGTGCCCTTTGGAGACCAAGAACCACCCTGAGAACTTAAGGCTCTGTCTGGGTGGTCCCATTTCAATCAGGACAAACAATTTCTTTTATAGGGTCTTAGATGTTTATGGCATGAATTTCAAAATTTCAAAAGCTCAACATAGGCAATCCATCATCTTAAAAGGAATGCTTGACTTTGAGTTCTAGTTAAAGAATTGAGACAGACAAAATTACTAAAAACACGTTCTAATAAAAAATCCTATAAGTGATGGATAAAATATAATGTACATTTTTTTTAAAGTAATGTCTACACCAAACTTGGGTCTCAAACTCACAACACCGAGATGAAGAGTTGCATTCTCCACCCGCTGAGCCAGCCAAGTGCCCCAAATACATTCCTTATGAAAGCACAAGAATGTAAACTACAATCCCAAGGCTTAAAAACAAAGCATAACTAAAAGCCAGGTTGTTGAGTATATAGACATCTACTAAGACTTCCCTGGAGGTTAGAATGATGAGGGTAACTAGTTGTTTGTTTTACTCAAAGTTTATGTACCATTAATATAAAATATTAGCTTCTAGTATACAGCAGAGTGATTTAACAATTATATACATTATGAAATGCTTGCCACAATGAATGTATAGGATAACTACTTTTTGATATCTAACAAGGGACAAGAAAGAAAACTTAGAACATGTGCCTCACTGGGAGTTGGGACTGACATCCCTCATTTGGGTCCAGAATCTGGGAAGTTATACACCCAAAGTAAAAGAATGAAATAGTAGAAAACTCTACCTATCAGGTTAATAGCAAGGAAATCTCTCTCCAACTGGGCTGTAGATAGGGGAAAAAAAGTTTATACTGAGAATTTATACTGCAGGCTAATTCTTCCTGAGTTTTGATATTAGAAGCATTTGTTTCTACCACTGTTGAAAAAAAATGCAAAATCACTATAGAAAGACTTGCATTCATCCTATTTTGAAAATCTCCACAGATTAAACTCTGAAGATAATGAGCTCACAATCTAAAATTTCAAAACATGTTAAGAAACAAACAACTAGGATAGAATCAGCAGATCCAGAATTAGGCAACACTCCAATATAAGAACCTTAGATATAGAATTCTGACTAAGGGACATCTGGGTGGCTCAGTTGGTTAAGTGTCTGACTCTTTTTTTTTTTTTTTTTTTAAGATTTTATTTGTTTGTGAGAGAGAGAGTGAGTTAAAGAGAGAAGGATGAGGGGAAGGATCAGAGGGAGAGAGAGAAACAGATTCCCCACTGATCAAGACTCGAACCTGGGACTCTGGGATCATGACTGGATCCAAAAGCAGACACTTAACCAACTGAGCCACCCAGCTGCCCAAAGTGTCTGACTCTTGATCTCAGTGCCAGTCGTGGAGCCCACTTGAAAATAAAATAAAATAAAATAAAAGAGAAAGAGAGAATTCCAACTAGAGATGACAAAAGCAATGTATTTAAATAACTGAAAATGCAAAAGGGAAAATTAAAAAAAAAAAAAAAAGAGAGAGAGAGAGAGAGAGAGAGAGAGACCCAGAAAAATTGGGCAGGTCTTCAGAGTCAAGTGAGCTATCTAGAAGGAAAAAGATAGTTGACATAAATGTTTAATTAATAGTGTGACAGAGACACAATTTCACACACCTCCTCCTTACATTCTCTCTTCTTTCTAATAGAGTTCTGGCGAATGTTCCTACTTGTAAACAAACAAATAAATAAACAACAACAACAACAAAAAGCAAAAACATTCTTAGCCTCCCATGTAAGTCTGGCTTTGTTACTAAATTTTGGCCAGTGAAATATGAGCAGAGGTTATTGGCTAAGTTTCCAGGAACCATGCTGTGACTTTATTTTATTTTTTAAAAAAGATTTATTTATTTTATTTGAGAGAGAGAGAAGGTGGGAGAGGAGGCACAGAGAGAGTCTTAAGCAGACTTCTCGCTGAGCACAGAGCCCAATGGGGGAGTTGATCTCAAAACCCTGAGTTCAGGACTTGAGCTAAAACCAAGAGTTAGATGCTTAACTGACTGAGCCACCCAGGTGTCCCTGTGCTGTGACTTTACGAATGGAAGCCAAATGCTAAGATTACTGTGACCTCACAGCACAAGAAAGCATCTTTCTGGATACTTTTTTATATGAGAGAGACAATAAGCTATTGGCCTTTTTTTTTTTTTTTTCTTTTGGATTCTCTATTTCAAGCAGTTAATTATCATTATTCTAGATAAATTGAACAGCAGAACACAAACTGCTAAAAAGAGAACTGGTAAACCAACAGATAGAAATGAGGACATTTTCTCCGGAGACAAAGAGAGCTAATGGGGTGGAAAATTCGAGAGTGAAGGTAAGAATTTTGGAAGACAGAATGAGAAGGTTGTGTGTGTCTGTGCATGTATGCATATGTTACACAGCTTGAGCACACAGAGAGAGAGTTTGGGGAGCAGCAGAGACATGTTAATGCATGGGGAAGAAATGTTTGAAAAGATGATGGCCCAGAGTTTCCTAGAACTTTGAGAGTTCAGCTTCAGAAAGTATGTCTCAAGCTTATACATACAAATAAATTTCTTGGTAAAACAATGGAACATTTCTTGGTAAAACAACGGAACACTAACACAGAGATCCTGAAAGCATCCCAGAGTGTCTTCAAGGGAACAAAGGTAGGCATCAAAAGGCAATTGGAGAATGGAATACAATTTTCAAAATATTGGTAGAAACAAGAAAACCTATGGTTCTATACCTAGCTAAAGCATCCTTTACATTTGAAGGGGAAACGGAGACATTTTTAATTCTACGAATCCAAATAGTTTGGACCTCTAAATCCTGGAAAAACTGCTGAAGGAAGCACGTCAGAAGAAAGCTGAGCAGAGGGAGAAGGGAAGTGACTGAAGGAATGGTGAGCAAATAACTTGTAAACATATGTGTTGACCTAAATAAATATGGACGATGGTTGATAATAAAAAATATTGCTGCTTAATTGTGGTGTACCCAACTTCAAGGTATACGTCATTGGCTAACAATAATGTAGGAGACAAGTGAGGCAGAGCAGAGTTAAAGCATCCTAATCTTCTTGCATTTCTGTAGCGGAAGGTAGACATCCTGATTATCATTAGATCTTGCTATGTAAAATTTAAGGGGAAGCTTTGTAGTATCAGTACAAAAAGGGTAAATGTGTGGAGTTTTAAATTTTTTTAAAAATTGACCTTTAAGATAATATGTCTGACCTGTGAGAACTGCCATATATACAGAACTACAATAAGTGATAAAATAAGCATAGAGGCAGGAAGTAGGAATGATATTGGTAAATAAATACAATGTTCTCAGGTTTTTCCACTGGTATTTCCATTTGAATTGGTAAAAGTGCAATTCAAGGGAGAGTGTAAATAGAATACTTTTACCACTTCTAACCTTTAGACTAAAAGAATTAAAAAAGGCATAATTGACTAAGAAGTTAATGGAAGGCCAATGAATCCATTAAAGGCTCCATCTCTGTGAAGCTGTAGAACACCTAAACCAGAACCGAAACCAGATCACCTCCAAAAGAACAGAAGTACATCCAAGGGTAGAATTCTCAGCAAGACAAGAAGCAAAAAGACTAATACTTCAAGTGCTTGTTTAAGAAAGTCAAGTAAGGGGTGCCTGGGTTGAGGCCTCTGCCTTCAGCTCAGGTTATGATCTCAGGGTCCTGGGATCGAGCCCCACATCGGGCTCTCTGCTCGGCAGGGAGCCTGCTTCTCTTCCTCTCTCTGCTGGCTTCTCTGCCTACTTGTGATCTCTGTCTGTCAAATAAATTTAAAAAATCTTAAAAAAAAAAAAAAAAAGTCAAGTAAAAGGACAAAAAAGAGCAGAGAACCAATGAGACCAATAGAAAACAAAGAGGATGATGGTAGATTTAAGTCATATGACAGCAACTATATTAAATAAAAATGCAGTTTGTCTTTTACAAAACAAAGGTAATAAAACGGATTTTTATTTTTTTAAGATTTTATTTATTTATTTGACAGAAATCACAAGTAGGCAGAGAGGCAGGCAGAAAGGGGGAAGCAGGCTCCCTGCTGAGAAGAGAGCCTGATGCGGGGCTCGATCCCAGGACCCTGAGATCATGACCTGAGCTGAAGGCAGAGGCTTTAACCCACTGAACCACCCTAAAAGTCCCTAAAACAGACTTTTTAAAAAGTTCAATCCTGCTTCTCAGAGACACAACTTAAATACAGGAACCCAGAAAAGTTGAAAGTAAAAGGATAAGAAACATATGCAAAAATTAATAAAAATAAAATTAGACTAGCTATATTGATGTCAACAAAGTAGACTTTATAGCACGCATGAGTATTGGCAATAGAGATATTTCATGATGATAAAGAAGCTACTTGAATAAAAGGATAGAATAATTCAAAAATTTCATGCACATAATGATATAGCCTAAATCCTAAGAGAAACTGATAGAACAAAGGGAGAAATGAGACTATACACCTCAGGGGATACCTGGGGACTCAGGGGGTTAAACGGTGCGTTCTGCTCAGGTCATGATCCTAGGGTCCTGGGATCAAGTCCAGCAAGAGGTTCCCTGCTCAGAGGGGAGTCTGTTTCTCCTTCTGCCTGCTCGGCCTGCAGCTCCCCCCTTCCTGTGCTCTCTCTCTCTTAAATATAAAATCTTAAAAAAAAAAAAAAAAAGATTTCGCAAATGACGTACATGCGCTAGGACACAGATGGGAACAAGACACACGAAGGAGATGCACCTTCTCCATCCCAGCGAGAAGACTGTCCGGTTAAGGGCAAGGCTAAGCTGACTCTGGAAGGCTAATTTCTAATTATCCAGGTGGAGAGAGCGGGGAAAGATATCCAAGTAAAAGGCACACTTGAGCAAATCCCCACGTGTCCTGTTGCTGAAGGACGAGAGTACAGTGCTTTTTAAGAAGCAAATCGCTTCTCGGCCTTTTGGCTAAGATCAAGTGTAAAAATCAGAAGCAAAAGAGGAAGGTATTTCAAAGAACTCATCCCCTTGCCAGCCATCATCTTTCTCTTTTTGTTTTTTTGGTTTTGTTTTTGTTTTGTTTTCCAGCCAGACTGTGGGCTCTCTGAGGACAGACACCCTGGCCTGTACATTTCATAACAAGCTTTACCACCTTCTCCCAGCCTTTAGAGTCACGATTTCTCTAGCGCCCAGCCCTGGGCCTGGCAAGTGTGTGCGGATTGAATAAATGAGCTAGCAAGGAGCATCCCTCCCTGGGAATGAATGTTTGCATCTGGGATCCCTGGGGTCCTTCCAACCCGGGACCCACCTGCCACCCCACCCAGACCCCAGCGTGCTGCTGTGTGGCCTCTCACAGCTGCTGTGTCCACCCGACCTCAGCTGTGCCTGCGTCATTGGGGGGGTGCGGGGGAGAGCTGAGGGGGAGGGATGAAGGGATCCCCGTGTACCGTGCGCACACTGCCTTGTTTGTGATGGATTGTTAGCCCGAGTCCCCCTCGGGGAAAGCCGACTGCTCAGCCAAAGCTGCCCTTCGCGTTTCATGTTGTGTTTTGTGGGAGGGCGGGACGCGGGGTGAAGGGCTCGGGGTGAAGGGCTCGGGTGGGGGAGCTCTGCCTGCAGCCTGGAAGGACGCGCCCACAGGTTGCCGCGCTCCGGGCGCCGCTCCCCAGGCAGCCAGGGAGGGGACCGGCGCTGTTCCTTTCAGCGCTGCCAGGTCCCTGAGCAATCGGGGAACACCCCCTCTCTTTGCCAAGTGGGCAGTGTTTCGGCCGGGCCTGGCTGGGAAAGCTGCTGAGTCACTTGGGACTGAAGCGGAGCCTGCTGCTTGGGCTGGGGAGAGGGAGCAGAGCCCGGGTGCAAACAACGCAGACAAGTTTCCTGTCTGCAAACACTGAGCCCCAAAGCACACCGATGAGCCTGTTGGCACCCCTGCACTCAGACACAGCTTCCCTGAGTGCCTGTGCCACCCCGAGACCCAGGTCCCAAGGGCAGCCAGAGTTGTTACAGGACTGGAGAAGATATATTTTTAAAAAAGGCGGGGGGGGGGGGGCTGTCTCCTCTCCTCTAAAGAACAACAACAAAACCCCAAAGCAAAAACTTTTAGATCTCAGTCCCAGGATATGTCTGCTCTTTTAAAAAATTTGTTTTTAGGGGAGCCTCGGTGGCTCAGGTCAGGATCCCAGGATCCTGGGATGGAGCCCCACATCCGGCTTCCTGCTCCTCGGGGAGCCTGCTTCTTCCTCTCCCTCTGCCTACCCCTACCCCTGCTTGTGCAATCTCTGTCAAATAAATAAATAAAATCTTAAAAAAAAATTTTTTTTGTTTGTTTTAAAAAATGATTATTGGAGTGCCTGAATAGCAGAGTCAGTGAAGCGTTGACCTCTTGATTTGCACTCAGGTCATGATCTCAGGGTCTTGAGATCAAGCCCCACAGTGGGCTCCGACTCAGCATGGAGTCTGCTTCAGATTCTCTCTCCCTCCCGCTCCCCACCCGCATGCTGCTCACGTGCTCTCGCTCTCTCTCCCTCTCTTTCTCTCAAATAAGTAAATAAATAAGTCTTTTAAAAAATAATGGTTACTTAATTATATCACTATAAGAAAAACCAGAGTAGGGGCGCCCGGGTGGCTCAGTGGGTTAAGCCTCTGCTTTTGGCTCAGGTCATGAACTCAGGATCGTGGGATCGAGCCCCGCATCGGGCTCTCTGCTCCGCGGGGAGCCTGCTTCCCCTCTTTCTCTGCCTGTCTCTGCCTACTTGTGGTCTCTCTCTCTGTCAAATAAATAAAAATCTTAAAAAAAAGAAAAGAAAGAAAAGAAAAACCGGAGTAGATACATCAAGCCTAAAATAAAATTTTAAAGGTCTGGAAGAAAACGTTTTCTCCACGGGTAAGAAGAATGTAGATGGAAAAATATGTTGCCTGGGATTTAACTTCAGGTGGGGGAAAAATACTGACAGGACACGAGGAACACAGGCAATGAAGAGGTGGTGACTTTTCTCTGTCCTTCAGCCCCACAGTGTTCTCCTCTGGGGATGGCAGGGCTTGGGCCAGGGGATCTCTAAATTTCTGAACGAACCAGTCTCAGAGTCTATGGTGCAAAGGTTTGTGATGCTGCTTTTAAAAGCCTCTCAGGTTTCTCAGCCCGTTTATTCAGTGACTAAATCTGGCCATCTTCCCTTCTGCTCCCCAAAGGGACACCCCTACATAAAGGCTGGTGGGAAAGCAGAAGAGAGACAAAGGGTGGGAGTATCTGAAGCCTTGGAAAGGATAATGAACTAGAAGAAGGAGGCTCTGATATCTGGGATCTGTTTCATGCTTTGACTCATTAACTCTGGGCATTCGCTTGTCCGGAGGTTTGATTTAATGATGTTGTGAGAACATTAGGGTGAGGTTGGCTGTCCTGCCCTTAACAACTTCTCAGTGTAATCCAGCCACAGGTGGATCTGGAGCTGGTTTTGGGTGCAAAGTGACATGATGGGGTTCTGAGTTTCACTGGACATGATTCTTGACCTCCAAGCATTTTAATTGCAGAGAAACAGCCCTCTGCTGTTGGAAATCTGTGCACAGGGAAATCCTCTATAGCCGAAGGTATGGCTGCTTGTTGATAAGATTACAAACTCCAAATCACACAGCGTCGAGTTCAGGTTCCCGCTCTGGTAATTCTTAGCTCTGTGTGTCTGGGTCACAGCTGCCTACAGTTGTGCAGGCTGTTCTCTGCTCGAGGGAGTCAGGCCCGGAAGTGAAGAGTGTCTGAAATCCAGCCTCTACCCTGCTCCGTAAGCCTAGTGGCCTGGCGCAAGAGCAGCTTCCCCTGGGAGGAAGAGGTTTACTTCTCTCACCAGGATAGAGACATCATTCACTTGCTAAACCTTATGCCCTTGGGGTGCACACACTTAGAGGGACCTTTTTCTCTTTTGCAAAAAAGGCATCATATGACCTAATGAAAGGGTCAGGAGTGGCCTTGTGAACTTTGATGGTTCTCAGTTTCCTTGTCTGGGAAGGGAACAGAATGAAACGCACTTGGTGGGATTGTGCCCTGGTGCGGGTAAGCGAGGAGTCCAGGAAAGTGCTCCATACTCCTGGATAATAAGTGCTCAGTAAATAGCACTTTTATTATGGTCCTTATAATCTCTAGCTTCGAGATTTGCTCTGAGGATGAGCTCTGTAAAAATCATGAAACAACAAGTGTGCATTCCACTAATGTTAACAGGGTTTTTGTTTTTGCTGTTGTTGTTGTTGTTGTTGTTGTTTTTCTTTTTTTGCTCTGTTTTCCACAAGGTGCTTGATGGTATCATGCTAAGGAGCAGAAACGATGGATGAGATAAAACATTTTTTTCTCTTTCTTTAAGATTCCATTTATTTATCTGAGAGAAAGCGCACCTGTGGAGGGGGAGGGGTAGAGGGAGAAGCAGACTCCCCCCTGAGCAGAGAACCTGATGCGGGACTGGATCCTAGGACCCCTGGGATCATGACAGGAGCAGAAATCAGCCTCTCAGCCGACTGAGCCACCCAGCCACCCACTCTAGGGCCCCACCAAGGGGCCCCTAGAGGAAGGTCCTTTTAGTCAGGGACTGGAAGTCTCTTCGGGGTAGAGGTAGAATTTATGTTGGGTGCTTTATGCAGAGGCCAAGGAGGAGGCATGAACCGAAGCCAGGCAGGGCATGAAACTGAAATTTTTCTCTCTACTCTCACTATGTCTTAACCCATTAACTAAATATCTGGAAAAACCTCGAAGGGAGAAAAAAACCACCATACAACTGGAGATTTTTTTATTATTATTATTTTTTAATAACAGTGGCTGGACATCGTTCAATGGAGGCGCCTTATCTCGGGAGCCACGGCGGGTCCTGGAGCCCAGATAACGGCTCCCGAAGGAATGTGCCTGCGCTGTCGGCGGGCGGGCAGAGGAGCAACAGCTGCACTTGAAGAGAGAAAATCTCCTCCACGCTTCTGCTGGTGGCATGTCAGCGAGAGGGGAGAGCCAATGGCAGCGACTCATGGATTTGTCACCATCGATTTCTATTCCACGAGCCCCGTTCTGTCAACAAAAAACACTGAGAGGCACATTCTTGTTTCTGTTGCACGCTCTGGAGACTGTAGACAGCAAAAGGATACAGTTTTCTT
The DNA here is from genome assembly GCF_009829155.1 of Mustela erminea. NCBI lineage: Eukaryota > Metazoa > Chordata > Mammalia > Carnivora > Mustelidae > Mustela > Mustela erminea. The sequence goes on from NC_045629.1 coordinate 67,207,950, forward strand.
CTCGCTCTTTTAAAAGTACTAGAAGTCTTGCAGCTTTCAAATCATCAAACACAAACATGAAGACTCTTCTTTTTCCCGTTTTTCTGCTTTTTGTTTTGGGTCTGGAATCTAATTCTGCCTCGAATTGCCCGTGTGACCTTGGGCCAGTCACTTAATCTCTCCAAATTTTTTTTCCTTTCCTTTTATTGTTTAAATGATAGAACTTCCCTCATACCCTTTCTGAGGTAGATCTTCCCCCCTATTATTCTATGGTGATATCATTTTTATTAACCTTCTAGGACTTAGCAAAAGTTCTAACTAGTATATGTGTTTATTATTATTTTATTGTTTAAAATGCCGCCTCTCTTGTCTAGCAAAGGCTTCGTCTATGCTCTACCCTATTTTTATATTAAGTTTTAAATTTTATTTTTTTTTTATTTTTTTTATTTATTTTTTTTTTTTAAGATTTTATTTATTTATTTGACAGAGAGAAATCACAAGCAGTCGGAGAGGCAGGCAGAGAGAGAGAGAGGAGGAAGCAGGCTCCCTGCTGAGCAGAGAGCCCCATGCGGGACTCGATCCCAGGACCCTGAGATCATGACCTGAGCCGAAGGCAGCAGCTTAACCCACTGAGCCACCCAGGCGCCCAAGTTTTAAATTTTAATTCCAGTATAGTTAACATACAATATTAGATTAGTTTCCTGTGCACAATATAGCGATTCGGCAATTCTGTACATGACTCAGTGTTCATCACAATAAATGTCCTCTTATCCCCATCGCCAATTCCACGCCACCCCCCAACTCACCTCCTCTGGGGTATCAGTTTGTTATCTGTAGGTAAGAGTCCATTGCTTGGTTGATCTCTCTCTCTCTCTCTCTCTCTTTTTTTTTTAATTTTTTAAAGATTCTATTTATTCATTCGACAAAGATCACAAGTAGGCAGAGAGGCAGGCAGAGAGAGGAGGAAGCAGGCTCCCTGAGGAGCAGAGAGCCCGACTCGGGGCTCGATCCCAGGACCCTGGGATCATGACCTGAGCCGAAGACAGAGGATTTAACCCACCGAGCCACCCAGGCGCCCCCTCTCTCTCTATTTTTTTTAATCTTTGTTTATTTATTTTGTTTCTTAAATTTTATATATGATTCAAATCATATGCTATTAGTCTTTCTCTGGCTGACTTATTTTGTTTAGCATAACAGCCTCTCGTCCATCCACGTTTTTGCAAATTACCCCGTACAAGATTATCTTGTGACATACAAGATGGAGTCTTAGTGCATGGGAAGTGCAGTGATGTAATGAATTGATCACGTTCATTAAGTATATGGACCTTTTGGTGGGGGGAAGGGTAAGCTATTACATAAATTTCAGTCATTATCATGGTCTTTATTTGCCATTGAATATTTATTTTCAGTCATTTTTTCCTGCTAGTTCACTCTTGGGTTAAAGGTAAAGTCAGGAGAAAAATGTCCTGAATCATGTCATTACCACTTATACTGTAAAAATCTAGGACCATTTTTAACCCAGAGCTATTTTGTGTGCTTTAAAGGATGTCACTTCTGCCCTAAGGTCCTTTTTTTCTGCTGTCAGCCACTTAATTCTGCCCTAAGACATGAGCTTATTTGGTTAAGTAAGGTCTTCTATCTCATGTGTAGGTAACATAGGATAGAGAGAACTCATTCACACATGACCAATCACTAACAATGTTCCTTAGGATAAGGAGCACTGCTGTTCATGAAAGCCACTTGCAGAGAGCTGGTGGAAGGGAATCACACAGACACGTAGCCATGTCTTTATAAATAAGCAATGCATTCCGGCAGGCTATGTTATTCCATGTATAGAGAAGAATTATGTTGGAGGGAAACAGAGTCTTCAGAGAGAGAGAGAGTTCAGCTACCACCAAAATGGTCTCACTGTTACAGGAGTCAGTTTGAAGCTATGGGATATATCTTGATTATAGAAGATTTTTATTTTCCTTATTTTAAAATTTTACAACTGGGTAACGAAAGGGTCTTTTAAGTTTTGATTCCTGCCTCCTCAATGGAAAAATAGCCTGCCTTTAATCTTCTGCATCTTGAAAAGCGGATAACTATTTGCCACTTTAAATTCATAACATTTCCGGGGTGCCTGGTTGGCTCAGTCTTTAAGTGTCTGCCTTCAGTTCAGGTCATGATCCCAGGGTCCTGGGATCAAGCTCCCGGGCTCTTTGCTCAGCGGGAAGCCTGCTTCTCCCTCTCCCACTCCCCCTCCTTGTCTTTCCTCTCTCGATGTCTCTCTTTGTCAAATAAATAAATAAAGTCTTAAAAAAAATTCGTAACATTTCCACTTGCAAGATTAATGACAACAATGAAAGTCTTGGAGTTCCATCTCAGACAGAACATCTCATACTATATAATAGAAATCAAATATAGTCACAGCCTATCAGATGTTTGCAAATAGCAGTAACAACCAGAAACTACAAAGAATAACTTCAATTTATTACATCCTTGCAAATATTTCAGCCATTATGGTGGGTATTTGCAAATGTATATGTTTGTTAATCCTTCCTCATAAGTTATTCTTGAAGACTGAGTGAGATAATACCCCATAAGACGCTATTTCTAAACAGATACTGAAACCCCAAATCTAGTTTACCAAAATCCATTCTCTCTCTTTCTCCAGTAGCAGAGTTGTAGCTGGACTCTTCCTTACTTGCTTAAGAAAAACATTTTAGTTCCATAACCTACTCTTTATCTCTGCCTCCTAACAAAGGAGATGAAGCTGGCTCTAGCAAACTTCGAAGCTTTGTCTTAAGGATGACATCACAGCTATCATCCTCGGTCTCCGAGTGACCATCAGGAGGAGAGCCTTGGACTCTCATGTGAGTGAGCAAGAAAGTTCTTTTCTCTTTTGAACCACTGAATTTTATTTATTTATTTTTTAAAGGTTTTTATTTATTTATTTGACAGAGAGAGAGAAATCACAAGTAGCTGGAGAGGCAGGCAGGGGGGTTGTGGGGGAAAGCAGGCTCCCTGCTGAGCAGAGAACCCAGTGCGGGGCTTGATCCCAGGACCCTGAGATCGACCTGAGCCGAAAGCAGCAGCTTAACCTGCTGAGCCACCCAGATGTCTGGAACCACTGAGTGGTAGAGAGTCTTTTCAAAATTGCATTTCTCATTCCTCTAATAGGAACATTAAAGAAAGTTCCCGGAATATAGAAATCATTGGATAATTGCTACTTATCATGATTTTATTACTAGGAGTAATTATCCTCCCAACACCCTGTTTTTAATAACAATTACAGTAGGCAATACAGTGAACACTGGAAAATTATGTGCAATATGAGACAATAATTTCTAGTGAATGAAAGAATAAAATTCTGTGGAGGTGATGAACATTTTCCTTGTTATTTTAATTACTGATTTGAAATCTTTCTTATTTTTAATAATTACATTTTTTTCCCTGTTCTGCAAATCATTATGATAATGGGAACCTGAAAATAGCAAATGCCCTTAAAAGTAGAGGGATTCACAATGAAACGTGTCTGAGGAGGGAAGCTTTTAATTCCAGGTTTTAACCTTCCCTGCAGAGGAAGGGTCCCATAAATCTTAATTCTAAGGGGATAGGAGAGGAAACCCTGGCTTGCGTTTCTTCTTAATCCTCGTGGGGAGTGTTGGGCCATCTCAAGAAAAGATGCGAGCACTTCTGATCATTGTGTATGTGGGTTAGAGCCAGGAGATGGAGGAAGAGTTGTGTATTCCATTTGTAAAATGTGGACTGCTCTGGGGTGCCTGGGTGGCTCAGTGGGTTAAAGCCTCTGCCTTCGGCTCAGGTCATGATCTCAGGGTCCTGGGATCGGGTTCCTCATCGGGCTCTCTGCTCAGCAGGGAGCCTGCTTCCCTCTCTCTCTCTGCCTGCCTCTCTGCCTACTTGTGGTCTCTATCTCTGTCAAATAAATAAAATCTTGAAAAAAATTAAATAAATAAAATAAAATGTGGACTGCTCTGTCCATACTTCCTAGAGCCATACTCAGATCCTATCAGCTTTCCTCATCATGCCACCCCAAAATGGTCCAGGCTAAAGCTAAGACTTAAAAGGAGAGGAAATAATTGATTGGAAACCCTCCAAAAGGAAGAATTGGGTCATGGCCTTTCCGAGCAGGCCTCCCTTTGTCTGTTTCCCCCTTTCTCTATAATGGTACCACCTCGGATTGTTCCAACAAGCTCTCCATATACAGAAAATCTGCATCTCATTTCTGCTGAAATATGTTTTCAATTTAGGATTTGAGTTTCCAGATTGACTTGTGAACATCTAAAGGACTCAATGTCACCGTGACATAATGTTCCCCAAAGGCCAGTTGGCCGTCAGCAAAGAAATGGGCAGTGATTAGCTAGCTGTCAGTGGTCAGAGGTGCTGATGGGACCACAGAAAGCAACGTGGGAAAACTGAGAAGGAAAGAGGGGGAGACCCGGGGTGTTGTGGGGGAAGGAAAATGGCACAAGGGCAACTTTATAAGCTAAAAGGATTGTTCGGAGATGAAATATGAAGGACTTGATGGGCAAAAATGGAAATTTTGCAGATAATTTGGACCGTGTTTAAAGGACCATGTTAAATAGAAAAAGATCTTCAGAAACAGGTTTTCAAACCAAGGGATAGGAACCAGAACAAAAAGGAAAGGTAATCTACATCTGAAGGTATTAGATTCACAGCAAGGCCGGGGGCTAATCGCTATGGAATGTTTCTAAAAATCATGATAATAAATATTTAAAAGCAGTAATGCCAACTGTGACGGCTACTATCGCTGAAGATCTGTTTACACGCCACTCATTTCGCCAGCTTTTAGTTTGGATCCTCTCGAATGATCATTTGGGTGAGTACCACTCCCCTGCTTTAGAGGAGAGAACATAAAAATCAACAAGTCTAAAACGTAACTTCGCTCTGCTTCCGCTGTATTCTCTCCTCCCTAAAACAATGATGTGACCAAGACGAATTTAACTGCATTTGTTTGAAAGGTGAAAAGGAATCCCAACTGTGTAACTCAGGACATGCAGAGAGGGGAGGAGGGAGCCAGGCTGTTAAGTTTATTTTGTGAATGATGAAGATGATATTAATGGGATGTGTTTAATTTATTAATGTATATAGGAATCCCCCCTCCCCTCACATACCGACCCTGGGAACCACTTCATTTTTCCTGGTCGGCCCCTCTCTGACCCCCGATCTGGCTGCCCATAAAGCAGTCATTCCCCGTACCTCCAAGGAGATGCTCTGATTGATTCATTGATTTTAGGGACAGCTGTGTCCAAAATCTGTCTCTTACATAACTGAGAATCGTGAAAAGAGTTCATTTTTTTTTTGTGCTATCTATGGGAAAGTGGCCTGGAGGAAGACAACCCTTTTCCAGTATTTGACTTGATTTTGTTCTGTGAGAAAAGAAAGCTCAATAAAGCTTTTTTGTTCAATATTTGTGTATCCAGCACTGTATGTATACACCATACACACACATATGTAACAGAATTTTTCTTTCTTTCTCTTTCTTTCTTCCTTTCTCTCTTCCTTTTCTTCTCTTCTTTCTTTTTTTCCCATTAAAAGCCTCCTCAAGGAGCCACTCTTGGAAAAATTAGAAAGTTACAAACTTTACATAGGTACCCTCATGATCCCCTTTTCTTCTCTTGTCCTTCTAACCCCCAGCCCTATTCCATTTCTTGCTGGTTTGAGTTTATTGAGAGTAGGTTTGTATTTAAATAAAAATGAGATCGAGTAGGACAGAAAGTTTGAACCCAAGGACAAATAGTTCTGGAATTATATTGAATACTGTTTCTTAGTAGTTGTGTGACTTCAGTTTTAACATTTCTGAGCTTTGTCTTAGCTGTAAACATGGGGATAATAAAGCTTTACTGTCATAGTCCTTAAATAGATCTTATGTGAACGGGCTTAGCTTTTTCACAAGTAGCAACTTCTCAATAAATAGTACTTTACAGTTTTGAAGTCTTAAAAAAATCTTTAAGAATCGAAGAAAGTAAGCTCTAATGATGGAGTAGAGCTCTGTGGGGAATGTATTTGTGGAGGAATTTTCTTTTCTTTATTTTTTGTTTTTTGAATTTGAATTCAACTTTTAAAACTATTTTATTTATTTATTTGACAGAGAGAGAGAGCACAAGCAGGGGGAGTGGGAGATGGAGCAGGATCCTGCTGAAAGTGGTTAGTGACCCTCCGCTATTGACTTTCCACTTATCCCATGGTTCTGAGATAGTTGTTTTAATACACATTTTATAGGCCAGGTATTGGCTTTACATCAGACTCTCACAACAGCTCCAGCAAAATGCTGTTCCTATTTTGCAGATGAGAAAATTGAGGCTCAAATTTATACCAATAGCAAAAGTGATGGTAGTATTGCCATATAGTTTATTCCAAGACTTTTTAAAAAACATTTTTTAAAAGATTTTATTTATTTAGCTGAGAGAGAGAGAGAGAGAGAGAGAGAGATCGAGGGAGCACGAGTAGGGGGAGGGGCAAATTGAGAGGGACAAGCAGTCAGGGACAAGCAGTCCCCACTGGTCAGGGAGCCTAACACAAGGCTGGATCCCAGGACCTTGAGATCATGACCTGAGCCAAAGGCAGACACTTAACCACTGAGCCACCCCTGAAATTTGAATTCTTTTTTTTTTTTTTTTTAAAGATTTTATTTGACAGAGAGACTGTGAGAGAGAGCATGAGAGAGGAGAAGGTCAGAGGGAGAAGCAGACTCCCCATGGAGCAGAGAGCCCAATGTGGGACTTGATCCCAGGACTCTGGGATCATGACCTGAGCCAAAGGCAGTCACCCAACCAACTGAGCCACCCGGGCGCCCTGGAATTTTTTATTCTTAATCAGAACTAATTCTTGCTTCCCTTCTGCCCAATAATCCTTTCTTCAAGTTGGTTACATAGCCCTTGCCATTCTATAGGAACTAATTGTTAACATACGTGGCCCACTGTTAGGTTATCCATTTCCTGAAAGTTGGGATTATGCCTTTTTTATTCTTTGAGGTTCTACAGGACAGACCTATATTATTGGATACTTACTTCTTGTAGTCTCTGTGTGAATTGGCTTGGTGCCTCCCGCTCTTCTGAGACGTTGTAGAAGCCAGCTTTTAGCCCGGGGCCATGGCTAACTTGACTTTTTGAGACTTGCAATGAATGCACTTTTCTGAAGTATTCTGATGTCTTCCTCTTTCTTACAATTAGAGTGATTTTCTAATTAAAAATGGCAGTGGCGCCTGGGTGGGTCAGTCAGTTAAATCTGACTCTTGGTTTCCACTCAGGTAGTGATCTCAAGGATCACTACCTTGATCCTTGCCCCTCCCCCTACACATATTCATATGCTCACTCTCTCTCTCTCAAATAAATAATTTTTTTTAATTAAAATTAAAAAAAAATGACCAATTCCTGCCCTAGGCTGGACAGACAGGACACCTGACACCTGTATGAGATGCAGCTCATACATAGAACAGTGATTTTATCAACCTATCTGCAAGTTATTATGTTTCAATTATTGACACAAATGATTATTTCCCCCAAGGAATTCCCTGGAACAAGTGACAGAAAAGTGAATGCTTTCTCACCATTGCTCAGAACTTTTAGTTCAGGTTTCAGGTTTTCCTTCATCCTTTGGCAACAGAAAGGAAGACAAACAACACAACCAACACCCAAACAACATAAAATTGGTTGAGTCAATCCTCAGCTTGTGTCTGTTGGGATGATTACCTTAGGGAGCGATACCACCCAATTCTTTATTCTTCTGTCTGGGATTTTAGCTTCAGTAATTCTATTCCCTGCATCTCAAATCTGCTTACTCAATCTGACTTGGAAAAAAAAGAAAAGATCCTCACAGTGAACCAATGAGTTCATTTAGTCCTTCTGCTTCCTTTGCTTTCTAAATTTTCACATGCAGATATGTAAGTTTTAATTGGCAAGATGTGAAAAATATCTTTAACTTGGACATTCTGACCAGAAGATACACTAGAGAAATCATATTCTGCCTAAGAATTTTTTAAAACAGATTTTATTTATTTATTTGAGAGCGAGATAGCCAGAGAAAGCATGAGCGGGAAGGAGAGGGAGAAGCAGGCTCCCCACTGAGCAGGGAGCTCCTTGTGGGCTGAATCCCAGGACCCTGGGATCATGACTGGAGCTAAAGGCAGACACCAACTGAGCCACCCAGGCGCCCATCTGCCTAACAAATTTTCTGACTAAAAGGTTGTCCTGCAATGTGTTCAGTGTGGACGTGTGAACTTTTTCCTAATGAGTCTTCCTTATGTGAAATAACTGAGTATTTAATAGTGCAGATAATTTTTTGTGCTTAGTCTCATTATACAAGCTTTTTAGTACTGAGGAGCATCGGTGATACTTTTAAGAAATTATCTGTTCCAAATTATAATAGCAATCCCTGCCCATTATGACCTTGAAGTGAACACGGTGAAATGTTGAATCTGAGTTTGGTGGGTATCAGGCAATCCATATTTACTCTATAATAGCATGACTTTCAAAAGGTTCCTTCCTTTTTTATCCTCTTTTCCCACCCCCTATTTCAATCAACCCTACTCCATAGGGAAAACTTTCTGCCCTTTCAAAGTTAAAAGCTACTCTTATTCTTTTGGCTTTGGACTTCTCTGGATGACCAAGTTTTGTTAACGTCTCCAAACTGGGTCCCTTCTGAGGAAGTTCTTTAGAGGTCAGAGGCTAATGGTATTAAAGGTAGGGCTGTCTGGTTTACTGTAAGGATGTTTGTTAAGATCTAGATCTCAGATAAGAGTGAAGTTGCACTAGCTGGGAATGGAAATGGTTTCCAATACAGCACAGTGATTCCTAGAAGGAAGCCAACCAAGAGCAGAAGAGCCACTGAACACATGTTAAGTTGTAGTTTGTTTTTCCTTAAAACTGTTAGATTGCCAAATACCATCATTTCATGAGAATCAAATGTTGAATTATAGGTAAAAATAAAACTTACCTCCAGATCTACACGATTAGGCTGAACAGCAAATCAGAGGGCTCAGAAGGAGCTGTAAAGCAAAACAAATGAGTTTCCAGTTCCTGGAGTTTAAACCCATACTCCCTGGATTTGGAGGTCAAAGCTCACCACTCAAGGTGACACCTCATATTTTATTTAAGCACATTTCTTCTAAGGAGCTGAAAGCACCTGGCAGACATGGACTTTTTTGTGCAAAGAAAAGACAGATATCACCAAGTGAGGAACTACAAAGATCCGAGTCCCTTGGTCCATTCAGTTTAATGATACTGATTTTATCTTCACATTACTTTGTTTCTTATGTACACTTTCAAGGTGATCTATCATTCTAGCCAGGGGCCTGGTTTACAGAAGATAGCTTTATGTCCTTGAAATCTTTTCTTTACAAGGGACCTCAGAGTTTCCTCAGGGTCACCACAGAGGCCCTATGCATGAGATTATGTTCTACTAATATTTGTCCTCACTGTCCCCCTAAATTTTACTTTCACTGATCAAGGACAATCTTGATAATGTCCAACTCTCAACGGAGGAGAAAACATTCAGAAGAACATGGAGAAGAATTCCAGTATGGCCAAAAAATGAGGAAAAGTGTTTACGGTGATACTGTAGTTCAACCTCTTCATGTTACTGATGAGGAAACTAAAACCCAGAGAGTTCCAAATTCTTTATTCTCAGGAGGAAAGAAAAGAAAAGAAAGAAAAGTGCAGCTGTCCTTCAAAATTCCAACCTTAGAGGAAGTCCTGGTTAGGACAGTAGCTAGTCTGGGAATGACCACAGTTCTGGAACCACCTTGCATCGTCAGCATGGTCCTGGGTGATCTGCACCTCAGTACCTTAAACCACGGCCACGACTTCCAGCTCTTAATGATGAGAGTAGCCTGGTGTTCCTCTCTTGGATCCTCTGACTATATATTTTGTTCTGAATTAGGTATGGCCTTAAAGCCCAAGGCTCATGTGGAGTTGGTGATTCACGTCTGGCTGGCTTTTTCACACGTCACCTCACCTCAGTTGTTACTCTGGTTGCATTTTTTTTTTTTTTTTTTAAGGCTTCCCGGTACTCTTTGGGCATATCATGGAGGAAGGCCAGAAAGTATTGTTGCCGTGGATAACAGGTCATCCCTTGACCCAGCTCAACTGGTTCCTGGGATCCCAAGGGCAGACCACAACATTCTTCTGTATCTAGCCATTCTTTCAGAAATAGTGTGAGTTCATTTCCTCCATGAAGTCCTACCTAACCTCCGTAAGCTGCTACTGAGCCGTTATGGTTCCAACCACATTGCTTAGTTGACACTGGCTCTTGGGTTGCTTATTTTTGGCATGTGTCTTTTGCACCTGTCTTATTTCCTCGGTGACTCTGTGAAGCCCATAAAAAAGGGAACTATGTCTCTTGCATCACCGTCTGCGTCTACCTGCTGCTGGACATGAAAGTAGATGCTTATAGTAGTAGATTAAATTTTTTCTCTCCTTCAAAGGCTGTAGTTTCAAGGAAAAAAAACTTCTTCCTTGGTTTTGTCCTCTTACTCAGTTCCTCCCCACCCACTGTGACAACGGTTGCTTGAGTGTGACTAATACTAGAGTAACTTTACACTGGTTTACTCATGTACCTTGAAATTTCATTCTCAAAATCACACTGTGAGAGAAATGCTATTATCCTTAGCTTTTAAACGAGAAGGTAGAGGTTCACAGGGGGGTAAATAACTTTCCTGGAGCCATACTGGCAGCAAATGGCAGAGTAGGCATCTAAGACAGGATGTAGAGCTCCATATTGAGAGAACTTTCCCTAGTCCTTGATGTCTCTTTGCCCTCCCTAAGATAATGGGACAGTGTTCCATTATACAAACTGCTCCATGAAAAATGCTGTGATTAAACCCAGGTGTAGACAGGACACAATCATAAAGGAGGTGTTGTTTCTGTTGGCTACTAGTGTTTTATTTTCAGGAATTTTCACCCTTAGTTATTCTCTTGTCTGGAGACACTCAGGGTTTCTCAGTGTCCTCATGCTCTCACCACTACCCTCCTACCCCACATACCCACAGCCCTCCTACCCCACGTACCCACAGCCCTTAAACTCACTGACATTGGAGTACAGGTGACTGCCAAAGTGTATTTCTTCTTCTACAGTCATCTGTAATTCTCAGGTGGAGAACGTTACACAGAAGAGATGGTTTTTGACTGACTCAGACATATCATGGAGAATGCAGGGGTGTCCAAAAGCATCCCCTGCCTCATATTTTCCCTCACACAGAGCCACAAGATAAAAATAAAGATTTGGGTGGAGAACATTGTCCCTGAGGCAGATTTCCAAAATCATATCCTGGTTTTCTAGGTCTCTGGATCATTCTGCTGCAGCAATAGTCTACACAAAAATGTGTAGTAGAAAAACCTACAGGTTGGGAGTAAACCACGTTAGTGTCCCCAAGTGGGCCTAATCCAAAGTCCAGATGCTCCCCTCAGAGCAGCTCTATGGTAACAGAGAAACAAACAGGTGCAGGACAGGTGCTGTGGGATAAAGACTGCCTCAGCTAAGGGAGCTGCGAGGGTATGGAAAGATCCAAAGGAAAACAACAGCTCCTGCCATGCCAGTCTTCCATAATTTTCGTTATTAAGCCATTTTACTTAGGACTAAAAGTAAAATAAATCCAGCAAGGCTTTCTGGTTGAGAATTGTAGCTAACTCCAGAAAATCTTTTGTTAGTTTTTTATTCGATTACTCAACTTAGCTTACTTTTCTCACTCATCATTTCCCCCCAAATTCATCTGCTTTGTATAATTTGATTGCCTCCACAGCATCTACTCTGTTCCTTATAGGCTCACAAGGATCGGGATCAGGACAGGTTTAATCCGCTCCTACCTTGAGGGGTTGGTTCTTATTAACATGACCTTGCATATTTCCACTCCTCCCTACTAAAATGATTGGTTCATAGATAAGTGTGTAACCCAGGCTTCTTTCAGTTTCTGTCTAAGGTTAGGATATAAGTAAGTCCAATGGTCCCTTAACTTTGGTTCATTGGTTATGGTAAAGAATCAGCATCTTTTTCTGGACAGTGTGCAGATGTAAGGCCCAAGATGGCTATAGATATTTTGCTATAATAAAAAATGTCAATCTGGAAACAAAGTCTATAAGAAGAATAACGAAGAAGAGGTAATTTTAGAACAGTGGAACTAGAGCCTGGATCAAACAACACCTGTAGCTATAATTGGTCTTTTTATTTAAAAAAAAATCTTTATTGTTTAAATCTATTTGTCAGATTTTTCTATTTCTTATTACAAAACTAATGCTAAACAATAAGCCATATATCAGAATATATTGATAATTCTACCTCAAAGGCGTATATATATATATATGTGTGTGTGTGTGTGTGTGTTTTCCTTTAAGATAAATCTTATATATATATATATAATATATTATATATAGACATATATATGTGCGTATGTGTGTGTGTGTGTTTTCCTTTAAGATAAATCTTATATACAGGAAATAAATATATTTCATATATATGAATATATATTTCATAAATATGAATGTATATATGAATATATACGTGTGTGTGTGTGTGTGTTTTTCTTTAAGATAAATCTTATATACAGGAAATCTTATATACAGGAAAATGCACTGATTTTGAGTATACATTTGGACAATGAGTATACACTCATATAAATAACATTTAAATCAAGATCAAAATAGATTGAGAGAATGGCTGCAAACTCTTAGAATCCCAGGATGATCATATGAATGAACTTGAGCTATCCTGCCGGATGATAGGAGGACACCTGGAGAGGAACCAAGGAAACCTAACTTGGAGCTGGCAAACAACCAGACGCATGAAAGGGCCCTTCCTACAGGATCCAAATCATACAGAGCAGTATGTATGAAAGATGTGTAAGATCAGCTGAGCTTGTCCAGAGGACAAAAATCATACAGCTGACAGAAAAAAATCATGAGCTAAATAAAGTAAATTTTGCTTCAGGCTATGAGGGTTTGCAGTGGTTTGTTGCACAGTGAAAACAAACTGATGGAAAATATAGAACATTCCCCTTACCTTGAGAAGTTTCCTCATGCCCCTTTTCTGTCGAGTCTTACCTCACCATATGCTACTCTTCTGATTTCTATCCCTATTATTTATGTCTGTCTTAGACTTCATAGAAACAAATTCACGTATACTTCTTTATGTCTGACTTCTCTTACTCAATATAATGTTTTTGAAATCTTAATTTTTGTGTATTTGTTCCTTTCATTGCTGAGTAATGAATGCCTCATTGTGTGACTATATGATAAATTGTTCATCCATTCTCCTTGATAAAATTTTGGGTTGTTTTCACTTATTCTATTCTGCCTCTTAATCAAGCAAACTTTTTTTGTTTGTTCTTTGATTTTTGTTGTTGTTGTTGTTTTGCCAGCTTGGTTGAAAGCAGCTACTAGAATGAACTATTAGAACCTCCTTCTGGATTTATTTTAGCAACTCCCTAGCAACTGGTTTCTTTATAGGGACATCACTCTTTCAACCAGAACAGTAAATCACACAAATAGCAAGTGGTTTTAATATCTAAGTCTTAGTCAGACTTTCAGTCCATTTTTTTTTTCCCACACCATAATCCGAACAGGAGGAACATAATCCTGATAACAGAGTAAGCGAGAAGAAAGAGGGGCACTGAGATCTATTTTGTATGTTGTCTAATCTGTTAATGTTTGAAAATCTCTATTTTACTGAGCCATTGTTTTTACTTCTTCCCTATGAGACTCTAAAGTTACTGTCCCCAGAGAGCTTTGTAATTCAAGACTTGGTTGTTTCAAACTGAAAAAATATTTTCTCTTTTTGTTGTGAGCATTTATTAGTTAATTTCTAAATTACATACTGTTCAGATTCTTTACTTTCTTACCTCTCCAATTGCTTTATTCTAGAGAGAATACTTTATCCGTAAAAAGCTTAGCCTGGTGCTAAACCCTTCCTTGGTTGGGGCTTGATCGATAGTATTTTTGCTTTATTTTTTTTTTTTTCTGCTGAATGCAAAGGCAGAGTTAAGACCAGTGGACATGTTCATACGACATGTATGTGGTGGGAATAAAAGTATTTCTCACCAGGCTTAGGTTGAAGAAGTAATGCACCCAACCACAGCTGGCAAACCAGTTGGCCAGTTCAGCAAAAGGTAGATGAATAGAGCTTATTTACAGCAAAACAAAAGGCTTGGACTTAACAACCCACAAGCAATTTTAGGGTGTTATGAATTCTTACTCATTTTCTTTGCCTATGAATTGTAGATCTAAGGCATATCATTCTAATATTTGACTGTCAGTTTGATGAAAAGATTCTACATGGATGTCAAGAAAATAAGAATATACCGATAACCAAATTTCTTGGGGAATGATAACATATTTATGTTGAGCTTTAGGGTTATTACACTCTGTCACTTTTTTTTTTTTTTAGAGATTTTATATATTTATTTGACATAGAGAGACACAGAGGAAGCATAAGCAAGGGGAGATGGAGAGGGAGAAGCAGGCTTCCCACTGAGCAGGGAGCCTGATGTGGGACTTGATCCCAGGACCCCAGGATCATGACCTGAGCTGAAGGCAGAAGCTTAATGACTGAGCCACCCAGGAGCCCAGTTTTTGAGGGACTAAGATATTTCCTGCCCTGTACCTCCACATATTCTTTATTGGCAGAAACTGAAATTCTGTCTTAGTGTTTGATTTTTTTCATCCATCTAGAGACTAAACATTATCTCTCCACTGATGAAAATAAAAGAAATTTCAGGATTTACCATAATGGATCTTAAATGAGTATAAATACAGAACAGATCTGGGTGTCCCCAGATGCCTGGGTCTAGTGGCACCCTGGCATGCCTTTCCCTCTTAAACCTGCCTGTAGACTAGCCTCATGACCTGGTTAATCCTAATCTGATGGTATGGGGACTGGGAAGACTCATTTGAGACCACTCTCTCAGGCCTTTGATTTTAATGGAATTAACCCTGTTTTGTTTTGTTTTGGGGTGTGTGTGTGTGTGTGTGTGTGTGTGTGTGTGTGTGTGTGAGTCCTTGAGCAACATCACAGTGGGAATTTGAAATAAAAAGTGGAGAGAAGTATAGAAACCAGAGCATCTCTCTGATTGGTTGTGTTATGCCACCAATGGAACACAAATAAGATGAATGGGCAAAGGAGAGATGAACTATAAAGAACATTTGAGGAGGAGACTTCATCTTGAATAGACACTCCTTCATGTGTGCTGCTAAGACCTAACTGATTTTTTATTTGCCTAGGAATTCTTTTCTTTGCGCAAAATGAAATATGTTGAAGTGTATTTATGTCAGAGAAGAATGATCAAAGGAAATGTCTTCTCTCAAATTAATAAAAGAACTCATTATACACTTTAATGAAAGTAGACATGGTCTTATTTAATATCTCCTTATAGAGCTGCTAGACTAAATTATACTATCCATTCACTCAATCAGTCATATGGCTGAAGCCCACAGTGTTCTGAAAGCTCATGACTGGGAGGCTTTTGTCTAGGGGTCTACACATCCCTGCTCCTATCAGATGAGCTGAATGTTTACCAATTGTCAAGCATGGTGGGTCCCAAATTTGTTTATGCCAACCCTTTAGAACCATTATGTAATTTAAATTAATCATCAATAAAACCAATTAAATATGAGTGTGGAAGAAGAGATTGTTTCTAAGAAAAATAAACTCTGTGCTGTGCAAAGCATGGATGTTCTACACCATTAAAAAATGCTGCAGCATATAGATGGGCAAGACAACCATTAAAAAAAAAAGTGTAGGGCAGACTGTAAGTCTATAATGTCTCTGCACTTGGGTTGCTTTGCAAGTATCTTTCCGCAGATTCTGCTCCAACTTGAAAGCAAATGTAGAAATCTCACAAATGCGTTGTGGTGTGATTTCATAAGAGAAATGATACAGATTTCAAATCAGTGAACTTGTATTCAAAGAAATGTCTTGGCTTTACATCAAAAGTTTGACTAATTTTAGGGGCTCATGGGTGGCTCTATGGGTTAAATGGCTGCCTTCAGCTCAGTTCATGATCTGAGAGTTCTGCTCAGCAGGGAGTCTGCTTATCCCTCTCCTGTCCCTACTCCCTGTTTATGCTCTCTCTCCCCCCCCTCAAATAAACACATAAAATCATAAAAAAAAAAAAAAAAAAAAAAGAAAGAAAGAAAAGTTTGGCTAATTTTAAAAAGTTTTATTAGATTAAATACTTACCTATTTATGTATTTAATATTTTTATTTACATAACTATCTACATATTTAATGTTTATGTATTAAATACTTAATGTATTTATATATTTACCATTACTCTTTTTTATTGTTCTTTTCTTTAACTGATGTTTTGATTCATAGGCTTAGTATACATTTTAAGATGAGTCTTCTACAGTGTATTGTTTTTCTTTCTTTTTTCAATCCTAACAACAATGCTATGAGGAATATAGGACAAAATTACTATAATTTATCCCTCTGCTGAGTCTCTTTGCTCAGAAATCTAGTTAAAATTTGTCCTCAGCCCTACCTTCTATAATCTATTAAAAATTCAAAGGTGTTCATCTTATTTCTTACAATTAATGGCTTCTCTTGGCAGTGTCTGTTTGGAGCCCTAAATCCACAGGTATTCCTGGTATGATAACCACTTTTTATTCATTATCCTGGAAAAGTTGAGGGGCCTAAATAAAATATGGATGCAAAGACGTTAGCCCAGAACCTGGCACTCTTTCAAGGGTAGTAGTTGATGCTATTAAGATTTTTGTTGTTTTTAATCATAACAAGACTTTGCATAATGGCATCTTTCCCATTTTGTTAAAAGCCGAGACTCAGAAATATTAAATTTTTTCCCCCTCTGGGTTGCACAAAGGTAAGTAGCAAGACCAGGATTTTAATGTAGGTCAATTCCTCTTCCAAGCCTGTGGCTGCTGTGTATCTGTGATGTATTGAAAGAAACCAAGGCTTCCTTGAGCCCATCCGGAACCAATCCAAGGTAGGGGGAAAATGTGATTCCAGCTTTCTTTCCAACACAAGAAGGATGATTGTTTTTGTATTCCAGCCTCAATGGATTGGTTTTTTTCTAGCCACCATGCCTCTGCTGAGATTTCTTATTTCTTTTTCTTTCTTTTGTTCAATACCTCCTCCTCCTCAATCTATTTTCCATTGTGGAAATCCTCCATTCTTTGTGGATTCATGTAATTTATCCAAATCTTCTTGTTAAAAAACCTTTTTATCGTTATTGATAGTAAGAATAGCCATAATAATACATAACATTTGTTAACATTTCTCCTGTAGTAGGCAATAGATTAAGTGGAATATTTGACACACAGGGTACCCATGAGGTCGGCATACAGATGAGTGTATTTAGGATTAGAAATACTAAGGAAATCCCAAAGTCATCCAACTTTTAAGTAACAGCTTTGGTTGGAATGTTTATGTCCCCTTCAAATTCATATGTTGAAAACTTAATGCCTAATGAGATGGTATTAAGAAGTGGGGCTTTGGGGATGTGATTAGAATGTAGGGCAGAACCCTCATGAATGAGATTAGTGCTTCCATAAGAAAAACTTTCTCTGCCATGTGAAGATACACAAGAAGTTGGCAGTCTGCCACAGGAAAGAAGAGGGCTTCCATGAGAATCTGCCCATGCTGGTTGGTACCCTAATCTTGGACTTCCTGCCTCCAGAATTGTGACAAATAAATTTCTGGTTTTAATAAGCCACTGAATCTCTGGAATTTTGTTGTAGCAGTCAGAGCTGATTGAAACATGAACATAGTGGGGTTGAACCCAGCAATTTTGACTCTGGAGTCTAGATTCTTACCCACTTCATTCCCTTTGGTGAATGGATGTGTTATATGTATTCAACATTTACTCATGGATGTGTTATATGTATTCAACATTTACTCATAGGAAGCCTGGAGCAATTTATCTTTCTCTAGGGTTGGTAAATCTGTTAAAGCCAGGATATGGGTTTTACCTGGAGTTGAAACCTTTCCATGAAGCAGAAGAAATCATTTTTGAGCCACCAGACCCACAGAGGTTTGATTACGAAACAAAGATGTTTTCAGCATGAAAACAGAAACATGAAAATGATAACAAAATTGTTATTCAACTTTGAAAGAAAATGTCCTTGGTGAGAACATCACTTAGACTTCAGGGACAGAAGAAAGTCAAAGGAAAGCTAAAGTGAAATAAATCTCAATGGACTTTCCCTTCCTTCCTCCCTCGTGTTCCCCACCCCATCCCAAATTTGCCATATATACATACACTTATTAAATACTTAAATCACAGGAAATTATTTTTGCCCATTTCTGTCTTTACAAGTTAATAATTCCCTTTGGTCTATCTGATTTCTTATTTTAAAAATAATGGAACAAATACATGTAAAGGAATTACTATAAATCAGTTTCACACAAGTCCAAGATAAAGGAAAACTAGTAAATTACTGTACTAATTAGAACTTGCAGTGCTCTTCAGTCATATAAAAGATCTTTGTGAAGTATTTCTACTCTCTTTGTTTTCTACATTGTATGAGTAGACACTTAACCACAAATGTAGAAATTTGGAGAATTGTTTAATAATGCCTCATAAAAATGTGTGCCAATCTCTATTGAGTAACTGATGGATGGATATTTAACAACTTGAAGTGTTAACATTTTTTGACATCCAATATTTTATCTGGCACGAAAATGAATTCTTTGTTACTGCTACTAATTCTCTTCTTTCCATTTAGCAGTCATAAGAATGTGGTTTCATTATTATTATTTTGATATTTAGGATTAGATATTTAATGAAAAGTTCGCAAAACTGTATAAATATTAAACGTTGGATAGGAACACATGACAGATAAACTTAAAAATTGAATGTAAGTATAGATTGCAAACCCAAGTATCCTGAGTGTGTACTATATGCCTGGCACATAGTAGATGCTCAGTACTCATGTCAAAAATCAAAGGAAATTAACACAAAAAGTACCAATAAACTGTATTTGAAAGAGTCTAAGGTGAGCTCTCACATTGAGTATTTTGTCAAAGTGTGTGATAATGTATGCATTTGAATCACCATTCTCTTCCATGTTAATTGTGCGAGTAAATAATTGAGTCTCATTGGGAAATTGCTTTGGGCCTCATGTTATCTTCACTATAAAGTGAAGCTTGTCATAATACTTCTCCATAGAGCTGTTGGAATATGCTCCAATGGCTCACACATAGTCAACAATACATAGATGCTAACCTATTTAACTTTATACTATTGCTATTTTCCTGTTTGATCTTATTCCTATCTTTTGAACATGAAAAATCTTGAAAACTCAAGGTAAGCCATGTTTTGAAGGGATATCTACTCCATGCATTTTTGAAGGTGCTTAGCTCTAAATAATAATGGAAACTTAGCTAGACTTTTGTGTTCTTATGCTTGCATTTTTAAAATAGATTTTTCTGGCTTCATTTGTTTTCATTTTTAAAAATTTCCTTCTCAGCCCCAATTAATTATTTCTTCTTTTGTGACACCCAAAGCTTTCAATAAATTTTTATTATTTTTTAAAGATTTTATTTATTTATTTGATTGAGAGAGAGAGAGAAAGAGCACAAGCAGGGGGAGCAGCAGGCAGAGGGAGAAGCAGGCTCCCCACTGAGCAAGGAGCCTGATGCAGGACTCAATCCCAGGACCCTGGGATCATGACCTGAGCCAAGGCAGACACCTAACTGACTGAGCCACCCAGGTGTCCCCCCTGAGTTGTTGTTGTTGTTTTTAAAGGAACCAACCCTCTTGCAACCTCAGCGTGTACATTTCAGGTAAGAATCCATCCTGCCTCACACCAGGCTTCCTTTCTCTGTGACTGCTCTGTTTGTTTCATATCTGTGACTAGGGGCTAACTAACTAGAATTAAGAACAATCATTGAGACTATTTGGGGGGTCCTGGAAGGAACAACAGGCATACTTTTTTTTCCCCTGCTTTTATCGAAATTGGGGGGAAAAAATGTGATTCCAGAGATATTGGAGACGCCTGGAAGTAAAAGATGAGGGCGAGAGACTGAGTCTTAGTCTTACATTTGAGCCGCTGGAGTCCCAGGTTCACAAACAGGTAAGACATAAATTATTAAGTTCTCTTTCCTAAAGTGAAGGTAATAATTTTTCTGTCACTTGGAACCAAGAGAAAGTAAAGCGATAATTTACCCAGAATTGGGTTACCATTACTCTTTTTTATTTTATCAGTGTCCTTGTCTCTCCCCAACAATCCTCAAAACACCCCACTAATTTGCTACTATTACTCAGCTCTCGGTTTAGAAATGAAAACCTATTTGTTCGTATTTTATCCTAACATAAATCAATAGACTCTGATGAGTCTTGACAGAGTATTTTGACATGTGTATTTAATTTCTTCGAAACATTCTATTTTTTCAAAACTTTTTTCAGAATCTTGGCTTTATTTTAGACCATTCATGCTGCTGGATCATAACATATTGCTGTAGGATGCCTGTAGAGCCTAGCATCGAATCTCAGACTTATCACTGAGGAGTGCTGTATATCTGAAAAAGTGACGTACTATTTCATCTTATCAGTTTCTTATTTTGCAGAGTGGGGATAAGAATACCTCACTTGGTTGAAATGAGGAGTATAAGCAAAGCTCTTAGAACAAAACATGGCATATGATGGCTGCATATCAAATCTGCTACCTCCTCTTAAGTTAATCTCTAAGTTGATAGGATATTCCCAACTATTCAAATGATGATTATTGACCCAAGTATTCTGTTCATAGACTTTTTTTTTTCCCTCTTCAATGTTTATTTTAGGCTATTCCATTTTCTTCTTTTACTTCACAGGAGAGAGTCTGAAAGAAAGGTGAAAATGTAAATAAATATTACTCTTTGTTGCCTAGTTGGTATCAGACATGTCAAAAAAAGGCTAAAGCTTTCGTTTTGATAAAACTTCAGGGTTTGGATTTTCAGTAGCATATTTCTTTGTTCTTGTGTGTCCCCTATGTTTAAGAGTTTATTTTCTGCAAATGCAATGTTTTTAGAAGAGCATTTTTCCAGACATTTAAATTCACTGAGGCAACTCCTGGTTTCATATCTGTTTAAACACCCCTATAATTTCAGAGGAGTTATTATATATTTCTCAGCATTCTAATGGTTTAAATGTGCCTTAAATGCATATGCTTTTCTTGTTGGTTTTCCTGTTCCACCATCTCTCTAATTCGTCCTGCTTTCCCCACATGGAAGACCGCTAAGAAACCTGCTCAGATTTCCTTTCTTCAACCTCCCTGCTGCCAGCTTCCCTACTCCCCTGTATCCCAGAGGAAGCCAAGAGACTGCTCAAATTTCCTTTATGGGGGATGTGACCCACCTGGCTTCTTCCTCTCCTGTTGGGGAACAGGTGGTTACTTTTGTTCTGTCAGTGCTCCCTACCCCTGGCTGTCAGAATTCATTCCCAGTGGAAATGTAGACATTTGAGTTTCTTCCAGACTTCAATGGGTAAATTGCCAATTTCCATTTTATGAAAATAATTTTCTTTTGATGGAATAATCTTGTTCCAAGCCATTCCATTAAGCCAACAAACTGGATTTTAGTCATACTTAAAGGCTGAATTAGTCATTGATCTGTTTGTTGCCTCTTTTAAAAATTTCTTTCAAAAGGTCTCCACGCATGTGGATCATATCAAATTAACCAATGAGCAATGAAATCAGAATTCTGGCAGCCCCATGTTTTAGCCATGTTGTATCATGGATTTCAGCATCCTCCTCTTTACCATTGTTTTTGGGTTGGAAAAAACGAGTAAATCAGAATATCTGAGGATAGAACACAGGATTATATGCTTTAAAAATATTCAGCCCAGGTGACAGTAAATGTTCATTAGGTACGGAACCAAATGGACAAATCAATGTCTTAGCAATGGAAAATGACAATGTTTAATATGTGGACTGAGGAAGGGACTAAGAAAGGAATGCCCCCAACTCCATGCAAAAAGAGGAAATGAAGCCTAAAGGACAACATGATCAAAATGACAAATGATCTCACCAATAAACACCAGGTATGAATTTTTGACAGCAGTCTCAGGAATGTGAGAAATGACACACATTTAAAGATTGATCACACTGGATTTTACTCTGAGCTCTCATGTCAATCTGCCCAAAACTTCAATCTATGTTATTACTGGGAATTATTCCCTTCCCCTTCCTCAAGGATTATGCAAAGCTTCATGTAATCTGATACAGAGTAGAATATTCTGGAAGGCCCTTCCTTTCTTG
Source organism: Mustela erminea (assembly GCF_009829155.1). Classification (NCBI taxonomy): domain Eukaryota; kingdom Metazoa; phylum Chordata; class Mammalia; order Carnivora; family Mustelidae; genus Mustela; species Mustela erminea. Next base: position 67,230,137 of record NC_045629.1, read on the forward strand.
GTCCTTGTGGGTCATCATTAATGGGTTCTCCATTCTAGTCCTCATAATGACTGAGTATCAGGAAGCACTCTGGCTCCCTCGCACTTTTGGGCATTGGATTCTTGGCTTTGCCAGTAAGTCCCATGCATAAAGTGCACCAAGCCCCTCTCTGAAAGTAAGCTGCCTCAGAAAGCCTTAGTAATGGACCAGGACTTGGAGCTGCTGCTCAGTTTCTGCTGACATCTCTCAGGTAATCTCCCTGTCCATACTCTCTGATCGTTTGTGGTTCTGCCCATTGGTCGGCAATCCTTTGTCATCTATTACCCTCAAGATGGGGTATGGATTCCATGTTCAAATAAGATTAAAACAGCTTTCATCAACCTTTTCATTATTAGGGGAAGAGGAGCTTTGGGGAAACAAAGGACAGAGTGGTGTAATGGGAATAATGTTAGCTTGAGAGCTATACATATGGGGGCTTAAAATTGGAAATGGCCATATGCATGGCACATGTCTGAGTATAATTCTCTAATTTCTGAAGTTAAGATAGTAATACTCGTCTGCTCTAGAGGTAACATTGCCACAAAGGTAATGTGTGTAATACACTTGGCCTAGAACCAGTGCTCTCTCATTATTAGGTACCTGATGGTTGACATGAGACTGGGTGGACCACTATGAACAAGGTGTGAACTTATATCGGCCTTTAGATGATACCCTCAACCAAGAGAGCTCTGTGTTTTTGAGTGTAGGAGTCCAATTTCCTCTCTTCATGAGAGACCATTTTTCTGTTCTTTCATTCAACAAATGCCTATTATTTAAGATAAATCACATCCATTGCTATATTCTATGATTTTAATAATATAAGCTAATACAACCTGTCACTGAGTTTATATTGAGGCACACGCATGGTGGGGGATGCCAGCCAGTTACAATGAAGTGTGTTGGCTGCTAAGGCAGATGTTGTAAAGGGGACCTTGTATTCACAGTGACAGCAGACCAAGCCTGAGTGAGGGAGAGAAGAGATATTTAGACAATATAAAGTAGATAATATAAATTAGACAATATAAAGTAGACCTTCTACTTTATTAATTCATGGTCTATTTGTTGCTTACCTTTCTTTCAAGGGACAAAATGTCCCACAGTTACTTGGGTCATGCTTTAGAACACAAGTGCTTATCCCAAAGTTCTTTTCCTTTAATTTACATTTAGTTGCATCAGGTAAAAAAGAAAAGAAAAGAAAAGAAAAGAAAAGGCTCTGCTATCCATGTTGATAGCGTCTCACACCTTTCCTTCTGTTAACTTGCCTATTAAGATTAAAGAAGTAATTTTTTCTTCTTTTTTCTTGTTTAAATTGGGTATATTAGGTATATTTGTTTATATTGTTTGTATATAATATTGTTTATATTGGGTATATTTTCTTGGAATATTAAATATTTAAAACAGAAAAAAAAAACCCAAATGTGTTCCTGTTAATTAAGAGCTTCTCAAGTGTTCTCTGACCTCTCCTCATAATTCTTACCTAACACTCTAGAAATCTGCCTACAGAACCCTAGTTTTGCTAGGATAGAGTCAGACAGGTCTAGGAAGACACCAGACTGTCTACAAGAGAATTACAGTGAAGAAATGAAGAAATGATTCTGAATTTGCCATACCTGAAATTCAGGTGTTTGGTCAAGATGATGCTTCAGATTATTTTTTGTGGTAAGAGTTTATGGATAAATGATGCTTTATTGAGATCTGAACACCTTTTGTTCAGAACAGTTTGTCTTGCATGTCAGTAATGTTTTTCAGGTCACGTAGATTCCAAGCATGCCAACGTCACTGGAAAAGGATATAAAACATTTCCCAACAGAATATGAAGAAAGGGTGCGATGGCATGGTCTCACCAATCTTACTCTTGGGAAGAGCATGGAAACTCCGTGTTTCTTCTTGCTGGTCTTTCAAAATTCAAAGTCTCTCGTTTCATATATAGGGATTTGAAAAGGTCAGTATTCGGTAAGAGGGGAAAGATTTGGCCATATTTTATGCAACTTGCGGGTGAAAGAGAGCACAAGAAAGAAATTTTCCAAGTGGTTGCATGGATGAGATATTATTGTGTGGTGTACACCTTGCAGCTGGTAGTAATCACCCCTCAACATCATACAGTTATTTTCCGGTATCAAATGTGAACACATGTGAGCCTTTCCTTTCAAGGACACTTTTTATTCATGTTCTTGAACATAGGTTATCATTGTGATCCTAACCCACTTTTATTAGAGTCTGTTTTTAATCAAATGAAAGGTCTTTTACTGGAGAATATTTCTTGTGGGTAAAAAAGTAAACCGACTGAAAAATTAATAACAGAACTTCTTTGATAATTCATTTAATTTTCCTTCCTTTTGAAAACATGCCTTTGGTAATGTATGTATAGAGGCTGCTTATTCACAAGTGCTTTACTTATCTGTTTACAGTAATGCAGAGTTTGCAGCTCTAAAAAGCAGTTCTTTTGGAGAAGACTATCGTCTATCTTAATTTAAAATGATCTTAATGAGCATCAAGGTAAAGGGTATTTTGGCCTCACTTCCATTTATTTCCACAATATTTAAAAGCAGTTCTTTAAGATATACTTTGGTATGATGTCAAAATTGTCCTTCAGAGACACATTTATGGCCTAATCCCTGGAATCTGTGAATATCACTGGATATGGAAAGAAGAGTGAATGTTTCCTTGAGCGGCAAAAGATGTGATTACATTAAGAATCCCGAGAGGAAGAAAAAAAAAAAAAGGAATCCCGAGAGGAAGTATTTTGGCTGGATTATCCAGCAAACCCTAATGGCCATCACTAGAGTCTTTATCAGAAGGAGGTAGAGGGGATCAGAGATCTACAGAGGAGAAGGTGATATAAACATGGAGCAGAGAGAGATGCAGCCACAAGCCAAGGAAAGCTGACAGCCGACAGAAGCTGAAAGGGACCAGGAATGGATTCTTCCCCAAGGTCTCTGGAGAGAGTTCAGGCCTGCCAAACTCCTCATTTCAGGCTTCTGTCCTCCACAGTTGTGAGAGGATAAATTTCTTCTATTCTGAAATACCAAGTCTGTGCTCATTGTTAGAGCACTCACAGGGAACAGTTACAGTTACGTTAAAAAAGTAAGCAATGAAGCTACCAAGGAAAGTTTAAATTCTTATTCCATGTGAAATGCAAAACCACCTCCAGCCTCTGTGAATTGTTGATTGGCTTTTATTTTTAGGGCCTTCTATAGGTTAAATTCATCCTTAATCCATTTTCCCCCATCCCATGGTGCATTTTTTTTTTCCTTGTTGCATTTTTCTTGAAACATTTCTTCATTTCTTCTGATTATGGCCCTCCATGAGGTATGAGTCTGATTGACTTGGATAAATCTGGGCCTGTGGTTAAAATTAAAAGTTGCTCTTGTCATCCGAGCTGCTGGATTTTCTCTTTCTCTGTTTTCACTCATCATATGTATGTTTATGCCTCAGTAAAAATATTAAGCCTTCAGGATTCATGATTAATTAATAAGTTAGGTGTGTTCCTGGCCTTCATGGAGTATGCAGACCAGTGAAAGGGTAAAACAAGAAGAAAATTTGCAAAGCAATGAGAAAATATTTATTCACTCTACATGAAGGCTGTGTTGTTCTGATCAAGTTTTGGAATAGCCATTATTTTATGGGATTCTTTCAAAAGGCTTAACAAAGAGGATATTGATTCGAATCCATGCATACAACATCTGTGTGTGTGTGTGTGTGTGTGTGTTTGCGTGCGTGTGTGTACATATCTATACACAAACATAATTCTTAATTTTTTTTTGTTCTTTCACTGAAAAGACAAGGAAATCTGATTATAGTAGTATGAGTCCACAACACTTCTAGTACTCTGGCATTAAATGTGCTGCCAATTATACAATATGAAGACAGAAATTAAAATTCTATTCTCTCATGCTGAACTCATCAAGTCTACCTGTGCCACCCAGAACAACAGGGCGAGGGTAAATCGATGCCTTAGAATTTACTTCTTGCATTAAGTTTCAAGTACTAGCTTCCTTTCTCTGTGAAATTATTCCTAACGTAGAATGTGTAGGACAAAACCTTAATTTACTATTTCATTCCCAGGCTGTCAACAAACACATATTAGCCATTTGTCAAAGGTTGGAAAATAAAGCAAAATCAAGCACAGAGCCTGACAAAGAAAGAAAGAAAGAAAGAAAGAAAGCTTGGTGAAGAAGATGGATATTAAAACAGACTCCTTTCTTTGTAGAGCATCTTATGAAATCACATGAGCCGTAAGAAATAGCCAATATTTAATTATTTTTGACCTACAAAAACAGTGTTTTCATATTTTTCAGTAGAATAATTAGTGGAGATTTGGCAGCTCACAGGTAGTAGTGATTTGGACTTAGCATAGTGTGCCAAATCTGGGAAATTTATTCAGCCGGTTTTCAGTTTGTTTCAATCATATTCACTAGAAATGAGCGGTTTTATTTTTTCCTCCTCCATATGTATAGACGAAATTGCATTTTCACAAACTCCTCTGAGAAATACTCAATTTCAATTAGGCTGCCGTTCCAGCAAAAGAAGACGTCCTTCTCATTTAGTTAAGTTCCTTAAGACTCTAGACCAGAGACTGACAGAATTTTTTTCTGTAAAAAACTAGATAGTAAATATTTCAGGTTTACAGGTCATATGGTCTCTGTGGCGATGAGTCAACTTTGCCATTGTAGTGCAGCTAAGCCATAGATACTAGGAAAGTGAATAAGTATAGCTGGGTTCCAAGAAAGCTTCATTTATTCACACTGAAATTTCAATAGAAATATTTTGATATTTTTGATGAGTTTTCTTTGGATAATTTTTCAATTGTTCAAAAAGACAGAGTCCAGTCTTGGTTAATGGGCCTTATAGGATCTTGCAGAAGGTCATCGTTAGCTGATGGGCTGTGGTTTGTTCACTCTTGTTCTGGAAGCACGCTTGCCAAAATGTTTAGGAAACTCTTTGTGATATTCGTTGGGTCCATGAAGCATCAGATTTGACGGAAAAGCCAAGAGAATCCTTCAAGTTTAAATTTCCCAGAATCCTACAATTTTAAATTTCTACCTGGGAAGGCCACAACTTCCATTATTCTAATATTCCGGAAGTTCTGTTCTTAGAAAGAAGATGCCCTTTATTCTCCAGAACATATTCTCAGCAGTACTGTACACTAACTTACTGGAAAAAAGGTAACAAAATCGGAGAAGAAACTAAACCAAGGGAAATTTCATTTCCTCTCTAGCAGAGAAATACCAGGCAGTGTCAGGTTTTCCTCCTCCATTCATCAACACCTGTTCCAGATGAAGGTAGCACTTTGAGGGTCAAATATAACAGAGCACTGGGCATCCCCATTGAGATCCAAGGACTTCCTCATGAGCCGGTTTCCTCATTTTGGAAGCCCTAAAAGAGATTAACTTGCTTCTTTCTTTTCCTCTGTCGTTTTAACTATTAATATCTACTGAACGATCTTTCATTTTGCCAGCTATAATCACAAACAGCCACACGGTTGGACAGTTTATGCCCCTAACTTAACAAAGGTTTCATTGAGTGATTGATTTCATGTCTGAAAAAAAAAAAAAAAAAAGAGATTACCTACAAGGTGTAAGTAATTGGGTGTGAGCAATCCCTCTTTTTCAGGAAAATGAGCACTTCATTCTGAGCTGGAGGTTGGCCAACCCAACAGCCATCTGAGGCCATTTTTTTTCTTCCTCTCCTTCCTAACTACTCTTTCCACACTAGATAACTACAGTTTTCTCTTTCATCCCTGTCTAAAAATCAAGCCATTTGCAAATCTATGCTGCTTTGAAGGGGCTGGTTAGGAAAAGAAGGGAATAGTGTTATTTCATCCTACCTCAAACAGAATAAGGTGATTTTAGTTAACAAAGAACTCTAATGCACAGTTGAATTGTTTTTTCCTTAATATGGAAAAAGTCCAGGCAGAAATTATTGGCTTAAAAATAGTTAAAAATTATAAAATCCATTCTTAGTTAATGGGCCATTAAAAAATGCAGGAGGTCACAATTAGCCCATGGACTATAGTTTACTGATCTCTGCTCTATTACATGTAAAGTCCTTTGCTTTTTGCCATAGTGGTGGGTTGTAGAGCTACGATGCCTGGTTTGATTCAAAAAAGTTTCTTTACCTCCCTGTGCCTCAGTATTCTCATCTGTAGAAGGGGGTAATAAATAGCAGCTATTCTAAAGGCAAACGAATAACTTCACGTTCTTTGTATGGTTTATTTTATTTAATTACTATTGTCCCAAATACCAGCATCTCTACTACCCAAATTCCACTCACTGAGTACATCCTCCTGGGAAGATAAGGATATTAGCCCTTGGAAAAGCTGCTTTTGCTTAACTCTTTTTGCTTTTCTACTCAAATCCTGTATTCTACTCAAATCCTGTATTCTAGTCACAGAGAAGATCAACCTTGATCCCAAAAGGCTACTAACTCTTACTTCTGTTCCTTTATATATACATTGTTCCACCAGTTTAGAAACCCACTTCTCTTTCCCAGACCTGCCTAAAAACCAAATTTCTAGATGCTTAGATAGCTTCTCTTTGAGGAAGGCATCCCAGCCTTCACTCTCTGCTCCCCATGCTAAGCCTGAGGTCTGGGCTATATGCAGACCTTTTCTTGAGTGCTCGCGTGGCATGATCCATTGATCTGGTCCCAAGGGTCCCATACTGGTACCTCTTCACAGCAAATGGCTGGCTTTCTTTAGCTTGAGTCCCTTAACATTAGATCAGAAGTAAGAAATGAACCTTATGAGCATAACTGAACAGTCAAAAAAGATTTAAAATGACAGATCAAATTAGAGCTGTAGAGAATACTTGGAGAGGCTTTCTTTTTTCTGCTTCGTCTTAGAGACTTAATCGAGAGCAAAGGAACTATGACAGCCAGAAGAAGGTTGGCAGTACACCACGTTCTGGCCTTACAACCTGTTCAAGATTCCTGTATTTGCTTAGATTCTAGCCGCACTACATGTGGTCCTGTTCTTTCTCCTAGTATTGCATTCTTTTATGTCCCATGCTCGTGCCTGTGTCATAAGACACTCCATAAGAGCTGAGGAAATGTAGGCAGAAGATGCCCCCTGCCCCCGGGGACAGACTGTTTTTGGAACGCCTCGATCATTTTATCAGGAGTCAGCCAAGAGACAGCAAGAGTAACAGATGAGGTGAAACGAAGATAACACGGAACCAGCAACCCCATACTCGTTCCTAGAACACAGACAAGCCAAATTGGCAACATGTGCTACTTGCATGAAAGTAGGAAGATCTGTGTATTATAATGAAGCATACATTGGACCAAGGGTCATAAAACTGGGGTCTTGTCCTGGCATGGACCTCTTCCCGGCTGTTCCAAGTGTGTGTCATCCTCTTACTCCCAATTTTTGCATTTGTGCGGCAGAGTTGGTTACCCTGAGCTCTGATATGCTTTCCCAACCTAAATTCTGTGTTTCTACCCTGCCTCTCTGGGACACTGTTTGGCTTGGGAAGTTGTGAAGTAGTGATTTTTGGGGGAGAGCACCAGCAAACAGGATTGCTTCTAGTTATAAAAAGCCCATGATAGGGACACCTGGGTGGCTCAGTGGGTTAAGCCCCTGCCTTTGGCTCAGGTCATGATCCCAGGGTCCTGGGTTCGAGCCCCGCATCGGGCTCTCTGCTCAGCGAGGAGCCTGCTTCCCCCTTTCTTTCTGCCTGCCTCTCTGCCTACTTGTGATCTCTGTCTGTCAAATAAATAAATAAAATCTTAAAAAAAGAAAAAAAAAAGCCTGTGAGAAACATAAAGAAGGCTCTGGAAGCTGGGCAGGCATTCTCCAGAACATTCTCCAAAATTTCCCTCGGATATGTTTCATTCCCTACCCAATTATAGGATGGGATCTATAGTAATCAGAAGAAAGTCCCCTAGACCTTATTTCAGGATCTGTTGGGACAACTCATTCATTGTGAATTAGCCCACGGTGCTTCTATAACTGGAAGACTGCTACAAAGTAGTTGTCAAGGACAATTTATATAGTGACAAGCCACTGGTGGGATTCAGATCCAGAAAATGGGCTCAAATGAGTTGAATTGAAGTTTCCCATCTTCTGATAGAGATCATCTTTCTTATGCTGAATCCAGTGTTCCTTGCTCTCCACCCCTTAATCCTGGGGCCCAGAAGCCTAAGCGTGGTGGGAAAAGTTTTCATAAATTAAAGGAGATGACATTTGTGTGTCTCTTCAATTGAAAGTATCTTTTCTAATTAGTTTATTCCTTCTTTTAATTAAGGGATGCTCTTCCTTCCCTTCCTTCTCTTTCTCTGAATTTATACTTTCTGTTTCCTTCCAGAGTCCCACTGTGCTCATGTATCTGGCTCTCCCGGGAGCGACCATTACATCTACCCCTACCTTCCCCCTTCCCCCGCCCCACTCTCCTCACCCCCTGACCCGGACACCCATCAAGTTCCCAGCTCTGAACCCTACCTTCTCTGGACTCTGCTCTATAAGTAATCCAGATGAGGTTAAATTGTCAATAGCAGGTAAGAGTATAAGGCTTCCATACCATTTCTTAAATATCAACAGCATTTTAATGAGACTAAATCAGAGCTATAATCTGTGGGATAGTATTTGCTAGTATCAACTGGTAGTTCCATATTCTGCCTTCCATAAATTTGGCCCCATCCCTATGTTCTGTCCTATGATTTGAGGCCTTCATTCTTCCGGAGTTCCAACTACCTCTGTAGACATTTACTTCCACGCCAGGGAAGACTTTTTTGCTAAAAAGAAGTCAATCATGTAAGATCACTTGATCTTACATATGCATGATACCAGTTAGCCGAAGACAAGATCTTAAATTCCTCCGCATCTCATCCTTGCTTTCTTCTCGGCTCTTACGCCTCGATTTCCGCAATTTCTTGGCATTGTGTTTTATGAAAACATTGCTTGTCCTGAATGTGTTGAGAGGGATGAAGAGTCATTCCAGTTGCGCTCCTGATATTGTCAAGGAGTAAATTGTCCCTACACCCTCATTTCTCCACTCTGTGATCATCAAAATTATTAACAAATGTCAGCGGAGAGAGCACCCTCATTCTGTTGGACAGAATCTGAGCAGTAAACAAAAATTAGACTTACTGCATTTTGAGGACTCAAACTTATTTTGAAGCTTCCTAAATATGTTAATTCATACAGGATTTTTCTTTTTAAAAACTTACTATGTTCCCTTCACCCTAAATGGTATCAAACTTACTACTCTCCTGGGAGAAAAAGGAGATAAGATTTCGAGCTCCAATTTATTCTTAAGAGATTTGAATCACCAGACAGATAGTAAAGGAATTGATTCAAGTGTGTTTGGCAGAAAAGAAAGGCTTTGTAACCCACCTCCCCCATGTGGTTGCCATTGCGAAACCACCGAAGGAATGAATGGGAGGGTGCCTCTCCTTGGGATGAGACACCATCATGGTGACGTCTGGATTGGATTAACTATTCCAACCAAATGTTCACTCCCTCGCTGAAGCAGAAGCAAGGGCATGGTCAGATTGTAAACACTTAGCACAGAAGAAATGTCCAGAGAAACCCTAGGGTCCCTAGCCAGCCTTTGAGAATTCACTATCAGGCCCCACAGGATTGATCCGCAAAGTGGGGAAGTATATATAAGTTTCCTCATTGAGTTGAGTTCTCTTCCTCTTGCTGGCTGACTCTTGCAGAAAGAAAGAGAAAAAAATGTGTAACAACAGCAAAAGGACCACACCCTGACATTTTCTTTCACCAGAATTTCATAGCCAACTTGGGACTGGTGAAAAATAAAATTTCAAGTCAAGTTACATTCTGGGTCATTTTGTGGCAGTTTGTTCTTATGTGGCAAATAAATAATAGGGATGTGAGAAGCAACATGTCTGTTGTTTCTGATTTTTAAGACGACACATACAAAATAAACCAACATTTTTGGTCAGCATGAACTTTGTCAGGGTCAATTACTTTTGTTTCCCAGGGGAGGCTTAAATAACACATTCACAGCTAGACCTTTAGCCTTGGGTACAGACTGTCAGGATTTCCTTAGCCTTTAAGAAAATACACGTTTCTCTATCAATCTACCTTATTTTCCTTAACATATTGATGGGACTCAGTAATTTCTGTGTAGGCTCCAGACAGCATGTTAAAACACGTTTAAGTATATAAAGTTTAAGTTTATATGTATATATATAAATTCTTCACTGTAATTGATAATCTAAAATAATTCCCATTTACACTCTCCTTGGTCTAGTTTAAATAAAAATGGTAACTAAGGTCATATTCATTTGTACATATATTCCTCTAACATTCATTAACTCAGTGTCTGCTATGAGCTCAAAATATTGTAGACACAAGGGTTATTGTGGTGAAATTTAAACTCTAGTACACAGAATCCTGAAGTGGTGATGTGACAACCTGTTTGTATTCAGTAATCAAGGAAGACCTCTCTGAGATCCGAATGACAAGAATCAGAGTCCTGGGAAGAACATTCTTGCTGTAACAAATAACTTGAAGCAGAAGTGGACTTGACATATTGAAAGAACTGAAAGAAGACCATTGGTTGGGAATACATTGAAGAAGGGGAGGGGCAGTGACATGAAGGCAGAAACAGGGGCCAGGTCACTTAGACCCTTGTGAGGATAGTAATATGGGGTTTGAATTTATCCTGAACAGCCACTGGAGGATTTTCAATTCATAAATAAAGATTTGGTGTTGTCATCCTCATGAAGAGTTCTCTGTAAGATATTACTCCCATCTACATAGAAAGGAACAGATTGAGTATGTAAGGTTCATGACTTTGAGCTAAGAACTTTAAATTGGAAGACAGGAGGCTGTTTTTACGCTTATACCTAAGTACTGAATGAAAGGAAAAGAATTAGGGAAAATTGATGGGAATCAGAGCACATAAATGATTACTCTTCGTGGAACCAGAGTGATGTTATAGAATTGCAAGTCACAACCTCAAAAAACAACAACCAACCATACTAAGACAAGGCTGCCAATGACAGAGCGACTCTCCTGAAATAACAAGATTCATGGTCATCTAGAATGTTCTGCGTTTTCATGGTATTGGGCCAAATAATTGGTCATTTTGGTTGAATGACCTCTACAGAGCAAGCCAAGTAAGTACCTGTCCCTGAGTCAAGGACAAATGGTTGGATGGAAAAAGAAAAATTCAGCTCAGTGTACAGACATTTCATCAATGGAACACCAATTAAGCAGATACTGTGAAATAAGCAGTATTTACTCCGCAACTCGTGGAGTAGGGTCGTGGAGTTGAAGACCCTAGATTTCCAGAACAGGAAATATTTTAAGATTTTATTTATTAAGTTGACAGAGAGAAATACAGCTAGAGAGGAAACGCAAGCATGGGGGGTGGGAGAGGGAGAAGCAGGCTTCCAGCTGAGCAGAGAACAGGAAAATTTGTAAATTAAGAGCCTTGTATAAAGAGTGGAGTAAGCTGTGGGAGGTTCAGCTACAAAGTGATCTTGCTTCTGATTCCTCTTAATAATATCAGATTTTTAAGATCGAAGTGTTTCCTGTTCAGTAGTACTTTGGCCTGCATTCACATTGCCATTATCATCATCCATTTCATTACTAATACGAGAAGTCTGTGACAGTGCGTAGTAAATGACACACAGGCAGTAAATGTTAACTTCCCTCCTTTCTTGTATAAGCGTATCGTTTGGTTAATTTGGAAAGCTATTGAGCGTGATGTATACAGATTGGCCTAAACTTGTATTTTAGCACTTTAATTCAATAGGACTAACTCTGCACTCTTTGGTAACTGCCTGTTCACAAGCTGCCCACGTACACATGTTATATTTGCTAGCCTGAATTTGCTTCTTCTGTTGTTTTTTTTTGTTTTTGTTGTTGTTTTTTTTTTTTTTTTGTTGTTGTTGTTGTTTTTAATATTTTATTTATTTGACAGACAGATCACAAGTAGGAAGAGAAGCAGGCAGAGACAGAGGAGGAGGCAGGCTCTCCGCTGAGCGGAGAGCCTGACGCAGGGTTCGATCCCAGGACCCTGAGATCATGACCTGAGCTGAAGGCAGAGGCTTTAACCCACTGAGCCACCCAGGCGCCTCGAAATTTGCTCCTTCTGTTTTTCTTTTGAATTGAGTCCTCAATCCAAGTTTTTTCATTATCTGTGGCTTGTTTGTGAGAAAAACTTGAATTTATTCATTTATGACTTATTTTCTAATTTCTTGGAGGAATGACTTTCAAGACAAAAAAAAAAGAAATTGCTTCAGTTCTTAAGTTCACTTTTCTAATTTGAAAATATCTAATATATGAACAAACATTATTTTTTTTTTAAGATTTTATTTATTTATTTGACAGAGAGAGAGATCACAAGTAAGCAGAGAGTCAGGCAGAAAGAGAAGGGGAAGCAGGCTCCTTGCTGAGCAGAGAGCCCAATGCGGGGCTCGATCCCAGGATATTGAGATCATGACCTGAGCTGAAGGCAGTGGCTTAATCCACTGAGCCACCCAGGCACCCCTGAACTAACATATTCTTAAAGATATCTGTTGCTCTCTAGCATAGTGGGTCTTAGCCACAGCGCCATGAATTCTTCAAGATCATACTACTAAATTTCTATGACTTCATGAGTTTATTTTTGGTGTAAATAAGACCATATCCCGTTAGAGCAATACTTGTTAGATGTAATGCCGAACTGAAATGAAATGGTAGATCACATTTTTATTAGATTGTGCAATAATTTGGGTTCATGAGCATATAAGAGAGTACAGTCTGCCAAATTGACACAAATTTCACTCAAGCTGGGAGGCATATTGAACAGTGATCAAGTGAACAAATGAATACTTTTATAGATATTGGGTCTTTTTGTTGATTTTCAACTCTAAATTCCTTTATGTATGTTACTCAAATCCCAGTATTTGAAAACAATCCAGGAACACACCAGAAGCGTGGTCCTTTGCTCTATCATTATACCTTAAGTGACCTACCAAAACTTTAATATTGAACTCAGAGGAACAGGTAGCAAAATAGTGCTTCTTTGAAGTTAGTTGCTTTATCACTTGATTAAATAATTTTATTAAAATACTACAATATTATAGCTAAGTGCAGACCTGTTACATTTATTAAGAACTTACCGTCATTTTTCTGATGCATTTCTAAGTATACAATCAGATATTCTTGGAAGATTAACTTTCATACTTTCTTCTGTACACATAGACTGTACCCAAAGATATAACCAAAAGTGATCCTTATTTCTATGCTCTTCCTTTTGCCTAGATACTGCTCTTTAATAACCTTATATCTAGTTTATTTGAAAAGATACACATTCTACCAATTCCATGATACCATTTCTTTCTCTTAAAATAAAACATCTACGTTCCCACCAGGACAACAAGGTTTTCTCTTTATTATATTTATATGCTGGGAGAATGGATTTCCTAACTTAATTTTCAGGTGATGATTAGGGTTTTCAATAACAAAAGCACTGGCCCAAATTGCCACTATTTATAAAGTATCTTTGCACAAGACTATGTGCAAAGCCTCTTACCTACATCCTCCCAGCTCTGACAATACATATCTCCCCTCAACCTTACACAGCAGGGAGCTTTGCTCCAAGACGGGAAGTGGACTTAGCCGTGGTCAGAACGGGTAAATGGGGAGGTGGGTGAGGGATGAGTTAAATGGATGATGGGCATTAAAGAAGGCACCTGTTATGATCAATAGTAGGTGTTGTATAGAAATGATGAATGACTAAATTCTACTCCTGCAATCAATATTACGCTATATGTTAATTAACTAGAATTTAAATAAAATCTGGAAAAAAAAAGTTGGTAAAGGGAATTGGAATCAAGGACTATCTTACTTCATAGTCTATAATCTTTATAGTATAGATACAGTATATAATATACGGTTTACCTGTAACCTAATATGAATAGATCACAGAGAATTATCTATTGTGTGTGTGGGCTCCAGCTCCTCCTTTCTTGGATTACGGGATAATATTTGATTTTGCCGAGTAGACTCAAATTGTACATTTTTAGGAAAGACAGTTGACGCTGCCATAAGTCTCTTCCAGTTATAAATTTTGTAATAAATAAACCAAGAAAAATTTATCAACATGTAATTCCATGTTGAAGGTTGTTATATTTTGCCCAAATATATCATTTAAGTATATTGCTTAATTTTTTAACTTACCATTTATTTGTCACATATTCTGGCCAACAGAATCTTCAAAAGAAATATTTGAAACATATTTTATCTGATTTTCTTCCATCTCAAGCATTTTATGTATTGTGGAATAAGCAACCATTCTACACTTTTTATCTAAAGTCAAAACGGAAATCCTCCCTTAAATTTGACTGATTACATTTCAAACAGTTTCATACACGATTGTATATATTTCTGAAATCAAACAAAAATACCTTGTGCTAGCTAATTTCCCTTAGTGTACATACAGAAACCAAAATTTACAACATACACTTACTCAAGAAAGTTAAAACAATTAATTATATAATATATAATTATTTAGTCAAGGAAAAAAAATTAAATATACAATCATTCTAGTAAAATATATAGATAAAATACATAGTCACTCCAATATGAATTTAAAAAGTTCTCTAGTGAGAAACAAAAAAATTTAAAAAGTCAAATTTGAAGTCTGAGTCTAGTGCTTTTTTCAGGGAGGCTTCTTATTCCATCAACTGCTAAATTTGTCCTTTTATCTATGTTGGAGGTTAAATTAAAAAATTTAAATATTTTTCTTAATAAAATATTTTCTATTTTTAAGCTCAGAGTCTTCTAGTGCTAATATATAACCCTTGGGTTATCTCTATGGCTATATGGCAGCTTTGTACAAACGATTCCTGCAGGACATGGTCTTCTGTCTTTAGTTACTCAATATTTGGAGAAGGCTTCTTCTGTTCATCTTCTAATAACAGGCCCAGTCAAGCCAGTTGGCATCATAGTGGCTTTGGGTCTAAAGTGAGCAGAGTTCCAAGCAGCTGCATAGACTATTCTTTCTTTCCTAAGGAAATAAATAATTACATTATTTAAGTAAAATTTTTCTAGATACATAGAGTTATTTTTAGGTGACATAGACAAATAATTTTTCTTGATAATTATAAAAACAACTAAAAAGAGAACAAATAAATTTATGGGAAATCCTACCATTCCTATCAATGGTAGGATTTATAAAAGAATTTTTAAATTGTTTCTCTAGGTGATAAATAGCATACACTCATGGCCCTGAGCCAAGCTAAGGATGCATTTATGTAAAAATAAGACAAGAATCACCATGAACTCCCCTTCTAGGACTTGTCTTATGTCACAGCCTTTTTCTCTAGAGGGCCCTCTGTGTTTCAGTTTCTGGGTTCAGAACTTCTCCAAAAATAGAATTAAGATTATTCCAACTCATTGTCAATTTCTCTCCAGACTTCTAACTAGAGTACATTGTAATACAAAAGAAAATCAGTGAACACAATGAACACATGGTTCTAATAACAAAAAACCTAAAAGACATCATACAATAGCAAGAACATATATGAATATCTCATTTTGCTAATTAACCAGGTTTCAGAAAGATTCACTATTAGGTCTTTAAATGTAGGTTTAGAGCACTACATTAACCTGTTCAAAAAAAGTAACAAGATCAGCTTTTTAAAAAGTAATTTTGAGACTTTAGGAACTTTTAGAAGATAGTCTAGGGGAAAAATAAAAAGAAAGCAATCATAATATAATTAAATAAATTCTAGTGTGAAATGCAATAGACTACTAGGAAATTGTGAAAAGTGAGGTAGTTCTACATGTCTTGACACAGAATGATATTCGTAATATATTGTGAATATCATATATTCATAGATGAGGAGGAGAATATATATGAATATCATATATTCATATATTCAGAGGAGAGGGAGCGCCTAGGAGGCTCAGTGAGTAAAAGAAGTTAAGTTACAGAAAAGTATGTTTTGTGTGAATGCCTCTCCTTCAATGTCCCAGACTAAGACCTTGAAATTCTCCTTGACTCTTCTTCCTTTATTTCACACTCTGCTTCCAATTCTTCAGGACATCTTTTTGGTTCTACTTTCAGAATGTGACACCATCTCTCCCATGTCATAGGCTCACAGGAGCCTCTCCCTTTGCTCTTACCTGTGCCTCCTTTCAGTCTGTTCTCAATATAGCAGAGTAATTTTTTTTTTTTTTTAGATTTTATATACTTATTTATTTGACAGTGAGAGAGGGAACACAAGCAGAGGGAGTGGGAGAGGAAGAAGCAGGCTCCCCAACAAGCAGGGAGCCCGATGCGGGGCTTGATCCCAGGACCCCGAGACCATGACCCGAGCCAAAGGCAGAGACTTAACCCACTGAGCCGCCCAGGCGCCCCTCTCCTCTGCTTCTTACTCCATGCCTCTTCTGACCCATTAGTTTCCTTGCTAGCCCAGGAACATACCAGGCTTTCCACCTTAAGGCTTTCTCATGCCTCTGGAATGACTTCCTCCAGAATTTCCCATGGCTGACGTACTTTCTTAAGTCTTTTCTCAAGTGTCATCTTCTCAATGAGACCTACTCCAACCACTTTGTTTAAAATTGCAAACCACATTCCCAGCTTCATCTCTAGCTCTCTCCAGTCCCCTTACCCTCTTCTCTCTGTTCTCTTTATTCTTTTTTTGGTAAGTTTTTGCATTTCCTAATATACTATTTGCTGTTTGTTATAGTTATTATTTATTGTTTGTTTCACTCTAAAAAAAGTAAGAGGATGGTTCTCTGTTCCCTTTACTCCTATATTTCAAGTACCTACAACAGTGCCTGTCATATAGAATGTACTTAATAAATATTTGTGGAAAAAAGTTGTTTTTTAAAAATAACATAGAACCTAGTCTTAAGGAATGCATATCAACTGTTAGTGAAGATTATGACTCAAAAATATGGACAGTGGGTAGAATTTTTACCCTTTACCTTCTAAATACCTTAATGTTAGGATTTTTTTTTAACAGCACTACTTTTATAATAACAATCCATATCTAGAAACAAAAAGGGGAAAAAATCGTCCTTTAATCTACTAACACATTCAGTACTGATTTTTCCTCTTCAATAAAATGGACATGAAATTAAATTTGGATTAAATTACCTTTGCAGGGGCACCTAGGAGGCTCAGTCAGTTAAGTGTCTGTCTTTAGCTCAGGTCATGATCTCGGGGTCCTGGGACTGAGCCCCACATCAGGCTTCTTGCTCAGCAGGGTATCTGCTTCTCCCTCTGCCTTTTCCACCTACTCTGTGTGCCTTTCTCTGTCTCTTTCTCTCGCAAAAATAAAAATCCTTTTAGAAAATAAATAAAAATTAAATACCTTTGCAGTTACATCTTTTTGGGAACTTGACTCTCATATACTGTTCTAAATTTCTTTTTATTATGAAGAAAAGATTCTTAATGTATGTGTAACTATGAGTTACTCAGAGTAGTTAAAATCCAGACTGGAATTTTTAGTGTCACTCACCATTAAGACTGCATTTACTCATAATTTATGATGACGCTATGCTTCAGAAGAAGTAGAAAAAACCCACGAAATGATACTTCGATGTGGTATGACTTGAAAGACCTGGAGGTCTGTGTGGACACAGATACATGATAGTCACATATGTATCTCTTTTTTAAAATTAAAAAAAAAATTTTTTTCTATGTGTAAAACCCATCAGACTGTGGGTATTACCCATGATTCTTTTCCTAAAAGAATCTGCCTTAAATGTAGGGATAAAAAATTAATAAATTAAAGATTTCATAAGGGTCAACCTTTGGCAAAGTATGTTTTTCTTGGTGGGTCGTAGTCATCATATCTCAAATAAGCGGAAGTAAGATTTTCTGCAAGACGACTGCTAGGATTTACCACCTTTTCGAGGAAGATGAACACTGAAAAGTAACAGAACTACATTTCATTCTGATCAAATGGGAAACTGTTTTCGAGGACGGTCTTGAAACAATGGCTCAAAAAGAGATTAATTGTACAGGGTAAGGAGAAGATGCTATAGGGAATTTAACAGGGAGAGTGGAGTGGCAGAGAGGGAGAGGTAGGTGGGCGGGGCCGTGAGAGGGGCAGTCATGGGGGTTCGGAGCTGCTTGAAGGACCCAAAGCACATCTTGGATTCTGTCCCTACCGATAGCCAACAGAACTGCACCTTTTCCACGCAACATTTTTCACTTAGCAAAATTTCACTGAGC
This sequence comes from Mustela erminea, assembly GCF_009829155.1. NCBI lineage: Eukaryota > Metazoa > Chordata > Mammalia > Carnivora > Mustelidae > Mustela > Mustela erminea. The sequence continues at coordinate 67,248,307 of NC_045629.1, forward strand.
AGGTACAGTGTAACAAGCACTGTGGTTGGCCGAAGAGTACATTCATAGAAGATTAGGACCCAGCATGTGCCTTTGAAAGGGACTGCATTGGAAATTCAATGAGGTCAAGTGTCTGTTGCTTCCTGCCCCAGAGCAGCCCTTGTCAAGCTCACTTGGAGCTTTTCTTTCATTTCCTGAAGGGACTCCGCCGGTCCCAAAGCTGCCAGGAGCATACAGCAGTTTACACAATCTGACTCCGGGCTGCTGGAGCAGCTCACGTGCCCAGCTGCTTGGACGATGACATGGAAGGCAGCTGTGCAAGCCCACAGGCTTTGCCTGGCCACCCAGGAGCTCTCCCCAGAGGGGAGAAGCCGGAGCTACAGCCCACCTGGCTACTATGGGACACTGAGAGGTCAAGCTGGGAAGGGCCTGGAGTCTGCAAACCAGCGCCTTCACTGCTGAATAGTGCAGAAGAGGTTGGGGGGGGGCATCCTGGGGCCCAAATAAACTGTGTTCCATCCTTGCTTTCCATGGTTTGGCATGGGGAGGAAAGTAAGAGATGGGTTCTGGCAAATATAAAGCTTAATTCAAGTAGAATCTATAGCTGTAGCTTAACATCTGTGTGACTCTGAGTGAGGTACTTCACTTCTCCGGAGTTCAGTGGCGTCATCTGTAAAGTAGGCAGAATAATAAAACCAACCTCAAGGTTATCATGAAGAGTGAAGGAGGAAGTACATGTCAAGTAATTACTGTATTTCCTAGAATGTAGTAAAGGTCAATGTTCTTGACCTGCTTGATACTTGTTATTACCTTTTTAAAAATTTTATTTTTTTCTAATTGAAAAAAATTTTTTTTTATTTATTTGAGAGAGAGCGAGCTGATGTGGGACTTGATCCCAAGATCCTGGGATCATGACCTGAGCCAAAGGCAGATGCTTAACTGACTGAGTCACTCAGGCTCCCTTAACTTGTTTTTTTTTTTTAAATTTGCCAGTTTCTAGACCTACTTTCCTCATCCTCCTGATCTGTCCTCATATCTGTGAACCAACTCTTTCTTGCCATTTTACAGGACCCTGAAGATTATGGAGGTGGGACGGATACTGCTCCTTCACTCTAAGAGCGCTGAAAACTTCAAGGAAAGAAGAACGTCACCCAACACTCATGTGTTCCCACTGTGTGTCAGGATAGGAAAGGGCGTCATATGCAAACTTACCCAATGCTCACAGCAACATCAAACGTAGCTAAATATTATTGCCAGTTCATAGGTTAGGAACCTGAGCCCAGTGCTCAGCTAGTATGTGGTGAAGCAGTGTACAGTACAGGTTTCCAAGCCAAAAAGACCTAGAATAAAATCTCAGCTGTCCTCTCAGTATTATGTTACCCAGCGTGACCTTTTGAGGTACTCAAAGCTGCTCATTATTTTGCTGTAAAATGGGAATAATAGCTAGTCCATTGGGTTTTTCTAAAGATTAAATGGAATCAAATACCCAGTATTAAACCCAGTTTCCAACACACCAATGGCACTAAGTAACATTATGATTATGTTGTGAAAATTGACATTTGAATGTAGGTCTGACTCCAAAACTCTAAACCATACTCTCTTATTATAATAAGTTATAAGGAAATGAGCTAATGGAACATTTACTTAAAGAAAAGCTTTAAAAGTCAGTTTTACGTAGGAGTTCTTTCTGCAATTTAAGTGTGTCTTTGTGTGTGTGTGTGTTTAACACTCCACTGTAACTATTCTACAGTGTGTTTTTGCTTTTTAAACTCAATTTTCAATTTTGACAAGGGGAAAAAGAGATGTTTGCGTTCTCCGGGTTGGTGGAACACTGCTCCACAGGCCATCAAGAAAACCCAGGCGAAAGCTGGACCCCGCTGTAGGTTCCTCCTCTCTGTAGGAGGACTGAGAAGAGGATCAGTACAGGGGAAGCAACATCCTTTAAGTAACCGACACAGAAGTTGCTAACAACACATCCACTGACATTCCGTGGCCTCTGTCAGCTGCCAAGCAGGCTGAGCAACATAATTTCTCGCTAGACAGTCATAGGCCCAGATACAACACTTATCTATGCAGGACAGTTTGAGAGGAGAGAAAAAGTAATTATGAATGGGGAAAGGTAATCCTGATTCTAAATTCCAGATAATTTATCATGCATCACCATGGAATTTGGTTGGTTTTCCTTTTATATGCAATTGAATGACTTGACTGTCAAGGTTACGGACTTGGCAATTGGTGACGTCTTTGGGGCACCACTTTTAGACCCAGCTTAAATAGAATCCTCTGGAACACATCTTTTATTATTGCAGATACAACTATTTTGCCTCTCCTCTATTTTTATCCATCATTAATGTTTTATTTCATAAGATATTTATATGCCTATCTCCCTTCCTAGATGATCTTCTCCACATAGGTAAGAAGTACTGTCTTATATATCTTTATATCTCAAGGGCCAAGCAATGAATCTGCATAGATTAAAAGATTAATATTGAATCCATGAATAAGTGAGCTGAAATATATAACATATAAATATATTTACATACATATTTATATAAAACTGTGTAATATATATATTTCTTAAGTGGTGGTTGAGTTGATTCATTTACGGAGTATATTTTATGGGATGTTGTTAGATGATGACGAGTGATGACGGAAAAACAGATTACCTCCCCCCATATGCATGTTAAATATATTCAAATTTACTTATTCCCATCCTAGCTATATTCTTGATTCCCTGAGGTATATAAAAGCACCAAGTTATTTAAAAAGCAAATAGCAGTGCCTGGGCAACTTCAAGGTCAGGATACATAGTTGTTTATGATATAAAATGTTTAATAAAAGGCACTTCCTCTCTTGGATCTCTGTTGCATTTGTCTTCATTCCCAGCTGAATCTTCCGAAAGGTTTGCAATTCAAGTAAAGTTTACAGGAAGCTTCTTACCTTCCTGAAGCAGTTTATGAGAACTTAAAAGAGGTTTCTCCCCACTCCCAGCAAAATAAGCTTGTCTGTTGATTTATTGCACTTTCCTCTCTTTTCCCGAAGTCTCAATCTCCTAAACACACACACACACACACACACACACACACACACACAGAGCTTTGCCTGTTTTTAATTTTCATTTCCCTGGCAGGCTGTATTGCTTTTTCTTTCCTTTCATTTTTCAGAAATGCTCTCCCCCATTCCCCCTCCCCCTCCAGTCCCCACTGGTTTGAGCTTCTTTGTCCCAAAGTTCTGCCTTTGTTTCCTCAGCTACAGTGCAATGAAATGTCTTTCTCTAAACGTTCTGACCCCAAACCAAACGATTTTCAGGATGAGTTCTCATGTTCCTCTTGTGTAATATCATATTATAGATGTAGGGAAATTGATACATTGCAACTTGTTTGTAATAACTTGCATGTTTAACAAATATAGCCAAGAGTACTTAGAATGTCTTTAACGGTTTCAGAGGGGACATAGCGAGCACATAAAATCTGTTGGCTGTTTGTAAATCTAGCAAAATTCTTAGATTCGGTGAATGCTACTTATATCTATCTTAAAGTAAACTTAGTCATATTTATTCTTAACTAAACTACTTTCCGATCCAATATAAGCCATTCAGCAAATAGCCTTCCCCAAATGAGACTGCTACATCGATAAAGTTCGGTAAAATGTTCTGTGTGTCTATATAGCACATCTCCATTTTGCTATGTGTGTGTACCCAGACATCATATGTGTCTGAACTTTCAGGTCTTTGTTGTTCCTTATTACCTGTTTATCTGTTACTGGAACCTGAAAGTTTCTGAACAACATAGATACTTGATAACTGTTTGTTGAATAAAAACATTTTTTTTACTCCCTAAATCAAGCATCTGCTCTGTGCCCAGCATTGTATCAAGGACTACCAAACAGGAGTGAATGAAGCACAGCCTTCACTCTCAAGGTGTTCACAGTCTAATTGAGAAGAGAGAGACAACTGGAATCATTGTGATAAATTGCCTGATAAGTGTGTTAAAGGAAACATATCCTAGACTTAATTGAGGTAGGCATGCATCTAGATTGGGGTAGTAAATGTTTAAAAAGACAAATAGTAGTTTTCCAGGCAAAGAAAATGAGCATAGAGTTGCAGATAAAACACATATCTGGAAGCCTAAACACTGTACAAAAATGTAAACAATGTATTTTTCAAAAGTCATTAAAATTATTATAAATATGAAATACCCATACCCTTGTGATAATTGCCGTTTACTTTATTGAAGTGACTGGCGTGTTGAAGGTGGTGTGACTCACTGGGCCGCAAATTAATGCCCGGGGTGACGCCATAGTTTTTACTGCAGAAATAAAGACTTCGGTGCTTCTGATAGCCCTCAGAAGCTGTGCCCTTCCTGCAGCTGGCGTGTGAATGTACAGAATTCACATGGTATCGTGCTACAGAATGAAGATGCTTATAAAAATCTGTGGCTGGTTATCTCCCTGTATGCAAAGGCTACCCACATTGAAGTCAGACAATCCCAGCAAAGATAATGAGCATTTATCAAGGAAGTAAGTGTGGGTAAGTACTTCAAAGTCACTGAGATCCAGGGTCCTCCAAGTTGAGAGAAGGTCAAGAGTAATTGCTTAGCACGAGGATTACATGAGATTAGACTATCTCTGTCAGAGTTCTTCAGAAAAACAGAACCAATAGAATGTGTATATATATATATACACGAAGAGATTTATTTTAAGAAGTTGGCTCACATGACCACAGAGGCTTAATGAGTTCTCACATCAGCAGGGTGAATTTACAAGGTGAAGACCAGCGAAGCTGGTGATATAGTGCATTCTAAGTCAGAAGGCCTGAGAGCCAGAAAAACCAGTGGTGTGGTTCTAATTCAAATGCTGGTCGTATGAGACCAAAGAAGACCCAGTGTTTCAATTCAAATCTGAAGGTAGGAAAAATTGATTGAAAAAATTGAAGTCCTTCTGCACTTCTCTCCTTCTCAGGGAGAATCATCCATTGTGCTCTGTTCAGGCCTTCAACTTCCTGGATAGGCCCAGCCACATTAGTCGGGGGAGATCTGTTTTACTCAGTCTATAGGTTTAAATGTTAATCTCCTCCAAAACACACTCAGCCAAACACCCAGAATAATGTTTGACCAAGTATCTGGGCACCCCGGGGCCCGTTAAAGTTGGCATGTAAAATTAACCATCACGATATCTAAAGTTCCTTGCACAATGATTGAAATAGGGCCTCATAAAAGTTTTAAATAAATGAAGGAATAAATGAAACCATGTGAAAAATGAGGACAAATGGCTTTCTTCATTTGTTTGGTAGGGAACAGGAAAAAATTGGCACCATATAATTGTTTCTGGAGAAGCTAAGTGTCACTTTGGGAGAACGAGATAGAAGAGTGAGGAGGAACCGATTTCAGGAATTTACTATAAAATACAGAGTATTGACATAGTTTTCACAGGAGTGAATATGGCCCACAATCAACCATAGCAAACCACAGAATGAGAAAATCAGCTTGTGGCCAACCCAAAGGACAACTTTCTAACCACAAGCTGGGATGCCTGATGAGCCATAATTCTAGTGGTAATCCAACATGGAAATGAAAGGAAAAATCTTGTGCTTGATGCTGTATCTATCAGTGGATTCTATATCCAACAACTCCTCTAAGACAACAGATAAAGGCAATGAAACCACAAAGCATGGTTATGACTTAATTTTTCCCACAGAAATAAATGAACTCCTAATGGAGTGGACTCCTAATGGGAGAGAAGCTATAGATATGAACGTGGCCTGGGGTATGTCTTTCAACAGATCCTAGCATTTGGACTTGAATATTTCTGAGTACTTTACACTTACTCAATGGCTGTTAGTGCCAAGCCTTCGGCTGACTGCTATCACTTATGTTGCATTCATATAAAACCACGGTAAGACATATGCAGGTATCCATCTGACAAATGAGGATCCTGGACCTTCCATTAACCTTGGGAAGGTTAATGTCACATATCTGGACAACAGTGGGTCTGGGATTTCAGCTCAAGTCCTTTAATTCCAAAGTCAGACTATTTAATAATCTTGGGTATTCTTAATGATGGACCCTTTTGCTCTTGCATGAAGCAGGAGAAATTAAAATTATATTTTAGAAATTCTTTGAAGATTATATAAGCTTCCGTAAGCTACAAGAAATCTAGCCTCCTAGATAGTTGGGTAGAATTAAATTTGTCAATATTTTATCATTTGAATGTACAGCAAAGTAGAAAAATCTTGCATAAAGAAAGTAACACTATGCCCAGTTGTACCATCTCTCATGGCGAGAGGGGAAATTTAGTATTTGTTCAGTTATGGTAGGAAGGATGAAAAATAACTATATCCTTACTATGTCCTTAAGGTTCATCATTAAAGTTATGCTACATGTGTATGGTGGTACTCTTCAGTGGGGAAGAACATGGCCTTTGAGTACCATTCTAGAACAAGGAAGAGTAGAGAGACATGAAAACTAAATCTTTAGATCCTGGATTGAGGAAATATGTCTACAAAGACTATTACTGGAATAATTGTTTTCAACAAAAATAAAAGTCAGTACATTTTTAACAACTGATGAGCCTAGGCAAACAGTATATTCTTGCCTCACTCTTGCAATTTTTTGATTAGTTTAAATTTTACCAAAACAAAAATTTGGGAGATAAAAGCAAAAATAAAATAAAGTAAAATATCTCCTTTCTAAAAAAATAGCATGGGTTTTGTAGCTGGATAGACTTGGTTTGGATATCAGCTCTGCCATTCACTATTAGATATGGGGCTTTGAGAGGGGTACTCAATCCTTCCAAGCTTCAATAATTTCATCAATAAAATAGAATAAAAGAAACTAACCATGAAAACATATTGAGAAAATAAATAAAATATTTTATGTAACATGCTTAGTAGAATTCAGTATATACTAAAAGTAAAACATTTTATGATGATTATTGTAAAAATTACAATTTCCTAGATGAGTTCAATTTGCCTGTATTGTCAGAGCAATTGCTGTAATCTGGGCCCCCCCCCCCCCCCGCCACCGCCCTTCCACCCCACCCGTGCCCCCGCGGGATTCCTGTCTCAGAATTACTGCAGAAAGATTTTGCTGCATCTGGTCTTCTTAAAACATCAACTTTGATCTCAGAAACTGTCAAGGTATATTATATATCACTTTTTAGATAATTGTATATCTCTTTGGGAAAAGCCACTGGGTTATTTTTATAAGGCTAATAATAAAAACTTCTAGAAAGAGTGAACAACCCTGTTTTACAGATTCCAGTCTTTTCCCTAGCAGTGTTTTGTCAAAACAAGGTCTTTTCCCACAGGAAAATCTGTCAGAAAACCCAGCCTCTCCCCAGCTACTGTTTAATACCATTTTCCTTTCAGCGGGGCCACCAAATAAACCAGAAAACCTACTGTTAACAGAAGATTATAATTGTCTAAGAAATATCCTTGGTGCAAAGAATAGCATTTAACTGTTTGTAATAAAATTACCTTAAGTAATAATAATAATAAATAGCTGACACTCTTTTAGACAATTTAAAGTTACTGTGTGACTGTATTTGTGTAATATTCTTTAAACGACAAAATTATAAAGATGGAGAATAGATCAGTGGTTGCCAGGGCTTAGTGCCAGATGGAGGTGGGGTGGGGGTGGGGGACCTGGGTGCATTGTTTATTAAAGGTCAACTTTATTAAAGGTCAACATGAGGGATCCTTGTGGTCATGGTAATGGAATTGTTCTGCATCTTGAGCATGGTGGTAGATACAGGAACCCACACCTGTGAGTGTAGGCGAAACTCAGACAATCTAAATAAATTTGGTGGATTTACCAGTGTCAGTTTTCTGATTGTGATTTGTGCTACAGTCTTGCAAGGTAAAGAGTATTTTGGATCTCTTTGCATTATTTGTTTCAACTGCATGTGACTTCATATTTTTCTTAAAATAAAAGAGTTTAATTGGGAAAATATTGCTTAATATCTTTTATCTATCTTGATGCGGATGGTAACCTTTTGAGGGACAGGAGAGGTATTTTCCTAGGCCATTTACATACATTTTAATAACGCTTTGATCTTTGACTTCCAGATAGAATCTTCGGCTTTTTAAAAGGCCAGCAGTTAATACAGAACTCCTGACTCCAGCATCCTGAGATAAACAAGTTAGGCAAACATGGTTGTATTAGATCTGTCATTTGATAAATGAGGAAAAACTTCTCCAGGAAGAATAGGAGTAGCTTGAGTGAGTCCAGCGTCTTGAGCGCGCCCAGAGGGAAAATGAAGTCATTGTTATCTGATGTGACACCTAGAGCAGCCTGCCTCGAAAGCCTGCCACCAACGATGACAGTCCATAAAGAGAGTCTGGGATCAATTAAGGAAAAGTGAACTTCTAACCTATGGGAACTGTCACGGGTGAGTCCTGGCCTAGCTGATCTCTGAGTTTCCCGAGGTTAATCACAGCCCTCCACAGCTGACAAGGACCTCCCCTCTTTCCCTACCTTCACTGACTAAACTCTTGCCCTCTGAAACCCAGAGGGGAGAAAGTTCCCTTTTTCCTTATTTCCAGAGGGGTTGGTGGGGGTGGTGGGGAAGAGCTAAGGATAGTCTTGCCTAAGAGTAAACCTCCCTTACCTGGAGCAGGAGCTGGCATGTAGTAGGTGCTCAATGTATTTGTAATAAATATTAATTTGAAATTAGCTTTAAGAGGAGTTCTAGCTCACAGCTCCTACCTATACACCAGAAAAAAAAGGTCAATCATCTATCTGTTAAATGCTATACATCAGACATCATCTTTACATATGTAACTATTAATCATTCCTTTCAAGTATTTTATACAGTAGTTGATATTTTTAACATCTGTTTAATTGATGAGGCCATGGAGGCATAGGGAGATTGAATCCTTCCTGGGTCAAACAGCTGCTCAGTGGCAAAGCTGGATGTAAGTACAGCCAGAGCATTCCCAGTCTCTGTGGTTAGAACACCAGCTTGTCTCGCCCCTGATCATTTATGGGGATTCATTAGGCAGAAGTATGTATTCAAAAGTGAAGGCATCCATTTTGGTTTAGAACTTAACCAAAGTTCTCACATAAAATTTCTAAAAACATTCTAATGGGCTTTTAGTGTTTTTAACACTCGTATGAAATGAAAGATATCAACCTTATTTTATTAAATGAGAAAATGGCATCCATGAGGTTAAGCAGCTTATAATGATAACCCACTTCCTAAGTGTTGAACTCTGTCTCCTGAGTTTTATCTTCCAAACCAGAATCTTGGGATTGCCGTGTGCTGTTCCTTCTTACATTTCAGGGTCAACCTACCTTCCACGAGAATTTTAATTAAGTTTTTTTTTTTTAAAGATTTTATTTATTTATTTGACAGAGAGAGAGATCACAAGTAGGCAGAGAGGCAGGCAGAGAGGAGGAAGCAGGCTCCCTGCAGAGCAGAGAGCCTGATGCGGGGCTCGATTCCAGGACCCTGGGATCATGACCTGAGCTGAAGGCAGAGGCTTTAACCCACTGAGCCACCCAGGCGCCCCTTAATTAAGTTTTAAGGCCGGACTCTGACTAATTAAGCTCATTGAGCTTGTGGAGATACAATATTTGTAATAATATCTGCACTTTCCGTCTTGGTCAGTTGATGTGAAGAAGAGATGAGATAATGCCATGAAAAGTCTTTGTCAGCAGTAAACTAGTAGGCACATTGAAACTGCCACTATGGTTATTACTTTTCAGAATCATTTTTAATTCTATGGCAAATGGGGATCTTGTTGGATTATAATTTGGGGATATTATACACTTAAGTCTGAATTCATTCATTCATTTGCTCAACAAGTGGGCTTTGGGTTCTGAGTATCTATAATACGAGTTGCATTATACCAGAGCCTGTAGAAAATGCAAAGTTATAGTGCCTTGCATAAACATTATCTGTCAAATCGTAGGGCACAGAAACCATGTCTTACCATTATACCCCCATGTCTAACCATAGCCAGCACTCAATAAATGTAGATTAAATGTGGAAAAAATAGAAGGCTCTGTCTTTTTCCTTTAGAAGTTAATGATACAGAAAGATCATGATACAGAAAATAGATACCTAGAGTCAAAACGGACATGTAGATATAGCCTTAAAGAATTGAATGAATAGAAACTTTGTAGGATTATAATTGTCCAGTAGAGTCTGTGAAAGAAGTGGGAATTACCCTAGATGATAAACTTGATATCCTTGGTTAGTCAGGATTTATTTAGAAGAGCGATTTTCAAACTTCATTGTATCAGTAGACCTCTCTGTCCAGAGATTCCGTTCTGGTTCCTTGGACTAGCCTGAGGACAGAGAAACAGTGTTTTTCAGAAGTACTGCAGGCAACATTTATGGTCAGGTAAGTTTCAGGAACACTGACGAAGAAAGATGAAAGCTTTTAAGTTGGGTAAAATCCCTGAAAAAGATGAGAAAGAAGGTTTAGAGAATTATGATGATAGTGTCATCGACCCTCCCTCCCACTGAGCAACAGTAATCTTCCAGAAACTGGCAACATTCGGCAAAGAATCTTTCAAATGTATGTAGGTTTAAGGATGCGGGTTAGTACTAGCACTCATGCTCTTCTATTGGGTTTGACTTGGTCATTAATTAATACTTCATGCAAGTGATTATAAACTTCTGGCAGTGCTCACGCTTACCACCAGCTGTGTCTTCTGCCCCAAATACACACACACACACACACACACACACACACACACACGCACACACATGCACACACCCAAACTAACAGTGTGCCAGGCTGTAGATATTCAAAGTCTTAAGGATGTCACAGTCTCTGTGAAGTAAGACAATTAAATCAATTGCTGTCACTCCAAGTACTCTATAGGGTTATGCAGAGAAATCTGGGGCTTCACAATCTAATACTAATGCATGGCCTTATAAAATCATTTAGCCTTGGTTTTAACCACATCGGAGTAGAAGAACAAATGGATCTAAGAACTAGAAAATTCTATGCAGTGAATGTTTTTAAAAGTGCTAACAGGAAGAGGTTATCTCTAAACAAACTGGAATGTTGTCTCTCAATGTAACAGGTGTTACTTTATCCCCTCTCTACTGTAAACACTGGATTTCTTGGCATCTTTGAAAATAACCACCAATTCTCTGTAGGCAGAAATGTATTCTCTAGAGCTGTTTTTCCAATAACATTTATTTTAACAATAATATGCTTAGTCTGCTGTGAAAATACAACCTCACTGATTAGTCCGCCAGCCCAGTCAAACATTGTTTGGGGTTATAATTGTAGCTATTTAATTCTTGAACAATCTCATAATAGCAGCAAAAGAAGCCGGGTCTGTTTACGCGCAGCAATTTAAAACTTGTTTTCCTCTCTTCATCCTTTTTCCTCTTTAAAAGAGAACTCGGGCTAAGTCTAGCCTGAAGCCCCAGAGTACAATTAAGCCCCCTACAAAAACGAATCAGGGCTAGGAGGCTCCCTTTTGGTTAAAGTAAGGAGCTGTTGCCATGATTTGTTTTAATTTGATAAACAGAGAGAGCTGTTCCGTTCTGAGACCTCTTTCCCCCGACTCAGAAAGGGGGTGTTTCTGTACAGCTGTGGGGAATTACTCACAAGGGGTTTAAACAGTGGAAAAAGAAAACCTCCTCTTTTCTTTTCGGACCCACCCAGCCCACCAAGGTTTACAGACGTAGCCAATGGAAAGATAGATTACAGCTCACTGAAAACTCCCCTTGGAAAACGGAGACCCAGACTCCATCAGGAGAGTTAGTTACCAGATGGGAAGGGCTGGAGTTCATGGCAGGGAGATGGCAAGGCGACATCCTTGGGAGAGACTTTGTTCAGAGACAGCCTGTAGATTAGATACCAACGCAGACACAGCCATAGGGACGGGGGTTGTAGACAAATGTCTGGTGGAGTGAAAATATTGCACTATGGTTCCTGCAGGAACCATTAACCTCCCTCTTGGCCAGTTGCACAAAATTTAGATTTTCTTATATCCTTATTTTGTACAAATGTTAGATAAAGGATAGAAAGGTCTCTTTCAATTTTTTCCCTCAATCATCTCTTTCTATGCATTCTATTTAATCACTTTGATCTGTGCAAAACAAGCAGAGAATTTAACTGAGGAATTTGGTTAAAATACCTCAGAGTAATTTGCTCAGCAACACCTTGAACTGAGTGGTTAAAATTTTTAATAAGTCAATCACCAGCTATGCTGTCATTTTTTTTTTTTCAAATTAAACATCAAGGGTTACTCTTTGTGGGTTATTCTTTTTTTTTTTTTAATTAGTGTATAGTGTATAATTTGTTTCAGGGGTACAAATCTGTGATTCATCAGTCTTACACAGTTCACAGCACTCACTGTAGCGCATACCCTCCCCAGTGTCCATCACCCAGCCACCCTATTCCTCCCACCTCCCTCCCCTCCAGCAACCCTCAGTTTGTTTCCTGAGATAAGAGTCTCTTATAGTTTGTCTCTCTCTCTGGTTTCATCTTGTTTTGTTTTTCCCTCCCTTCCCCTATGATCTTCTGTCTTGTTTCTCAAATTCCTCACATCAGTGAGATCATATGATAATTGACTGACTTATTTCGCTTAGCATAACACCATCTAGTTCCATCCCGATTTGTGGGTTATTCTTTCTTTCTTTTTTTTTTTTTTTTTAAAGATTCTATTTATTTATCAGTGGGAGAGAGGGGGAGAGAGCGAGCACAGGCAGACAGAATGGCAGGCAGAGGCAGAGGGAGGAGCAGGCTCCCCGCCGAGCAAGGAGCCCGATGCGGGACTCGATCCCAGGACGCCGGGATCATGACCTGAGCCGAAGGCAGCTGCCCAACCAACTGAGCCACCCAGGCGTCCCAGTGAGTTATTCTTAAAGGTAGTGAGTGTTGACCCACTTGCTAAGACTTATAGGGAAACATATTTAACCTTATGAGAAGGATGAATTTTGAGCTCTAAAAATATGCAGTATATGCTTTTTCTATTACTTTTCCTTTCTCAGGACTTTGAGAAGTGAGTCAAGAAGAGTTCTGAGACTATCTAATAAACAATAAACATATTATTTTGAAAGTATAGAATCAAATTGTAATGTTTTGTAGCTTACATTTTACCTACTATAGTTTAAAAAGAAGAAAGAAAAGAGAAAACTAGAACATTTCTTGCTTGTTTCTCAGACTGGAATTCACAAAATAATATCTATCATAATATCTTTATGCAGAACTGTAATGGCTATATATTTCTGGAAAAAAGCATTTACAGAAAACTTTCCTACATGCATGGCCTAGTTAAATTGAGCTTTTTTAAATCTTCCTTGAACTATTGAATATAAAAGTAATAAATGACATAACTGAGAACTCCTTAAAATATTAATATGTGTGCTTTAAATAATTTTTCCAAATTGTTGTGAAGATGTGAAAGTAAGGATAAGATTCTTAATTTGTCTCAGTATCTCTGTATCATTAGACTCTTAAAATCTAGTTCCATCCCGATTTGTGGGTTAAATGTCCTTTTTAAAAAAAAATTTATTAAGAAAACCTTACACCCAACATGGGGCTTGAACTCAGGACCTCAAGATCAAAAACTGCATGTTCTACTGACTAAGTCATCCAGGAACCCCGGGACTCAAAATACTCTTAAAAAATCCTCCCTGTCTCACTTGCCTGTTTTTGTAGAGTGACATGAAAAAATGTTCTAAATCAATAATTCTGAATTAATTTCATTCACCATTTCTAAATTTATTTTGAATATTGCAGCCAAATATGGTGATCCAATTTATTAATGGTAAACTCAGGCACTAGGTCATATACACATGTTTGCCATTTTCACCTCTAAAACGATACCAAACGAAGATTGTTAGATTGAATAGCTTTCTTGTTTGAAAATGTCTTTCATGATGAACCTGGATTTTTTTCTTTTGAAATCTAACTTCCAAGAATACCATTATGCCTATTTCACAGGGATTGGTTTTCTTCCTTAGAGTGTATACAGTTGTTAAGCAGAGATAAACTAAAATCAAACATAATCAATAATAATAATGGTAGAAACCCCATAAAGTAGTTAGGATTTTCCAGTCTTTTGTTTATAATGTTAACAAACACTTTATTCATTTAATTCATTTTTTTAAAGGAAAAGATATCATGTATTGATTAGCATGTCTGATATTATTGGGGAAACCCAAAAGTCATCATTACCATGAGATCATTCCAGAGAAAATGTTTGGTTTATGTGAATTAGCCGGTAGCTGGAGCAGAGGAATGCACCTTCATTTTTCTATAAAAAAATCAAAACCTTAACTTTCAGTTTTGGGAGGGCTTTTGCAGTAAGAACTGAATGATTTCAAGACACTATTCTTCCTTTCCTCCACTCTTAGCTTTCTTTCTTCTTGCTTTCCTGATAAACTAGCTTTTATATTTTTAAATGTCATGATTTATTTTATTTTATTTTTAAAAGTTTTTTATTTTTTAAATTGCTTTTTGGTGTACCAAAATTCATTGTTTATGCACCACACCCAGTGCTCCATGCAATACATGCCCTCCATAATACCCACCACCAGGCTTGCCCAAGGATTAAATTTATTTTTATTCCTCTTCCTAAAACATGATGTCTAATTTTTTTTTTTTTAATTTCACCATTGTGAACACCGTTGTATACAACTCTACAGTGTTGTAAGGTTGTATACCCTATCTGGTACACATCAGCTGTTCACGAATATTCATTGAGTGAAAATGAATAAATTAAGTCATATGAATCACAGAAAATGTAAAAAATATCTCCCACCCTCCAGAAGAAGGATCTAGAAGAAGAAAAGTCAGATGTTTGACATGTTGGACCTTCCACCAGTTTCTCAATATTTGTGCAAAAACTGCCCTTGGGTTTGTGAGTGCCCTCAAGCCATTTTTAATCTAGTTGTGTCCCTCTTTGAAGTCCTCTGAGGAGCTGGGCACAGCTAGAAAGGGTAACAGAAGCCAGCCAGATAGAGGTAGCCTTTAAAACACAATTACCCTGGACTCCAGGGGCTTAAAAAAAAAAAAAAAAAAGTCCATTCATGGATAGAAAATGAACATTATTTATCCAAAAGGTTGCAGCTGTTACATTCTCTTGAGAAAACACGAAGACCTCTCCATGCCAGGTTTTTCTCATTGCCTAACTTCAATGATTCAGAGATAAAATCCCAAAATAGGCATTTATAAAGGCAAGGGTGAGAGGAAGAAAGGACTCAGAACTGGGGTTGGTACTCACGGCGGCTCGTTCTCAAACTACAAACCCATAAGCTATTTTTCTTCTAATTTTGCCAGTTTGCCTAGAGGACAGTCCTGTGCCAGCCAAAACAGTCAAAGGCATTTCCCTACAATATATTCTTCTCCGTCTACACGGGTGGTGATTTCCGAAAAACAGAACAACGGAAGCCCTGAATCAAATAACGAAACGAGAAAACTTAAGCCCTCAGATTAAAAAGAAGAAAACAAAAAAGAAAGAGGAGAAAATGTTATTTTCCCAGGAATGTCCACATTTCTGCAGACTCAGTTTTCAAAGTGGATTTTCTTTGAATAGGGCTTGGATTTGCCAACCGGCTATTAGGATATAATACACCACTCACAATTCTCCAAGAAAGGATCTGAAGTTTGTTGTAATTTCCCCACTTTCCCAGAGATGGGTAGAGCCAAGAGAAAGGGGTGAAGGCAAGTAGGCAAACGATTGTGGGAGCAGAAGAAAACTTGCTGGATCCTATCCAGTCATCTTCAAAGGATAACCTCTTCCAAACAGAGCAAACCTTCAGGGTGAGATTATGCAAAGCCCCTGCCTTCCAGCACCCCTGAAAACCTGCCACCCCCTCCATTCAGATTTGAGGATTAAGAAAACTAGGGGAATGAAAGCATCCATTTAGCTCTGGTCCATGTCAAGAATTGTTCTGGGCTGGATCCTATGGCTTTATTGGTGGTGTGATCATCTCCTTTGCCTTTTTTTTTAATAGGGGCAAGGAGGGGGGAGCATCTGCCTTATTTGATAGTTCTGTGTTTATTTTTTCAACAGGGATGCTTAATTGTGTAACTCCTGACTTGATTTGTCTTGCCAAATGATAGAAATCAGAGCTGGAAAAGATCTATTAGGTCATTTTATTCTAACTCCTGCCAGCGAGAATTTCGCTTCTAATATGCAGGATGAACGTCCACCCCTTCCCTTGGGAGATTAGCTTCGACAATCCAATTACCCCACGCTGCCAACACATTTTCCCTGACATTCAATTTGCAATTAGTATCATTGTTTTTCTTAATTCCATTCTCACAAATTAAGTATTTACTTTCTCTTACTGTTTTCAAATTTTACTCCCCCGGTAAGTCCATTTCCTTATTTCTCCCCAAACACACCCATTTGTCTCACTTATTTATTTTTTTTCCTAGAATCTTTCATTCACTTGCTCACGTTTGTTATTCTTTGCACAGCTCTGGATGTCTTTGATACCGAGATAATGAAGGCTTTTATTTTCCCAACTTGGCACATCTCATTAAGAAGCATGTATGCCGTGGAAGTAAACAGAGAATCCAGACACTTCCATTTTTTTCATAAAAGGCAGGCTTCCTCGATATGTTGTTCCTATTTTCCAGAAGTTTCTGGAGGGGCAGTTAGTGGCTTGGGATATGTCAGCAATTTCTAATGTCTCAGCCTTTCATTTGTGTGTGTGTGTGTGTGTGTGTGATGTTTTCTGCTGTGGAAACCCTGGCTCCGATGATCAACTGGGAAAAGGCAGGCAGAGGTAAGAAGGAGGAGGAAAGGACCTCAGAGGCTGAGGAAGCTCAGCCACCCACCAGGAAACCCCAGTCCCTGAGGAGAGAGACCCTTTCCAGGCTGTGGTGAACCACTGTGGGCCAAAGCCGCCCACTGCATGCATGTGGTAGACCTCTCTGCTAGGGAGGCTTTGCCCTACTGGGATTTATGTCCTTATTGCTTAAGGAACTGGCTTTGCTCCTGCTTTTCCCCGTCCCCCTCTTCTGATCCTCTGGCCTTCTTGTGGCCAGCAGATTGCATTGGCCTGTCCAGTTGACCATATAAATGCATTCTCCCCCTCATGACCTCTTTCTTCTCAGTCTGCCGGTCTAAGGGAGGAGCCCCTCTTTCTTGATCCTGCCCTCTGACTAAGTTCTCTCTTGCTGCTCCTCCCTTTCCTGATGAGCCAGTACAGACACCTGCCCCAACTCCACTTTTTCTCTACATCTCCAATTATTTGGTGGTCAGGACTGTCTGTCCACTCAAACGTGCCTCCAGCTTGCTCACAGGCGGTGGCTCTGAGGAAGGCAGCCTGCTTCTAGAGTGCTTTAAGAGATAGTCGACTTTCACAAACATAAGGAAAAAGTTCTTAGAGAGGTCTCAAAGGCCCTGGAAAACTCCTGGCAGGCACCATAGCCCAATGCCATGCCATCTGTCTTTCTGTCACTCTACACAGCCATGTTGGCTTGTCCTTAGTTCTTTTCCTGTGCTAACATGGATGTCTTCTCCACTTAGGGTCGCCCTGTGGTTCCCTCTGCGTGCCGCACGCATCACGTCACAGCTTACATGGGACTTAGAGAGATCATCCCCAAGTACCTTCATCTGGACTGAGTTAGGTCCTACTGTTGTACTTCTGCCTTTAGTCCTATATTTGTGTTGATAGCACTTTGCCGAATGGTGAGCATATTTTTACTTAATTGCTAAGTTATTTGACATTCATGAAACTCAATGATACGTGAAGACAGGTGCATGGATTATTGTTGATTTCTGTTTGTGCCTAGTATATCGTGGGCTCTCTGTTATTTCAACTATGTCACTTCAAACACGGAGGCAAAAAGCAGGGAGTAGAATAAAAGTTGACAAAGTCAATCAGCCCTGTATTGATAACCAATTAATTGTTGTAATTTACATCATTCTGTTATTTTTCTTCAGACTTTTAAACATATGATTTGGCTTACATGAAAAATTGGCATTGTGCAAATCTATGTCAGATATTGTGTTAGTGAAATTTTTTTTAATTTTAGGCGAGAGAGAGAAATTGTACTTTTTTTTTTACTTAAAAAGGGGCTTTTTGGAGAAAATAGGGGGCTTGTATAATTAATGAAAAAATGGAGGATTATGCATGGTGCACAGATAGAAATTAAACGAGCATAGATCTAGGCAGTAGGAACAATGCTTTCATGATGCTTGATGTCACTATACCATTGCTCCTGGACACTGTTGGAATTCCTAGCCACTGTCTTTGGCTTCCACTGGAGGACACCACATTAGCTATCATGAGTGAGGTTCAGCTGATCCACTTGTTTGCAACTGTCTCAGGCTTCAAAGCCCAGGACTAAAAGGCTGCTTGACCAAGTCCTGATCAGCTAACCCAGCCCTGTATTCTGGATCAAAGGATACCCCACCCTCTGCACAGGCATTTTGAGATAGAGAACCTCTCATCATCTCCAACTCTTCATGCAATGAGTTATTTCCCCCAAAAAAGTACGGGAGGTGAATAATGGACATTTGTCCAGCAACAGATCTACCAAACCAGCCAACAGAGAAACCAACAAGCAGCTGCTAAACCTTAGTTATATGCTCAGGATAGGCTGTTTGTAATGCTTTAGGCATTAATCTTGCTTCATGATCATCTCCTATGTTGCTCTCCATATTATTAATTCCAGGTTTTGTGTTTTTTTTTTTTTTTAATCTGCATTTCTAAAATCTCAAAGATATTAGGCTGGTAATTTTGAGGATTTTATTTATTTATTGAGAGAGGAGAGAGAGAGCACAAGCAGGGGAGAGGGAGAAGCAGGCTCCCTGCCAAGAAAGGAGCCCAATCTGGGGTTTAATCCCAGGGCCCCTGGATCGTGACCTGAACTGAGGACAGCCATTTAACCAACTGAGCCACCCAAGCACCCCTATGCTGATAACTTTGAATTATTCTGTAGGTTCCTTTGACAGCACAGGTTGTTGTAATATTGTCTTAGATAGGTTCCCTGAGAGCTAAATCAGAGACCCTAATTCTATTTATTTATTTACTTATTTGAGAGAGACAATGAGAGAGAGAGAGAGCATGAGAAGGAGGAGGGTCAGAGAAAGAAGCAGATTCCCCACCGAGCAGGGAGCCTGATTTGGGACTCAGTCCTGGGACTCCAGGATCAGGACCTGAGCTGAAGGCAGTTGCTTAACCAACTGAGCCACCCAGGTGCCCCTCGGAGACCCTTATTCCTGAAGAGGGGATGTATTGGCAGAAAAGCCCATAAAGAATGGAGTGAAGCAGGGCAGAGAAAGCGGTGACCAAGAAAGTGGTCTCAGATAAAATCTAGCCTTGGCTTGGTCCATAGTGGAAAATCTTTGAATCCTTAGTCACTTAGCTGTGCTATCCTGTTGGAGCCAAGGGGTCACCCTTTGGAAACCCCACCGGTCAGTTATTTGCCTTGAGCTTCCCCCAGGGGGTGGGCATAACTCTTTAGCTGGAACAGCTGACAGTTAGGGGCACACTCTCCAGAAAAGGGGAAATTTACGAGCCATCAGCAGGTGACCCTCAGGGAAGATGAGATTGGGAGATGCTCGCAAATGAAAGGTGGTGGCGGAAGGTTGGGGGGGGTCTGAGAAAGACACCACAGTATGTACTCTAGGTCTCTTCTATCTAGCCTCTGTTGGGTTGATCAGTTTATTGTTTGTGTTTTCAAACACATCAGCCAAAAAAGAACATTATAGAACGTACAACCCTTGCGCTTTTCTTTTTTGATTTTGCCAAGGTGTAAAAATGGCTGTGGCAACATTGTCCCAAACTTCTGGATGAAACAGACTTGATTAAAACACCTGAACATTCTGCCTAAACGACCCCAAACCTATGGACACTTAGAAGAACACACATCAACAATAAACTGATGATTTTATTTTCTCATCCAGCTCTTGAGTGTTATTTTAAGGCATGAGTATGATGAGTTAGAACTGTGGTGCCTTTCTGCATAGACTCAATTAGTCCTTGCATAGAAGCCCTGAAATACTGGAATTGAGATTTATTCTTCAGGAAAAAAAATGAAATCCACGATGGTACTATTATTAATAATAACAACCTCAAAGTTTTCTTTTAAGTCCTCTGCCTACATTAACTCATTTAATTGGCCAAAAATACTCTGTGAAAATCTCAACATTATTACTATCCCGATGTAACCCTTGGACGCACAGATAGGTTCATAACTTCATTAAGGGCACACAGCTAGCAAGTGACAAAGCTGGAATGATTTTTTTCATTACTGCTGGGTGTGTCAAAATGACTTCAGCATTTCCCAAAAGATTGCAGTTCATTTTGACTCTGAATTAGAGGGTCGATAACAGAGTCCTTTGTAAATGTCTCACTTTCAACTCACTTTCAACTTTTCAACTCTGTGCATTGGAATCTCAAAGGGAAGCAACCCTCTACCTTTTGGAGGTGAAGATGACCTACCACTGACAAAGGAAGCTCTAGCCTAGTAGCAGTGCATAGTGCACTGAATCTCCTGAGGGTCCCTCTCTGCTTAACCCTCTCTGCTTACCATTGTGAACAAAGCTGAGTGGCCCATTGAACAAAATTAAGCTAATTAATTGGTCAATCTAGGAAATGAATATTAATTTTATGAATATTAGTAGCTATTGTTTTTAAGAACTTAGCTGATATTATACCAGATACTCTAAATGATGAACAAGCTATTTTACTACTTAGTTTTGGTTTGACTCACACCTTCTCCTCCTTGTTTTGGTCCAAGATCACATTTTCCATATCACAGTTCTGGAAACATCACTAAAACCAGGCCAATTGTATGATGGATTCCATTCACCAGACAATAGCTGAGTGGTCCAAAAATGAGCATGTGACATAAGTGGGAACATATCAACTTTCTTCCCCAGGATTTTTCTAACTGAAGTTGGTTGAAGATAACTTCTCTTTTATTCATTAAATTTATGAGACTATAAGCTCGTGGCTAGCTACAGTTTTGTGTTTAACCCTATGGGCATGGTTAGCTTGAAAGAACACAGCTCCTTGTAAAAAGAGGCAAATACAGAGGCAGAATAATAATCGAATGGTTTGACTCCACAGATTCCATTATGGCATTTTGTTTGTTTTGTTTTGTTTCTGTGGTTTGATTAACTGAAATAATTTTTTCTTGTCTTACTTACACTTCCTGCCTCTTGCAATCCAAGTGTTGTGCATGATACACTTATATTATTACTGACTTATACAGAGACCTCCTGAATTAGGTATTATTATTGTTATTTTACAAATATGAAAAATCAAGGCCCAGGGAACTGATGTCATTGACCCAAGGTTGCACAATTAGCCAATAAGTTGCAGATGTTGGAGTCTAAATTTTCACACTTCAAAAACAGTCGTTAGATGCTAGAACTTTTAAAGAGAACCTTTAATAATAATAATAGAAAAACATAATTGTTTGTCAAACCTAAGAGGTCCTGACATGGACAACAATGTGGATTTTACACATGGGACAATGTGTATATTTTAGCTGTTGTTGGTTGGTTGGTTGGTTGGTTGTTTCATCCAGGATTTTTTGCTAGTTATTCCTTCACCCAAAATAGTTAGTGTTAGTACAAAGTTCAGGAAATGGAATAAAATGAAGTAAATATGAACATTTTAAGATTTTTGAAGGAAATTTTTTTTACCAAGTATGTAATACCATACAATTTTGGATTTGGAGCAAATAAACAAAAATACTAAGTGAAATGCATCCTCTCACATAGTGTTGTTTGCAGATTGGAAAGACTTGGAAAATTTATGGTTATCTACTGATTTTAATGATATAATTAGTCAAAAATATATGTTTTCCAACTATGAAACACCTTACATGCTTTGTTGTGTGACAAAACTGTCTGATAGATATTTTTCATTCTTTTATCATATCTAGAAATGAAGAAACCTATTTTTTAGAATTATAAGATGAGAAAGTAAGAGAGTCTGTTTCATGATGACTTCACACAAATAGAATAAGAATTTCTTAGTATATTTTATCTTCCATTTGTGTCTTTTATTAAAGTTTGTCTGAACAGACTTTATGAATTCTCAAAGACTGTGTCTAAGTTTCACTGTCTCTCAAATGCCCTCAGGTATGAGGTTTCAAGAGTTAGGGATACTTGAAGAACTGGAAAATCAGGGAAATGTGGAGTGGGGAAATTCTAGTCCATTTCTGATCTCATTGACTTACTTTGTAGTTGATATTTCTCCCATTCATTTTTACTATTTGTTGAGCACATAGTACATGCCAGATTTCCAGTCAAACATATGACATATGAAAATAACAGAACAGGATTGACATGTATCAATGTGAGGAAATAATTTTTAGAATTTAAGTAGCTTCCATATCCATCTCTGTATGTGCAGACACACAAAATTGTGCATCTTGATGGTACCACTCTTTGTCTTCTGATTGTTCCAGATTGTCTTCTGATTGGCCTTTTAGTTATGTGAACAAATGACCATGTATAATGGGGGCTTCAGGATGTCTGTAAAAGGACGATTTGTTTGTGGGTCATAGAGTTAAGCTGAAACTGGCTCTGTGGTCCAGTGTCAGAGAAACTTCTCATGGTGGATGAGATGGGGTTCCTCGATTAAAAAGACACCATGATGTGGAGGGAGCCCCTCATGAAGCAAGGGCTATGTGTCCTGGTGGCCTAAATGCAACATGAGGTCAAGGGCAGAGAAGCAAGGTTATTTCCAGTACAGTATGTGATTGTATTTTGAGGAAATTATGAGTGAGTATGACATAAAAGAGTGCCCATGAGAAAGTTCTAGGACAACAACTACAACATGGCGTCTGAGGACAAACATCCATTAGACTGGACAGAACTAATCCTTGGTAGCTACATCATGGGGCTGTAAAGAGGTCATGGATGTTAGTGAACGTATTGGAGTTTTTTTGTGTTTTTTTTATTGTTGTTGTTATTTCCTCTCTGCTTAGGGGACTGGTCGTCTTTGTACAGAGCAGACTATACTGCCCCAGACTTTCATGTAATTTAGAGGATAAGGATGGATTAAGGATGGAAGCCTCAAGAGGAAGAGACGAGGCATCTTACCATTAATGTAGTGTAACCAATGATTTGCTAAAAGTGAAATAAAATAGGAAAGATAATGGATAGAGCTAGAGAGTATAACGCTAAACAAAACAAGTCCAAATACCGTAAGATTTCACTCATAGGTGGAATTTAAGAAACAAAACAAATGAACAAAGGGCAAAGAGAGAAAGAAAGACAAACCAAGAAATAGACTCTTAACTCCAGAGAACACAAGGATGGCTACCAGAGAAGAGGTGGGTGGGTGATGGGTTAAATATGCGATGGGGGGGGGGTGGCTCCTGGGTGGCTCAGTGGGTTAAATATGAGATGGGGATCAAGGAGTGTTCCTGTTGTGATGAGCACCAGGTGACATGTGGAAGTGTTGAATCAAGTACATTGTATGCCTGAAACTAGTATTACATTGTATGTTAACTCCCTGGAATTAAAAACAACAAAAAAAAAAGTAAAAAATAGGGTTGAGGACAACCACAAACTAATAAAATTAGGTTTTACTAGTAACATGTAAATGTCTGTTTATGTGGTTTAGCAGTTAGCTTTCACTTTGCAGTACTACGGGAACAATTTCCAAATCTCAGCGGATTAGAGCAATTAAGTTTTACGTCTCACATTCCATTGTCAGCGCAGGTCAGCTGCAATTCTGCTTCAATCTCTGGCTCAGCACCAGGTATCTTATTCATTCTGAGATACAGACTGAAGGAGCAGTTCCTATTTGGGCGATGGTGATCACACAACAATTCTTAATGTTTCTGCTTATGTTGCACACAAGTCACTTCCACACACAATTCATTTATTGGACAAAAAAAGTTCAGTATGTTCCGTATGTTCTTACCATGGAGAGTCTATGTAGGTCTCCAGAGAAGGGGATGCATAATCTTCTCAAGTGAAAGGCAGCAAATAATGGAACGATGGTATAGCCTTTCGCATGCGGTTCAAGAGAAACAAATACAACCATATCTCCACGGTACAGTTGGATGACCTCAGAACCCTCATGCATGAGCCATCTGATGATGGTTGTCCTAGACATTCCAAATCTCCCCTTGTGGCTGCCAGTGTCCACAGGGGTAAAAGAGAATGTCTATCAGTATGCTTGCCAATGAAGAAGAGGGTTATTGGAATGAGGATTCTTTACCACTGATGCATAATAGTGACTCACAAAGGAAATACTGTGGGCTATCTTCTCTTTAGTCCATCAACACCAACCATTCCAACCAGATGATTGTTTAGAATATTACCCATAAAGGGACATAAAAAAATTCATTGCTGTATCCCCAGCACCTAGCAAAGTACTTGGTACATTGTTCTTGGTGAACACATTTTTGTTAAAATATATTGAATTGTTCTTAACTCTGACTATCAAAGAAAGAAGGACTGTAGAAATTCAGTAACTGACATAAATGAGTATTTTATGTTTGGTGAATAAACAAATAGAGTGGATGGAGATAAAATACCCTTAATTAGCCTACATTTGTTCTGATCATCTAGGTAGATATTCTCCTTGTATTTGTCAATGTTTCAGAGAGTAGTCGCATTATCCAAAGCTGTGACAATTATGAAGAAAAGATGCCAAGGCTTTGAAAATCTCTAAATACTCAAAAAAACTAGCAAAAATTTTTCTTTACAAAATGCTCAGATGGGAAAAAATTAAGAGTCCTTTACACTGTTAATTATTATATATATAATTATATATGTAATATATAATTATATTATTATATGTAATATATAATTATATAATATTATATATTACATATAATAATTATATATATAATAATTACATATAACCATTAACAAAAATGTTCAATTCCATTTCTTTCGAATCATATTTCCATTAAAATAGCCTCATAATCTAAGTAAATTAGCTTTTTACCTTTTGCTAATATTTAATCACTCACTGAATAAGAGGTTTTTTGCATTGGATAGAGCATTTGCTAAAATACTTTCACAAATGTATTTTTTCTAATTTTGGAAAGAGCATTTGTGAACATGTTAGATATTCTAGTTACAATCACCTTTGACACATTCTCTTTAATTTAGATAATACTGCTACTTCTATTCTAAGAAAATCTGGTTAAATCCTTCTCATTTACTCTTTATGTCTATAGGTACTTTGCTTGATTTTTCTTGCTTATTTACTGTCAGAGTCATTTGAGTCTCTTTTTTCACATAGAAAATGATATTTCCCCAACTTCAACAGACCTGTGGTATTAGAAATGAGAATGGAGGAAATAACACATGCAGAAGTAAAGAGCTGTGGCTCAGGGAGACTCTAGCAAAGTGACTCATGCTTGTACATCTGCCTCCCTCCTGACTCACAACTGCTTCACAGGACACCTCATTGAAATTTGTACCCCAATAAAATACTCATTACTTCATGACATATGGGTTACTAGGCAAGAATTGTAATATTTGATGTT
Source organism: Mustela erminea (assembly GCF_009829155.1). NCBI lineage: Eukaryota > Metazoa > Chordata > Mammalia > Carnivora > Mustelidae > Mustela > Mustela erminea. Next base: position 67,273,697 of record NC_045629.1, read on the forward strand.
CCTTCTAGCCAAAGACGCCCGCTATATAGGTATCCTAAAATATTACTAATAATGTGATATTTTGCCTAAAGAACTTCTAGAGAAGACTTTGACATGAATTTTCTCCCTCTCTCTCTCTCTCTCACACACACACACACGCACGAAGCTATGGATCACATGAACTTTAATAGCCACCTGCTTATTCATTCATTTATCACTATTTATCCTTCAGATCTTTAGAATTAGCACCAGATCCTAAAATTCCCACTGAAATGTGCAACCAGCAAATGCCTGAAGATTCGAAACTCCTCCATAGAGCACTTCTCTGTGTCTGGGCTAAAGGAAAGGTATTTCTTCCCAACCTCACAAAAATCACATCACAGAAGTTTCTTTTTGAATGCCCAAACTGCCCTCATTATATCTCCTCTGGCCTTTTTAGTAGTCTAATTAAGACCCCTGATTCTTTGCAAACAGGACCTAGTCTAATTGCTCTCCTCCTCATGTCTTCCTGCCAAGTGTGTGTAATGTATCATTTGGTATTTCACTGGCAGTAGGAAAAGATTCAACCTTGTACCATTCATCTCAGGATACTTAACCCACCTCTTTTGTCCTCATGTATCTTAAGCCAAAGACCTTAAAGTCTAGTCAGAGCAGTAGGAAAGGTAGGTTGGTATTAAGTTCTAAAGGAGAGATTAGTCCGCAGTTGGGTTTGAACATAGGCTTGTAGGTCTAAACTTCTGGGAGGTTTCCAGGAGAAGGGAGTAAAATAGGGCTGCCTAGACAAGGAAACAAGAGCTAGACTGATAGACTTATTTGGACAGTTGAGTTTATTTGAACATGACTGACTTCTCAACAAGCGTTTTCTTCCCCCTGACCACAGGCTCTGACTCCCTGCTGCTTGTTTAGTGGTCCTAAGCTACTGGTGTGCCATCTTCTTTCTTTGTACTATCTTGCCTTGAGCTGGATGACCTGAACTCAGGACACTTTACCCTTGCCCTCTCTGAAAATTGTAGTTTCATCTATGGGACAGGCATTTTATGCTTTGTGAGTGTCTGAAGTTCTCCAGAAACCGGGGAGATCCAGGGAAAAGAGCATACAGACTGCTCAGACAACGAGGCATCATAAGGCAGCAGCCTTCTTCTGTTTTAAATGGTAGCATCCCCAGAGAAAAGCATCAGATATGATGGGTGGGATGGGTAGATTACAGAAGAAAGGGTGAATGAGATAAGGTTCCCTAAGGAGAGCTCAGTAATCTTAGGTATGGAGAGGCGCTGCTGATGTTGAAGATGTTGGCTGCAGGGAAAGGGTTAATAGTAAAGCAAGAGGTCTGCACTCCGGAGAGACAGTCTGGGATCTTAGACTAAAAATAATTATTCTGTAATGTCATCAATGTGAGTGCAGCATCTTTATGCGTCTGTGCTGATGGTGTTTACGGAGTAGAATTATATCATCTTCTATTGGCGATTATCTCAGAATCCATCCGGTTCAATTTCTTTCTTTCTTTCTTTTTTTTTTTTTTAAAGATTTTATTTATTCATTTGACAGACAGAGATCACAAGTAGCAGAGAGGCAGGCAGAGAGAGAGGGGGAAGCAGCATCCGGTTCAATTTCTGATCAATGCAGAAATCACCCCCCCACCCCCGACACACACACACGGGAATCTTAAGACACTCTCCTTCCTCTTTTCTTCAACATCTCTAGCGACTGACAACTTTTTGGAGTACCATTTCTCATCTCAGGTTATGCTTGGTGTGAAAATGGTCTTTTTTATGTTGTACTAAAAATGACACCTTGGAAAGCATCAACGTGGTGGCTGCCCTTGAGAAGGCTCTCTGTCTCAGTCGTGCTGATTCCAAAGCTGAAGTCTTTCAACTTTGATTTTTATATTTTATGTCTTTTATTCTCAAGCTAAATGATGTGATGAGAAAGCTGGACCATTATTATAGATCTCGAAGTTGTAATACCTTAAAAGGAACCAAAATCAAAACTTTGGTTCATTTGCTTTATATCAATTACAGCAATTAATGGGACCAGCTTATCCACCAGACTGTACCCCCAGAACTAGAGCACATGTATTTTAAAAGTTCCAGTTTCACAAGACCGTGGTTGTGTTTGATTATAGTCGCCATATATTGCTTGTCGATAAGTCATGGTTATTAATTTGTTTATAATTTTATGAAAGAAAGCAGAAAAGATGACTTTATGTCCTGTTCAGTTTGGGATTGGATTCTTTCAAATACTGGGAGGTTCTGGGTGACAGGTGGGGCAGTTCTCTCTATGCAGATGGTTCAAATATTCAGAAGCTCCACATACTTCAGAACAAAATAGCCTTAAACATCAGTAACAACAACAAGGACAGGGACTATTCTTTCTTTTAACCAGAGATCAACTACTGAGCATCTTTGGATCTGAACCTTTTTTGGGTAACTTGCAAGCTGAAAACAATTTGGGTTTTCCTTTCCAGACTGTGTGGTATCAGCCCTCCAGCTGCTCTGTATTGATTAGTAGGACGTATCTGGCAGAATCCTGGCTGTGTCCAGCCCATCGTCACCAATGCTCTGTAGGTTCGCTCTGAGAGTTTCCATGTGGGTTCCAGGGAAGGGCTGGATTGTCAAAGGATCGTAAATATGAGCCTTGGGTGGGGCCCAAGTCTTCCAGATGTGATTCGTTTCATATTTTCAATGTGAATTTAGGGACCTCCCCTCCTTTCTGACGGAGATAACAAGTGTCTTTGGTCCCATTGCATCTCCAGAAAAATGTGGTCATTGGAGCGGGAATGTCTGCAAACAGCTCTGTGGCCCTGCCCGATGGCTAATAGGCATGACACGTTCCCTTCTCTCTGGTTAACCAGACTTCTGTGCCATGCTGGATCACTGAATCTTTTCATATCGAGGATTTGGCTCCATCTTTACCTATCTTTTTATGAGAATAAATGAGAGACTTTTGACTGGTAAGAAAGTTATCAGAGGAAATAAATGATCCAGTGAGTCAATGTGTGTCTGACCAGAGCTTCCTCTTTCGGTTGGCTTCCCTTGCGTCTGACATGCTCAGGCTTACTAGGGGTAGGAAGTAGTTCAAACTGAATTCCTGTGGTCACTCTTTCCATTCTCAGGCAATGGGTCACTCACTGTTCATGGCAATCAGCCAGGCATTTTGCTTCTCTTTCTATGTCACTTAAGTGTAGTCCTTTTAAGGCACATTTCCGACCCAGAGGGGAAAACAGACAATATATAAAGGAATCTTTGGCCACTTGCTAATTGCTATGGTACTAAATTAGTGGGGGACTTGGTGGAATGAGGGGAAAAGTTATTAGGGGTCAGTAGAATTCTGCCTAGTCCTTTGTACAACTAGCTTTATTTCCTTCAAAATATAGTGTATTAAAACTCCAAAAAAATAGAGCTCCCATGAGTGGAAACAGTAGATGAACTGATATCTTCTTCACATATTTCATGTGGAATATTGTTAATATTTAGAAGTATTTTAGTGTATTCAGTTTTTGGATCCAAAGGAATAAATCTGACTTTACTTTTAACAAGCTTTCAATATATACCTCGCAATGACAATATACTTTTTCAAAGCCTATAAGCTAGTTTCAAGTATACTTCTATTGCTTAATAAACAGAGCTCCTCTTTTTGTATAAGTCAGTAGATTTCATCTTTTCTCCTAATCACACCCACTTCTTTCCTCCACCAGCCTATGGGTCATTATGGCCGTGAGTCTCCAACGGAGGTGGCAGCAAAGCAGATACTCCTTAGAAGGATGTGTCAGAAGCATTTGTGTTGGAGTTGGGAAAGATGTTCGTTGCCATATTTTGTATGATCTAGAATGTTCGGAGATGATCAAAATGTTCATTACTAAGGATGTGACTAAGCAGATTACAGGACATCTACAGAATTCTGTAGATTATTTGTACTACTTCTCTACCACTGAAATGATGCTTATAAAGGTGCTTTTAGTGTTACAAAAATAAGGCTAATAATATAAGGCAGGGTATTGAAATCGATATAAATAAAGAAGCTTTCAGGGCGCCTGGGTGGCTCAGTGGGTTAAGCCGCTGCCTTCGGCTCAGGTCATGATCTCAGGGTCCTGGGATCGAGTCCCACATCGGGCTCTCTGCTCAGCAGGGAGCCTGCTTCCCTCTCTCTCTGCCTGCCTCTCCGTCTACTTGTGATTTCTCTCTGTCAAAATAAATAAATAAAAAATCTTTAAAAAAAAAAATAAAATAAAGAAGCTTTCATATTGTCAGTCTGATTGTCACCTAGATAAACACAAAAGAACAGGAATAAAACTGGAAAGAAATGTGCCAGAAATGTTAGCAGTAATTCCTTGTGTTCACTGGGATTATAGATGGCTTTCCACTTCTTTGTGCTTTGCTTTGTCTAATTATCTGCCGTGGGCTGCCATTGTTTTGACAGTGGAATAACACTAACAATGGAATAAAACAAAACAAAAGAGTGCTTGAGGCAGAACGGGAGTTCACATATTCTGTCTAAGTTAAAAAACTAGATATTGGGAGTTCTTTCCCCACTTGGGGTCAACTGGGCCATTCACTGATAACAGGCATCCTTGAGCCCTTATAGCTTCTTGAATTGTTTCCACCACTCCTTTCTATTAAGCTTCTCCTTCAAAGTCAAGTAGGCACAGCTCTGCCTTCAGTTCAATTTACTTTCATTCCTATATATGAGAAGAGCTCTCTTGCTGGAAGGAGGTTTTCAGAAGTCTATGGGTGTCCTTCATGTTCTCACAGTCTCATCTTGAGCTGCTTTTTAGACACTGCCCATTCATTGCATGGGGCAGAATACTTAAAGATGGCTTTGTCTCCTTGTTCCCATTGGTTGGCAGATGCCTCTGAAAAAAGACAGAAAAGCCCATCCACTCTTGGACCGTCAGCTAGCCATTCATGTATTGAAGTCACTGGAGGCTGATGTAATGATAGCAGCCATTCATGTTGGCAGACAAGAGAACTCTGTATGTAGTACAGAAGACTGGGGTGATTTTAACTGGCCATTCCTCACATGGAATCATTGTTGTAGGGCTCTGATTGGCTGGGCATCGACAGATTTTGAAGGGGGTGTGAGGTGGTCTGAGCTAGCACAATGCTTTCAGAGGGTGTCTCCTTCTTCCTTCAGTCTGGTAAGTAAAACTTCAGTTTCTAATTGCATTGGCCTTTGGAAATAAGTAGCCAGAATATGTGGAATATTATGAAAATCAGTCATAAGAAAAAATCTGTCAAGTTGTTGATGAACCATTATGATATTTTTTTTAAGCTCTGAGGTTAATACCCCCAAACTTGTCTTTTTCCCATATAAAATTAAAACCAACATTAAAGAAAAGGCCACTGGCAAAAATGTGAGTCCTGGGCACTGTTTTGTGCCTCAGGATTAAAGGCATACAATGTGGTGATTAAAAACATGCTGACTCTAGAAATTTGGAGCTTAATTAATGAGTTAATGATGGGAATAGAGCTGTTTTTCTTTAGAATTTAAAATTCCAATTATAAGCATTTGTGGTTTTGGAAGTTCATCACAAAGGATCTCAAATAGGTTGTTATTGAATGACTGATTTATAATAACACCTGGGATCTGATGGCTGCCCAAAAAGGTGACAGGAACCTGGGGTTTCATGAATATTTCTACGGGAGATCTTGTAGGCAGACACTGTTTTGTTTTGTTTTTTTTTTTAAAGATAATTTTCCAGAGTTTCATTTAGCAAATCTGTCATCAACAAAGTGCAAAGGAGATTTGAATACCTATTAGACAAAGCATGAATGGTCTCGGGCAGTACCTGTCTGAGAAATTCTCTCAAAGTTAGGAATTTTTTTTTTTAATTTTAATTCCAAAATAGCTAACATACAGTGTTATATTCGTTTTAGGTTCTACAATACAGTGATCCAACAATTCCATACATCACCCACTGCTCATCATAACAAGTGCGCTCCTTAATCCCCATCATCTATTTCACCCATCCCCCCACCCCCGCCCCTCAGGTCACCATCAGTTTGTTCTCTACAGTTAAAAGTTTGTTTCTTGGTTTCTCTCTCTCTCTCTTTCTCTCTTTTTCTCTTTCACTCTTTTTTCTTTCCTCATTTGTTTTGTTTCTTAAATTCTACATAGGAGTGAAATCATATGGAGTTTGTCTTTCTCTGATGGACTTATTTCATGTAGCCTTATGCTCTATAGTCCATCCACGTCATTGCAAATGGCAGGATTTCATTCTTTTCATGGCTGTGCAGTAGTCCATTGGGTATATACACCACATCTTCTTTATCCATTTGTCTGTGGATGGATGCTTGGGCTGCTTCCGTAATTTGGCTATTGTAAATACTGCTATAAACACAGGGTTACATGTATCCCTTTGAATGAGTGTTTTTGTATTTTTTGGGTAAATACCCAGTAGTGTGATTACTAGATGGTAGGGTAGTTCTATTTTTAACTTTTTGAGGAATAACATACTGTTTTCCACTGTGGCTATACTGTTGGCATTCCCACCAGCAGTGCACAAAGTTTCTTTTTTTCACATCCTCGCCAACACTTTTTTCTCACGTTTTTTATTTTAGCCATTCTACGAGATGTGAGGTGAAATTTCATTATAGTTTTTATTTGTGTGTCTCTGGTGATGAGTGATGACAAACATCTTTTCATGTGTCTCTTGGTCACTGCATGTCTTAAAGATGGGGAAATTTCAACATAAATTGTCCAGATATTTTCTAATCTCTATTTGGTAGGCAGTACCTAAACTGAATTAGGACACAATTTTTGAGATTATGTTGATATTTTAAACTTCACTAATCTGTGTTCTTTTCTTTTCCTAAGAGTTGATTTCCTTGTCTTGCCTAAATGAAGTTGGTGATGGAGGTAGCAGATAACCAGGGTTGACTTAAATAACTGGGAAGTCACTTCATCTGCTTCTGCCTTCAAGTGCTACCTTTGGATTCCTATTTCAATCTTTCTGTGGTAAGAAGGAGCAATGGAGGCAATTAAAACAAAAACTGTTAAAAAAAAAAAAAACAGTTGGGGACGCCTGGGTGGCTCAGTGGGTTAAAGCCTCTGCCTTCAGCTCAGGTCATGATCCCAGGGTCCTGGGATCGAGCCCCACATCAGGCTCTCTGCTCAGCGGGAAGCCTGCTTCCCCCCTCTCTCTGCCTGCTTCTCTGCCAACTTGTGATCTCTGTCTGTCAAATAAATAAATAAAATCTTTAAAAAAAAAACAGTTGAAGATAAAAAAGAGAAAGAAAATGGTAATCATTTCCCATTCATTCTTGAAATATATATGCAGAGTTGCGGGGGAGTCTCTATGTCAGGAACTCTTCTGGGTACTTGGTTATTGCATGTATTCAACAAAGCCTGTTACTGCCCCCAGAATGTTTCCAATCCACCAACAAAGATGAACATTCAGATATAAATACGATAACCTAATTAGAGTTTGGATAAAACACAGTACCATGAGGTACATAGTTGTACATTGGTTTTTTAGCTGAAATATACCATGAGGTACATAGTTGTACATGTTTTTTAGCTGAAAATGACAGAAACCCCATTCAAACTGGTTTAAAGGATAAAAGAAAATTCTTTGGTTTACAAACCTAGAAAATCTAAAAGCAGACTGACTGAATCCAGGAGCTCAGATTACATAGCTGGAGCTTAACCTGTATTCACCCTCTGCTGTGGTTACCTCATGGAGAAGATCCAAAACTCTCCTTCCCCAACGCTAATGCCCCAGTTCATATTCTCGCAATTCTGAAGCCCAGCAGAAAGAGGACTTCTTTGTTTCCCATACTTCCAAAATAGAGAATTAAGAATCATTGGTTCTGATTAGCCAAACCTCAGTCAAACACTCATACTTCAAAGTATGAATAGGGTCAGCCTTATCTCATCACTATAGGCTAAGAGTCAGACTATATTTTTCATCAAAGAAAATCAAGACACTATTACCAGAAATGGGAGAAATGGTCATCGTACAGGAAAACCATAACAGCTGTCACCACACAGAGGGCTCAGACACATCAGTTGGGATTTTCTGCCTGCTAATGAAAAAAAAAAAAAAATCTAAGAAATCTTTGCTAATTGCACCTCAGATAAGGGTGCTCAAAGAAGGAGACTACCATTTTGGGCTGAAATATTAGTCATGAAGGAAGATCTGGTGGTGAGAAAATTGTGACCATTTCCCTTTGGGAAGAATCTCCCACCTCATTGTTTATTATTTCTCTAGTATCCATGGTGTCAGGCATTATACAAAACTCCTAGATAGGAGGAAAAGTAAAGTTAGAGTCAGATGTGCTATGGACCCTAGGTAATTAGATTTTAAATTTCTCAGGGAAACATTAAAAAGAGAATGACTCTAAGGAGAAGTATGTCTCTAGACAAATGGGTGTTAAGTAAAAAAAGTATGTTGCAGACTATCCAGTGCAAACAAGTTTAGGGTTAATCAACCACAAATTTTATTTAAAATTTAAAAAATGAGACATCACAGGGAAACATATGATGAGGTCAGATCTGGTGTTAAGAGGACTGCAGAAAAGACAGAAGTCCCTAACTTGTGAAGTTAGTCACATATTCTCAGAGATAGACTCTCTGAGGTTCTACCATTCACCTTTAGCTTACCTTTAATTCAGTTACCTTCCAGTTCAGGTATCAGTTATGACTAAAGCAAGTACATCATCTACATTGACATCACCATTTACAGGTAGTGATCCCTAGAAATAAAATCTGATGCATGCTTGTTGGTTTTTCCTTAGTATCATTTTCTGCCATTCAAGCTCAAATTTCAAGCATCCGTGAAGATGAACCTGTGTAACATCCTGATCTTAACAAATGGACCAAATCTATAATCCGTAATCCTGAGTATCTGCCCAATTTCCCTCCTCTCAATTTCTGCCTTGTTTCTAGTTCTTTCTAAATCTAAACCATGTTCCAAATTCTAGCTGCCTCCCTGAGTAGAATCCTGTCTCTTTAATCCATGACAGATAAGTATACAAAATGGGTTAGTGCCTGGGAATGGATTTCCAAAAATGATCTGGGTGGTAGACAGAATATGATTTCCCCACCCCAACTGGCCAAAGATCTCCATGCCTTCATCTCCAGAAATTGGGACTCTCTTGCTTTACATGATGAAAGGAGCTGTGCAGATACAATTAAGGTTACAGACCTTAAGGGAGGAAGAGTATCCTGGATTACCCCAGTGCATACAGTCTAATCACATGAGCCCTTAAAAGCAGAGAAGTTTCTCTGGTTTGAGCAAAAAAGATGTGGCAGAAGAGGAAGGATGAAGAGATGCAAAAGATGGGGAAATCAGAGAGATTTCAAGTGTGAGAAGGCACCATTGCTGTCTCTAAGTTATAGGGGCTCATCTATGGACTGAAGAGAAGCTTCCAGGAGCAAAAACTGAGCTCCCTCACTTACCAGTGAGTATGGAAATGGTACCTCAGTCTTATAACAGTAAGAAACTGGATTCTGCTGGCAACATGCAGGAGCATGGAGGCAGATTCTTCCTAGGGCTCCCTAACTGGAGTGAAGCAGACTGTCACTTTGATTTCAGTCTTGTGAAACCCAGAACAGAAAGATCAGCCAAGCAGACTTGGACTTCTGATTTGTAGATCTGTGAACTAATAAATTTATGTTGCTTTAAGCACTAAATTAGTTGCATTTTTTTTTCCAGCAGTAGAAAATTAATACAATACAACTTCTAGATAAAGAGGAAACGTATGAATTAGAAGGAGTTGAAATCATGGCAGTCAAAGGAACAGGTTAATTTCAAATGGAAAAGTTTTCTAGTCATGCTCTGTATGGTTCTGACTTTAGACCTATCTTGTTAAAAAACTGAGTAATTGTCCATTAAGGTCCAAGGTACAAGTCAGTATCTAAGGTCCAAGTCAGTATCTAAGATACAGGCATAGTTTGTGATGAGATAAATAGACAATGAAAAGTAATAATTGGAAGATATAAAACTTGCCACATGAGTAATCATCAATCCTACTGGTTTGTGCCTAGTCTTTGAGTTAAAAATAAATCTTTTATAATTTGAAGACAAGTCTCAATTTTTGGAAGGTTCTCTTTAATGTCAAACCTCATCGGATGTGTTGGGGGAAAAATTGGAAATAAGAATTGTTATAAATTAAATAGAAGTAAAGCAATTGACAGATTTTAACATTCTTGTTAGTTGTCTTGCCTCCAAAGAAGTGATCTTCTCTGATGTTTTATGTGTCCTTATGATATGGTAGATGGCTCCCTCATCTGTACTGAGAAGGATGACATGAATAGAATCTCATGATTTTGCAAGCAGTTGTATCCCAGGATGAGCATGAAATAAGCCTGCCAAAAAAAAAAAAAAAAAAAAAAAGATTGTTTTATTTTAACCACTCTCACAGGCACTAGACATTTCTAACTGCAAAGAATGTTTATATTCATGTTGGGCTATTTCCAAGGTTTTATTTGAGCTATCTCTTTTGGATATAGGCCTTCTCCTAGAGAAAGGTATCTCTTTCCTCTTTAAGAAGGAATAAAAATTTGGGGCGCCTGGGTGGCTCAGTGGGTTAAAGCCTCTGCTTTCGGCTCAGATCATGATCCCAGGGTCCTGGGATCGAGCCTCGCATTGGGCTCTCTGCTCAGCAGGGAGCCTGCTTTCCTTCCTCTCTCTCTGCCTGCTGCTCTGCCTACTTGTGATCTCTGTCTGTCAAATAAATTAAAAAAAAAAAAGAAGGAATAAAAATTCTTGCAATTTGGAGAGAAGAAAACCACCCATGAGACTTCCTGCATTTTTAATGATGCATCACAGTCTTCCGCCAACCACCATATCAAGGACCAGAAATGAAAAGAGTGTGTCATGTCTAAGATAAATCAATGGGTAATATTAGCTTCTGGGGAATAACAACCAAAACGTCCAAATTTTGGAAGTCAAGAAAGCTCAGCTACTAAGCTCAAGAGATTTTTTTGGATATGTAGATAATACCAAAGGAGATGGAAAATTTGGAGTTTATTTGGAATATCCTTGATCTGAAAGGGATTTCCTCAAGAGGTTATGACTACGAAGGTATACAGGCAGGCTTTTCTCTTTTCAGACTGTTGACAAATACTCTTCCTCACAGACTGAACATCTAGGAGAAGCTACTCAAGGTGTGACCTATTATCTAAACTTCTGGAAATTCATTTTTTCCCATACAAAGTTATCTTTTAAATTTTATGTACTCAGGGGCATCTGGGTGGCTCAGTTAGGTAAAGTCTCTGCCTTCAGCTCAGGTCATGATCCCGGGGTCCTGGGGTTAAGGACCACATCGGGCTCGCTGCTCCACGGGGATCTTGCTCCCCGCCCCACCCCCTGGCCTGGCTCTCTACCTACTTGTGATCTCTGCCTGTCAAATAAATAAATAAAATCTAAAAAAAAAAAAAAAAAAAGTAAATAAATCTTATATACTCAAATTTATCAAACTTCTCTTTAGGGGAAATCTAGAGTTTGGTCATAATAGACCATTTTTCAGTTTCCTGGTTATAAAGGAAGCCATCCACATACTACTTGAGTGTTTATGTAGCTTTTAGTTTTGCATTCAAATATCTAAACCATTTTGAATTTATTCTGTTATATGGTATGAGAAATAGATACAATTTTAAGTTTGTACTTATGCATAGCCAGTTATCTCCCTGGTTTTTAAAAGTTTTATTTTTCCTTATTGCTTTGACGTATCCTCTTTATCACATACTAAATTTCCGTATGTATTTTTATTCATTCTGGATTTTACGTTCCGTTCATCGGTCTTGTTCTTTATTTGTGTACCAATATCGTACTTTGTGTAGAATAAAGAGGCTTAATGATATGTTTTAATGATCTATAAAGATAAACACTCTTCCCTCATCTTTTCTTATTTTTAAGGGTTTCCTAGCTAATTTCACTTTTTTTTTTCCTTTTAATTCTTTCCACTGATTGTTACAGTCAATTTGTCTTGCTCTAGGGAGACAGCAGAGAGCATTATCATTGAGATCACGTTACATTAAACAATTAACACAAGGAGAATTGACATCTTTATTATACTGAGTCATCCTAAGCAAAAATATGGAATGTTTTCCCATTTATTCAATTTAGCTCTATGTTTTTAAGAGTCTGTGTGTAGGTGTTCTACTCTTCTTTTGAAGTTCAGGCATGTGTCTTATTTCAATTCATTTTATTCTGCTTTTGGAAAATTAAGTTTGCTCCTCCCTTATGTCTTCCATCTGATTATGTTCGTATATATGTAAGTTATTTCTTTTGGCCCATTTGGTACCATACTCTGCTAAACTGTCTTGTTTATAATAGCTATTATATTACATTTTTAAGGTTTTTCCAAGTTTATAATTTTATAATCTGTAAGTAAGAATTGTTTTACCTGTCCTTTGGTCTCTGTTTGCTTTTTAGACTCTAAGCACATTAGCTAATTCCTCCAATACAATTTTATATAACAGAGGAGATCATGGGCATTTTGGGTTTGTTCCATGGTGTCCTGTGCTCTCACATCATGCAGTGAAATGTTGGTTTTCATCCCAACGTAGCTTTGGAGACAGCACGGTGAAACTGGGGGCACACAACCTTTGGAGTCAACCAGCAATGTCTTTGAATGATGCTTTTATCATTTCCTGGCTGTGCGACTGTAAGCAAAGAGTTTAACCTGTATGAGTTTTAGTTTTCCCACCATAAAAGAAGAATGGTTGCTTATGTCTCGCTTTCTGTTATAAACATTAATTGCAATGATCAATGTAATGACCGACGTGCGGTAAGACTCAAAAATGTGGGCTCATTTGTCTTCTGTTTTTCTATTACCTGAGGATGCCTTGCAAATGCAATAAGTATTAGATCCTAGACAAAAGAAACTGCAGCGCTCACAGTCACTGAGAATGGAATACGGGGCAAGTGGAGATCAAACACCCTCCGCTGAAATTTCTGGGGAGCAGGGAGACCGTTGTTTCAAGCCTCCAGCGTGTGTATCCAGTTCAAAAGCTTAGCTCGGGCTCTGTGCAGCGCCCTCTGGTGGTTAGGATATGTTGCTGTCGTTTTGAAAGCCTGGCTCATGAAGCACAATGTTAATAAAAATAGCCGATATTTAGTTATCGCTTGCCATGTTTCAGGCCCTTTGTCAAACAATTTCCATGTATTCTCTGACTTAACTCTAACAAAATCCCATGGAGATACGCATATGTTTGCTCTTTCTGCAAAGGAGGACACTGATACTTACAGAGGTTAATTAACTTAACCCAGATCACATAGCTAATTACTGGGGATGCTGGGATTCCGTATCAGATATGTTTCGTTCTTATCTGCTATATCTACACTTGTAGTTATCTACACTTGTCTAGAATATGAACAAAGCATTGACTTACGAGCACCTTAGAGATCACCCATATTTGACAAATAAATGAAAGCCCAGAAGGAGAAATGCAAGTTAGCTACTGAAAAATCTGAGCTGAATTCCTGGGTCTTCGGACTCTAATTTTTGTTCTTTTGTTTGCACAAAAGCTACCTGGCCTTATTTGATTTAATTTGCCTATCCTGTGATTGTTTGACATTTCCCCAGGATAGTAAGACAGCCCTACCCATCCTTATAAGAAATAAAAAGGAGGTGGTGGTGGTGGTGGTGGTGGTGGTGGTGGTGGTAGTAGTAGATAATCTCTACCAAATTTGACAACTCATTAACTACACTTTATTAAAAAGATTTAATTGCTTGCCTTATATCCTGTTTTCAGCTTTCTTCTTCAGTAGCAAAAATCAATTAGATTCCAATAACAAAGAGTCTTACTGCAGTTGACAAATAATCCTTTTTAGGAGAATTGCCCTCAGTGACTCTCCACAGGCAAAATTTACAGTTCTTTCAGCCACAATTCTTTGCTGCTGTTTCCTCTAACATCGGATGTGACAGGCCTGCCAGGACAAGAAACAGGCTTGCCCTCTGAGGGCATTTTCCCATATAATGAGGTGGCCCTTGCAGAAATCACTCTGCCGGTAGTGACAGGCCACTCTAACTCCTGAGGGCTGACCATACAGCTGCCTATAATTCACCCAGCTGACCAGCATCAGTGCGGGACCAATTTCCTAGGACGCTGTTCTGGTTTTGCAGAGATGTTGTTGCCAAGAGAACTGCAAAACTAGATCCCTTCACCCAAAGTCTCAGGGAAATAATTTTACCTCATCTTGAGGCAGCCTTTTGTCATAACCAGAGCATATAAAAACACTGTGCACTTCTCAGAAGACACCGGCTTCCTCCAGCCGTGGTGTATATTAACATAGAATCTGATTCACCAACCCGGTCAGGATATGGTCTAAATGACTCAAGCTCTAAGCCAACTAGATAACTGTCAAATTCTTTTCCAAGCCCTGGGGTATGTGCTTCCTTGATTTAATCATAAGTTTCCCATTAGTGACCATTGCTCTTAATTTGCTCTGAGCAATAATGTGCTGTAGCTACAGAACCAAAAAATTAGACTCCAAAATTTTGACTCCAGAAATTAGAAAAGCAACAAATCAGTGTCATCAGAAGGGTGAACCAACGTAAGCCACAGATGGCCACTGGTGTTGGTATATGAACTCTATGTCTTATAATTTTGAGGTTAGGTCAAGGACGGTAGTAGAGATCATAGTTCCAGGGAACTTACCTGCATGACTATTAGCCAGACCACATGAGATTCAGAGTGATATTAGAGACTCAGTATCTCATGCACAAAAGGTATGGGAAAATAATTTAGATGATTTTCAATATCTCTTCCAATTCCAGCCTTCTATGAGTCTAGAAATGACTTTGAGGAGATCATCCATTGATCCCTAAGTGAGCAAAGGTAATAAGAAAACCCACACTAGATTAAGAGCTCAGATATCTGTGGTTATCTTGTGCTTATCCTATTCTATGTGCATATAAATTTTGCTTGGATTATATATATAATTTATTTAAATCTATCTATCTATATATATATTTTAAGATTTTATTTATTATTTATTTGACAGACAGAGATCACAAGTAGGCAGAGAGGCAGGCAGGGGGGCGGGGGAGGGGGGAAGCAGGCTCCCCACCGAGCAGAGAACCCGATGCAGGACTCGATCCCAGGACTCTGGGATCATTCACCTGAGCTGAAGGCAGAGGCCCCAACCCACTGAGTCACCCAGGCGCCCCTATATATATATATATATATATATATATATGTGTGTATATATATGTATATATATATATATATTTTTTTAAGATTTTATTTATTTATTTGACAGACAGCGTTTACAAGTAGGCAGAGAGGAAGGCAGAGAGAGAGGAAGGGAAGCAGGCTCACTGCCGAGCAGACAGCCGGATGCGGGGCTTGATCCTAGGACCCTGGGATCATAACCTGAGCCAAAGGCAGAGGCTTTATCCCACTGAGCTACCCAGGTGCCCAAAATCTATATTTTTTGAGAGACCTAATTATGGCATATGAAGAATAGTGGAATCCGCTGAAAGTAGTAATCAAATGAAGAGAAGATACAAGGACTATGTAATGAGTCTTCAAATATAGAAAGGTATAAAAGTCTGCCATGTCCGTGGGATCCATCTCGTTTTACCTGACACTAATAGATATGAGTTTTAAGAAAAAATAATGTCGATGTCACAAACATGCTGCCAGATTGTTGGGAGAGAGAATAGTCTACCTCCCACAGGATATTAAATAGGGAATTCAAGTATCATCCCCCTTGCCATCTTGTGATTTCGTCATTCTAAGAATCCAGTCCTACAATCTCATTTATGAAGTAGGATGCCTAAGTCCTTCTGAGGCCAGCCAAATCGGTTCAGAAGAGCTCATTACTCTTCAAGGATATGTACAAGCCAAACAGATTGGTTATGGTCCTATCTTTGATAGTTTGTAAAGCCTCCTCTAGCTATTCCGCCTTGCAAAGAAAGCAGTTTCCCCCAAGAAAGTCCCCCTTGCAATTAAGTTCCACAGAACATGGGACTTCACAGCCTGCAATCTTTAATTCACTCCTCCTGGGTAGAGTCAAACTTCATCATGCCGCTAAGTGAAGGGATACCTACCACAGTCAGGAAACTAACTGGGAAAGTATATCTGTCAGAACCTCTAGCCACCCAGAAGGAGCTCCAAGAATCTTAATCCTTAGTGAACCATGAAACTCTGGGGCAGGCCGGTTACAGCTGGGGATTTGTTTGCCTATGCAAATTTCCCCATAAATCACCTCATCCTCAGCTCAAAGGCTAAGGCGAAGGCCAAGGTGCTGGTGCAGCACTATCCTTGGGTCACAAAGGCTCAGGATTTATGAGCCCAAACTGGTGCAGACTGGTTCAGTCTTTCATTGAGTTGGGTACTTGAATTCCCATTTTCCAGATGAAGAAACCATGATCTCAAATATAATAGACTTTCCTCCTGCCATCTGGTGCTCTATTTCCTCTCCAACCAATCTGCCGAGATCAGTGACTTCAATTCCTGTTAATGTCTCAAAAGCTAATGATGGTGGGAAGCACCGTGACATTAGGTCAGCGGCTAACCCATCATTGCCTCTGGTCGCTGACTGTGTAGTTATGTATGGCAGTTGCTAAACAGTCAAAAGCATTCCTCCACCCACGTCATCATTTCTGCGTTTCCTTGGTGAGGAGTCACAACATGTGTTTCTTGACAAAATGCTTTCTGTTTTCAGAGAACTTAACGGTTTCTCTCTGCTGGCTCTGAGTAGTAATAACGTTACAAGGCCAGTCGAAGGGATAGGTGATTTGAGCAGGGCTGGGTGTAGTCCAGGGCACGGAAGAGAGAGAAAATGCAGAAGACACTTAACTATAAATCCCAATGGTAACATACAGATCTAAATTTGTCTGGATGTGAATACAAATTTATGGGTGGATTTGGAATTGGAAGATTCGAGTTCTCTCTGTCTGTGAGACGCACACACTTGTTCAACAGGCTTGAGAACACATTTGCCCTCCCGGAGGCTGAGTCTACTTGCGGGGAGAAAATGGATAATATCCTGTGTCCCCCAACACACACACACACACACACACACACACACACACACATACGCACACGGTGCATGTGCAGACTGCATTAAACAAGATAGCATATGGAAAAGTCCTTCTGAAAATTATGAAGTAACATAGGCATAAAGAAAATTATGTGTGCAAGGCTGATGTTGAGGTGGCACTAACACTTGGTTACAAGGAGTCATCTAATTGTACAAGGAGCCACCCTGGGGGCTGGCCCCACCTCCACCTAGGCCCACTGGGGTTCGAATCTTTACCCCATCATTTTCTAGTTATGTGGCACAGAATGATTTATTTAAATTCCCAAAGGCTCATTTTCACCTTCGGTAATGGAGACAATGGTCCCTTCTTGATCTCTGTCCCAGGGTTTTTGCAAGCCAAGGGATGTGAAACCAAATGCTTTGAAACTTGAAACCTATATTATGCCCACAGTTAAAGAAACCTTATTACTATGGAGCCTTAGTCTCCCAGGAAAGGCACAGGACCTCCTGGTCTTCTGGTTGGGGAACTGTGTATTGTGTTGCATGGAACACAGTAGGATGCAGTGATTAAGAGAAGGACCCCAGGGACACATTGCTTGCCTGTGCTCTCTGATCCTACCATTTGCCAGAAGCATGAACCTAGGTGAACATTTTACTACTCTTAGTAAACATTTACTACTATATGCCTCCGTTCTTCTGTCTATTATATTAAGATAAAATGTAAACTCATAGGATGATTTTAAAGATTAGCTGAGCTAATATGTATAAAAAGTTTAGTGACACGCTCAGCACACGGAAAATACTCTCTTTAAGTGCTAGCTGCAGCTTCCCTGGCTCAGCCCAATGTAGACCCCCTTTCTCAGGATCAGCCTGCAAAAAAGATGTATCTCCAGGATAAAGGCAGGGAAAGGCAGGTTCATATTTATCTCTTAGTTGGTCTGCCAGAATTTGCCTCCTCTGAGGACTCAGCTTGGTCTCAGAGATACAGAAGCTTATTGGTGCAGATTTCCCTAAGTCAGATTGGCTGTTCTCAATTCTTGCGTTCTTTGTGGCCTTTTGGGATCCATTAAGGTGGTAGGTCTTTTCTTCATGATTTCACTACTTTGTGAAAATGCGAAAAATCAAGTATGAGACTAAACTCAGCTACACGTATCGACACCTATTGGCAAAGAGCAGAAAGTCCTGTAACTTTTTGTGAAAGGTCAATGGAATCCCAGTTCTCTGTCATTGCAGGTGCGCTAGTAGCATCTTGAGTAAAAGGGTCACCTGACTATATTCTTATTAGGATATGGTCAAATGTCTGGCCGGGGCCCCATGAATTGTCCAAGCCAGACGATAGACAGAATTTCTTAGAAATTAAGTTTATGGTTCTATTCCTACAGGAATAGACATTGGCTGAACAGACTCCTCACACATTACCTTTGCTAAAGAAGAGAGTATGTCTATGGTATTTCTATCCAATCCACATACATTCAACCCCATTAATGTTGCTAATCCTCATTTCTCATATCCATTATACTCTGGTTTCACCAATTAAAACTTCCTTTTAACAATTATGAAGTTAATATAATCTTTGGTCCTGAATAGAGATGAAAAATTGACGCCTTTGTGGTAGCTGCCTCTTAGGTAGATCAAAAGTCTAGGGTGTAAATTCCCAAATCAACTAAGTAATCTACCCTAGAGTAGAAATTAACAATGAACATCCACACATATACACACACACTCACACACACATGTCATTTAGGTTGAAGCAATTTCCTAAAATAAATTATAGGGACATGTGGATGGTTCAGTCTGTTAAGTGTCTGACTTCAGCTCAGGTCGTGATCCCAATGTCCTGGAATCGAGTCCTGCATCAGGGTCCTTGCTCAATGGGGAGTCTGCTTCTCCCTCTGCCTGCTGCTGCCCCTGCTTGTGCTCTCTTTCTCTCTGATGAACAAATAAATAAAATCTTTAAAAAAAATCTTAAAATCTTTAAAAAAAGTGAATTATAGACCATTGATCAATTATGTGGAACAGCTGATATATTGCGGGGATGGTAGTGCCTTTCAGTCTCCTGTCTAAGAATTTCTCAAAAAGCTTCTGAAGTTTTGGACTAATCATCATCAAAGAGACACTGTTTGTAATAGATCCAATTTCCTTAGACGACTTCCTCTAACTCAAGAATTGAAGTCATTGTTTAATTAATTAATTAACTTATTTATTTTTAAGATTTTATTTATTTATTCAACACACACACACACACACACACAGAGATTACAAGAAGGCGGTGGGGCAGAGGGAATGGGGGGAGCAGGCTCCCAGCTGAGTAGAGAGCCCCTTGTGGGGTTCCATCCCAGGTCCCTGGGATCATGACCTGATCCAAAGGCAGATGCTTAACCCACTGAGCCACCCAGGTGCCCTGAAATCATTGTCCTTTAGGCACCATTAGCTTTATCTAGACTTTTGCTCATATAAACCCGATGACTTCTCACTTTCTTAAACTTTGTCTTTGTTGGTCCTTCTTTCTTGAATGCCCCTTTCCACTTATTCAACATGATGATCTTCAGCTATAATTTTAATACGTAATTCAAACCTTCCCTTTGACAAAAATTCTCAGATTTTTCCAACATAAAACTCTCATGATACTTATCATGCTTACTTCTGATTTAATTATGTGTTTGTTTCTACTAGACTATAGATTCTTGAGGACAGTAAATATATCTGTTCTATCTCTATGATCATCACGGTAAATATACTGCCTTTGATCATCATGCCATCATATACTGCCTTTTCTTACAATCAGTAACAACTTATGGAAAAGCCTCGTTTTCAGTGGGTCGTAGAAAGAAGACCTGAATTACTGGACTACTATCTTCCCACTTCTCAAATGTGTGACATTGTGAGACCCACTAGATTTTAATCTGTAAAATGTAAATAATTATACTAAACTGGCTTATTTCAGGTTGTTTCAAGGATCAAATAAAAATGAAGATATGGATATGAGGAATTTGGAGAGGCAGGGCAGGAGGGTCGTGGGGCGAAGGGAGGGAAAAAAATGAAACAAGATGGGACCTGGGAGGGAGAAAAACTGTAAGAGACTCTTAATCTCAGGAAACAAACTGAGGTCTGTTGGGGGTGGGAGGAGAGGGATAGGGTGGCTGGGTTATGGAATGATGATTCACAGACCTGTACCGATGAAGCAAATAATACATTATATGTTAATTTAAAAAATGAAGATATGAAAACCCTTCATTCATTCTGAAAATAAGCTATTTAGAGGATTCTCCATTTCATAGGAGAATAGCCTCAAATCAAAGGCTATTTAGTAAACCATCACCATTCTACAGATGAAAACAATGAGATCCAGGAAAGAGAACCGACTTTGGTGAAATCTACCATGCAGATTCCACGACTCCTCATCCTATGTTATGTCTCCTACATTTTCCTCTACTGATTGAACATTTTCAAAACTTTTTGGTATTTGGTATTTGGTCTCTCTAGTGAGAGACCCAGAGGTTTCTAAGTGATCAACTAGACAATTTGTTTGTTTGTGTTCAATTTAAAAAAAAAACATGATTCCTTCAAATAAATCACAAAAGTTGGGATATTCTGCTTACTTTCCATATTATTTTGAAAGTGAAAGCAATAACATAGAGGCTTTAACATTTCTTTCCTCTCTTTCTCTCTAATATCAATGTTTAGGTCTCACAGATCTCTACTCGTTTTCTTGGGGAACTCTTTCCAGATCCTTGCCATCCCATTGGGTGAAGTCATAGTTTAGGACTCAAAGAAAGGCAACCCTTCCTCACAGGGTCTTTGTGAAACGAAATGATGCGTATAGTAATTTTAACAAGTATGCTGTTTGACACAACAATTTAATCAATCGCCAAGTAAAGATTTGAGAAAGCCTGGTGGGCCCTCCCACTCCAGTGGTTTTGATTTGAATCCGGTCTTCACCATTCACCAGCTGTTGGCCTTAGGCAAGGTAACTGTCCATTTCTCATTTTCTTCAATATGAAATTAAAATTGAGAAAACAGGACCTACTACTATTGTCTTGCAGACATATGCACAGTTTCTAATACAGTTCCAGCTGTGCAGTAGAGCCTTCATGAATAGCAACTGCTTTTCAAGTGCCATATTTTTGCCAGGGTCTCTTATCGTTATGCCTGTACATCTGCCCGCTGTGAACGGGAGACAGGTTTTGAGCTCCCACAGGTATTGCTGTATCTGGACAAAGCAGGATGGCGTTGACATGCTTAATAAATGTTTGGTGAATGGGGGGATGAAAAAGCAGCAGAGAAGCCTCAGAAGAGAGACCTTATCTAACTCCTAGCCTGGTCTTCACATCTGAAATACATCTGTCCTACGTGGCTTTCATGATGATAGTCTAGAGATGGAGGCCATCCAAAATGTGAGCCTCTTTCTCCCTTTTTTTTTTTCCCCATTTGCAATGTTTTTATATAGATGTTTTCTGATCTTAAATAAGCAGCCACATGAGACATGATGACCATAAAATAAACCAATATATGCCTTGATGAACAAGGAGGAGTTAGAACTCTTGTCTGAACTGGGTTGGAAATGGTAGTGGTGCTGTGGGTGTTATGAACTGATTTACACAATTCTTTTTTTCTTTTTTTCTTTTTTTAAGATTTTATTTATTTACTTGAGAGAGAGAGAAGAGAGAGAGGGAGAAGCAGATTCCCCACTGACCAGGGAGCCTGATACAGGGCTCGATCCCAGAACGCTGGGATCATGATCTGAGCCAAAGGCAGATGCTTAAATTAGCCAGCTGAGCTGCCCAGGTGTCTCTGATTCACACAATTCTCATTTTTGCACATCTTAATGATGTCATCAATCTTTCTTCTATTTCCTGCTGCACTGAGTGACTCTCTTCTGTCAGCCAGTTTGATCCTGAAGTATCAGCTTAACTCATCTAAAACCACAGCTACTCTGCTCACAGCTAGAGATGAAACCATCCTCCTATGCCAGTCACATTATTAATCATTCTGGATGGAGATGTCAATGATTGTATTGATAATTCTAAGGTCTAACCACTCATGACCTCACCTAAAATAAATAACACCTTATCTGTTTTCCATAGCAAAGTTTTCATAGCTTTTAGGCCAATTCTCTCATATATGTCTGTGAAGGAGGTAGAAGAGGTATTATTATGTCATTTTTTAAAAGATTTTATTTATTTATTTGACACAGAGAGAAAGAGATCACAAGTAGGCAGAGAGGGGGGCAGAGAGAGAGGGGGAAGCAGGTTCCCTGCTGAGCAGAGAGCCCGATGCAGGACTTGATCCCAGGACCCTGAGATCATAACCTGAGCTAAAGGCAGAAGCTTAACCCACTGAGCCACCCAGGCACCCCTTATTATGTCATTATTTAAGACATAAAGAACTAAAGTTCAGGCTGGTATTACCACTTCAGAGTGGGAAACTTTATGGTCTCAGTAAAACTTGGCCCTCATTTCATCTTTGGAATAAATCTGTTGTTTGATGGTAGGCCCCTCGTGCTCTTTAAGTCTTGATTAGCTCCTCTATGAAGTGATTTTACGCTTAGGAGCTGTCTTGGTTTCTTTTCAGATCTAAGATCGCCCAGATTCTTAACATCATTAAGGATAAAGAATGATGGTAGCAGAACTAGAACCTGGATGCTCTGAGTCCTAACCTAGTCTTTTTATAGACCGCTGTCAATGGCCACCACGAAGACAGTCCTGGGTATGTCCTTTATACCGGGGGTTTCCAGGTCTGAATGCTCAGATTCACCTGCTTTTGTTAAAAATGCAAACTGCCTCAAAGATTCAGAGTGCGTAGGTCTTTTTTTTTTTTTTTTCAGCCTTTTTGGGACTCTTCAAATTCTATTTTTTTCCTCTAGGATGTCTGATATCTAACTCGCAATTGTTGTCTTTCTCCCATTTAAGGCCAAGTCTTAGGATAGAGAAAATGGGGTGAATGAGCATGATATTTAAGACCCCAGAGCCATGTCCATAGAGGGAAATGATACTGAATCATCTCCCCCAAGAATATCTTTCAGTAGGAATAAGTTAATTTAATTAGCTGCTACCAAACAGTTGAATTTCCGACAATGACATTTCATCTCCTCATTTCTCCCACAGAGAGAATGTGAAGATTGGCCCCATGGTTCCTGCTGTTAAGTGGGACCTAAGTGGAAGAGAAGAGGGACCTTTGTTTCTGAGCTGATAATCAGCTAAAAGAAAAAAAAAAAAAAGCACTTGACAAAGTCTAGAAGGGATCTCAGCTGGAGTTTTTATGAGGCGCAAAAATGTTCTGTTACTAGGTCTTTATAGGTCATATACAATAATAAGAAAAGCTTGAGAAAATGAGAGCAATCAAAGC
The DNA here is from genome assembly GCF_009829155.1 of Mustela erminea. Lineage (NCBI taxonomy): Eukaryota > Metazoa > Chordata > Mammalia > Carnivora > Mustelidae > Mustela > Mustela erminea. The sequence goes on from NC_045629.1 coordinate 67,296,960, forward strand.
CGATCACATTACAGTATAAAATTGTGAGTCAAATTCTTCCATATATTTAAAGTTATATGTTCATGTATTCTTTTTTAAATTATATGTTCACAAAATAAGCTAAAAGTCCCAAATAGCACAAGTCTCAAAGTAACTTTCTGGCTTGGCCACACACAGAAAGGAAGTCAACAATATCCAGTAACAGCGACCTCTGGGTCACCAGGAAGTAGCAACACACAGCAGAGGAGAGTCACTCCCGTTAGGTTTGAATCCTTATTCTGCCTTCAGGCGGAATCACTAGCCACTTGAGTGGTGGCGTTCGGTAAGCCTCTTAATGAGCTCCCTGCTTTTGTTGTTGCCCTTCAGTCTCTCCCGGCACAGCAGCCAAAGAGATCAGCCAAAATGCAAGCCAGATCCCGCCACACTGTGGCATGACCTCCCATTTCCCTCAGAGTCAAAACCAAAGTTCTTGGGTCCTCTACGGTTTCTCTTATAACCTCATCTTGTACCTCCCCTTCTTCACTCTCCTCCAGCCGTGCTGGTCTCCACAGCATCCCCAAACGTGCCAGGAGCCCTCCCCTCAACGAGCTTCACAACTGCTATTATTTCCTCCGAGGATGGCTATGGGGGCTCACTTCTTCTGTCCTTCAGGTCTTTACCCAAATGTGGCCTTCTTGGTGAAACGATTCTCAAACAGTCTACTAAAAATCACCACCTTTCCCCACCACATGCGTTATCTCATTCCATGCTGACTTTTCCTCCTTTCCCCATTTCGCAAGCTGTGGATTACTTGTGTCATTTACTGTCTGTCTCTCTTCAGTAGAAGGCAGGCTTCATCAGGAGAGGACAGGGAGTTTTGTCCGTCCTGTTGACTGATCAATTCTTAGTATCTAGAATTAATGCCCAGCACATGGTAAACATTCAGTAAATATTTAATGAATGAATGTGGGAGACAGGGACAGTAGTAGAGACATTAGGATTCTTTAAGACTCATTTCCTCATCTGTGCAATGGAAATAACACCTCTTTGCATAGCCCTGTAGCATCCTAGGTACATCGCAAATCTCTTCTTTACATCGAGGCTCATATAAAATTAATTTCTATCATCTGTATCCCAAAGATAGCATTAACAATAAATTAGTTCCTATAACACCAGCATTCCATCCAATTCCACAGCCCCTTTATCAAGATTTCATTTCACAAATTAGTTTGACAAATAGCTTATTTCTGATTGGTCCATGCACTTCTACAGAGTGGATGCTCAATAAATATTAATTTCCTTTTTTTCCCCTGTCCTTCATTTTTATGTAGGTGAACACTATCTCAACCAATAGCTCCTTGTAAAGATGCTTTGCTTATCTTGGTAAAAATCTGAAATGCCACAATTCACAAATACCAAGCAGAGACTCGATCAATGTTGGTTTAAATACACATAAACGATCAGGACCTTACTGACATTTTTCTCCTTCCAGAAATGCATATCGTTAGGACTGCTTAGCTGGTTGTTCCCAGACATGAGCTATTTTCAGGACAAGCGTGGACCCTGCTAGAACAGCCAGCATTCTGCCTTGGGTTGCTTATATCCCCTAGAGGCAGTGAACAAAGGGCTCAGCGGGCCCTCACCAGGGGCTGCTCTGTTAGGATTCTGCCTTCCACAGGGATCTTCCGCTGACCACATGCACACTTCGGTTTATTTATCTAAGCACTCCTCCTGCAGGGCTAGACCAGAGGAAAGGGGAGGTGGCTGCCAGATGTGTTAAGGAAGGCAAGTGCCTGGAAAGCCTTGGATAGAGTTTCAGCTAGCAATTCTAAAATGCTAAGTATAATCCGGGGCACTCTAGTTTCCCTTCCCAGACCACAGAGCCCTGGGGGAAAAGCTACTATAACAAATAAAGGTGCCCTCTTAGCACAAGGGGGGAGTAGTCCCAGATTTTCAGAGAATTTTTTCTTCGAGAATCCAAACTCGAATTGAGTCATGTTTGTGTGTGTGTGTGTGTGTGTGTGTGTTCCCTACATAACAATGGGTGATGAAAATAAAATGGTTTATAAGTAAAATCCGAGGTTTGAGGACTCAGTGATATTATCCACACTGCTCAGTCTGCGGTCCTCTTTCCTTTAAACCCAACAAGGAAATCGTATCACATTGGCTATAAACTTCTTTCCTAGGCTGTAATGAGGTTAAAAGCCCAGACAGAGCAGATACAAAGAGCAGCCCTCAGGGGAGGAAATCTTCAAGGCAATATTAATATACAGAGAAGCAATTATCTGGATGACACAAAGATATTAGGTATTGTGAAATAGGTAATTATTAAAGAAAAAAACATCTTCTTGAGATATGTGCAATTAAAAATGAAGAACTAAAGACAGGTGAACATATTGGTAATACAATACTAGAAAAGAATAGCATCTTTTTTTTTTTTCTTTTATAGAGATTGAGAGGGAGAGAGAGCACACATTGGGGGGGGCAGAGGGAGAGGGCGAGAGAATCGTTAAGCAGGCTCTGCACCCAGCACAGAGCCTGATGGGCTCAACCCCATGCCCCTGAGATCTTGACCTGAACTGAAAACAGAGTCAGATGCTTAATTGAGCCACCCAGATGCCCTAGGAATGAGCATTTTTTGAATGTCTATTTACTCTATGGCTGACCCTGAATGAGGCATCCTATATAATTATCTCAACTAATCACACAGTAGTCTTTTATGGTAGTTATGGTCCCATTTTACAGCTAACGAAACTGAAAACACAAAGGACAAGTGACTTGCCCAAGATAATACAGTTACAGCTTAGGAAAACTGACAAGCTAGATTTGTCTGCCTCCAAAGTGCACAGTCTATGTCCTATGTTACACGGACTTACTAGTTAACAAACCTGAACTTTGAACCACGTAAAACCAGGAGACAGATAATTCTCTGGTTTGGTGCAAGAAAAAAGTGCATTTCAAATGACTAACAAAATGCTAGTAAGTGTGAAATAAAATGAGATTTCTTTACTAATGACTGTGATATTACTAAAATATCTTTTTGAGACGTAAGGTTTGGGAACAAATGACATAGACTCATTTCTCCCGGCTCCTCCTTGCTAAGTACAATTAAAAACACCTGGAAATGAAGGATCAGGCAACCATAGGTGAACTCTGAAGGTGGTAAAAGAAGGTGGGTTGACTGGAGACCCCAGGACTTGAGGAAAAGCTCAGTGGTCTGATGTCTCCCGATTTTGCGCCTGGTGGAGGAAGGTGGAGGAGGCCTTGTATCCCATTGCTTTTCTCATTCAGAGGTGGTGGCTCAAGTAGATATTTTCCTCTTCTAACACACGCTGACAAAGCGAGAGCCCTCGCAACACTTGCCAGCCTGGAGAGCAGGCCAAAGGAAATGATATCTCAGCTCCCAAACAACAGCCTACAAGGTGCCTTCCTTACCCACTGATGGCCCCAGCAGGGACCACGGAGGAGCCTCACCAGCAGCCCGCAGCTTGGAGAAGAGCTTCCCACCGACACTGGCCCAGAGACCTCTTTCCATTCCCACACGAGCAGTACCAGGTCCAAGGAAGTACTTTCTATCCCCATAGGCAACACCAGCAGAAATCAAGCCAGACCCCAGATGTCGTGTAGAGGACAGCTCTTCAAGAGCTCTGAAAACCAAAATGGCCCTTGGGACCATGGCCTGCTGAAACAGGCATGTGCCTGTGTGCTCAACTGAAACAGAGCTAGTGCCTGCTAAAATAGAAGCTTTCAGTAGCTTTTCTAACAATAGTATCCAAAATATCCAGGAGACAATTAAAACTCACTCCTTCTACCCAGAAACAGAGAAGTCACCACTTCAATGAGAAAAAAACATCAAGAGATGGCTAATTATTTGACAAGGAATTTAAAGCAACCATGATAAAAGTACTTCACTGAACAATTTCAAATACCCTGGGGGGAAAAATAAAAAATCTCTCTAAAGAAATAGGAGCTATTAAAAAAAAAAAAAAAACCTAAATGAAAATTACAGACCTGAAAAATACAATAAGTTAAAAAAATCTCACTGATTGAGCTTGAGAGTAACATAAGTATAACAAAGAAAAGAATCAGTGAATTTGAATATAGACAATTATAAATTATTATCCAATCTGAACAATGGAGAAAAATAGAATAACAAAAATAATGAATAGAGTCTCAGGGGTCTATGGGACAATAACAAAGATCTGATATCCATACCACCAGTGTTCCAGAAGAAAGAGGAGGAAGAATGTGGGGCTGAAAATTTATTTAAAGAAATAATGACTGAAAACTTCCCATGATTACAGATTCAGATTCAAGATACAAGATTACAGATTCAAAAATGCTGAGCTAACGACAAATAGAATAGACCCTAAGAATTTCTTGCCAAGGTTCATCATAATCAAACTTCTGAAAACTGAAGACATAGAAAAAATCTCAAAAGTAGCCAGAGAAAAATGACTTTTCCTATAGGGGAACCCTAATTTGAATCCACAAATTTATTTTTTCATCTGCAACTATCGTGGCCAGAATGAAGTGGCACACTTGAAAATAATTGTCAACTGAATCCTATATTCAGTGAGAATATACTTTAAATATGCAGAGGGGAAAAAATTTTTGCGATGACAGAAAACTAAAAGAATTTATTGTTCACAGAATAAGGAGTAGCTAAAGATAGTTCTCCAAACAGAAAGATAGTGACTGAGGAAGGCTTAGAACTTTAGAAAGGACAGAATGAAGAAATGGATGAAAATAAGGATAAATATAAAAAAATTTCTCCTCATGAGCTTTTTTTTCTTTTTAAAGATTTTATTTATTTATTTGACAGACAGAGATCACAAGTAGGCAGAGAGGCAGGCAGAGAGAGAGAGAGAGAGAGAGAGAGAGAGAGGAGAGGGAAGCAGGCTCCCCCAAGCAGAGAGCCTGATGCGGGGCTCGATCCAGAACCCTGAGATCATGACCTGAGCTGAAGGCAGAGGCCTAACCCACTGAGCCACCCAGGTGTCCCTCTTCATGAGCTTTTTATACCCTATTTGATAGTTACAGCAAAAATTATAACATGTGGGGGTGCCTGGGTGGCTCAGTGGGTTAAGCCTCTGCCTTCGGCTCAGGTCATGATCCCAGGGTCCTGGGATCGAGCCTCCCATCAGGCTCTCCGCTCAGCAGGGAGCCTGCTCCCCCCCAACCTGCCTCTCTGCCTACTTGTGATATCTGTCTGTCAAATAAATAAAATCTTCTTTAAAAAATTATAACATGTGAAATGGTGCTCAAGGCACATATTAGATATAGGACAGTTCTATTTCTTGAATGGAGAAAGGAAAAGCACCAACATAGAAGTAAGTTTTCACTACACTGGAAATGGTAAAATGTCAACACTAATAGACTGTTATAAAGTATGTATGTACATGGTAATACCAAAAGCATTAACTAAGAAAACTATACAAAGTGATATATCTGAAAATACTAAATAAATCAAAGTGGTATTCCAAATAATGATCTTGTAACTCACAGGAAGTCAATTAAGAAGAAGCAGAAGAATGAGAAACGAAAACAAATAGACAACAAAAAATAAACAGAGAGACTTAAGCCCCAACATTTTAATAATTACTTTAAATGCAAGTGGTCTGAATGTACTGATGAAAAGAGCTTGGCAGAGTAGAGAAACAAAACAAAATAAAACAATATAAACCATGATCCAACTGTTATGAATTGATGTTTGTTTCCCGGACAAAATTCATATGTTGAATCCTTACCCTGCAAAGTGGATAGTATTAAGGGGCGAGGCCTTTGGGAGAGACTTAGGTTTAGATAAAATCTTTTTTTCTTAAGATTTTATTTATTTATTTAAGAGAGAAAGATAGGGAGAGCAAGCATGAATGAGAGTGGGGTCTGGGGAGGGGGAGAAGTAGGCTCTTCACGGAGCAGGGAGCCCTATGTGGGGCTTGATATGAGGCTGGATGCCAGGCTTGATCCCAGGACCCCAGGATCATGACTGAGCTGAAGGTGGATGCTTAACTGACTGAGCCCCCCAGGGGTCCCTAGACAAAGTCTTCAAGGTAGTGTTCCATCATGGGATTCATGAACTTACAGAGGAAGAGACACTAAGGCTTCTTCTCTCTATCATGTGAGCATATGAGGATACAGTGAGAAGGCGGCCACGGACAAGCCAAAAAGTGAGTCATCAAGAATTGAATCTGTGTACACCTTGAGCTTGGATTTCTCAGACTCTAGAACTCTGAGAAGTAAATGTTTGTCTCTTTGGACCATTTGTTGTAGAGTCTGGCCTTATTTACTAAGACATCAACTATGCTGTGTCCAGAGGGAATCCATTTCAAATATAAAATGAGGCATTTAGAATTAAAATAATGGAAAAAGATACATTATGCAAATGTTATTAAAAATAGTTGAAGTGACTGTATTAGATAAAATAGGATGTAGAACAAAACAATTACAAGAGATGTTGCACAATGATACATTTTAGTTCTTGACTTCAAGCAAGGAATCTTCCAGTATTTACAGTGATAGTATGTATTAAGTGAAATACATAGAACCTTTGTTTTGTAATACAGCAGGGAAGTACAGTTTATCATGTAGCTTTTCATACAACCTAGAGACTTTCACTACTACTAATATCATTATTGTTTTTCTTTTCTGGTTATTTAATTAATGCCAAACCAAAAAAAAAAAATTCAGCCAAATTGATAAATAACCCAAAGGTCTATAGGCTCAACAATCTTAGGCATGTTAAACATAAATAAAGCCTATATGGCAGGAGGGACATTCTTCGGATGGAAAGTGAGAGATGAGTTTAGAGAGACAGCCAGAGGGCCAGACCATAGAGGGGCTTATAGACCATGGCAAGGAGATGGGCTTTTTATTCTAAAGGCAATGGGTGAGAGAATTTTGAGTGTAGTCGCGATATATAGGAAGAGTTTAGTGATTCCATAACTGTTGGGAAGAAAGAGAATGTGAATCTAGTTTAGAGAATGTTGAGACTGAGATAAATGTGGAACATTCAGGTAGAGATGCCCAGGTATGCAAAGCAGGTCTAGAGCAAAAAAGACCGTTGGAATTACAGATGCGAGAGTCATCAGCTTAGAGCTGTCATCTAGGAGAACTGAAAAAAAGACCAAAGAAGTCTCTTGGAAGAGCCTAAAACGTCAAGAAGAAAACCCTAGATAACACCAATATTGAAAGTGAAGGAGAGAACCAGAAGGAAGTCACCAATTGCCTACCTTTTACATCTGAGTTTATTTCCAGACCCAGAAGCTATCCCCTTACCTTGTGTTATTGTATCTTTCCCAAACCTGAGGAAATGGATTGAGAAATCCTTTGGCCTTCGCAGTACTTTTTTTTTAATGCAGGTTTTAAATCACTTTATCATATAAAAAGTGGCCTTGGGGAAGAAAGGGGACTAGAAATTAAAACATAATTTTTGTTTTGTTTGCATCAGTGTGTGGTGAAGAATCCGTTTAATCTGGATTTCTGTACTCCCGCACGTGTGACTGATGGTGGTCGTTCCAGAGTTAACACACAATCAACCAAAGAAAGGATACATGTTAACAGCCCTCTTCATCTCATATCTTGTTTTCGAATCATTGCCTCTCACTTGAGGTTATGACAAGAAAGATCATCCTCCTCCTTCGATCTGTTTCCATGTTTCTCTTCTTTAACATAATGACCATAATTTTAATTAAGTGCAAAGATAAAGGAAGTAAGAACAATAGCTAAAAGTTTTCTCGTTTTATGAGTAAATTAGTATATTTAGTGAGCAAATTTTTAATTTGAAGTTTCTCTTAACAAGATGCTGACTTGAGTTATCACTTTAGTACACATACTGCCAATAATGTCTTCTAACCTGAATGAGAAGAGATACGGCTTAAAGATAAGTATGCGCGGACCAAGAGAGACTCTTGACTTTGGCAGGAGCAAGGTGGCTGACTCAGTGGGTCAGAGCCCAGCATGAGGAGTGCATAGAACCTGTAAGAAACTGGGGCCCCTGGGGGGCTTAGTAGGTAAAGCCTTTGCCTTTGACTCAGGTCATGATCCAGGGGTCCTGGGATTGAGTCCTGCTCAGCAGGGAGCCTGCTTCTCCCTCTCCTTCTTCCGTTCCCCCTGCTTGTACTCTCTCTCTCTCTCTCTCAAATAAATAAAGTCTTAAAAAAAAATCCTGAAGGAAACTGAGGCAGATATCCTGCCACAGAGATGTACACATCAGGTCCCAGAGCACCTGACTCTTACCTCCTGCCACAGTTTTACTTCTCTGGGTGCATTTGATCCTAGAACAGTCATTAGGTTATTCCTTTTCATAATGTCTTAAAATGGAAGGCAGGAGATTTTAAAGTCCTTTACAATAAAATCAAGAGAAGTGACAAGACACAAATCAGAAGGCTCAAATAGTAGGCTGGCCCCTCTGTGTGGGGAAGGTATACTAGAAAAGTTTTGGATTCCAGCTCTAGCTACACGGTCCCTGACCTGAAGTCGCCTTTAATCCTTTCAATCCTAGGAAACAACTTGCACCCTGTGAAGATTTCAGAGAATTCACTTGGAAAAGCATCTGGTACCTCGAAAGTGGGCGGAAATGTTGATAATGATTGCTTATCTCGCAGGTTTAGCCATCTCTTTAAAAATCAAGAACAGCTTTACATTTCCAAATCTGACCAGCAGAATCTCATCACAAAGTTTTGCAATCTGAACGTCTGGTGAAGAGAAGAAGAAAGGGGGAGGTGGGGGGGGGGGGAGATGGGCATGCAGGAGGGCGCCTGACGCAATGAGCACAGGATGTCCCATGCAACTGATGAATCACTAAACTCTCTCTCTGAAACTAATAAGACACTATGTTAATTATTTGATTTTAAATTTAAAAAAAAATAGGAGAAGAAAGCGCCGTGGTCTGGGAGTCCTGGGTTTACACTACTTATGCAATGAACTTGGACAGAATCCCTCCCTCCTCTGGCCTTCAGTCCCATCAGTTATAAAATCTGTGTATTCGCAAATGGCGTTTGGTTGCCCTGGTTACCACACATTCAAGAGTTGTTCAGCTTGGCCATGGTCATTATAGTAGTAGTAGTAGTAATAATAATAGTGCTTATCACATGCCAGACACTATCCTAAGCTCTTTGTCCATATTCACTGAGATAACACATCAACTGCAGGTAATAAGTACTATTTTTTTTTAAAGATTTTATTTATGTATTTGATAGATCACAAGTAGGCAGAGAGGCAGGCAGAGGGGTGGGGGGGAAGCAGGCTCCCTGCTGAGCAGAAAGCCCAATGCAGGCCTCGATCCCAGGACCCTGGAATTACGACCTGAGCTGAAGGCAGGGGCTTAACCCACTAGGGCTTAACCCACTGAGCCACCCAGGCGCCTGGTAATAGGTACTATTATTACTATTCTCATGTCTTACAGGAAAGGAACCAGGGCACAGAGAGGTTAAGCGACTGTCTTGGTGTCACCAGCCATGGTAAATCGCAAAAGGAAGGTTCACATGCAGGCGCTCTGGAACCACCTTCCAGATCCCTAACCCCCACACGTACTGCATGTTATGGCACCGGCACTCTTGGCCATTTCCACTGAAGAGGAAACTAGGACTTTTAAGACTTTTAAGTCTTCGTGGGTGGAAAGGAAGAGGGCACAGAGTGGTGACCTAGAACTGGAGACTTCTACTCCAGTCTGCCAAGCATGAAGGCTCTCACACCTTTTGGGGACTCTGGTGGTCTGGAGCAGCTCTAAAGTTTGTGCCCATGAAGCAAACAGACAAAAAAGGAGTCTGGTTTGACATTGATGGTGTGTTTATTATGCACGGAGGAGGTTTCTTGTGTATTTTGCATTTTATTCCCCATCCCGGTCCTCTCTGTGCTCTAATGCAAACAACTGGAATTTTCTTCCTGGTTCAGCCTGTGCACAGCTCATTCACGCTGCCCTGTGACAGAAGGTAAGAGGCAAATACCTTGATGTCATCTTTTCCCTGTATGGTGTTCCCTTTTAATTAATTAATTTAATCAATCAATCAATCAAATAATAAATAAATAAATTAAAAATTAATTAATTAATTTTAATTAATTTTCACTTAATTTAATTTTTTAAAATTTTCACTTAATTCTTAAATACCAGATTTTGCCCCAAACAGACAGAAGAGAATAAACACTAAAAAGAAGGGAAGAAGCATATGGTTGGGGCAATAATTCCTCCTGGGTTTAAAAGTCTGAATTCTTTTCCTGGATCTGATACCAAATCCTGCCAGGACAGAACAGGGAAGTGTATGAAAGGGGAAGAAAGTGTGTGGCCAGAGGGGGAGGTAAGGAAGTAATCCTTACCTGCTTTAAAAAAAAAAAAATGTTTTAGGGGCACCTTTAGAAAAATGTGTTAGTCAGTTAAGTGTCATTGGCCTTAGGCTCAGATCACGAACCCGGGGTCCTGGGATCTGGAGCCTGCTTCTCCCTCTCCTCCTACCCCTCCCTCCTCTAGTGCTCTCTCTTGCTCACTCTCTCAAATAAATAAATAAAATCTTTTTTTAACAAAAGAAACTGATTAAAAGTTGTCTTAAATAATTAAAAAAAAACCTGTTACATGCTGTCTGAGAAATGGAAACTCTACAATAAGCAGCACAGACCTTCATTTTTGCCTCCTGATTCATGCATTTCTGAGTATGGGGAATCCAACATTGCCTTTTCTGAATCTCTCCTCCTCCATGTGGCTTGTGTGCCCGGGGATTATTATGTCCGTATCAGCATATGAAATCTTTCATGCTCGTTATTTCATAATGGAGTTGTTGAAAACACAAGAGAAATTGTAACACTTTTAACGAAAAAGAAAATTCATTGCACTAGAAATGCGTAAATCAGAGAAGGAGTTCAGTTTGCCTTGGTGGTAGGTCTCTGGTGCCCCACTTCACAGGGTTTTTTTCTTATCAGTGACCCCAGTGATTACTGGGTTTGTCATCCTGGATAATGAATGTAACCAAAATTGGGAGTTCAGAAATTAATGCTTGAATGGCACAGCGATATGGGTGTGCGTGTATGCGTGTACATGTATGTATATGTGTATGCATGTATCTGCATATATGTGTGTGTGTATTAAAGAGATAGATGTCTTTAATTCCTTACCATTTCCAAATCTAAGTTCCTTGACTTGGGTTTATGATTCTTGAAAACTAGGAGTTTACCTTTCCAAGTAATCCCTAAACACACGTGTTAGTACTTCAAGTGTGCAAATCCAGGTTACTCAATTTTCTACTAAGGTTGAAGGCAGGTGTTGACACCTTCACTTTGGATTGGGAGGTGGCCAAGGCAAGATGAAAGATGGGACTATTGGACTAGCATTGCCTTTAATTTTAAATTTACTGTAACACATTACTCCTAGGTGGACCAAGTTTCCAGTTGTGATATGCCAGAATCAAGAAGTGCCCATCGCAGAACTTCTCAAGATAAGCCATCTCCCTTGTTTGCAGACAGGATCTCTACCCAACCCCAAACCCTGCCTGCCCCAGACCACTGGACCCACCTGCTTTTAAAAGGATCCATTGGCTTCGAAAATATTCATTAGGATCAAGTCTGTACTATTCAGTGTGGTTTACAAGGTTCCTGCCTGTCCTGACTTTTTCCTCTCCCTCTAGGTGAAGCCACTTGCCCAAGAAACTATAGACACATGGACTTTTTCTTCTTCTTCTTCTTTTTGAAAAAGATTTTAATTTTATTTATTTGACAGAGAGAGAGAGAGGGGGGCAGTGGGAGAGGGAACACAAGCAGGGGGAGTGGGAGAGGGAGACGCAGGCCTCCCGCTGACCAGGGAGGCTGAAGTGGAGCTCGATCCCAGGACTTCGGGATCATGGCCTGAGCTGAAGGCAGATGCCTAAACACTGAACCACCCAGGTGCCCCTGGACTTTCTTTTTGTTCTTCCAATCTTCAAAACTATTTCTCTCATTAGGGTTTTTGATCATCTTTTTCCTCCTCTTTGGTGTACTCCAACCCCCCACTCTCTAAAGCTCATCTCTGCCTAGTTAATGCCTCTCTCAGCTTATGAGGTAACTACTACTCTACTGGCTTCAGGAGAAGCCCAAAGAAAAATCCTAAAAGCCCGAGAAAGGAGCAGCTGGTACAGGAACTCAGTTCTCTCTGATTTCTTGCACCTGTTCTTTTACTGCATAACACTATCTCCCTTTCCAATACTCTCATTCAAAAGCCTGAAATGATAATGAATGCTTTTTTGTGTGTGTATTCAGGCTGTTAAGAATTTAATTTTAAAGCATGATACTCCTGTTACTTTTGTGTTACCCTGACCTGCTACAGACTCATTGTCTGAATGTTAGCTAAGTCCCCATGATGGTTTGGCATGGTTTGGTCTCTTGTCCCTTGACCATGGAGCTTACACTGCTCTCTCCCCCTCTCTCAAGGCTCTGCTCTTTGGCAATTAATCATGTCATACCTAGCAATATCTTTTGAATCTCAGTACAGTATTACTAACTCTTACATTTTTATTATTTTTGAATATGTATCTCTGATTCCTTCAAGTAGTCTAAGTTCCTCAAGGTTAAGGAAAATATTTTACACTATCTTTTGCGTGCACACTACAGCATATAAAGTTCTTCAGTACCACAGTTTTTTGAGAAGGCAAGATGGTTGTTCTACAGGTGAGGAAGTGGAGATCAGAGACACAATTGACTTGTCTACCGCACCATAACTTTTAAGGAGCAAAAGCGGTCTTTGGATTTCTGATTGAACCTCTTTTGTTTCAATTTCCACAATACACCAAGCTGTCTCTTTTACCCAGTGCCTACCACAGGGTTCTCACATAGTATCTCACAGATACTGATTATTTGTGGATTGATTGTAGATTTTTAAAGAAACCAGAAAAAAAAAAAAAAGTAAGGAGCATCAGAGTTGATCTGCATGACAAACATTTGCATGGAAAGCAAATAAATGAATTCACTGCCTGGATTCTTCCAAAATGTCCATGTTTCCTGTTGAGGAAACGAATCATTTTGGCTGAATTGATCTAGATTTTTCCTTTTTTTCTAGAATATTTATGGTTTTGAAGCACAGAATACAGCTCAAATCTTGCAAAAACTGGAGAGCACATGTATGAGTTAAAGTAACATTTACAAGTGTCCATTTTGTCAGGACCTCACATGCCTGGGATTGTTGTAACGGGAGTAAACAGCTCTCCGTGGCCTTCAGCTCACGGTGAAGGAGGTTTGTGGTGTCTGTCTGGGAAGTCAGAAACATGTGGTGGCTCAGGATCTTGGGCAGAAGAGGGTAACAATAATAGTCATTTTTCATTTTCTAGTCCTTGGTGTCTAGAGGACTTGGGGGAATTTAACAAAACATACACAAAGCCCAATTCTGAAAACAAAGCCACACATCCCCCAGCTTCAACAAAGCAGGGCCTTAGGGAAAATAATAATAAACGCTTTCCTTCCTTTGCCACCAACAGTTACAAACCATCAGCAGTGACACTGGGAACAAAGAAGTCAGAGGTTATGGGAAGGGGAAAGGGCGAAAGGAGGGAGGAAAATCAAGAAGAAAATGAAGGTTCTTGATGTTTCTAGAAACTGCTTCTAGATGTAGGTAGAACACAAATTTGACATAAAATACCAGCCACTAAATGACCCCTCCTCACACACACATACGATATACACAAGACCCTGTCACCAATTACATGAAAATACCTCAAAGGGAGGCCTGTCATCATATAAAAGGAGGAAACGGACTTAAGGTCACAGGTAGAAATTGCTTATTAAATGATGTAACACATCTTAATAATTGAAAGATGATTGCAATGTATTACTTTAAAAAGCAGATAACAGGGGCCCCTGGGTGGCTCAGTGGGTTAAAGCCTCTGCTTTCGGCTCAAGTCATGATTCAGGGTCCTGGAATCAAGCCCCGCATAGGGCTCTCCGCTCAGCAGGGAGCCTGCTTCCTCCTCGCTCTGCCTGCCTCTCTGCCTACTTGTGATCTCTGTCTGTCAAATAAATAAAATAAAATAAAATGAAATGAATTAAAATATAAAAAGCAGATAATAATTGATATTATATTTTGTTCTATTTTTGATACAAATGTGGATATACATATGTGCAACAATGCATGCTAGGAATGCACTAAAATATGAATAATTGTTTTTCCCTTTTTTGATGGGGAGAATATGGACATTTTTAAATTCCATTCTTTAATTCTGTTCCAGGCTCATCTGATTTTGGTATTTATCCGCAATGACCATTTATTGCTTCTGTCATTAAAACAATGTTTATTAAACATTGAAAAATACTGGTCATTAATGCCAAGACACACTCACACAGAAATCCAAAGAGACAAACTTGGGCATGATCACTGCTTAGGGATTTGATGAATTGAGGGTGAGATGAATCGGGGACTTTGAGATTCATGGCTGAAGAAGAGTTTCTCATTTGAGGAAAGGGTGCTTTGCTGGGTATCTCCATGTTTCTCCCGCGGATGTCCAACTTCATCTCCTCTAACAGTTGCTGTCATAGTCTGGCACCAGATGTACCAGATGTAAACTGGACAGTTTATTTAATCTCTCTCTGCCTATATTACCCCGACTGAAAATGGAGCAGATAATAATAATACCTTATTGAAAATTATAATATAATATGATATGATATATAATACAATATAAAAATACAATGTAATAATACCTTATTGAAAAAACCTTATTGAGCTTGTTGAGTTTTTTTTTAAGATTTTATTTATTTATTTGAAAGAGAGAACACAGACAGAGAGAGAGGAGAGAGCATGAGCAGAGGTGAAGGGCAGAAGCAGAGGAAGAAGGAGACTCCCCGCTGAGCAGGGAGCCCCATCCGGGGTTCGATCCTAGGATCCTGACATCATGACCTGAGCCGAAAGCAGAAGATTAACCGAGTAAGCCACCCAGGTGCCCCAAGTTTGCTGAGTATTAGATAGGACAGTCCATGTGAAATGTTTGGCACAGGGCCTGACAACCCGGGGTCTACTCGGTAAGTGTGAGCTAATAGTATCATGGTCGGCAGAACCTGTGTCCTCCTCAGAACTGTTACTCTTCCCTGAGAGGACCTCAGATTTATGTCTCCAACCGGCATCTCATCTGTGTTCTCCAAATCCATATATCTCAGCAACAATTCAACATCCTATTCTTGAACATATCGACAGTTTTAAAACCCAAACATTTCACACACAGCCCGTGTAAGTTTCTCTTTCTAAAACTAAACTTCATGCAGTCGTTGGCATTTCTGTGAACGATTATACTCTCCATCCAGTTGTACTGGCCAGAGTCATCTCTCCCATTTATCCAATCTATCTCATTTTTTTAAAAACCAGGTTTTGGGTTTTACTATTTTATCATGACCCTTCTTGATCATTCTAACATCCTCTCTCCTGTGGACTGCTGCGGGAGACTCCCAACTGGCCTCTTCATTTCAGCAGCCCTAGTGGAAAGCCAGGACATAATTAATTTCACCAGCATCTATGTTACTCTCAGAGAAGGAGAATTACCAGCCCAGAATAAGTCCATTCTCCTTGCTTTGGAACAATTGCCGTTGCCAGGTACATCCAATCCTATATAACTGGGCTGAGCCTGGGACATGAATGCAGAGAAGGAAATGGGACATAAAACTTGTCAGACAGATTAAAACAGCAATCACCCCAGCTACCATAGACTACTATGGTCTACATGATCCCAAGAATGATGTCTCAAAAACAGGCCAGAAACTAGAGAGAACAAGACTTCAGCACAATACTGTGTTCAACATCTTTAAAAAAAAAAATAGTAGAAACTGAATAAAGGTGTTGAAATAAGTGACTCAGTAAAGTGGTGAGTTTTTCATCTCTAAAGACGCTCGAACAGAGGCCAGAAGATACATTCCTAGTAATGTTTGAAGAATATTTTTCCATTGCATTTGCTTGAGCTTCATGAGCTGTGGAGAAGGCACTCAGGGTTTGCCCGAAACACAGATTCAAACAGAGCATTTCTACTTGATCTCTTTCACATGCTAGACTTTTTTATTTCTATGGTTTTAGAAGTGGTTTTATCAACAAGAAGTGAAATGTACTCTAATAACTGGGGTAGGTATTCCTTAAATAGCAGATCAGACAGCCTTTAGATTGTGAGATTTCCTGTAACTTTGTACGCTAAAAGAAATCAAGAAGGATCATCCAAGTTCATCTGAATGATAGAGTGCTCTGATTTTACAAGCCTTTTGAAGTAAGGTGCTTCAGCCATGGGACACTCAAAAATATGAACGCAAGTTTCAAAGTCTAGCTAGGATTGAAAGATCAACAAATTCGCCTTCTGGAGGCTTCCATGTTGTCTTCCCACGAAGCTAGTTCAGGTGTGCTCCCTTAATAAGTGGCATTCAGTGTTTCTTTCACATGTTCTGGCCCCACATTCTGATGGGTCTAATCCAAGTCAAGCTGTTAAATTTCAACAATTTTTTTTAAAAAAGGCAAGGGAAATGTGGCCTATTCCTCCATATTTCCAAAACATCATTCATTATCATCTCATCTGGGCAAGTGTGCAGAATAAGGCCCATGGCCATGCATTTTGCAGATGGAAACAGTGCATTAACTTGACTGAATTTCACAGGTAGTGAGATCTCTGACAAGTTAAGTTTATTGACCCCTTTTTTGATTAAAAACAGTTTGGATTTTAGACTTAGGGAAAGAAGTGTGAGGATGGAAGGGGGGAGATGATTCAACTAGCAGGTAGATCTGGGAATGCTGAAATTTCATATTCTCGGGGATGGCAGAAACAGGAGACCAGTTCCTTTCATTGAGTCAAAGAATTTGGATTTATCAAGGGTCTTCTCTGTAACAGACACTCTGCTAGGTGCTGGGGTACAAACATAAGATGGGCTTATGTGGCAGAGAGAGGGTAAAAAGAAATGGTGATTGACATGTTCCAACGTTTTGGGAAGAGGTCATGGGGCATAAAAGACAATTTGTATAATCAAGGAGCTTGAAACATTATACAAATATACAAATATATTTATTTGTGCTAGTAAATGTCTTACTATTTCTAAAAGGAAGCTGTAGGAACGTATAACAATAGTACTATAAATAGAATCTTCTGCCAGAATGGAGAACAGACTTTTTTCTCCAGGAAGGTCTGCGGAAATTCTCAGAAGCAGCAACATGTAGAACAGGATTTTGCTGCTTCGTTTAAAGCTGATTCTAATAGTAGGAATTTCTTATACTCTACTGGCTCGGTGTGGATGGTTTTTGTTATTTTTCAGCAGCTGAGTCAGTAATATCTCCCATTTCACACCGATTCTGCTCATTCCTGGGCTCAGGTATCAATGTAGCATTTTTAAAATGGCATTGTGAAGTTTTTTTTAGGATTTTATTTGAGGGGTGCCTAGGGGGCCCAGTTGGCTAAGCATCTGCCTTCAGCTCAGGTCATGATCCCAGGGTTCCAGGATCGAGCCCCACGTGGGCTCTCTGCTCAGCGGGGAGTCTGCTTCCCCCTCTCCCTCTGCTGCTCCCCCTGCTTGTGCACTCTATCTTCGAATAAATAAATAAAATCTTTACACAAAAAAAAGATTTTACTTATTTGAGAGAGAAAAAGAATGAAAGGGATCACAGAGGCACCCAGGCACCCCGAAAACGGCTGTGAATTATTCACATGTCTGTTAAGACTGATGCCAGGCATCTTGATGACTTCTCTCATGTGCAGTGCTTTTGAGCTCTTCCAGAGTGCACCGGGATTGGCTTTTTAGGGATAGGGGTGTGTGTGTGCGTGTGTGTGTGTGTGTGTGTGTGTGTGTGTGTGTTGGAAAGAGTAGTTGTGGTGGTTAGGAGCTAAAAGTATGTATATTAAAAACAGAGCTTTTCCCTTATTCATTAAATTTATTGAATATTAACTATATGCCAGGTACTATGCAAGCCATTTGGAAATATGAAGAGGAAGGGGCACCTGGGTGGCTCAGGGGGTTAAAGCCTCTGCCTTCGACTCAGGTCATGACCTCAGAGTCCTGGGATCGAGTCCCGCATTGGGTTCTCTGCCTGGCAAGGAGTCTGCTTCCTCCTCTCTCTCTGCCTGCCTCTTTGCCTACTTGTGATCTCTCTGTGTGTCAAATAAATACATAAAATCTTAAAAAAAAAAAAAAGAAAATATGAAGAGGAATAAAATAACCCTCCATTTCTAATAACAAGTAGCACGCTTTTTAATCTTTCTGTTTCTTTCTGTATGTGTGTGTGTATATATTTATATAAATACATATACATACATATATACAATATATGTATACATGTATACATATATACGTCCATATGTACATGTATATTTGATTTTGAATTATGTGCGTGTATATATGTAGATGCAGATATACGTCTATATATGTATGCATGTGTAATTGCACACACAAGCATGCACACATATGCAACTTTTCCCTTCATTCATCACCATTCCTCTAAGCCGCGACAAGGCAATTTTGACCCAACTTGACCCAAAGATAGCTTCCATGGTGTGGTGGTAAATTTGGTCCCTTGAATTTAAAAAAGTCCTTTTTTTCTAGTGCTTGCTGGTTTCCACGGTGGAAATAATTTCTACCATAGTTAATTTCCAGCTTCCATCTTGATGTCACTGAACATAGAAGGGGGACAGGCGCCGGCTGGCTCCCGCATGCCAGTAGATGGTCCCGCCCAGAACCAAGACTTAGAACCAAGACGGAAGGAGGACGCCACCTAAAACAATGATGTCACAAGCTAGGAAAGAAACTGGAACTAAAATTATGACCCTAAGTGCCAGAGACATACGAAAATACATTTTAAAAGAACAACTAGAACCTTTGACTTCCCTTGCTAAAATACCATTACTTAACGATGATCTGAGGCTAAAGTCCAGAATCTTTCCCAAGGTCTGTAAGTGTCACATTATCCTTCTTCCTTACTGCACGCCCTGGGCTGCTTGTCGTTTTATGAAACGTGGCATCTGTTCTTTTCGACCACAAGCCCGTGTAGGATCTGCTCCCTGCCCTCAGCATAGCCAACAACCCACACTCGTTTTTGAGTCTCGGATATAATGTCCCTTCCTTAGGGTGGATTTCTGAGCCCGTCTCTCTCCATTAGCTCATGCAAACTGTTACATGGGTATGCCGTTCTCTTTCACAGGATACCCCAATCTTTCCTATTAGCACTTACAGCAACTCTAGTAAAGTGATTTGTCTCGAGCCTGTCTGTCTCCCCTGTCAAACAAGCTGGCGCAGACCGGGTCTGCTTGTTGACTGCCAAGTGCCCAGCGCTTGGCACAGTGCATCTAAGGCCTCCTAATCCAGTAATAATTGATCAGAATGGGGCAATGGGTGCAAAAGCAGGAATTTGTGAGAGTCTCAAAATGACCAGTAGAGATCGTCAAGCAATTTTAAACAATTTCCTTCCATTCCAGCTTTTCCCTTAAAAGAGCTTTATTTGCATATTTTGCCATAGAGTTTAGGGGAAGGGAAGGTTCCAAATATCCAATGGTCATGTTGGCTCTTTGTTACTTTAATACGTAAAGCAAGAGAAACAAAGAACTCAAGTATTCTTTGAGAGCGGAGCTGTGACTAGTACCTAGTTTACTTTTAAATTATTTTTGCTTTTAAAACTCTCCCATCTTCGAGTCCCACAGTGGTTTGCCCAGTGGTATCACCTTTCCTTACGGATTCTGCCCACGCTTGTCTCATTGAATCAATCAGCTCGCTAAAAAAAGGTCTTAGCCACTTGAAAACTTTTCAGCAAACCTCCTCTTGCTTCTCCACATCAAGGAAGAGGTGCGTCTCGCTGCAGGGGTGCTGCTGGAGGTCGTGTGGCTGTGGAGGCTGGTGAAGCCTTGAAAGTACAGTAGGTCCTTTGAAAGTTCCTAAAGGCTTTTAGGGAAACCAGAGTCTCGCGCCCTCTGCTCAAGGTCCTCGGGCACTTTTCATGGCTGAAGGTCAAAACAAGGAAATACAGAATTCTCCAGGCAGAACATCAAGAGGGTTTTGAGTTTCATGTGCGCACTTGAGAACCATCTCCCTCAGTCCATGTGGATTTCCACACACTTTCAGCAGAACACCGTCAGAGGCACACCGAAATATTTTTCCTATTAACCTCTTCCTCTTCTCCCCTTGTGATTTGACATTTCCTTCCTAGGTTGATTTTCTCCTAGGACTTAGAACTGGGATTTTGAATTTCTAGCGCTGAGTATCCAGACGCCCTTTTCACCTTGCCTCAGCTTTGTTTCCAAGCCATCGCCTGTGTCCCCAACTACCGGGGGGGGGGGTGTAGTTCTTCAGGCCACATGCCGTCCTCTGTCCCTCTCCATATTTACAGCTTCTTCAGTCCCCTTCCTATGTCTGTCATCTCACTCAGCCCTGCATCACTGGCCGAGAGGCAAGCCTTCATTTCCGGAGTTGGGAGTATGGTTTCTATTAGAAAGCTCTGTTATCCCCCCTGGTCATCACATACTGGCTTTCAGGATCGCTGTCCACTTTTCATGACTGTCATCCTCTGGCCACAGTTTGCCTTGTTAAAACAAAATGATCTCATCTTCTCTTTAATGACTTGACCTCATTTCTTCCCCTGAACCGTATTACATTATGGGTGACATTATTTACGTTTTCCTTTTTGCCCCCGTGACATGCTTCAGGCTGTCCATTTTCCCATGTGCTGGGTCAGAAAGCACAGGCCATGTGTTAGCACAACCTAAGTTGATTCTTTCTTTCAAAAGGACCCCTTCCAGGATCCCACAGATGCCCTCAGACCTACATATACTGAAGTCACAGAGATAGTTTTGCCAAGGATATCAACCAGGTAGGAAAACCTTAGATTTGGAATCAAATTCCTATTTTCAGCTTAGAAAGAAAAGTAAATGGTTGAATCATCTCTTCAGGAAAAGGAAGGAGGAAGAGACTGAGAAAGGTGTAGATTTAGAGCAACAGAAAGGGTAGATTTAGGGCAATAGAAAGAAAAATCTGGAGACAGAAGTCTTGCTTTTGTAACCCCATCTTGGGTCCCTGCTTGAGTGATTTCTTCAGTCCTGAAGTTCATGTTTTGTTCCATTTATCATTTAAAAAAATGGATCTAATACTACTTGTCCTCTTTGCCACAGAATTAATCAAAAAGTCTTGAGCTCTCAAGAAGGTTTGGGATCAGCAAGACAGTAAAGGTACAGGGTAGTGTTTAAAAGCATGAGCTTCTGAGTCATACTTCCTGGCTAAAGTTTAGGTCTTGATCTCGAACGAGTTATTCAACATCTATAAACCTCAATATCTTTATCTAGAAAATGGGATAACAGAAGTTTTCAGTTCTCAGATTTCTTATGAGTGATAAATACAATAATTACACTAAAGTCCTTAAAAGAGGGTTTCATAGACTGTGCTTCATAAAAACATGGGGTGTTGTTACTATTAACAATATCTAGTATCTCGACAACTTCTAAAAGCAGTCTCAGAGAATGGAATTACATGGAATTACATTTGTTTATACAAGTTTACTTCCCTTAACCTGACTCTTGATTCCTTAGAACAGATAGCATGTCTTTACTTTCTTTCCTTAGCACCAACCACAGGGCCCGAGACATAGAAACTTAGTAACTGATGTGCACACTTTGAAAGAAGACAGGTGATGGGCCATCTGGGTGGCTCAGTCAGTTAAGCATCTGCCTTCGGCTCAAGTCATGATCCCGGAGTCCTGGGATGGAACCCCACAGCACTGAGCTCCCCACTCAGTGGGGATTCTCCTTCTCTCTCTGCCCCTCTCCTGCTTGTGCGTGCTCTCTCTTTCTCCAGTAAAGAAATAAAATCTTAAAAAAAAAAAGGAGCTGGGCACCTGGGTGGCTCAGTGGTTAAGCCGCTGCCTTCGGCTCAGGTCATGATCTCAGGGTCCTGGGATCGAGTCCCGCATCGGGCTCTCTGCTCAGCAGGGAGCCTGCTTCCTCTTCTCTCTCTCTCTCTGCCTGCCTCTCTGCCTACTTGTGATTTCTCTCTGTCAAATAAATAAATAAAATCTTTAAAAAAAAAAAAAAAAAGGAGCTAGGTGACAACATCAGTGTCTCTGCATCAGAGCCTCTTCCAGCATAATTGCTGGACAATTTCAGGTCCTCTCTTTCATTTGCCTGAACCCAAACATAACTCATGAGTTACATACACTCTGTGTCACGGGATGGGTCTTCCTTCCTACTATTAGGAGGTTCTGTTGGTTACTTTTCTCTCACTCCTTATTTTTTCTGTAAAGCCCAATAAAAATCTTAACAACAAAAGTCATACAAAGTCACTCTAAGGTCCCAATTCAAATGTAAAAAAAAAAAATTAGTGAAACTTATTCCATCTTTTCTTCTTATTGGCAAATAGTGTTGATATTCTAGTATGTACTTCTCCAAATTTTTCTTTGTGGAAACTTTTATATACCTATCATATATGGTTTGTTGTTTTGTTTTAAAAACATTATACTATAAATATTATTAGTCTTGCCTTTTCTACTTGTATTGATAAATAATTTCATGAAAATACACAATTTGAAGAATATCATGTACATCTGGGCAACTGAGTTACTTTATTGTAATTCCACATTTCAAATAAATATTTATACATTGTTGTCTCTTGATTCAGCAAGCTTAAATATTGACTATCTATATTCTACTAAAAAAAGACAAGTTTTTAATTCTCCTCCTTTTTTTTCTGCCATTTTACCAATATATATATATATATATATATAGAAGAATTGATTAAATTTTGTATTTCATACTTTTGTTACTAAGACTATATAAACATTTGTTTTTCATTGCTGAACCAAGTAGTTCTTAGGGTAACATTTTTTTCCCCCTTGAACAGCTGCCCCAAATCCTTCTCCTGGATTTGTTATTGCATAATTTTTTCAACCTGTGGACACTTAGCTAGATCTTCCAACATCCAAAATAAGCTCTGTAAAGTGTCTCTCAATCAAAGTTCTTACAGACTTCAAACAAGCTACATAATCTATGAGTTCCAGTTTTCCTAGAGGTATCTTCTGGAGTCCTCTTTTATCTGCTCCAGTCTGGATTTGGTTTTGTCTATGCCTGCCATACTGCTGTTGTTCTGGGAATTTCCCCCAAGATCCTAGGAAGTGCTTTCACTTTTCGTCTGTTTTCGGTTGCCTGTTTCTAGGAGCTCATGTGTTTGTTTGTTTCTTGATTGACTTGCTTATACTGGGACATTTTCTTGAGAAAGAGTTCAAGGATATTTCACTCTTTGAAATTACTTTTCTTAGTTACTAATTTGAATGGGTCTAGAATTCTAGGTGGAGATTTAATTTTTTTAAATTTTTTAAAGAATTTATTTATTTGACAGAGAGAGATCTCAAGTAGGCAGAGAGGCAGGCAGAGAGAGAGGGGGAAGCAGGCTCCCCACTGAGCAGAGAGCCCGATGCGGGGCTCGATCCCAGAACTCTGAGACCATGACCTGAGCCAAAGGCAGAGGCCTAACCCACTGAGCCACCCAGGTATCCCTGGAGATTTATTTTTGATCAGAATCTTGAAAGTATCAGTCCATTACCTTTCTGCTTCTATTATTATTCATTTGATGCTCTTTGTGTACAAGATTCTTTGTATGTTAATTCCAGACCTTTGTATGTGATAAGGTTTTATTTATTTCATCTCGGACAGCTTTTGGAATCTCTTCTTTAATCTTGTTTTTTTAAGTTCCCAACCGTTCATCTTGGACTGTGCCTTTTAAAATTTTTATTTTGGTTTAAATTTGGTTTAAATTTATTTGTTTTAAATTTGGGCTCCTCCAATTTGGAGAATCATGGCCTTCAGTTATGTTTTATTTTTAACTTATTCATTAATTTTTTCTACACTATATTCTAGGCATTTTGCTTTTTTGATGTTTATTTCACTGATGGAATATCTTTTTCTGTTGTTGAGATATGACCTATCATATAAAAATAATTCTGAGTTCTATTTTTGTTGTTCTTGTTGTCTTTATAGTTCATGGTAAAAACTTTCCTCCAAAATTTTGTGATCTTTGAGCTTTTAAAAAGCAAAGAATTCTTTTTGAGCCTTTGGAAAAAAGAAACTCGATGAGTTGGCAGAGGTTAGTTAGAAGGCTATCAAGTGGATGGTTAGCATTTTTCAAAGGACTTATCTCAATTTTCAGAATTTATAGGCCTTCTGTGGGGCAGTTTAGCATCTCAAGAGAAAGACATGAGCCTCTTGTGAATAAGACAGAGGGAAAGGACCTGAGGTCCTTCCTTTCAGGCTCTGTCCCTTGACTTTGTCCTTCATGAAATGATTTCCATCTGGACCATTAACTTTTATCCTTTTCTGAGCTTATTTCCTCATGTCTCCAGAATACTTTCCCCTAGTATCCAAAAATAGAGTGTTCCCATGAAACCTTTGGTAAGCTGAAATGGCCAAAAGCAAAGAAGCAATTACCATTTTGTAAAAGCAAAAACCCACTGAGGACTCCCTGCAGTTAGCAGAAACAGGTATTGATGTAAGTCTTTACTGATGTAAGGAAACCTGTGTATCTCTTCTCCTGTAAAAAGGACAAGGGGTAGTCATTTATCTGCATAGGGTAGGGATGAAATGATCCTTTCCTAGACTTCCAAACAAACTATGTGCTCTGGTCCAGCCTCTTCACCACTACCTTGTTCTGCCTACTGCCTTGGTCTCTGAAGTTTGAGTGGTTTCTGTGGGAGCAATCATCCCATTTCTCATTGGTATCCTATTCCACTCTCACTTTATCTGCTCTGCATTATTTCCCATTCACCCTTCCAAATTCTGCTGACCCATACTTTGCAATTCAGTTACTGATACTTCAGTTTCATTAACAACTAAAGATGTCCTCTCTTCTGTTCTCTTTGTAAGCTTAGGGATGAAGAGGGCAAGAACATTTTGGTAATTTTAACTCTACTTTAACTGGTTGAGGTAAGGTAGGGTCATCAGTTTGAGCATTTTTAATTAGAACTTGATGGCTTTAATGACTTAATTTCATAACTGATGTTACAATTCTCTTTTTTTCTAAGTTTTAGTTGGTTGTTTTCCTCACTACTTTCTCCTGTCACCTTTGGTGGCAAATAAGAAAATAAATAAACAAATTAATAGCACAAAGTTTATGAGCAATACAGTATGACCATGAAGCAATAAAAAAATAATTTGAAATAACACTAATTTTTTTTTCATATTTTTCAACACTGACATTTGCTAAGACTTTCTCTTACTACAGGATTTTTACTGTTTCACACCAGATTATTATAAATAAATTAATGGCATAAGATACTTAATAAAATAGGAAAATACAAAATCATAACACTAAAAGTAATAGATATAAACTTAAAAAACATAAAACTAGAGATAAGAACCCCTCCCTCCCATACCTACAGACAATGACATTTCTATGATATATATTACATTGTAGTCACATATATTAATTTTCATATGCATTTTGTTTGGTGCTTCTGTGTATGACCAATGATTCAGTGGATTTTACATTTTAGTTGTTATTAAGAGAAGGATTTCAGTGATAAAAGGCTGAATAAATAGGATACTCCACACCCCACCTCCATCCTTGCTTTGCTCTGTTTCATGTTACTACTAAGTTATTCATACATATCTTCTAAATAACTTTTTTAAAGAAGATTTTATTTATTTATTTAATTATTTTAGAGAGAGATCACAAATAGGCAGAGAGGCAGGCATAGAGAGGGACGCAGGCTCTTTGCTGAGCACAGAGCCCGATGTGGGGCTTGATCCCAGGATCCTAAAATCATGACCTGAGCCAAAGGAAGAGACTTAACCCACTGAGGCACCCAGGCACCCCCAAATAATTTTTTCTATTCAAAATGAATTCCCTATCCATCTGGAGGTAATCCCTGAGTATTAGGAGACCTCCCTAGTAACCTTATCTACTTGAGACTATTTATTTTCTGGCCTGACCTTGAGTTCCAACCATGTGCAGCTACACTCATTCCCAAGTGACTTACAATAGTGTCCACCAAATGACACCTTAATTTCTAGGCTGGGAGACTGAAACTATCTGATGGTCAGTTTAAGGCCTTTCTTGGGCTGTTGATGACTTACTGATAAAGGTGTGCCACTAAGGACATATAACCAATACAACCAATGCAAAAATCTCCTGGATGAGCTTGGATAGAGAGCATGCACTGGGATTTGGATGGAATGTAACTTCACTTCAGGCTCTGCTACTTTCTGGTTAACTGATCTTGGGAAAAATCATCTCTCTGAGATTATTCTCATAACCATCAAGATCTAGAGATTTTTCAAATAAGTGTCCAATGTTTAGGAGGTACTCAGAAAATTATAGTGCAGGCTACTATTACTTTCAGGCAGCAGAGAACTTCCATAGGGATATCTGTGTGAAGAATAGAAGTAATTCCCAAGAGGACTTCTGTCCTAAATATTCCCTCCAAGGACTTCCCTTAGTGCTGGAAATACCTAAGGAACACAATTTGTCATACGTATCAGCAACTGACAAATCAGTATATAACAGTGATACTATATGATGGTTCTATAAGAACTGTAGAAAGCATCCTCAGATCCTTTCTGGCTGAAGCTGAGATATAAATAACTTTAATGGAACTAGAGGCATGAGTTAGGGGGCGCAATATTCCTGTTGCACATAAAATGTTTGGCTAGTAATATATTCAGTACAATATTATGAGCAGTTAAATTTTTTCCAAAAGTTACTGAACTGAATAATTATCTAACAAGATACCTCTAAGTGCAATGAAAGAACCAGATATAGAGAAATCTAATTTTCTAAGGGGAAAATGGGTGGAAAACACGGAACACAAAATAGGCATGTTGAGGTGAGGCTCCTTGAACAAGATGAAGACATTATGTTTCTGGGTGGGGAAAGAGGATTCTTATGGAGTTGGGGGCATATATCAGAATTGAGATGGGACATTTTTCAGTATTAGTTGTCATTGGCAAGTTCTCTAGCCAAGTCCACTTTCTCATGACTCATTCCATGTCAATATCATATGGATCACTTGGAAAAAAATCAACTCTATATTGAACATCTTTCCCCCAGTATCTGGGATTACATTATAAAATTTCTCCTGTGAGCCAACTCCCCTATGTCACTTTGTTGAATACATTTTTTAGACCTCTCTGTACCGAGGAGAGAATGTTTTAAAAGATCTTCTCCCCCCACCCCCATTCTGGGTTGGCCCTAGAAATAAAGCCCCTGCTCTTTGGGGTGATGATGAGCCTTAGGTGAGATTTGCTCATAACCACAGCAGAACTTCTTGGAGGAGTCTCACTGTGTCATTCTTGCTTATGTCTTCTGCCAAAAAAGGACTTTCTTTAAGTTCTGGCTTCAATAGCTCTCACATCTTGAAATCTCCTATCAAGTCCTATTGATTATTGCTGCACTGCTCAAAGATGTTTTTCATTTGTCTCTAAATCTTGATTTCAGCCCAAGTGTTTGGATCACTCAGAATCTTAGTTTAATGATAATAAATACCTTTTTGCAGTTTGGAAGAGGGAATGCTTGAATTTATATAGGCACATACTTAACCTAAGGTTTCCTTTATTTATTTATTTTTCCCCATGTACTTTTGCTAAAATTTTTCAATACAGAGATTTGGGAAACAAAACAAACAAACAAACAAATACAACTATGTCATCTCTTCATTTCTGTCAAAGTAAATTGCCTTCTATTGTTTCTACTGCTTCATATCATGTTCAAATTAAGTGAATTTATAAGCTCACTTTAATAGCAGACTTACACCTATTTTGTAGGGTTTCTTATAATAAAGAATGGCATAATTAAACAAGAAAAGAAGAAAAGTGTTACAG
This sequence comes from Mustela erminea, assembly GCF_009829155.1. Taxonomy (NCBI): domain Eukaryota; kingdom Metazoa; phylum Chordata; class Mammalia; order Carnivora; family Mustelidae; genus Mustela; species Mustela erminea. The sequence goes on from NC_045629.1 coordinate 67,324,661, forward strand.
AGAATCAAACCTGGGTAAGGTACTTGTTTTAGCACCTTGGAGTGATAGAATTGCTTTTGAAGAAAACAAGAAGTTTAGAAAGATGGCTCCTTAAAGTATAAGGCAGATTTTAGTGGTATATGTAATAGCAGAGGGCATTCTAGACATAGGAAAGTATCAATGAAGGTAGGCAAGGTAGGGAAATAATCCAATTCCTTCAGGGATATTGGTGAAAATACCCATTATAATTTGTAGACAATAGTAATAGCAGCAGTGAAAATTGCTATTTAAGTACTATCATTTCCCAAGTACCTATTATGCATATTCTTTTATATATTTTAATCCCATGTAACTCTTATTATAACAGCATTTTAGATAAGCCATACTATTTTTAAAATTTGCAAATAAGAAAACTGAACCTCTCTCTCTCTTTTTATTTTTTTAAGATTTTTATTTATTTATTTGACAGATCACAAGTAGGCAGAGAGGCAGGTAGAGAGAGATAGAGAGAGGGAGGGGGAGGAAGCAGGCTCCCTGCTGAGCAGAGAGTCCAACACAGGTCTCGATCCTAGTAGCCAAGATCATGACCTGAGCCAAAGGCTGAGGCCTTAACCCACTGAGCCACCCAGGCACCCTGAAAACTGAACCTCACTTAAGTAACTTGCTAAACAAAGTGGTAAAAATGAATTTCATCTGAACCAAAAATATCTTGTATTTTCACAACATCATGAGTTTGGGGAACTAAAAGTGATCTTGCTGCTGCAGAATCATCAGAATGATGCATAATCTGGAGCCCCTCACCTACTACATTATAGAGATAGGATTAAAAAAAGAGAGAGAATGAGAGAGAGAAAGAAAGAAAGGTAAGATTTTGAAAGGTTGGGGCTCATCACAAAGAAAGATGTTTGGTATATAGTGAACAAGAAAAATGGATCTCTTCCATTGAAGCCCATTAAGGAAACAGAAATTCAGATTTAGGAGGCACAGAAGGTCCCCAACAAAATCAGCCCAAGGAGGTCCACACCAAAACATGTAGTAATTAAAATGGCAAAAATTAGTGACAAAGAGAGATTTTTAAAAGCAGCAGAAAATAAAATAGTTACATCCAAGGGAAACCCCACAAGGCTATCATCTGATTTTTCAGCAGAAACTTTGTAGGTCCAAAGAAAGTAGCATGATATATTCAAAGTGCTTAAAGAAAAGAAATTGCAACTGAGAATATCCAAGAAGGATATCATTTGGAATAGAAGGAGAGAGAAAGAATTTCCCAAATGAACAAAAGTTAAAGGAATTCACCACACAAAACCAGCCTTATAAGAAACATTAAAGGGGATTCTTTGAGTGGAAAGGAAAGACCATAAGCAGGAATAAGAAAAGTAGGAAGCACAAAAGCAGTAAAAGTAAGTAGATCTATAAAATTTAGTAAAGGGAATCACAAAATAAAAAGATGTAAATTCTGACACCATACACCTAAAACTTGACAAGGAGAAGAGTAAAAATTTAGTGCTTTCCAAATGGTTTCAAACTTAACATAAACTGTTATATGTATAATATGTTATATGTAAACCTACTGATAACCACAGATCAAAAATTGGTAGTAGATATGCCAAAAATAAGAAGTCTTCCAAGTACATCACTAAAGAAAGCTAGCAAATTGTGAGAGAAGAGAGCAAGAGAAGAAAAGAATGGAGAACTCTAAAATAACCATAAAACAAGTAATAAAATGTCAATATATACCCACCAATAGTTACTTTGAATGTAAATGGACTAAATACTCTAGTAAAAAGACTGTAATCTATAAAAGATTCATTCAAACCTAGACACATGGAGATTGAAAGTGAAGGGATGGAAAAGCATTTATCATGCAAATGGAAGTGAAAAGAAAGTCAGGGTAGCAATACTTATGTCAAACAAAGTAGACTTTTTAAAACAAAGACTGTAACAAGAGACAAAGCAAGACACTACATAATCTTAAAAGGAACAATCTAACAAGAAGGTATTACAATTGTAAATATTTATACTCCCAAGATGGGAGCACCCAAATGCATAAAGCAACTATTGACAAGCATAAAGGAAGAAATAGACTGTAATACAATAAAAATATTACAATAACAAGCATGGGACTTTAACACCCTACTTACATCAATGGACAGATTATCCAAACAGAAAATCAATAAGGAAACAGTGGCTTTGAATGACACACTGGACCAGATGGATTAACAGATATATTCAGAACATCTCATCCTAAAACAGTGGAACATGTGTATTTTCAAGTGCACATGAAACAGCTTCCAGAATTGTTCACATGTTAAGGCACAAAACAAGTCTCAACAAATTCAAGAAGACTGAAGTCATAGCATGCTTCTTCACTAGCCATACTATGAAACTAGAAATCTATCATAAGGAAAAATCTGGAAAGGATACAAATATATGGAGGTTAAATAACATGCTACTAAACAATGAATAGGTCAACCAGGAAATCAGAGGAAATAAAAAATGACATAGAGACAAATGAAAATGAAAACACTATGGTTCAAAATCTTTGGGATGCAGCAAAAGCTGTTCTAAGAGGAATGTTTATAGCAATACAGGAGTACCTCAAAGAGCAAGAAAAATCTCAGATATAACAACATAATGACACCTAAAGGATCTAGAAAAAGAAGAACAAACAAAACCCAACAGTAGAAGAAAGGAAATAATAAAAATTAGAGTAGAAATAAATGAAATAGAAACTAAAAAATATTATAGAGCTAATCGATGAAACCAGGAGCTGGTTCTTTGAAAAGATCAACAAAATTAATAAACCTTTAGCCAGATTAATCCAAAAAAAACCACTCAAATAAACAAAATCAGAAATGAAAGAAAAGAAATAATAACCAGTACCACCCAACACTACAGAAACACAAGGGTTATATGAGAATATTATAAAAAAAAAAAATTTGTGCCAACAAAATGCAAAACTTGGAAGAAATGAATAAATTCCTACAAACATAACTTTCCAAAACTGAATCAGAAAGAAATAGAAAATTTGAGCAAACCAATTACCAGCGATGTAATTGAATCAGTAATCAAAAAACTCCCAACAAATACGGGTGCCTGGGTGGCTCAGTGGGTTAAGCCTCTGCCTTCGGCTCAGGTCATGATCTCAGGGTCCAGGCATTGAGCCCCATATTTGCACTCTCTGCTCAGCAGGGAGCCTTTTCCCCCTCTATCTCTTCCTGCCTCTCTGCCTACTTCTGATCTCCCTCTCTGTCAAATAAATAAATAAAATCTTAAAAAACAAACAAACAAACAAAACTCCCAACAAACAAAAGACCAGGACAACACAGCTTTACAGGTGAATTCTGTAAAATATGTAAAAAAGAATTAATAGCTATTCTTCTCAAACTATTCAAAAAAATAGAAGAGGAAGGAAAGCTTCCAAATTCATCCCATGAGGCCAGCATTACTCTGATACCAAAACCAGATAAAGACACTATGAAAAAAGACAACTATAAGTCCAATATCTTTGATGACTATAGATGCAAAAATCCTCAACAAAATATTAGCAACTGAATCCAACAATACATTAAAAAAATCGTTCACCATGATCAAGTGGGATTTATTCCTCAAATAGCCGAAGACTCCAATTTTACGGCCTCAAAAGTAGAGATTAATTGCCTTTACATGGCACTAATGACTGGCATTACTTCATGATATGGTTTCATTATAGTACAATATGCTTGTTACTCTTCAAACAAAAATGCTATTTCTCTTCTTAAAATCTGTAACTCTGTACTTCATTCCTCCCCCAGACATTGCCTTTTCTGCCAGGTGCACTCCTATTCATTCTTTCAAACTTAGTTCAGATTTCCTCTTTGAAATTGTCTCAAATAGTTTCTGACATTTATTTCATCAATCTAATAGGCAGAGTTAAATATTTGTATTTTAACACTACTTATATTCTACTAAAACCAGGTGTTTTTTCCTTTGTCCCCTACTAGAATACATGTTTCTGCAGGGCAGAAATAGTTGTCTTTTGTATCTTTAGTCCCTGAGTGAATGACAGTCAGTAAAGTATTTTTAAAGTTTATATTAAATAAAGATTTTTTATAAGCCAATCAAAACAATGTTTCATTTGTTTGCTGATAAAGTTGTTTCTTTAAGATTAAGGTGAAGCCAAGTCCTTTTCTATTTTCATTTATGGACAATGAATATAAAATAATGTTTTGCTTTAAGCCCATAAAATATTTTGCAGAATGAATCACCAAGATCTTAAAAATTTATCATTGCATTTCTATATACTTGTAATGAAGTAACAGAAAGAGAAATTAAAAAAACAATTCCATTGACAATTGCACCAAAAATAATAAAATACCTAGGAATAAAATTAACCATGGAGGTGAAGGACATGTACTCTGAAAACTGTAAAACATTCATAGAAGAAATTAAGATTAAGATACACATATCTACCCTAAATTCAGGATTCCAAAGACCACTATTGCTTTCCTATTAGAACCCATTAAGGCTATGTTGTAGAGAAAATAAATCAAGCTTTGGTTGGAGAGAGGGAGCGGGGCGAGATAGCTCCTAGGCTAAAAACAACCTGTTGGTATGTATCCCTTTAGTTTTTCCCTAAAGATGGGTGGAAAGTCACAGACCCCATCAGAAAAAAAAAGGAAACAATTCCACAGATTAGGACGTTAACATGTTCCCAAGGCTGTCCCTCTGTAATATTTTAACTTTTCTCTCTCTCTTTCCTTTTCGGATCATTGACAAATCACACTTCTATGGTGTGAAATAATAATTTGCTCTTCCACATTTAAGGCTTGGTGTATCTTGAATCTCTATTTTAGAACAAGGAAAAATAAATAAAAATATATTTGTGTATGTCTGTATAGACACATAAATTGATCATGAAGAATATTCCAACAGACATTTGAAAATAATTATCTCTGGAGGGTATAATTATGGAAAACTTTGATGGGTTCGCTTTTATTTTATGCTTTATTTATTTTTGGTATTGTTTGAATTTTTTTTTAAATAAGAATGTTCTGCTTTTTTATTTAACCAGAGTATGGATTTAAGCTATTTTTAACTTCCAAATGTCACAAAAAATTATTTGACTGAGTATTATGTATAGAAAATGGGAGGGAACTTTCCCATAAACTGGTCTGAGCCTATCTTGAGTGATTTATTTTTACTTAATCCTGGTTACCATATTTTAGAGGTGAAGTGAACACCGAAAAAGAGAGTTTATATCAATGGTTGACTATGGGAACCAAGGCTGTCACACAGGGATTGTGTTGCTTGAGAAAGGACATGCTAAAATCTGATGAGGGCAGAGTCTCCCACAGTGTTTTGTAGCTGGCTATGGAAGCAAGCAAGAGACTTATGAAATTTGCTGATGTTTAAATGATGGAAATTAATTCAAATTATTTAAAATCAGTGTCTAGGCTTAAAACTTACGCCATGGGCTGCCTGAATGTAATCTCTGATCAAAGAAGGAAGTGGTCATGATAAGAAAGGCTCTAGAAACTAGTTCATAAGTAGTATAGCTAAAAGCACCCGAGAGTTTTCCTCCTACAGAATTCAGAAGAAAAACTTTAAAATGGCTAGAGAGGTACAAAAATGACAGGGCTCTCTTGTCATTTTTATTTTCAGAAGCTTGATGACAACTTTAAGGATAAGGGATAAGTGCAGGGATCCCTGCACTGTGTGGTATGATTCATTATCTCTAAGATCTTTCCAAATATTGTTTGAGTTTTCATCTGAGCCATAAAGGAAGGAAACAATATTGCTTTAGTTGCTTTGTCTTTCAGGAAGTCAATGCAAATTGAGACCATGAACCATCAAAGTCACAAATGTGTGATTTTTTTTTAATGACCTTTTTTTTAAAGCCTGTTGGATTTCTAGGCTCCCCACTAGAAAGCCCGAATACATATATATCTTTTTTAGCAGATAAATAAGACTGTAAAAAGTAAGTTTTATCTGAATCATTTTACATTTCTCATTTTTATAAAATTTTAAATATGCGGTTGTGTTCAGATGTGATTTAAAATATTTTGTTTATTTATTTGACAGGCAGAGATCGCAAGTAGGCAGAGAGAGAGGAGGAAGCAGGCTCCCCGTGGAGCAGAGAGCCCAATGTGGGGCTCAATCCCAGGACCCTGGGATCATGACCCAAGCTGAAGGCAGAGGCTTTAACCTACTGAGCCACCCAGGTGCCCCTCAGATATGATTTAAAGCTTTGGGTTCCTGTGCTAGTTGTGTGGGTGTTGTTTTTTGTTTGTTTGTTTTTTTGTGGGTTTTTTTTGTTTGTTTGTTTGTTTCATTTTTACACCATGTCAAGAAATTTATTTCTTTGTTCAAAGTGTTTTACCTTTAAATGAAAACAACATACTGGAAGCCAGGAGACTCTTTGGTGAGGATTTACTATTAAGTGTTTATGATACACCAGGCGCTGGGGTGGGACCATTTCATCCTTGGAGCACCTGTATGATGAAAATACCTATTCCCTAATGTTCCTGTGGAAACAGAAGCACAGAGAAGTTAGGCAACTTATTCAAGGTCAGAAAGCTGGTAAATGGTGTGAGTTGGAGTTTGAACCCAAGAGATCTTGCTCTAGTCTGCATCCTTGACCCCTATGCTATGGTGCCTTTCAAATCTTAGATTCATTTTGATCTGGGGTAGAAGATGACATTGAAGTCTAGTAAATTTCTTCCTCATCTTAATATTTTAAGTAATTTCTGATAAGAGCCAAACTCTTAACACCTAGCTGATAACTCAGAAATACTTACTGAGTAATGAATTAATATGCAAATAGTTGGAGAGCCCCATACTGTGCACAAATATACACACATAAATATTTGCACTCTTCGTTTTGCTTAAAATAGTTTTGACCATGAAGTTGATGCACAGTGTTAAAATAACAAACAAGGCATTGTAAAGTACAAGTTCTCCTGTAATACTTTTCTAATTGAGTCATCAAGGATTACTGGAAGATGGTATAGTGGATATTAATTAATTGATATTCCTTTCCCTGGTGTACCTTTTCTCCTCTCCCCTACTCAACAGGGTCTATTTTCTATAGGAAGATCAGAGGTCCTAATAGGTCCAAGAGGGAAACTGGGACCCCACTTCCAGGTCCAAGAGTAAGGTGTATGACCTGCACTGAGGAAGTAATTTATTTGACCACAGTGATTGTTTTGGAGTTTGGGGAGAAAAGGAGACACATATTCTAATGAGAATAAATTTCTGGACATCTGTTAGAATGTTAGGACAAAGGCTTCTCTCTGGATGGGTACGGTAGTATGTGTAAGAAGAAACCAAAGCTGCTCCAACTCTCAAAGCCAAACCAGGGAAGAAGTCAATACACGGATTTGGGAAAAATAAGAAAAGCTTGGAGCCAGAGTCCTAATGACAACACAAACATCTGAATCAACCGACACCTAATCTGTCTAATCTATGTTGGATCTTTTAATCGCATGAAACAAGAAATTCTCTATTTAAAAATTGTCTTTTATCTCTTATTATAAAATGTACCAAATGTTCAGAGAATAATTTCACTACTGTTTATAGCCCAGACCTAATTTTAACACTTTGTCCTATTTGCTTCAGAACTTTTAAAGAAATAATAAAAATAATAGTCAAGTTCAGGCCCAGTTGAAGCCATCTGTATGTACCTTCCCAACCTAATTCCCTTTACTTATCAAATATTAAGATTTTTAAATTTTTTTTATTATGTTATGTTAGTCACCATACAGTGTGTAATTAGTTTTTGATGTAGTGTTCTGTGATTCATTGTTTCCATATAACACCCAGGGCTCCAGGCAACATGTGCCCTCCTTAATGCTCATCACCAGGCTAACACAGCCCCCCTCTAAAACCCTCAGTTTGTTGCCTGGGGACCTTAGTCTTTCATGGTTCATCTCCCCCTCCAATTCCCCCACCTTTGCTTTTCCCTTCCTTCTCCTAATGTTCTCCACGTTATTCCTTATGTTCCACAAATAAGTGAAACCGTACAATAATTGACTTTCTTTGCTTGACTTATTTCACTTAGCTTATTTCACTTATTTCACTAATCTCTTTCAGTCCCATGCACATAGGTGCAAAAGTTGGGTATTCATCCTTTCTGATGGCTGAGTAATACTCCATTGTATATATGGACCACATGTTCTTTATCCATTTGTCTCTTAAAGGGCATCTTGGCTCTTTCCACAGTTTTGCTATTGTGGACATTGCTGCTATGAACATTGGGGTACAGATGGCCCTTCTTTTCACTACATCTGTATCTTTGGCGTAAATACACAGTAGTGCAATTGCTGGGTCATAGGGTAGCTTTATTTTTAATTTTTTGAGGAAACTCCACACTGTTTTCCAAAGTGGCTGTACCAGCTTGCATTCCCCCCAGCAGTGTAAGAGGGTTCCTTTTCTCCACATCCTCTCCAACACTTGTTTGTTTCTTGCCTTGTCAAATTGTGCCATTCTAACTGGTATAAGATGGTATCTCAATGTGGTTTTGATTTGAATTTCCCTGATGGCTAATATGATGAACATTTTATCCTGTGTCTGTTAGCCATTTGTATGTCTTTTTTTGAGAAGTGTCCATGTCTTCTGTCCATTTTTGACTTGATTATTTGTTTTTTGGGTGTTGAGTTTGAGAAGTTCTTTATAGATCTTGAATATCAGTCCTTTGCCTGTAGCATTATTTGCAAATATCTTCTCCCATTCCGTGGGTTGCCTCTTTGTTTTGTTGACTGTTTCCATTGCTGTGCAGAAGCTTTTGATCTTGATGAGTCCCAAAAGTTCATTTTTTGCTTTTGTTTCCCTTACCTTTGGAGACATGTCTTGAAAGAAGCTGCTGTGGCTGATGTGTAAGAGGCTACTGCCATGTTCTTCTCTAGGATTTTGATGGATTCCTGTCTCACATTGAAGTCTTTCATCCATTTTGAGGATAACTTTGTGTATGGTGTAAGAAAATGGTTGTGTTTTATTATTTTGTATATAGCTGTCCCAGCACCATTTAATTGATTTACTCTTGAACAAGGCAAAGTTCTTAGCTGGCATTAAGCACAAAATAAACTCTCCTTCTTTTTTTATATTGCTTTCTAAATATAACTTCTACTTAAAAAAAGAATGAAACAATCATTATTTTCTCAAAGTTGATTAAAAAAAGTAAGAAAACTGTATAATCACGTTGGTTCTATAGAAATAGACCTCATATGATTCCTTTTCCTTCCCTTTTCTCTTCACTTAGTGCACCTAGTATAATCTCAACTCTTTAGCCTGTATGAAGTCTTCCCTCCTCAAGACTCCTTTACAGGCTATCTGGGTCCAGTGATGAGCACATAGCTGAAATTTTTCAATACTTGGTGACTTTGACTTTCATTTGACTGCCAGCTTTAAATAACATTCTGGTATCTCATTATCTTTTAATTTTATTTTAATTTATCTTTAATTTAATTTTTTATTTAACTTTAATTTAATTCTCCATTGTTATATTGATAGTTTTCAATTTTTCCTTAAGTACGTCTTGCATGTTTTGAGGAAAAGCTTCGTAATCTCATAATTCTTCATAACCCCCTATTGGGGTTTTCCCACAGCAGGTGCTCAATAAATGCTTCTTGATTATCTATCAGTAAGTGAAACATTCCCAAAGGGGTTGAAACTCAAGATTTAGTGCATGGTCATTAAGGAGCCATGGTGTTAACTGATGAATTGTGGAGTGACTTCATGCTGTGTAACATGAAGAAAAATATCTTCAACTAAGACAGCAGTTTACCCAACACCCATACTATGCTAATCAAGCTGTTCTCAATTCCCCTTCTGTGAGCTCCTGAACATATGGAGATAGTTAAACTGCTAGCACAGGGCAAGAAGAAACACAGCCACTGAGCCATGCAATAGCCAAAAATCCCACAACTCTCAGTGCAGCAACTGACAATGACCCAACTTATCACGTATGTTTTCATGAGGAACAGCTTACCAGTAATTTTTTCTGCTTGTGGTTGTCATGATATCAATGTGTGTGTGTGTGTGCAGAAGTGCTGGGGGATATAGAAGCAATATAGCACAGCAGGAGGCACTGTGATGTAAAAATCAGAATAAGACATATGGGGATTTAAAATGCTGGTCATATGATTTACTTGCATTTTGTGACCTGGGAAAAATTATTAAAATTGTTTGAACATCAACTTCCTTGTCTGGAAAACGGGTATAAAAATATTCAGCTCCTGAGATTATTTTTAAAGAGTAGAAAAGATATATTGCATGAAAACTGTGTCAGCTAGTACACTGGATAGCTTACAATAACTAATATTTGAATTTTTATTAACTGTATTGGATGGGGAAAATAAAACAGCCAAGAGAATACAAATATTAAGGGAAGGGTGTTAACTAATAAAAAGTTGCATGGGAGAATTGCTCTTCCTGTGGGTGAAGAACTCCTTCACCCAAGGTCGGGTCTGGTTAGATAAAAAACATTATGAAAACCTTTTTGAAATTGCCTTTTGAAGCAATTGGAATTGCTACTATAATTCTTTGTTTTGCTAAGTGTAAGGGAAACCTACCATGGATGAAAGCAAAGAATATGCCTCTATTTCTGCCTTCTTGGACTTCGGAGTCTCTGAAGATTTTCCATTCATTCATTCACTCAACCATGTATTCAAGAAACATTTGGGCCCTTTTATCAATACATAGATGTGAAAGGCATTGCAGTTTGACCTACCTGCAGTCCTTTTGGTCTAAATGAATTCAAATGGTCTAAATGAATTTAAATGAATTCAAAGTTCAGCCTGATGCTCAGTACATAGTAGGAATTTATCACATAATTATTGAATGAATAGATGATTTTGTAAGAACAGATGTCTGCTGAGACAAGTAAATAAATGGGTGCTGTCTCACAAGTCTGTGTGACTATGCTGGAGATTTCCATGGATATCTAGCATGGTGCTGTTAAAAGATGTATAACAGTAATTCACATTGATTTACCTCTTTTCAATTCATGTACTATTATACATTCTTTTTTTCCTTGGATCTGTCATCTCACTTGCTATTTTATAGTGGATACAAGGCTTAGAAACAAAAAGCATGTCCAGAATAGGTTATGAAGAAATCCCAGCGTGGATAGTACATGGTGAAGGAAAAAAGGACACTTGGCTTTGGGACTCAGTTTCTTCACTGAGTTACTATGTTCCACAGAGTCCCTTCTATTCTGTGGGCGTTATGTCTGTGATCTGAATGAGGAAATGAGGTTAGATCTACTCTAAGGCTTTTATCAGCTTTAACATTTTCAGTGACATTGAAATTCAAAGAATAGAAATATTGGAAAAGGCAGGCTCATGTTGAGCAAAGCCCCAGGCAGGGATGGTTCAGAGTCTAGCTTTTGTGACAGCTGTGTGACTTGGGGGTCAGTGGCTTAGAGAAACCTTAGAGCAACACTGTGGTGTAGTAAAGTCTGGGCTTAGGTGGGGTTCAGACCCCACTTTTGCCATTGTGTAACCCTGTGAATTGGGACAATTTATTTAACATCTTTTCACTTCCTTTACCTCAAATTTAAAGATCCACTTAAGCCACAAGGTTGGGGCAAAGATTTTAAAAAATGAATATTCAGAAAGCTGAGCAATATTTGAACATATGTATATATATATATATTTAAGAGCTAGCAATTATACTATGTAAGTACATATATGCCTGTGGATATGGTTTTGTATATAATGTATATTTGGTGAGGATAATAATGCACATATGGTCAGTATGTTGTTTTTTGGTAGGGTTTTTTCAAAGAATGTCTAGGCACTTGCTCATAATCATGGACCCATTTAGATGAGAGCTAAACATACATTAGAGAAGAGCCTGGCAACTTTATGCGTCCCTTTTGTTTTTAGCTATTGGTGTAATTACAGAAGGCTTTCAAGGGAGGTGACCAGCATTGGACTGTGGAGGACTGTTAAGATTCATAATACCATTCTCACTAGATATATAGCATATTCTTTTCTTGAAAGCAAACTGTATGTGGTAGACACTGTTCCAGGAATGGAATGAATAGGAGACACAAAGTATCCACCCTTGTTTAGAATATTTTCCAGAAAAAGACATTGCCAACATAAAAATAAATAGTTTTGGTAGCAAAAATTTCTATAAGGTAAGTGAGGCAACGCTAGGGACTCATGACTGATGGGAGAGGGGATGAAATGAGATTTAGAAAACTGTCAGAGATAAAATATATAGGAACAGAAGACTCTTTTGAGTATTGCTTACAGGGAAGATGTTCTTAACACAGTAGTACAAAATTGAATAATACATGTTCCTTTGACTTATATTATTTTATAACCATTTTCCTTTGCCATTTAGCCTGGACCTTAAATGCCTGTGGTCTCCTCATCCAAAAGGTGTTTCTCTGTTTCAGATTCTCTGACAGGTGGGCCATCCAAAATAGAATGAATCCACACAGGATTGGGTCTACCCTGCGTAGGACAAGGGGGCATATGGCAATTTTTATTTGAATCGATAGTTTATTTTAGGTTTATATAGTCAGAGTCATGGATGCTTGAAACACTTTTAGTTTTATACTTCCTGCCAAAATTTGGAAGTTTCAGGTATGGTGTCTGGTTCAGGACTTCGGGTGAGTGTGGTTTAATACATCCATCTTTCCTTCTCTCTGTCTTTGACCATGTGAGCATTAGCACAAGAAAGTCTTGTGAATCTTGGGAGGGGAACTGAAACAGTTGGCAAATGAAGCCAGGAGGTGAGCTTTGATGCTGTGCCTATCCCACCTTGCTCCTCAAGCAACTTCAGATGGGGTGCACATGAACGCTGTGGAGACCCACTGTCAAAGCGTAAGAGATGCGCAGGAACCAAGGTACACTCAAACCAGAACAGCTATAGAACATATGGCACCAGCTTTGCACTTCCTTTTAATTCTTTTAAGATTGGGGGTATGGGAAGAGGAACACAGAGCTATTTAGAAGTCCTCATGATAGGGAAATGGAGACGGGTTGGGGGTGGGGAACAGCAGTTGCTTTTCATGGAGGAATGAATGAGAACTCATTGTCCTGAGAATTTCTGCGTGCTAGACATCACACACTCTGACAAGCTTTATCTCAAAACAACACTGAACAATGTTACTACTTAAATTCAAACAGTTTTCCATGTACAAAGATCCTACGTTGTTCCTCACTGTAATTGTAACAAATCTCTTTTTTAGATATATAGTGGTTTAAAACGTGAGTTCTGGGTTAGGATTGGTGGAGTCCAATACTAACTTCACTACTTTTTTTGATATGTGATTTTGATGAATGTCTTTTTCTCTGTGCCATGTTGTTTCCATTTCTAAAATAAGAATAAAGATAGTATTGACTAACCTGGAAGGATTCGGCACGTACTATAATAAGTGAAAAGCACTGAAACTAGGCCAGTGGCTGGCACATAGCAAGTATGCAGTAAATGCCAGCTGGTATTATTATTCTGCTATTACACTCCAGGAAAAGGTAGCTTTGGAAAATTAAGTGTCTTATCCATGAATATACAGATAACAGTGGCAGTATTAGAAATTCGACCTTGATTCATTTTTTTTTAAGATTTTATTTATTTATTTGTCAGAGAGAGAATGAGAGAGAGAGAGCAAGTGCACAAGAGGCAGAGTGGTAGGCAGAGGCAGAGAGAGAAGCAGGCTTCCCACTGAGCAAGGAGTCCAATGTGGGGCTCAATCCCAGGACCCTGGGATCATGACTTGAGCCGAAGACAGAGGCTTAACTCACTGAGCCACCCAGGCGTCCCTCATTCTCTCTCTCTTTTTAAAAAATTCACATTGCATGTAATGCCCTGTGATTAACATGGAGGAGAAAGATGAAAGACCTAGTACTTGTTCTTAAGACAATTTCCTGGTCTCTTCTCCTTTGGAGTAGAAGTGAATCCATGCCATAAGAAGCAATGGGCAAAAAAAGAGTGTTGGCCTGTATCTTAGCATTTAGTAGCCTTTACCCAAGAAATTCAGAAAGTATTCACTGAATACATTCAAAAGTATTTAACGACTTTTTCAAAAGATCTTCAAAAAGTTTACGCTGAGTGATGAATAAAATAGCATTAGGTGACAGGTTTTGATTTTCTGAACTAGCAAATTCCAAAATATCTCATCGTAGTGGGATAAAGAATAATAATAGTATCCTGGATTTTTTTTGCAAGCTGGAAGTCCGTGACTAGACTAGCAAGTAGAGGGGCTAGTTTGGAATGGTACTCACCACAAAGTTTATTTTCTATAGATAATTCTCCTGTGGGTTAGAAACATACTGATTGCCAATTAATATCTTCAGACTTGGAACAAGAGGTCAACTTTGGGACTCACAGACTTAATTGAGTTTTACCTTTGTAAAGGGAGGGAGCTGCGAGAGCTTAGAATTTTCCCCTTCCGGCCAAATGCAAATTCTGTGTGCAACAATGACATCACCTCCTTCTCCCTCTTTCTCCTCCTTCTGTACCTTCTCCTCTTCCTCCCCTTCTCCTTCTCTCCCTCTTCCTCCTCTTCCTCCCTCCCCATTCTTTTCCTCCTTCTTTTTACAACTCCTATTATCTCCATGGGTGCTCTGATGTCTTGGAGATAAAGGATTTTGCTATTCCTTTAACCTCAGGACAGCATTCATATGCAAGTACTCAGATAACATTCCCATTTGTATGGATTTATTTCACAGGAGAAAGAGGTTTACCTAACTTTTAGTCATTGTTAACAATTCAGCTCAGATTCGGTTATCCCAGAAAGCCATTTCAGAAGACACCCTTCAGTGAAGTACCCTCTTCCCCATTCTTCTGTGTGGTGAAGTAAACACAGTATCCAAATCCCACCTCTACGAGTTCAAATCATGGATTTTCCCCTTTGGTCAAGATGTTTAACCTCTCTGGTCTCATGTTATTTGTCTAAAAAGTAACCTGTGAATGACAACAATGATAGTAGAATAGTTCCCTGAGAGGAGATATATATATTCAAAATGCTGAACAGATATAAATCTATTATTTTATTATGTATACCATACTGATGTTTATGTAGTCAGTTACATATCTGTATCACTTTCTTAAGTTAGAGCTTTTAGAGTAGTGCTGGCCAAAAATTAGGGTCCTATATAAAATATTAATTTTTCTAGCCACCACATTTAAAAAAGTAAAAGAAAGAGGTCAATTAATTTAATAGGACAGTTTAATAACACCATAGACCCAACATATTATTTCAAAAAGTAATCAAGATAAACAATATGAACAATTAACATTTAATTCTAGAAATTATATTAAATTCTAGAAATTAGATTGTCCTAGAAATCCAGTGCCCATTATACTTTCAGCACATTTCAGTATGGACATGCCACATTTCAAATGCTCAGTCTTCACACGCACCTAGTGGTTACTGTATTACACACACAGTACCTACCATGTGTACATGTGTATGTAAACACAGGTCTAGAAGACAGGGAGCATTCCACTCCATTCCTTTGTACTGCCAGTGCAGAAAAAGAGGTCCTCCAGTATAGGAGTACCTAAATACATATTTTTAATAATATATTGAAATAATAAAACATAAAATTAAAACAATTTCATAAATATTAAGGATATTAACATATTTAAATGAGGAAATGTACTACTTTGTGATTGACATATTAACTTATCATCTCCATTGACAGAAATGAGCATTCTGGTGCAGATATAATATTTTCCAGTAGAGGGCAGAGATCTAACCTATAACTAGACAGTGACTGCTTAATAGTACACGATAGGTTTTTTCAGTTTGGTAGAACCATTCATACCTAAACTTTAGAAAGGGAAAACCAATGTGATTTCTCACAAGGAAATGCTGCCATTGCACTGATGGCCCAAACAACTTTGTCAATGGGTATACAGGAGAGGAATAGAGTAGTATTTCTTTCTCTTTCTGGTTTAAGTTGTCTTGATAAATGTCTAATTATTTAATAAATGAACTTCTTTATGTAAGGTTTACAAACCACAAAAGGATAGCAGTCCACATAGGAAGTTGATAAGTCAGCCCACATCCTTCTTTTAGGGATCATATTTAAAGAGATCATCTCATTTATTGTTAAACTCCATAAAGATTTTGACATAAACCTTCTTGTCAGTGCCTCTGTATTGGCAAAGGATTTCTCAATCTCACTGCTTCCTCCTATTTCTTCCCTCTTTTTATTGTTCTTTGGCATTCCTTGTAAAAGCGCACAGAGGAAAGTGAAAAATACATGGGATTCATATTTTAAAGTTCCAAGACTTTTCTTGAACAAGCATGCCAGAACTCATGCATTCACATGAGTGTTGGCTTCCAGTGTAGTCCTTTCAGAAAACATTTTACTTAATTCTCATAATATTGCTCTAATAAAGATATTGCCGTGACTCCTAATGGCACTGATTTCAGACTGATTTTAAGCAACTCCAAAATACCTGTGATTTCATGAACACAGTTTGTCTTCTTTTTGAAATAGTGCATTATTTTGTTAACAACACACATTCATTCACAACACTAGTGTGGATAACTTTTGCCTACTTTCAAAATAATATTCACTTATAAATAAAATGACTTGTCAAAGGTATAAAGGTAGTTCCTAAAAGATGGTGAGAAATGGTAGTATTAGAATAAACCTTCAGTCTCGCAAAGGAAATGTTCTGAATACACCTTGCTTACATTTCATGTGTCACTATACAAAATTTAGACTCACTTTTAACTTCCAGTTACAGGAAGAGGCTCTGAAGATAACCGTATTTGCAACTTGATACTGTCTCTGACAAAACCTATGAAAATTATGACACAGACAATGCAATAAACCATAATATCTTGTACATCGTTAGCACACAATTTTTACATTGCTCATAATAGTAGACCTTGCTAGACTGTGAGGTCTTACAGCAAGACTGAGTTCACCTGAATCTAGTCTGAAATCCTTTCCAGCCTGACTCAGTAAAGATGGTCTATATTTACCTCTACCCGTTTTTTTTTTTTTTTTTACCTCTACCCATTCTGCTTTCTACCCAAGCTAGAGCTTATTTTCTGTGTATTTCTTGCTCAACTCAGTTCAAAATCCATTGACTAAACACTCACTCTGACCGTGGGGACTCCGAACATGAATCTGATACTGTCCTTGAGGACATGAGCTTAAAATTGGGTAGGGAACCAGACACTCAAATGGTTCATTTTAATTTCTCATAGTCAGTGTTATGGTGGAGAGATGCAGTAGTTTTGATTATTATTGATTATATATGTGCTAAAGGGCAAGTACTGATAACGTGAGGTGTCTGGATGGAGTTTAGCTCCTGGATGGGTCTTACAGAGAAGTGGGACATGTAACAGATCTTAGTCACCAAGGAGAAAAGAACTCATGTGATTTCCCAGAGTTTTCTCAGTTTGGATTGATGTGCATTTTTGAAAAAGCCTTGTGTCTCTGAAAATTGCTCTTTCTCCCAGCCCAATTTCTTTTGAACAGTTTAAATTGCCAAGTAATTCCATATTTTATTCATTGAACACTCTGTCTGTGTCTTCTTCTTTTCCCCCATCCTACCACACATGGTTCTGTTTACCTCATTTACATGCCTGGATCCTATATTCATCTACTGCACAAAGATTCTTACAAATGAACATTGACCCCTGCAGACCTTTAACCTTTATAGACTACATACATCAGTATACAAATGGCATTCTCTGTATGGGGAAAAAATATTAAAATCATTTTCTGGCTGTTTGGGTATGAGTGTATCCCTCAAACCCAGAGATGCAAATAGTCCTCTCTCTATACATGTTTTGGCTAAACCCAAAAATGACCAAAAGAAATTCCAAATATTACAAGTGTTCCTTGTGAGACATTAAAACACATCAAATTCAGGGCACATGGGAGGCTCAGTTGGTTGAGGGCTGGGCTCTTGATTTCCACTCAGGTCATGATCTCAAGGTCCTGGGATTGAGCCCCATATTGGGCTCTGTGCTAAGCAGGGAGTCCTTGAGGATTTCTCTCTCTCTCTCTCTCTCTGCTTTCCCTGCTCATGCTCACTCACTCTCTCAAATAAATAAATCTTTAAAAAAAAAAAAAAAGATAAAATGGCTTCCAAAGAAACATACCTAATTCATAACTTCAGCAATGTACACAACACCTGAGACTCACTTATGACCCTCCTGACAACATCTATACTCAATATTTCTTTTTCCAGTAAAAGCAACTTTTATTCTATCTCCCACTCTGGCAGTTCTCCCCCACCCCCTACACGGTATATAGACTGACTTAACCTTCCATCTACTGTCCTGCTCTTTCTCCAGCCTTCTGTGCTTTTACTCTGACAGCATGCACCATAAAAGAATAAGAGTTTGCCTAACCAAGATCGAATCTTCTGGCTTAAGAAGAGGGTTTGTGGGTTAGCAATAAGAGAAGCCTCTTTTGAGGACTAGCATAGTCAAAAAGTTTGCAAATACTCCCATATTATTAATTTATTTCTTTATACGTGCATATTTATAGCTCTTGCACACAATAGATGAAACATTTTCTTAATCCAAAGTAAACTGAATCTAAGTTCTTCAAGCAAACCATTGATTTCATGGTGGTTTTACATTAATAAACTCAGTGTAACTAGGTCTTATACTTTATTTACAGGTCCCATTGCCATAAATTGATGTCCAAAGGCTTAGAATCTTGTTTTTATTAAAATTAAAATCTGATGTTCTAGGAATGGGAGTTGTTAGATGTGGCTTTGCCCCCAACAATGCTTTCCAAATAATCTGTTGCAAATGTTGAAACAGGGTACCAGGGAGTAGTGTTCTGTAAAATTTTGGGCAATACAGATCTGTGTCTGAATAACAAAATAGGACAATGGCATCTACTGCTGGCTCCTACAGTCTTCAAGCTTCCTGATCTTCAGAAAGGGCTCTGGCTGTGTTTCAAGTTAGAAAGATCCAGAAGGAAGAAAAACAAGTCTTCTTGTTGGCTTGAACTTTGGTTTATTTTCTAGGAAATGTGTTGTGTTATTTCATATTTTGCTTCATTTTTTTCTCTATTTCCAAAACAATTATACTAGAGTTTAAACCACAATTTGATGGTAATCTTGTGCTTATTTCTTTTGTTTTATGTGTATCATGTCTGTGTCCCTTATGGCTTCTATGATGCAGAGAAAGAACTTTGTCTCCCTCTTGTTTAGTAGTGGTCCTAGATATACAGTGACTCTTCAGAAAATGTACAAAGATGGAAAATTCTCAGGAAAGTAAGCTATAATGAATTGAGGGATTCCCATATTCTAGGTGTTGTGCCAGATGTTCCAGTGTGTTGTTCTTTACTGAAACCTCACAACAATGCAGTGTGATCCTTTTATTCTTATTTTTTGAAATGAAGGTCTTCATATTCAGAGAGGCTATTTTTTTATTTGCCTTCTATTCTACCACTAGTAAATACCACATTTGAGATCTCTGCATTTTTTTCTGCTTTACTTTTAATTTCATAAAATACTTTGTCCATGTTGGTGTATTTATGAAAACATCTACTTACTTTAAAAATGTTGGAGTTGGTTGAGCACAGATATGAATTTTTTTTTTCAATCACTGTACTCACACCTGCTGTGTCATTTTCCCCCTCTTTGCCTATGATGGAGTCTCAGGCAGTTACGGCTGGCCAACCTCATCTTCAGTTTCAGATGAAACTCTGAAGTTCCAAATTTCTCCATCTTCCAGGTCAGACTGACCTTCAACTTCCACAGTTGAACAGGGGAAAAGGAAGTCTGCTCTGTGCTTCCTGTTCTAGCCCTCTGCTCTTTTGCTCTTCCTGTCCTCCTTCAACCCCAGAGATGCTTCTGAATTCTCCGGGTTTGGGAAAGTGAAAATGGTTCATGAAAGGAATGGATTGGTTTTGTTCTGCCTTCACTCTTAAATGCCTTCTGTAAGGCAGATGCCAAAGATTCAGATGTCAGTGAAGGCTGCAATATGGAATAGTTTGTTAGATGGTTTTATTGTAAAGAAAGACCTCATTAATGTGGCTTTTTATTTAGAAAAGTCTGGAAAGTGAATGTGAGATGACCCAGTGGAGAAATGAATTATAGCAGTAAGAGAGGAAAGCAATGAAGGAGAATTTCAATGGAGAAGACATTCAGAAAATTAGAATTGGTGAAAACACTCAAGTGAACTGAAAACAGAAAAAGATTTATGAGATCCCTGTAAGCATACTGATACAAATAAAATGGAGAAGACATGTGAAGTCAATTCTGGGTTGACAAAAGCGATAAAGGAGATATAGACTGAAAGACCATCTGTCTTTCATTTCCCAAGTACATGTTCATTGAAATGCTCATTCACAACATATGATGATTTGATGCAGGGTTCTGTAATTGTTCAGACTCTATAAAGAGTTCTGGAATCAAGAAACAATAGGCAAACTCACAATGGGGCTTGTGTGTTGAAGGGTAAGGAAGGAATATAAAGAAAAATAATGAATACGTGCTTTCATTTAGAAAAAAATACAGTAAGTTTAACAAACCTATGGGAATTTTGTTTGTGAAGAGAGTTTCCCTCTTTCCCATCACATTGAGGTTTAGGTAAGGAATCCTCTGAGAGCATCAGCATGTCAATTGCTTATTGTGTTGTGGCTTATTGTGTGGTCTGCTTGGCTGTTGGAATCACAGGAAAACTTTTATCTCTGATCCTATTTATTCAAAAACTATTCTTGAGTGGCTTCAGGTTTCACTGTAAGTGTCCACAGGAACATCAGCAGTATTTTTCTAGTAATTTTAAAGTACATTATGAAACATTACATTTTTTTCTCTTCTTTTTTTTTTTCTTTTATTGCGGGGGGGAGGCAGAGGGAAAGAAGAGAGAGAATTTTAAGAAGGTTCCACATCCAGTGCTGAACCCATGGGGCTCAATCTCACAACTCCAAGATCATGACCTGAGCCGCTATCAAGAGTCAGGCACTTAAGTGAACCACCCAGGTACCCCTGAAATATTATTATTTTATTTTATTTTATTTTTTTAAAGATTTTATTTATTTATTTGACAGAGAGAGATCACAAGAAGGCAGAGAGGCAGGCAGAGAGAGAGAGAGGAGGAAGCAGGCTCCCTGCTGAGCAGAGAGCCCGATGCGGGACTCGATCCCAGGACCCCGAGATCATGACCTGAGCTGAAGGCAGAGGCTTTAACCCTCTGAGCCACCCAGGCGCCCGTCCCCTGAAATATTATATATCTAAAAAACTCTTTATAACAGACTGTCTGTTTAGGTACCTGAGCCTATGGTGGCAGAAAGGATTACAAACTACAGTGTGATTATATTGCATTGATCTTATTTTTTAAACTATCCAGATTGGAATATATCATAATTTTTCGATTATCAATCCTCAGTCATAGTTAAGTCTCAATAATCATCATCATCATCATCATCATCATCACCAGAGTCCATTGACTTTTTTCTCTAGTAGTGCAAATAGGATTTCAGTTGCCTAAAACATGAAATACTCATTGGGAGACATTCTTTCTCTCTCTCTCTCATTCTCTCTGTCTCTCCCACACCCACTCCCCCCACATACACTCTTACACAAGTTCACATACACACTCCACTGTCCACATCTCTATAATCACTAGATAGGGATTGTCTTCTCCCACAATATAACAATCTTTAGGAAACGTCCTAAATAAGAAAGGCTTTCCAAAGTCATATATTTGAAAACAATTATACATTCTCAATGCTGGTCCAGTAACAAAGTTAAGTCACAAAGTGGGGCAGTAGGGATGCGCTGGTCCTGATAAGGGAGGAAGGGGAGCTATACCAAAAGAGTTGCAGAACCCAGCCAGCATGTGCTGCCAGGAGCTGGGAGAAGATGATAGGAGTAGATTCTGAAGATGTTTAATCAAAGGATGGGAACATAAAGTTGAATTTAGGAATTAGGGAACATGAAGTTAAAGAGAATTTATCAATTGAAGAACATTCTCCTGATATACAGAATTTAACACCATAGCAAAAATAACAGGAAATATCTTCTGATGACTCCTAGAATGCAGAGAACTATGGCAAGAATTGCTGTGCCAGATGAGGGAAGATGGTATTAATAGTCTCCAAGATGTGGAGATGCTTAAGTGGATATTCCACATAAGTCTAGAGAACTCACCAGAGGACTATGTTCTGTGGGAAGACAAAGACGATACCACTTAACAATAAAAATGCACTGATGAGGGGAACACCAAAATAATTTAGAAGTTCAGTGGTAACCCTGGATTAATAATAGGTGATACTGTTATAGAACTGGGTTCTTTAATACAGGACAGTTGATAAATCCCAAAACAATAGAGGCCAGATGGTTTTACTTATCTGTCAGAAGCCAGGTAGACAATATCAGATGGATGGGAGGGGATGTCTGACTCTGAAGGGCTATAAAGATAGTTAATAGAATAGAATAGAAGAATAGAATAGAATAGAATAGAATAGAATAGAATAGAATAGAATAGGGTCACCCATAAAGGGGTGACCAAAAAGGTTACTACTCTATATAAGTAATCATAAGAGAACAGAGAGGGATGATCAGAATAAAGGAAATGGCCCTAATAAAAACCAGGCCCTTTACCCAGTTTTTGGAACTGAGTCTGTTTTTCGACTCAAAACCAAATGACTGAAAGAGAAATTAGATCTATTACTACAGAAGGATTTGGTAAACTCGAGTCTTGACTTAATTCTCATTCTGTTTTCTGGTGTTTAGTGTTCTCCCTTGGCCCTAGACTGTGCCTTCTGGAAGGTTCTTACCTGTCCATTATTCTCCATGATGACACTGGAAGATAGTGTTGGGATCACATCCTAATAGAGCTGTATACCATTTCCGAAGTCCAAAGTAACAAAGTTAAGTCACTGTGAGGCAGTAGGGATGTGCTGGTCCTGATAAGGCAGGAAGGGGTTTCTATACCAAATTTCCAGTTGGTGCAAGCATGGAGCTTGAAGGTTGATTTAAGTCTTTACACATTTTTAAATTTTTACCCTAAGCTCATTTTCTTTTTTTTTTTTTTTAAAGATTTTATTTATTTATTTGACAGAGAGAGATCACAAGTAGGCAGAGATACAGGCAGAGAGAGGAGGAAGCAGGCTCCGTGCTGAGCAGAGAGCCCGATGCGGGACTCGATCCCAGGACCCTGAGATCATGACCTGAGCCGAAGGCAGCGGCTTAACCCACTGAGCCACCCAGGCGCCCCCTAAGCTCATTTTCAAGGGCAGTATAATGCCTATGAAAGTTTATAGTACGTTTCCATTTATTTACAAATTTATATGCTAGTAACTATACTGATGTCCTTTTTTCTTTTTTCCTTATTATTTTATTTATTCTCAAATCTGCTATCTTTTCTTCCTTTTCCTTATGATTCTCTTTCAAATTAATGATGAATATTTTGAAGTTCCTTGAAATAATATGCTTTGGTAGAAAGGCCACATAGCTAAACTTTTCTTCATCTCAGGATTGAATGTTAATGAGACTTTTTAATTCTAATCCTTTTAGAGGCTTATATCTGGTCACTCCCAGTACAGTAGATAGAAAAATGTTCCCTCCTCCCCAAAGATGTCTATGTCCCAGAAACTATAAATATGTTATATGATATAGCAAAATAGACTTTGCAAATGTGATTAAATTAAGAGCTTGAGATGGAAAGATTGTCCTGGATTATGCAGGATATTTCATTGTGCCCAGTGAAATTACAAGGGTCCTTTCCTTATAAGAAGGAGGCATCAGAATCAGGGTCAGAAAAGATTTGCCATCAGAAGCAGAAGTTGGAATGATATGAGGATAGGAGAGATGGTCAGCCCCTAAGCGCTAAAATATTGGGGGTCTTTTAGCCCACTACTACTTCTTAACCCTTTGGCCTGGCAATGACCTATCACAGTTTCATTTATATTCAATGGGCAGTACTAGTCACATGCCACCCAGGGAAGTAAGAACAGACCAAGAGTTGTAGAACCATGGCCAGAAAGAAGAGTGAATAGATTTTGCTGAACACGTAGAAGTTCCCGTCACAGTCAGATGAGGTCTTCTTCTGGAAGTGGTTTTCATGCTGCACTCTGAATCTCAGTAGGAAACAACCAGGTTAACAGGAAGTAGACTGCTTGATAGTAATGAAGCACTAAATAAATATAAATTAAATAAATGAAAGGATGGAAGAGAAGACACTGAGCAGAAATGAGCATAGCAGTTTGAGACATAGAAGATCCTGGTTGGTGAAATAAAGTGAATAAGGTAAAAAGTGTTTGATGGTGAAGATAAAATATAGGCAGGGGCCAAATTATGCTTGATTTTTGTAGATTCTATTAGTTTTTAAGTTAGTTATATGTGTGATGAGTTTCACAGAAGGACAGTAAGGTGGGAGGGTACCAGTGATTTGCATGATTGGAAGCTCCTTTCTCTAGGGTGTGAAAAAATGAATGGACAGAGGTACAATAAAACAAGACAAATTTGAGATTTTGTCATAGTATTTCTGGTAGGAAAAGTGGTAATTGCATTTTAATTTAAAGAAACCAAGATGAAATTTGTGATATGTTTAGGAATTTGTTTCTCCCATTGGAGCCATTATCTCCTCCAGTTTGAAATCATACACAGAGGCACATGCACACACAACACACACCCACACACACACACCCCCCAAAGAACTTTATTTTCATCGCTATCATTGATTTTTTTAAAAAATTACTTAATATTTTTGGTCCAAAGGAACACCTGCTAATGGAAACATAAACGTGGAAAATGTACATTAAATTTAAACACAGAAGGGTAGAGTGACTTGGGGTAGACTGGGCACCTATACGTGAGCTGACTGAATTATAATGTGTTGAGAAGAATTCCAAGACAAATGTGAGGCAGAAAGAGCGCCATGACTGACCCTTTCTGTCAACTATGGGCACAGAGAAAAAGGAGAGGTGACCTATGTGCCATATGTATGTGTTAACATTCTAGCAATGAGGCAAAAAGTCGTTATTTCCACTCTGCCTCCATTTTCAGATCTTTCTTTGGACTGGGGAAAGCAGGAAAGCACAAGCAGAGAAGGAACATGCCAAGAGGGGCCACTCAGGCGCTTGCCGCAGCTGTCTCACAACAGGGAATTATAAAGGAAACATTAGCATAAGAGGGATACAGTATATGTCTCGTGATTGCAAAACCATACTGAATTCCCTGTTCATTTAAGTCATGTTTCACATCTGGTCCATATGTGTAATTGGGAATCTCAGAACTGCATTTTCATGAAGGAAGATAAAGATGCCAAATACTTTGCAGAGACGATTTATTTGTTTGTGACTAATACGCATGGAAACGTGACAAAGGGAAAGCTGTGACTGGAACAGGGATGTAGTACTAATAAGTGAGAGAAACACTTCCTTTGTAAGGAGGTATATAAGCAATTGAAAACTTTTACTCAATTTAGCATAAATTAATAACCGGAAACTGAAACAAAGCACAGATGACATAAAGTCCATCTAGAATCTTCTGGAATTTTTCTTAAGACCGCCCCCCCCCCAAAAAAAAGGCACGAGAGAGAGTAGAAATTGAAAATCTGAATTACTCAAAACATCTTGCTCAAATTCAGGAGGCTCCTTAATTCAAGGCATAACTTAATTGAGTCTACATGATGCCAAAGCGTCCAGATTGCTGGATAATTAGAGATGAGGATAAGGAATAACTGATGAATGGTGGAATTTTTGACTTGTCATCCGGATGTTCTGACCCAATAATGAACGAATATTTTATTGCAGATGATAGTAATTTGGCTTCAACATATTACATAAAAACCATCAACAAGATTACTATTGTATACAACAAATGTATACTTTTATCCTTATAATTGTCAACAGTTCTGACATTTCCCCCTATGAGCATTTTGCTATTTCATTGTTTCCTTGCTTTGAACAGGCAGGTGAAGCAAGACCATCCTCTTACTAGTGTCCCTAGGGTGCACATGTGAGTGTCCCAGAAGGGTTACAGGCTCTTGTAATGTGCTTCTCGCCAAAAATATCTCTAGCTCTGGCCAAATTGCTTGTTCTCATTGAACCTCAGTTTTCTTCTCTTGTAAAGGCATTAGAATTAATAACAGTAACAGTAACAGTAACAGGAATACTCTGAGTATAATAGGAGAAACTGAACTAATAGAAAGTTGGCCAGAAATAGGTTTATTTTTCTTACATAATAAATAGTCTGGGAGGTGAGCAGTCCAACATAGGGCTAATGACCCCATGACATCCTCATTGACGAAGGCTTCTTCCGTATTTATGCTCCGCTACTCCTAGGTGCTTGCTTTTCACCTCATGATCATACAATGGCAGACAGTATTAGTTCCAGACTTTGGGTATACACCCAAGGTAGCAGCCGGAAGACAAATGGTACTGCTGGCTGTGCTGGCTCCTTACATTAGGAATACATAATTAAAAAAAAATAAAGCCTTATTAGGCATTGTCTCATGTATCGGTAACCAGAAATATGTAATATGGCCACCTCTGGCTGAAAAAAGGGAAGGTAAAAGCAAACATAGCCTTGGATACATTTTCACTCCCAACCCAAAGAGTTCTGTTAGCAAGGAGAAAATGGAGAATGACCAGTTCAAAGGCATTTCTTTCCCAGGGATTCCAAAGTCCCCTTAGAGATTCCGAACTCTGTGATGCAAAGTTAGGATAGATAAAGTTCAGGGAAATTGCCTAGCTGGTGTTAGGAAATCTTTGTCCAGTTCTTGTCACAATTTGGTGGGTTGCCCGTAACTGAGAAGAACCCTTTGGATCTTCCCATTTATGATTACAAAATTTAACCTCTACCAACACAAATTGCATGATTAAAAGAAGTAACTTAAAACAAGAAGTACAAGGACCGTTTCTAGGTTTTTGGAAAGATTATCACATTACTTCTAGGATTCATGGGCTTTGTGAGAAAATTCCTGCACAACTTTCAATTAAATTAACAGTTGTCAGGATGTTGCCTTTTTAATATGGTAGCCAGATGTATCACTTTAGTCTGATTGTACTCACTCTTTTTCTGCCTTTCTGAAAATGGATATAAATCTGGGTTTTTACTTTGCCAAATTCCTGTGTGTGTGGTGTGTGTGTGTGTGTGTGTGTGTGTGTGTGTGTGTCTGATGGCCTAAGATAAAAATCACATTGCCATGGGATTCTGGAAGATGAGCACACAGAAACAAAACTTCGCTAGAGTTTTGGAAG
Organism: Mustela erminea; assembly: GCF_009829155.1. Taxonomy (NCBI): domain Eukaryota; kingdom Metazoa; phylum Chordata; class Mammalia; order Carnivora; family Mustelidae; genus Mustela; species Mustela erminea. The sequence continues at coordinate 67,351,783 of NC_045629.1, forward strand.
GGTTCCAAAATCTTTCCAGCTATTCTCCTCTGCTGAATTACTAGAATCAAAGAAGCTCACACAGATACAGGGACGTTTAGGGCACTCATCCACTCACTCAACAAATACTCATGGAACTCTTACATACGCTGTATGACAGGCACTATTCTAGGCCATGGGGGTAACAGTAAGGAACAAGAGGGAACAAATTCTTCTCTTCCTGAAATTTATATTTCAGTGAAGACACATCAGTGAAGACATCCCATTCTGCTGGAGAATGGGAGAGGAAGTCATTAGGTGGGGTGGGGTGCCGTTTAAGATAGGGCATTCAGCAAAGGCATTTTCCTGACTTTTGAACTAAGGACCAATGTTCCTTTCCTCTGTTTAATACCAATTTCTCAACTCATTCTTCCACAAAACTCCTTTATATGAGCTTTCTGACCCCCCACAGATCATTGAGTAATTCATCATTTTCCTCCAGAATTCTCAGTGTACACACTGGGGCAAAGAAATTTTGTAAAAGTTGATATATATATTCACCTTGAAGGACCCGCTTTAGGAAAAAAAAATTACAATTAGAAAATTAAGATATGAATGCAAATACTTATTTATACTAGGGAAAAACATACTAAATTAGAAGAATTTTAAAAGCTGACAAATTCCCTAAGCATCACAAAATCCAGAAAAGTAACAACATTTTTAGTAATTTATTGATCAATTCACTCTATAGTCATTTCCTCTTTATTTTGGTTACATGGTGAATAATTTGACATAACTGGACAACTTTATAAAATAATTTCTGTAAAGAAAATGAGAAAGATAATTTATCCTTGCCTCTGCCATGAGAGACTGATTTTTTAAATGTATATTCAGAATGCATGGGTCATGTAAGCTCTCATAAAATATATTCTATTCTCACTTTTTATTATAGGTTGTACTGGACATATTAAAAGAATCTTATTGTCATGAACACTGAAAAAGTAGAAACAGAGTGGAGAACTTTTATATAACTAGTTAACACTTGTTTATGTTAACACATAAACATTATCTACAGTAATATTATCTAACTAACATTAACGTTAGCAGCCCAACTTCTGGCCTTGCACATCTATGCCAGAATGAGCCAATCCCATACGGGACAACTAGCAAGAAATAGATTTGTAAGTCATGTTTCAAAAATCACATAATTCTATTCTATTAGCCCAACACAGTTTCCCATTAATCCTATCTCACAAATGCCTATTGCCATTCCCATGTCCCCTTGATATTGGACATATCAATTGATATGGGAATTAAAATAAGGGGAAAAAGCAGTAAGAGTCTACTGATCTTATGATTTTTCCTTGGACAGAGCCTTTCCATATTGTTTATTTCAGATAGCAGAAGGTGATGGCTCCATTCCTTCAGAGACAGAGAAAGCTCTGGCAAAACTTAGAATTTCTGGCTTAAAATTTATAGGGGTTCAGGATGCCTGGGGGGCGTTGAGCCTCTAACTCTTAATTTGAGCCTCTAACTCTTAATTTCAGGTAGGTCATGATTTCAGGGTTGTGGATCCAGTCCCATGTCAGGCTCCACACTCAGCCAGGAGTCATCTTCTCCCCCTCGCCCTCTGCCCTTCTGTGTGCAGTATGGTAGGTCTCTCTCTCTTGCTCTCTAAAAATAAATTAACAAATCTTTAAAAATAAAATAAAATAAAATAAATAAGATAAAACAAATAAATAAAATAATTAAATTAAATTTATAGGGGCTCCATTTGACTCAATGATATTCCATGTTGCTCCCTGATGAAAAGGTAAGCATTCCATCCATTCCATCCAGATTCTTGGGCCCTAATATGTGAATGGAAATAAGTCAATAGATCAATAAAGCAAATTTCTCTCCCTTTTTCTCTAAGTTAGAATGTTTTGGATTTCAAAAAACAGAAATTCCAAACCAACTGGCTTCAAAGTATAAAGAATTTTATTGGAACATATATCTGACAAGGCAGGACACAATGTAGCACAGTTTACACCAACTCCAGTCAGTAACTCTCTTGGTTCTACCCTCTTGTGTATGTGGCTTCAATTTCAGCCAATTTCCTTCATGGTAATAAAACTGCAAAAGCTTCCAGACTTATATCCACAGATTGTATAATCTCAGGGAAGAGAGAGCTTCTCTCTAGTATCTAGATAAATGTTCTAAATGAATTTTCATAGGCCTGTGATGGGCCAATTCCCTAACTGATACTTGAGGAAAAGGTAGGTTACAAATTCCTCAGCTGGACCGGGCTGTTTATGTCTGAGCCTTTCCCGATCTGGTTTCACAAAAGCAGTGACTGGGGTGGAATCTGAAGGTGCAAACACCAGCTCCCACCCGTTTATAGGACAAAGTACCTTCACATATTATATACATACAACTTCTTTGAGGCAACTTTTCCACATGCAATTAAAAAGTTGAAAACTTAGACACTATAATTTCCCATAACTATTTGGGCCCCTTCATGGAACATTTAAAATGTTTTCCAGTTATATCAGCTTGAACAATGGACCAAAAGAGAATATGAAATGGCTTAAAAGAAGAATCAGGAAATTTGGGGCAAAGCCTTGGTTGTAGCTCTAGCTGTTTTTCTTATTCTGCTCAGGTCATACAGCTTGCCTGGGTCTCTCTTTCACCATCTCAAAATCAGAAGTAAGAAGATGCACCATGAAGTCCCTAAGTTTCTAAAACTGGAGATACATACATAACAAGGTTGACTTCCTTTTATGGGAATGCAGAGTGTGGTTGAGAAGGGAGGGAATCAGAAAATAAAAGAAAGGTGATGGGGGTGCCTGCATGGCTCAGTTGGTTGGGCATCCAACCCACTCATGTTTTTGGCTCAGGTCATGATCTCATGGTTGTGAGATCGAGCCCCAAGTCAGGCTCCGTGCTCAGTGAAAAGTCTGCTTGAGAGTCTGCTCCCTCACCCTCTGCCCCTCCCCCCTGCTTGTGCCCTCACTCTCTCTCTCTTGCAATAAATAAATAAAATCTTCTTTAAAAAGGATGATGTATAGACAAGATTAAAAAACCCTTATGTATAACCTCCATTTTCTTCCTTTTATGGAAGCCCAGGCTGGTAGCCCTATCAATTTAGATTACCCAGCTCAGAACTGGTTCTCAGAAAGCTTCACCCAGAGAGTTGCTGAACCTGTAGCTAAAAAGTGAAAACAAAATTGTATCCATAGAGATTGTTGAGGATTAAAATATGGAGAAAGATGTTAAAATATGTCAAAATTACAAAGGCTTGCAACTCCCCATTTCCTGCTCTCCCCAGCCCTTGGCAACACCATTCTTTTCTTTGCTTCTAAGAATTCAACTTTCTTTGATACCTCATATAAGTGGACACACACAGTGTTTATCTTTCTGTGACAGACTTGTTTTCATCTAGCACAACACCCTTAAGATTCATCTGTGTCATCACACGTTACAGGATTTCTTTCCTTTTTTAAGGTTGCATGCTATTCCACTGATATACAACGTTGTGTCTGCAGACAGCAATTCTGTATTGTCCACTTGTACACTTAAAACTGTTGAGAGGGCAGATATTACAGTCAGCATTTTTGCAAAAATATGTTTCTTAAAGGAAAAAGTCTCAAGGGCTTTAAAGCTGGATACATAGACAATATTAAAGAAAAGTAGACATGCACAAATGGGAGATCCAAGAGGCTAGGAAGGGCAGATGCAGTGGCATTTTGAGTGGGTATTCCAAATCCATTTACCAACTGGGACATGGTATTGGTTTTATAAATGATAAAATTAGAGTCAGTATTTAATCGGAATAATATAATATTTTGAACCATGTTCAGTTTTCAATAGCACATCGTTCAAGAAGTTTGCAAAGGAATTTTCTACTGAATTCAGAAAGGAAATTCATTTATGTTGGCCTTATAATAAGCATGCCTCCCACAAGATAGGGTAAGAAGGCAATAATCATCTGTATAATTTTTACACATTATATTACAGAAAAATATTTGTTGAGTGGTATGCACAGGGTTGAATCTTTGATATTTCTGCTTATGGTAGGAATGCAGTAGGAAAAGGAATTGTATTTTTTGGAATTTTAACAGAGGCTTTGCCCACACACAAGAAGCCTTTTTAAAAGTGTGAAACCCAGTCAATCACTAAATATTTTGTAATTTTCCTTTTAGTAAAAAGTTTTGCGGAATCATCCACATTTTCCCCCAAATTTCAGGTTTTTTAAAATATTGTTTTTTTAATTTTAAAGAGAACCCTCTGAATCATATTAAGAGAGAAGTACCATATTTTGCTGGATTTGTACTACTAGTCTGTAGTCTAGTCTACAGAGTGAAAATTTTAGATTTAGTTATTTTGTTTCTACTTGTCTGGTTGGTAGTGAACTCATCCATTAGCAACTTTCATGTTTTTTACCAGTTACCTGCACAGCTGCAAAATATGAGAATGCTGAATTTTATTCTAATATACTAGAATTCAATGACCTAACTCATATATAATAACTTAGGGTTATGTGCATTTGTATTGGCAATTGTGGAGGATGGAAAGTTAAGTCCAAGTGTGTGGACCTCCAGGCTTCTGGAGGCAAGAGGCGGTGGTAGGGAGACTGACCTACCAAAGAAGTATACACATATAGGAACAGGATTCTCTCTTATTTGCAAAATTACATAAAGAAAATATTTTATATTTGGTAAATGAATGAAAGGTATTGTTTTCATAATGAAGATTAAAGGAAAAAATTTACAAAGATGTTTGAGAATTACTAAGTAGTCTGTTAAAACCACTGTAGGTTAATAGGCTTAAAAATCAAATATTATATACAAGTTCCTGGTAGCCCTTCCTCTATGTCACTATAGGCATTCCTCTGTCATTTGCCTTGGCATGGATGGTTTATTTCTTTATTCTACATCTCTCTCCCACCATTTTAGCAAGTTGTACTGGATGAAAGCTGTGTTGGACAAGAGAACCATTAATCTCCTAAAGAAAACAAGTGCCCACCCACCCCACAGCATACCGGAAAACAGCCAAACTGTGGAGTGAGAAAACTCTGAGTCAATATCACAAATCCACAATCACAATTTTATTGCACTACCTTGGGTAAGATTGACGACTAAATTGAAGGTAATTTTTTGAGGATTCATGAGAAAACTATGGGAAAAGAGGTATGTGGGAAATCAATTTTCTTTGAAGTTTAAAAAAGCATAGTTGTATCATTAGTAATAACTATAGTACTAATATTATTACAGTAATAGAATAGGAATAATAGGAAGAGTAATAATGATAATTATTGTTCTCCATTGTTGAAGTCACCCTTGGCAACAGCTATTTTGGAAACCAAAAATCACAAGAATAAGCCAGTTAATTATGAAAATATGAAGCAAATACACATTCTTTTCTCTTGAGGAAACCCTCAAGCAGCAAAGTAATCTACTATCAGGTGCTTCAATGTGAAATGTTAAATATTCTCTTCAGGAATATAATCTGGTGCATTAATGTAAACAGAACCAGACAGTTACAACTTTTTTCTCTTATTTTTTCAATTATCAAATACTCATTTTTGTTTGCTTTTGGGAGGTGTGTATGTGCGTGTGTGTGCGTGTGTGTGTGTAAGAGACAAATTCAGGACTGGTCTTTCCTTCACGGCAGAATGTCGTAGGGCTCCAGGAACCAAATTCTTAGGCCTCATACATATTTAAGATCAAATTGCCCACTCTTTGAGATGTATAACAGGGGCTTCCTCAACTGGTTGCAAGATCCATAAGTACAAAGACCAGGTTTGTTCTTGTTTGATTTTGTTGTTATTATTTGTAGTCATGGACTACCGCTATCTAGTGCATTGCCTGGTACTGGAAATTACGATACCTGTTGAATAAATAGATGACATAATTTCAAATGAGTGAATATACACCAAAGCGTTCACCTTGAGTAAACAGATGTTGTCATCTACATCCATCCAGAGGGCAGAACTGATTTATTCCTAAGCTTATGGAAGGAAGTTCTACCATTTGGGGGGCTAAGAAGAAGTTGAGTCTGGACCCTAAGGAATAGAAATGAAAAGTGCCTCTTATTCCTGGGAATTAGCTTACCTTCAGCTCATAGAAGTAACAGGGCCTGGGAAGGGACTGTGAGGGTGAATTTGGTCTTTATTTCTTAAGAGTATTCATTTTTAATAGCAAAGTGTTCAACCAATTAATTATTAGTCTGCTTTATATATGTATGAAATCAGATAACTATATAGTTATATATAATATATATATACATATATATGGTTACAGAATTATCTATGCTTTGAAGAAATCACCTTAAGATTTTAATCTTGAACTAGTAGCAATTAGCCTGAAGGCATCAGATTTTATGTGATTTTGGGAAAGTTAGCTCAAAGGAGGATGACCAGCTGGAGATACAAGTGAGATACAGGAAAAAGTTTCAGAGCACATACATGATTTCGAGGGGAAATATCAGACACCGCTCCAGGAGAGGAGCCTGGTAGAACCAGGAAAGATAAAGATTTATATTAGTGGAAATCTAGGCAGGTGTGAAACAGAAATGTTACCTTCTTCCTTTTTTTTTAAAAAGGATTTTATTTATTTATTTATTTGACAGAGAGAGAGAGAGAGAGAGAGATCACAAGTAGGAGGAGAGGCAGGCAGAGAGAGAGGAGGAAGCAGGCTCCCTGCTGAGCAGAGAGCCTGATGTGGGGCTCCATCCCAGGACCCTGAGATCATGACCTGAGCCGAAGGCAGAGGCTTAACCAACTGAGCCATCCAGGTGCCCCAGAAATGTTACCTTATTTCTAAACAAAGGTTGGTAAGATCTGAGGGTACACCTGTGACATACATGGACGGCATCCCTAGAAAAATAGTGTCTGGCGTGTAGCAGGTTCTCCTACACTGGTCATCATTGCCACTATTATTATGTCTGTACATATTACTCTGATTGGTGTTATTATTTTTTAACTATGACTCTGATTCACATTGTGTCCAGCCAAATAATATATATAAAAGCACTTACTCAATATCCTGTACTTCTGTAGTTGTGAACCAAAACTTGGTAACACCTGCAGTAAAAAATGTAAATTCATCCTTTCAGATAAGATGTGTGTTCTGAAAAGATCTCATCAACAAAGACATAAAGCATATAATAAAAGAGAAATGTATTTACTACTACAGGCTAGGGAAGCTCATTCTTTTTCAGAGTGCTCTGAGTCATGACTAATTCTGGAAAGAAGTGGTCATGGGCTCCCAGAGAGAACTCATCTTGTCTCCAGTTGTGGCTAAGTCAAAAATCAAAAGACTTATCCTATTAGTTTTGCAGCCCACAGAAACCCAAAGTTGAATGGACACTTAAGCAGGACATGGATTTCAGGTCTTACTGAATTTCAGGTCTACTTTGCCAAAGCAAACAAATGTCATTTTATTCCTCCTCCTCCCCCTCCCCCTCCTCCTCCTCCTCTTTTAACGGAGACATAAAAAATTGTAAGGAAGCTGTTATTGCTGCAAAGGGATCCAGATAGTGAAAATCCATGGAAAAATGAGGCATCTTTTTCAAGGTCCATAAATTTCTGATTCCTTCCCCAAGAGCTGAGAACAAGTGTGGTTCTTCAATGTGCAGGGTGTTCTAATTAGGAAATGAGCTAACAATTTCCTTTCGAGTAGCCCTCTGTGCTGCTGACTGTCTGAAGCAGAAATGTTCAGAGAGGCCAAATCTGTGTTCATGTGCAATGTGAAATGGCAACACAGGAGACAATATTTCAGCCAATAAATTCAGGCCAAACCAATTTTTTTGGTATGAATTATGCAAAGAGAATATAAATCTTCTGTTTTCCTTATATGTCAAGCCAGTGTTCCTTGAAAAACAATATTTTATAGCTTTCTTTTGGGTCATAGACTTGTCAATGGGAAGGCAGGAGAGGACTCTAGAGATATAAAGCTTAATATCTTTTCTCTCTGAAGATGTAATTAAAGGCTTTTTAAGTGGGTTTTTTTTTTGAAGTTTTGTTTATGCTTATTATCATCCTAGTATAAAAGGGAAAAATGGATTGACTTTTTTTTTTTTAAGATTTTATTTATTTATTTGACAGACAGAGATCACAAGTAGGCAGAGAGGCAGGCAGAGAGAGGAGGAAGCAGGCTCCCTGCTGAGCAGAGAGCCCAATGTGGGGCTCGATCCCAGGACCCTGAGATCATGACCTAAGCCGAAGGCAGAGGCTTCAACCCACTGAGCCATCCAGGCGCCCCATGGATTGAGTTTCTTAAGGAATGTTTTAAGAACTGCAAGCACGAAAACTGGAAGCTTTAGTTTATAAGTTTCCAAGTGGAAAATGTATTGTTCTCTGGTTACCTAACAGGTGCTCATCATAAATGCTTACTACAAGCTAAAGAAAATAACTTGTATGGAACTGGAAATGGAAAAAGTGAACTGTAGTTAAGCAGCAGGAAAAAATTTAAAGGTAATCAAATTAGAAATTCGTGTAAGCAATTTGGAGGAGAATAGTGAGCTTCTCCTTCTGATTTGATAAGTAAGAACTGAAACAGGAGGGTTTATTTAAGTAGTTAGTATGTGGAAAGTATATAATTAATAAATAAGAGGCTAATGCAGACACCAAAAAAAGAAAAATATCGCTTACAATAGGCTAAAGAGAGAAAACTGAGAATACATTATTAATTTATTTATTCAGTCACCAAATATAACTGGGCACCCACTAGTATTTAAAATTGCCCTAGGTTCTAGGAGGGGAAAACAAACAAACAAACAAACAAAAAACCAGTGTGCCAAAATGGGGAAAAAAAAAAAAAGGTAACATTTAGAATTAATATCTAGGCAAAAATAAGCTTTCACATCTACCCAGGACCCCAACAGTAAAGAGAAAATCTGAGGAACATGAGAAGATGTGTTGTATAAAGGCAGTCCGCCCTTCTCTTTCAAATTGGTGACCTTTGGGATATATTTTATGTGCAGTTTTTAGGGTTTTGTGATTCCAAGGATCTCAGAAGAATTAATAAGTCAAAACTGGACCAGATGCAAAGGACAAATGCAGTTTTCTCTTGGTCTAATGTATTCAAAGTATGCTATTGGGGATCTTTGACCTATTTCCGTCAATTCAGAGAACACAAGTATCCTACAAGAAAACACACCATTATGTAGTCTTCATAGCTACCCAAATATACTCCACATTACCTTATGATTACAGGATTCTTGATCTTCTACTTTCTACTGTAGTGTTGATTTTATTGTTACCAGATGTTTGGCCCCATGCCTTGGGTTACCCAGGTTCACTGGCCCAACAAACAAAACAAAATTGGAATCATACTGAGTACATACATTTGATGAAATAATGATATGTAAGAGAAATGAGAAGGATAGTGCCAAAGGGGGAAAAATTGAAGTGCTGTCTTATGAGGGTAGAAACACAAATGCCAAGAAGCTTCAAGAAGAAACTCCGCATTCTAAAGAAAGCTTTAATGTGTGAGCAAATTCCAGTGGCTACCAGGACAAACTGTACTTTTATATGATTCACAAGGCTTTGTTTTAAGGCACTGGGAGAGGGAGTGACTGTGCAAGCAATGAAATGCACATTCCCTTCACATCCAAAAACCCATTGCAGTAATCTTTGTCATAGCTTGCCCGCATGAAATTAGAGTTTTAATACATTTTTATATTTATGTTAGATTGATCTTGGCAGATGGTTCTTAGTAAATCCCAACATTCAGTAAATCATGCCGAACAACTTACCTTAGAGCACAGACTCTGCTGTTGCTCAAATAAACAATAGCTGTGTGTTTGGTAATTTAAGAGAAGAGTTTTCAGACAGTCCAGTTGAATGATCACCCGGCTTGCCACCTTTTCTGGATTCTACATGCTAGCCCTACTGAGCACTCTTCAGTTAGCCTCTTGGATTTCTACCTCCTGAAGGAGGACAGATTGGAGACATCAGGGACATATGTAGGGTAATGCATAAGAAAGGTGTCACTTGGAGCCAGAAAACAATAGGCAGAGGAAGAGCTCTGCCATTTCCAAGCTGTGTGACTTTGGAAAACCACTACCTCTCTGAGCTCCAGTTCTGATATTTTATCTATGAAAAAGGGATTGTAATATACTCCTTGTCTATCTAATAAGGGAGGTGTTATGACTGAATGAGAACATGTGTGGAAAAGCTTTGTAAGTGAGAAAGGGCCTCACTATTGCAATCTACTTACAATGTGTGAAAATAATATTTAAATCTGAAACCTGAAATTGTGAACATTTGACAGGGTGCCGTTAATATGTCAATAAGTATTTTAGAGACATTTGAACACATCCTGTCTCATGTGCTTCAATTTATTTGATTCCATTTGATTTAAGAGAACCTTGACCTACTTGTTAAAACGCCCGTGTAATTGTATATTCAGAATATACGATGGGCTAACGACAAGTGTTAAGCTACCCCATGTTTCCACTGAGATGAATTTCTGGGAAATACAGTTTATAACAAAAGCCAGAACTGTGGCCTTTGACTTCCCAATTACAGCGACCATTTTCTTAGCCAAAACATGGAAAGGTGTTTAATCATGTATGTGTGTGTGACAAAAAAATAAATAAATAAACAACATTAAATATCTCACCTTAACCATTTTTTAAGTGCACGATTCCAGTAGTGTGAAGTATAGTCACATTGTTGTGCAGCAAATCCCTATAAATTTTACATCTTGTAAAATAGAAACTGTATGTTGTTCATTAAACACTAATTTTCCTTCTTGTCTCCCCACATCCTTGTTTCTAAGATTCTAACTGCTTTAAATACTTAATATGTGTGGATCATATAGTATTTGCCCACCTATGACTAGTTTATTTTGTTTAGCATGATGTCCTTAAGGTCCATCTATATTGTAACATGGGACAGGGTTACTTCTTTTTTAAAGTGACATAATATACCACTGTACATTCCACATGTTCTTATCCATCTGTCAAAGAATGTTCGGTTTGGTTTCCTTCTATCTCTTGCCTATTAGAATAATGCGGTGAACATTGGCGTGTTAAAATCTCTTTGAGATCCTGCTTTCAGTTCATTTGAATACATCTTCATAAGTAGGGTTGTTAGATCATATGCTAATTCTATTTTTAATTTTTTGAGTAACCTCCATGATGCTCCCCATAAAGGTTACACCATTTCATATTCTCACTTACACGGTACAAGGGTGACCATTCCTCCACATCCTAGCCAACTCTTGTTATTTTCCGTTCTTTTGACAGTGGCCATCCTAAAGGATATAAGGTGATATCTCATTTTGGTTTTGATTTGCATTTCTTTTGCAATTAGTAATGTTGAATATCTATTCATATGCTTGCTGGTCATTTGTATATCTTCTTTGGATAACTGTCTAGTTAAGTCCTTTGCTCATTTTTTAAATTGAGTTATTTGCTTTTCGGTTTTTTGTTTGCTTGGTGGTTTTCGTTTTTGTTTTTATTTTTGTTTTTACTTTTGCTTTTGTTTTTTTGTTTGTTTTTGCTATTGAATTGTACAAGTGCCTTATACACTTCATGATATTAATTCATTATCAAATATAAGATATGCAAATGTTTTTACCCATTCCATAGATTGGCTTTTCACTCAATTGGTTGTTTCCTTTGGTGTACAGGTGTTTCTGAATTTAAGACTGTTAAAATATCCATTCTTTGGGTACTATATATAGATTCAATGCAATCCATATCAAAATCTCAAAGGCATTCTTTGCAGAAATAGAAAAATATTATCCTAAAATTCATATGGAATCTCAAGGGACCCTGAAGAGCAAAAACAATCTTGAAAGAGAACAAAGTTCAAGGACTCACACTTCCTGATTTCAAAACATATTATACTGTAATCAAGATGGTGTGGTTTTGGCATAAAGACAGATATATAAACCAATGGCACAGAATAGAGAGTCCATAAATAAACTCTTACAGATATGGCCAAATGATTTTCGACAGGATGACACAATGGTGAAAGCATGGTCTTTTCGACAAATGGAATTGAAAAAACTGGAATATTTACATGCAAAAGATGAAGTTGGACCTTTATACCCTACACAAAAGTTAACCCCAAATGTGTTAAAACCCTAAGTATAAGACCCAAAACTATAAAACCCTGAAGAAAACAGGCAAAATGTTTAGGACATTCGATTTGGCAATGGTTTCTTGGACATGACACCAAGAGTACAGGCAACAAAAGCAAAAACAGATAAATGGCATATCAAACTAATACACATTTTAAACTAACAAAAATACAGGGTAATGAAAATTATGGTATGAAACCTCATAATATGTCAAATAACCACAGTAGTAAACACTCTAAATCACATAGGGGCCTGTTGGCAAAGCATTGGGGAAAATGTTGGCATTGGCTAAGTGAAGTCAGAAGAGGTGGACATGTCCGGAACCATGTGTGATGGTTTAGAAACCCGAGACCATATGACCCAAGCAAGGAGGTTTAAGTAATCTGGTTTGGCTGGAGCAAAGCATACATGTAAGTGAAAGAGATTGCAACCTGCCTTATTTTCTAGGGGATGTCATATCGAGTTCCCATACTTTATCTCCCAATTCATTATGGCCTGAAGTAAGTATAATTATTCTTGCTCAATTCCTCTCTATCTTCATTTATGACAGATAATATAAAATCTTTATTCATTTCAACATTTCGTGAGTACTTCTTATATAGGAGAGGGCTAGGACTGCACTAAGATATAAATCTTCTAAAATCCATATTCCCTGAAAGCCTCTTCATGTTCTTAAATCTAGTTCACTCATAGATTTATTGAGTTTCTAGTAACTATCAGGCCACATGAAAGGCACTGGGAGTACAAAGAGAAATAAATTTAAGTTCTTTTCATTTGTATCCATAGGTTCTGCTTACAATGTTTTATCTTTTCTCTGAGTCAGGCCCAGATTGTTCACGAACATCCTAGATTATACAGCTCGGTCCTAGATGTAATGCTCTTCTCTGTGTCTGACAAATGGAATTTGTTAGATACTTGCTTGTGTTGGATTCAGTAGACACTGAGCAACCTTACACATGAGGCATCGATGTGCACTAGACAAATGAAGATAAAGAAGGTGCTACCTCTCCCCTTGGAATATGAAAGGACAAAATGATGGCATAGGAATATCTAGCCCTTATCTTCCCAGAAACATCATTTTAAACAACTATCTGCAGACTCCTGCAAAACCAGGCTCCCTTCGCCCAGTACTTGCAGGCTTTGGTAGTGCCAGGCAGCTCTTGGGACCCCAGGAAACGACCTTGCTACCACATTCCCAGTGGCTTCTGCAAACCCATGCCCCTCGTTCGCCCTAACTCCTGCTGTCTCCAAGGGCCCCAGGCAACTCTAACAGCCCAGGCAGCTCCAATGGCACTAAGCTCCTAGCTGGCTCCTGTGAATCCAGGCTTCCTTGGAGTGACTACCAACTCCAGGGGTTCCAGGAGGATCCTACAGCTCCAAGTGACTTCCTAGTTCCAGGCTCCCAGAGGGCCCTTATGAGCAAAGGCCCCTAAGCCACCAGGACACTGGCTAGCTACCTCCAGGGGCCTCAGGAAGCTGGGGAAGCCCCAGTCAGCTTCCACGGCATGAGGCCCCCAGAGGCTTACACATACCCAGGCTACTGGCCATCCTAGTACCAGTTGGGCCCCAGGCCCAGGGCCGCTTCTATGATGACAAGCTCCCAATCAGCCCCCACACACCAGGTTCCCAGCCAGGCCCACCTCTAGGCCAAATACCATGGATACAGGTTTTTAATGTATCCCAGTATTGGGCTCGCCCCACGGACGTAGATTTCAGACTGGCTCCTGCAGACTCGGGCTCCCACCTACTTCACTACCAGGTGAACCTTGTGGTCACAGCCTGGAGGTTGGTTCCCACAGATACAGGTTTCCAGCTATCCCAGCACAAGACTGGCCCTGCATATGCAACCTCCAGGTTGGCCCCTGAGGCCTCAAGTCACAGGCCTCACTTCCCTCATTTGTAAAAGAAAGATGGTACAGAGCATTCTTCTCTCAGATAACCTGGTTGTACAACCAGCTATGATATGTAAGATTTCTGAGTGGTGCCTGGCACTGGTATGTACATGTTCAATAAATGTTTGCTGTTACCATTAATTTGTCCTAAGTATGAACTGTGTTTTCTTTTTCTTTTTCAAATGGAAAGGCTTGCAAATGTAGGAGTGTGATTTATAAAGAAATACATTTCATCTTTGTTTTTATTGCTGTCAGATGTAACAGCTCACCCCATTTTCCTTATAAGAATAATAAACTTTTCTGCACCAGAGTGTGAAATTCCTTGGCCCAAAGATAGAGTAAAAGAACTTGGTACAATCTGTGAATGATGGAATTCATTGTGAACCATAACATCTGCGAGGAGAATATCTGGGCCATGGATGTACACCGATGCACTTTACTCAGAGGAGACAGGAGTGGTACATTCCCTGAATGAAAAAGATGCATGATCACACAGGAGACATTAACTCAGATCACGTGACACAAGAATACCTGGGGGCGCCCAACAGTTAGGAACTGGGCCTTGGACTCTGGCCCAGGGGCATGGAGAAAGTGGGTTCCACGGGTAGCATAGAAATTGTACGCTAATCCTCAAGCAGAAATGGACACCATTTCTGTATGACTAGAATGGATAAAAAACTATAGCTCTTTTCCCCCAAATGATCTACATGGCAAAAGCATTAGCATTTATGTGTTTTACTGTGAATCATAGAGAGCATTTGGATTCCCAATGCATAGATGAACCACAATTTCCAGCCAAACTTGAGAAAGATTTATTTTGATAAGGCAAAATAAGGTGATTATTTTTTTATCTGATAATCATAGAGCATAAATATACCCATTATATTCAACAACCCGAGAAAAATACCATATTGAGCCCATGCCAATGTCATGTTATCCAGCATTGTCCTGCCTCTCTTCATGGGTCTGTTCTTTATTGTGGTGATGGAGATGAGTGGAAATGAAACTAGTAACATCAAATGTTCTTTCCACAAACACCAAAAACAGAGAGGCAATAAATTAGAACCATGTTGGGTCTCAGGTCATGCTTACTTAGAATGAAGGGATGAGAAAGAGGTGGAGGCACTGGAGGATGAGAAAGACCCCCCATTTGGATGAGCAACTCAAAAATTAAATGGTTACATGTGAAAAAAAAAAAAAAAAGACGACAACACTAAGCAACACGTGGTCATTTTGCATCGGGGAAGTTTACCAGCCAGGCTGACTCAGAATTCTAGAGATGACACAGGGTACTTTATGCACAGGTGGAAGACTGTGTTGTTGAGTACCAGAATGTCAAGAAGGTGGCATGAGTTTGAGATCCAATTCTGTCATTTACTTGTTGCACATCTTTGGGTAAAATATTTTACCATTTGGCTCTTTTTTTTTTTTTATTGTAAAACCTGAGATAATCATGGTCAATTGGGCAGAAATATTATAAGAGTTATATTATTGCAAGAGTTAATTCACATATGAGAGTCCCTCACTCTGTACACGGCACATTTTAGGAACTTAATTTAGTTGAGTTGAGTTGAGTTGAGAGTCTTCCAATCAGGACTAATTTTTTAAAAATGTTGGTAAAACATCTGGTTGTTCTGGTGTTTTCTAGACATGTTGGATTGACTCTTACTTTCCAGCCAGATGTTGGATGTTTTACAGACACACTAGGATTATGTGTTTAACTACAAAAGGACAGCCAATAACACATTGTTCAAATAGATATGCATGCAGAGAGAAAAATAACAAATTGACCTAAAGCATTTTAGAAGCCCCGAATCTCTTTCTTATACATTTTGTGAAGTGTTTCAGGAATTTTAATTTATGGAGAAGCTGAAGAACATGAGTTTGATTTTAAGAGTTGCTTGTGTAGCATTCAATTTACTAAATGAGAGCAACAAGGCAAGGGGGCCAATCTGGAAAAGGACAAGGTGGAGCTACCAAGTGCTTGTTGTGCATTTTAGACTCATGATTGGAAAGAAAAAAAAAAAAGTATTAGCAGAAACTTATCAAAAAGATTGTTACTGGTATTTGGATGTTGGCTTGACAGAAGTCATTCAACAGCGGGGAGAGAAATACAAATAGCATCATACAAGTAAAATGTCATTTTACCTTTTCATGTCTCCTTCCTTTTTCCTGCTCCAGATTTAGAAGACTAGGGAAATGGTATGTGGAGAGTATAAAAGGCCAGGAAAGAAACTAGTCACATCCCACATTTCCACAGCAAGTGACTGAGCTTGGGTTGGACACAGAAATAAAGGTGGTGGGGGGCCCAGGAGGGTGTGAGGAAGGAGAATGAGAGGGAGAAAGAAAGGGAAAGAATAAACTAAATAAGAGATTGAATTATAATGACTAGATCACTGTTTAGTAGTAATGTATTCCTTTTCTAAATCATAAAATGGAGCTGTTATAATAACACAAAGTGCCCCAAATTTATTACATTTTCCTGATATTCTGAACAGTGACAGGGATTAGTTAGGTAGGAAGGGCTATGGTGAAGAAAAATAGAACTATGGCTGATTAAGCCTCATTAAGACTTGTAACATCAATATGTCTTTTACAAATATATTCCAGAAAATTTCTAAGAAAACTCCAACTATGTTCACGATTATTCCCAAAGAACTCACATCTGCTCTCAACAACTTTGGCACACAAACACCTCTCTCTACTATGACATCAATTGGGACAAGCTCAATGGCATCTATAATATTATTTGAAGTGAGCCAAAGCTGGCTCATACTAGCTTACAAGAACCAATTGTTACATATTCAGAAATTTTGCAAGCCAGAAGTTAAATTTAGTAAAAATTAGATTATGCTAGGTATAAGCTTAAAATCAAATAAGTTATATTAAAAACAAAGGTAATAAACACTCAAAACTCAAAACTGAGTTTTGATATCACTATCATCCATGCTTAAGTTTATTTATGAATACTATATTTATATGCTTGAAGTACTGCATAACACAGTGCTACTGTGCATTTCTTTCCAATTCCATGTTCAATGGCATCATGTTGGTAGCTTGACATAAGTGAAACTATTTACACCACAGAAATTAGCACATGCTATAAATCAGATTCCTTCATTTTCTGTTTTGTTTTGTTTGTTTGCTCATTCTTTCCTGGAGAGCCATTTTTTAAGTCTTTACCAGTACACCACTGGTGATCCCTATTAAGAGATCTTTAATACCTCCGTATTAGTTTAAGAATTGCCTTCTCATTTTGTTCATTAGAAATCCTTACACCTCTTCCCATTCCAACATAGTAGGTCTCAACATTCCCTCCAAGAAATAGGCAAATATTCAGAAATTGTACAACCGTGAGGAAGTATTATGAACTAGTAATGTTGTGCTATTCTAAAAATATGTTTGAATGGTTCTTAAAGGAAAAACTCTTTTAATAAAAAAAGGACTGCTAGCCTGTGAAACTTCTTTTTGAAACAAAGAAAATATTTAATGCTAAAGATGTTTGTTATAATTTACCTTGTGAAAAGGGAGTAGGATATGTATGTCTATACATGTATCTCATTTTTTACATCACTGTCAAATGAATTAAAGCCAAATATAATTGGACAATCTTGAAAAAACAATAGAAAATGATTATCAGAAAAAAATAAGTAGCAGGAAAAAATCTAATGACATTTTCAAAGTGCTGAAAAAAACTATTAATCTAGAATTCTACTCGCAGTATTTTTATATCTATATCTATGAATACATATTCATAGTTCACTTCTTTTCATTTTTAATTACATAAAACAAAGTATATATACAGAATTTTCTTGGTTTATTTTATATATAATGTAATATATACGAATACAAGAGCATAAAGGATGGAAGAGTAAATTGAACTATATTTTTCAGGGTTCTTATATTAATACTGGTAGTAATTCATTATAATAAATATAATTTAATTATGATAATCTAAAGATGATCATTATAATTCTTAGAGCAACTTCTAAAAATAATTCAGACATAGGTATAAATCCAGTAGAGGAAATTAAATAGAATACAAAAATATCTGTTCAGTACAAAACATAGCAAAGGAAGAACAAAAGAAATAAATTTATGAGATGAATAGGAAAGACATAGCAAATGGCAGACTTAAGTCCATCAGTTTCAGTAATTACTTCAAATTTAAATAAATCAAGTACTCCAATCAAAAGCAGAGACTGACAATAAATTTAAAAGAAGACAGAGTTATATATATCCTAAAAAAATTCACTTCAAGTACAAATATACAAATAATTTGGAGATAAAAGAATGATAAAATGCAAAGAAAAATATCAGAAGGCCAGAGTGGCTATACTGATATCAAATTATATAGCCCTCAAGACAGACTTATTTATTTCAAGGTTAAAACAGAACATTCATAATGATAAAAATGATCAATACATCAGGGAGATGTAGCAGTTATAGAGACGTATGCACTGAAAAACGAGAGTTTCAAAATATGTGAAGCAAAAACTGACAGATAAAGTGGGAGAAAGACAGGTACCTTGTTAGAAGAAGAATGAGATTAGAAATTATGTGATAAGGAGGTAGGTATAGAGGAGCGGGTGCTAATGGGAGTGGAGGGGTTACATCAGGACTTCTGTACTACTGTCACTTTCATAGTGAACATGACTTGATAATGAATCTTGAAAGTCATTCATTTATTCATGCATTCATTTAGCAAATATTTATTGAGCATTTGTGTGTGGGACAATAAGCTTAGGGTGATTATACAGTAGGAAATAAAATAGACATAATCCCTGCCAAAATAGAATTTGGTGTTTCTTTTGTAGGAAGCTGATTTAATATAACAATTCTTCTTCAGAAAGAGAAATTCAAGTTTTCCTAACCAAAAGAGAGGAGAAATGGAGAGAATGACACTAGGCTGGGATGAGACCCTAAGAAATTACAAGTAGAAAATACTGAATTACATATGCCAGAGGACAGGAAGCAGGATCAAAATAAGTGAAACATAATCTTGTTTAGTGAAGAAATGACAATAGGATCAAGAAGACATGTGACAGGACTATGGAGCTTAAAGTAATTTGTGCAATATGAATTCCTAAGTGGTAATAAAGCAGAATAGAATGGGGAAAAAAAAGAAAAGAAATAGATGCATATAAATACAAATATGTAATATTCATGATAAATAACTAAATAAATCTAAATAAAATAGATATGTTTCAGAAATAGGCAAAGTTTTGAGAACTGCTTGGAAGAAGTGATAGAAGGCAAGAAGGCAAGTGTGGTTAGGTTTAAGGAAGAATATCACAAAGCAAGGTCATATGTAATTTAGATAGAGCCCTCCCAAGGGGCAATGGTAGCAGATATGCTCTGTGTTGAACACAACAGAAAGTATTGAGAAATGAGGATGGAGGAGAAGGGGCTAGGGAAGAATGCTGATGAATGTTTGACAACCAAGTTTTAAATGAAAGATGGAAATGTGAACAAAAGAATAATCCAAATAAAAATAATGTTGGAGAAAAATTATCCTTGCTGCTCTGTCACAGATTTGGAAATGGATTACCATATCAATACAAGTTGATCAATGCCTCTTACTTTGTTCCTACTTAGTTGTAAAATTATACACATGCCATTGTGTCCCCAAACATGTGGGTCTAGACCAAACACAGTTAAGTCAGGAAGAGGAATAATTAATTACTCAATCTCTTTAGAATATTAGACACCTACATCATAGCAAGTTAGAAAGTCTGAGTTGAGCATATTTTCCATTAACTTAAAGAAATGAGGAAATTGAGTCCCTGAAAAAATGAGTCATTTAAAACTACATGTTGATTCTGGGGCTCAGCCCAGGACAAGGTTAAGCTTTCAGATTCTAGTTTAAAGCATTGGAATGGCCAAATTCCTCTAACTAAACTGAAGTGACACCACTGGCTATTGCATATTGAACGCCCATATTGTGGTGGCCACTGGGTAGATTGACAAAGAGAAGTTCGACAGGCTGTTAGAATATCTAATGACTGACTAACCACTAAAAGAGATTCAAGGAAAACAATGTCAAATACTCAGAAAAACATAATTTGGACTATATTTTAAAGGCAAATTGTGGGCACATCTTACAGAACCAAAATGGCAGCTCATCAAAAGCATACTTATTTGGGCTTTAGCCATTGAGACAAATCTAGATTCCAAAGGCAGTTACGCTAAGCACATATGGTTTTTTGTTTGGGGGTTGGATTTTTTTTTTTTCATGTTTCAAACCCTCTCTGCTTTCTGATTAGTTATCAAAAGTAGTCATGGGTGGTTGGGTTACAGACATTGAGGAGAGTATGTGATATGGTGAGTGCTGTGAAATGTGCAAGCCTGACGATTCACAGACCTGCACCCCTGGGGCAAATAATATGTTATATGTTAATAAAAATAATTAATAGAAAAAGAAAAGACCAAAAAAAATGTAGTCTCTATCAGCAAAATCAAGGGTGCAAATATAGCCTTACATAATAGGAAAACACCAGAATCATGTTTTCCAGGTTATTTAGTGATAGTGAAGGCAAAGACTATTTCTGTTTTACCAACAGTAATTAGTGCTTCAGCAGAATTCATGATTTCTGCTAAGAAAGTGACTTAATAATCATAATAATCTGAAAGCCTGGCAGAGACTTAGGTATTAATAGAAAGCATTTGCTCTTGATGTTTATGCAGATTTCAAAGGGTATTTGAAGTCACTGTACAAGGATTTTATATGTACTTGAAACAAAAATAATAATAAAAACAAAACAGAAAACTGGGCATTATGAAGAGCACTTCATTATTGAAAAGAGTGAGTTTTATATATTTTATTTTATTTTATTTTACTTTCACCACAAATGCATTTTCTTTTTTCTTTCATTAAGTTTTTAAATTTTAATTCAAGTATAGTTAACATAGTGTTCTATTAGTTTCAGGTGTATAATATATAATTCAACAATTCTATACACCATTTCTCAGTGCTCATCTAAGTGAATTCTTAATCCCTGTATTCTTAATCCCATTCACCTATTTTAAGGACTCCCCCACCCATCTCCCCTCTAAACACTTTATTTTAAATGAGTACCCTCAGTTAAAGTTTTTTTTCTTTTTCAACAAGAACATTTTTTACTTGAAGCGTACTTCAGAATACATGGTTCTAAAAGATATATAGAAAACATTCCATCTAAGAAAATGGAATACACATTTTCTTCAAGTACACAGAGAAGAATCCCCTGGTTATTTCACATAAAAAGGGACATAACAAATATTACAAATTTAAGAAGATTGAAATCATGCCAAGTATATTTTATAATCATAATGGCACAAAATTAAAGATCAACAGTAAAATAAAGCTAGAAAATCTACAATGTAAATATTAAATAACAGACTACTACACAAGCAATGGGCTGAATAAGAAATCAAACATCAAATCAAAATGTGTCTCAAAACAAAAAAAAAGGAAGGGAAGGGAAGGGAGGAAGGGAGGAAGAAAGGATTAAAGGAAGGAAGGAAGAAAGAAAAAGAAAGAAAGAAAGAAAGAAAGAAAGAAAGAAAGAAAGAAAGAAAGAAAGGAAGGAAGGAAGGAAGGGACACTATTCCAAACCCTATGGGATACAGCAAAAGCAGTTGTTAGATTAAGATTCATGCTATAAATGCTTGTATTAAGAAAGAAGTTCAAATAAACAACATTATACCACAAGGAACTAGAAAAAGAAAAAAAAACAGTGAAATTTGGGAAGAAAAAAAAGAAAATAAAAAAGAAAAATTACAAATAAATAAGATAGAGACCAGAATAAACAATAACATAGCATTAAAAGCAATAGCCAAAAAAAATGAACAAAATTGGCAATGCTTAAACTACATTAACTAAGAAAAAAAAAGAAGACTCAAAAACCAAAATGAGAAATGGAAAACAATACAACACTTAACTACAGAAATAGTGTTCTAACACATTATTATAAATAATCATATACTAACAAATCAGATAACTCAGAAAAATAATTCCTAAAAATGCAGTATACCAAGACTGAATCATGAATTTTTTAATTTTATATATATAAAAGATTTTATTTATTTATTTGACAGAGATCACAAGCAGGCAGAGAGGCAGGCAGAGAGAGAGAGGAAAGGAAGCATGCTCCTTGCTGCTTGGGGCTCAATCCCAGGGCCTTGGGGTTATGACCTGAGCCGAAGTCAGACACTTAACCTATTGAGGTATCCAGGCAATCCGAATCATGAATCTTGAATCCAAGAAATAGGAAATCTTCTTAGACCAATAATAAGAATGAAAGTTGAATTAGGAATCAAAAATCTCCCAGCACAGAGGAGCCCAAGACCACATGGTTTCATTGGTGAATTGTACCAAGCATTTAGCAAAATAAGAAATGACAGTCTTTATTCAAAATCTTACAAATAATGGAATAGAGTGAACATATTCAAAATCATTCCATGATTTTATTTTACTTTCACCACAAATGGTTTTCTTTTCTTTTTTCATTAAGTTTTAAAATTTTAGTTCAAGTATAGCTAACATACAGTGTTATATTAGTTTCAGTCCAGTACTGTCCAGTACTACCTGGACCGTAAAGCAGGATAAGAACAATACAATAACAAAAAAAGCCTAGTTTGTCTGATAACAGTATTGCTATTCTGATTTTCTTTTGACATCTGTTTGAGTGATAAATGTTTCTCCAACATCTCACTTTCAATCTGCAGGTGTCTAAAATGAGTCTCTTGTAGGCAGCATACAGATGGGTCTTATTTTTTTATTTCATTATAAAAATAAGATACTCTAGGTATCTTATTTTTAGGTAAAGATATCTTTACTTATAGGTAAAGATACTCTATATCTTTTGATTGGAGCATTTAGTCCACTTACATTCAAAGCAGTTATCAATAGATATGTGTTTATTGTCATGTTAATCCTTGCTTTGTCATCGTTTCTGGAGATTTTCTCTGATCCTTTCTTGTCTTTGTCACTTTTGTTCTCCCCTTTGCACTCAAAAAGTCCCCTTTAATATTTCTTGCAGGGCTGGTTTAGTGGTCATGAGCTCCTTTAGTTATTGTTTCTCTTGGAAACTCTTTATTTCTCCTATATTGAATGACAGTCTCGCTTGATAGAGTATACTTGGCTGCAGATTTTTCCCACTCAGCGCTTCAAATGTATCATGTCACTTCCTCCTGGCTTGCCAAGTTTCTGTTGAGAAATCTCCAGCTGGCTTTACAGGTTTTCCCTTATAAGTTAAGGACTTCTTTCTTCTTGCTGCTTTCAAGATTTTTTTAATCACTATATTTTGCAAATTGAATTACAATATATTCTGGTGTTGGCCTGCTTTTGTTGATTTTTATGGGAGTTCTCTGTGTCTCCTGCATCTACATGTTGGTTTCCTTCCCCAGATAAGGGAAGTTTTCTGTTATTATTTCTTGAAATAAATTTTCTGCCCCCTTTTCTCTCTTCTTCTTCTCTGGGACTCCTATAATAAAAATGTTATAACGTTTGATGGAGTCATTGGATTTCCTGTCTATTCTCCTGTTGCATAATTCTTTTTATTTTTTGTTCAGCATCATTATTTTCCATTATTTTATCTTCTACGTCACTAATTTGTTCCTCTGCTTCTTCCAGCCTACTGTTCATTGCATGAAGCCTGTATCCAATCTCATTTATTGTATTCTTCATCTCTGATTCTTTTATAACTCTTTTATCTCTGTTGTTAGGGTCTCACTGATATCTTTTATTCTTTTCTCAAACCCAGTGAGTATCCTTATGATTGTTGCTTTAAATTCTCCATCAGGCATGTTATTTATATCTGTTTTTCTTAGATCTCTAGCCATGGCCTTATCTTGTTCTTTCCTTTGAAATAAATTCCTCCCTCTTGGAACCTTGTCTAAGTCTCTGCCTTCTTCTCTGTGTTAGAAAAGCTAGCTATGTCTCCTGCTCCTAAGGGTAATGGCTTTATGAAGAAAAGGTCTTGTACTTCCCAGGACCTGACACTTCAGGGAGTGTCTCCAGTATGTGCTGCATGCACTCTCCTATTGTGTTTTGCCTGTTCTTCTTCTTGTTTTCAGGCCAGTCTTCTGCAGGGGCTCCCCTTGCAGGCTGTGGGCAATGCCTGGTCCCTGGTCTGACTATGGTGAGTTTTAACTAAGTGTGCTCTGGTCCTTGTGAAATATGATCTGACACCAACTCCACCAGTACTGAAGCCTTGAAGAACGCTGGTCCCCACCACATGGTGTGGACAGAGGTTTGTGCCAGTCTTTTTTGGGGAGGAGCCTGCCACACTGGGACTGAGTCATGACTGACTGAGAAGGGCATTGCTGCCAGAGCTTGGTGTAAGCAAGTTAGGTAGGCAACCAGTGTCTGCCCTCTCTATCAAGCATGTCTCTCAGGGAAGTGCTTACAGAGTCGTGAGTAGTCTCCTTATTGTGTGCCCCAGGCATTCACAGCTTCCACACTGTCTGCCCTCGGGTTGTTTGCCTGCTTTCTCTCCAGCAATAGCACAATGCCCTCCAGTCCAGGCTCTATCCCAGCCAAACCTACTGACCTTTGAAACCCCAAGCTTTAAGTCCTGCTTCTTGTAAGCACTCCTGAAATTCAGCCCCTCTCATTTTCCAGCCAATAGCTTTGGAGAAATGTTCTCCTTATGCGGTCCCTTGTATGTTCCTCCCTCTCACACTCTCTCTCCCTTCTCTGAGATCATGGGTTCCTCCCCTCCACTGCATTCTAATCCATTTCTCCCCTAAACCACAACTCCACACTTGCTATTCTCTTCAATGTGGCCTCTTCTCACCCTTTAGTGGAGGAGTTTGTTATGTCAATCCTCAAACCAATTTCTGAGGTATTTAGGATGATTTTATAGTTAATGTGGTTGTGCTCATGAGACGAATCAAACCTAGGGTCCTCCTACTCAGTTACCATCTTGGGGCCCAAAGAGCAAGAGTTTTAAACTGAGGATATTTTTCTTGACTTGTTAACCCCAACAAGAAATATTCACAATTCCACTTTGAGTGCCTTAAAGGAAAGGACTGGAAGTGATCAACAAATGTACAGCTGACCTTTGAACAACATGGGAATTAAGGGCACTGACACCCTGCATAGTCTCAAATCTGTGTATAAATTTTGACTCCCCCAAAACTTAACTACTAATAGCCTAGTACTAACCAGAATCTTTACTGACAACAGTTGATTAACATATATTTTGCATTTTATATATTAAGTACTGTATTCTTACAATAAAGTAAGCTAGAGAAAAAAATGTTATTAAGAAAATCATAAGGAAAAGAAAATACATTTATAGTATTGTATTATAAAAAAATCTGTGTCTACAAAAAATCTGTGTGTAAGTGGACCTGCAAAACTCAAATCATATCGTTCAGTGATCAACGGTATATTTGGGTCTACTCTGTGTTTATTTGAGGGCCTATAACAAACTAAAACAAATTTGACTTAGTCTGTGTCTTTGGGAGTTTAAAGCCAAAAGAGAATTATGGACTCCTAAGAAGATACTTTGAATAAAATATGAACATGGGGATAATAGAGGCTTGCTGAGGTTGTCAATGAAACACAGAGGATAACACAGAGAAGTCAGGGAAGATTTCCTTGGAAAGCTATGTGTTAGCAAAATCTTGTTAATTTTTCCTCACTTGTTTTTATATGTGTGATGTAAAGTAAGTTAAAATGAAATCATCACATCAATCTGTGTTTAGAATAGGAAAGAATCTTAAAAATCATATATTATCCCAATCCAGGGAGGTTTAATTCATGATTCCAAGAGACTCAGTGACAATGGCCAAAACAAATGGAGGCATTACATGGCCCATGAGGTTCTAAGTACAGTTTCACAGGTTCCAGAGGTTAACCAGGCTAATTGCCTAGTAATGTACTTTGTATGAATAAGTTTCCTTACTATTCCCTATTATTATATCACTATCATGAAACACCAGTGAAGATAGCAAGGAGAGAATAACTTTTCCCTCAACAAGGATGCTTCAAAATTTTACTAGGACACTTCGCTTTTTTTTTTTTTAATTAACATATAATGTATTATTAGCCCCAGGGGTACAGGTCTGTGAATCGCCAGGTTTACACACTTCACAGCACTCACCATAGCACATACCCTCCCCAATGTCTATAACCCAGCCACCCTCTCCCTCCCCGCCCTTCCCCGGCAATCCTCAATTTGTCTTGTGAGATTGAGAGTCTCTTATGGTCTGTCTCTGTCCCAATCCCATCTTGTTTCATTTTCTCCTTCCTTACCCTCCAAACCCCCCATGTTGGCTCTCAACTTCCTCATGTCAGGGAGATCATATGATAATTGTCTTTCTCTGACTGACTTATTTTGCTAAACACAATACCCTCTAGTTTCATCCACGTTATTGCAAATGGCAAGATTTCATTTCTTTTGATGGCTGCATAGTATTCCTGTGTGTGTGTGTGTGTGTGTGTGTGTGTGTGTGTGTGTGTGTGTGTAAACACCCCATCTTCTTATTTTGCTTATTTTTAAAAAGTAGGAGTGTCTCTTCTGTCCCCTCAAGACTGTCTCTGTCTGTAGCCCACAGACAGAAGTTTGGTAAGAAGATGTGCATTTAGGTACACAAGCACCCTACTTTGATGTTAAAGGTACCATTTTAGGTTTTCAGCTAGGTTTGGATCTTGGAAACAATCAAAGAAAAAATTGTTTTTAGTATGTTGTATTAGTTTCACATTGTTGCTGTAATGAATTACCAAAAACGTAATGGCTTAAAGCAATACAAATTTATCCAACATTCTGGAAATCAGAAATCTGCAGTGAGTCTTACAGGGCTAAAATCAAGGTGTCATTAGACTGTTTCTTTTGGAGGCTTCAGGAGAGAATAAGTTCCTTTGCCTTTTCCAACTCCCAGCCTATATTCTTTGGCTCATGGCCTTTCTACCTGCAAACTCTCCTTCAACTGTCACATCTCTGTCTCTGCCCCTCCTGCCTTCCTCTTGTATGGGTGCTTGTGATTACACTGTGTTCACCCAGATAATCTGGGATAATTTCCCCATCTCGATATCCTTAATCACACTTATAAAGTCTTTTCTGGCCACCTTGTAAAAACACAGATTTGGGGGGTTAGAATGTGGCCTTCTTTGGGAGTCCATTATTTAGACTATCATACCCATCCATAAGTAAGTCAGAAAAAAAAGGAAACAAAATAATTTTCAAGAAAGCAATACCTTTCAAAGCAATAGCTATAAGAGAATATCTTCTGGTTTTTTTTTCTCAAAAAAAGAGGCAAAAACACGAGTATCTCTATAACCAACATAATATGAACATAATAGAAATTAAATGCAAGATTTTAAGTTCCTTCCAGAAAGTAAATGAACGTTTGCCAAGTAAGCCATAGTTTCTGATTTCTAGTGTGGTCAAGGATAAACAAAATGTTACTCTGCTGTATGAGGAAACTATTCAATATGTACATAGGGAAAAACTCATTTAGAAACACATTATCTGCCAATATAAAATCGCAATTTTAACCTACCAACCTGAAATTACACAGAAATTCCAAAAGTAATATAAAATCATAAGCTGAGAGGGATTAGAGGCAACATAACCTCCTAAATGTGCTAGACAGATGCTTATTTGTGCCAGAGGTCAATATTTAATTATTCTCTGTGTGTCATCCGCTGAGCCAGACAAAGGGAGGATGTGTGGAGGGAAAAATGGAAGAGAAGAAGAAGATCAGATATTAAGATACACACAACAAAAAAGGGGGGAAATCAAATACATGAGAAGATGCACTGTAGGAAACCAAAGAGGAAGAAAGACAAAACAACCCGCCAGTCATTTTCTGCACGGGCAATTCTTGAGGGTAGAAAAACAAGTAAGACACTGACCTTGGTTGAGCATTCTACCATGCATGTGACACAAATCCTGCGTCACTTAATTTAATTCTTTTTGGAAATCCTGTGGGGGAGACACACCTATAGTCATTTTATAGATAAGGATTCTAGAGAACAATATATTGATGGGGTGAAAGTCACATGGCAAACTTGGCAGCAGAGAGAAAATTCTAAATTGGGCCCTTTGCACCTTCTTTCACACACTATTTCCTGCTGTCTTAAATTTTCTGGGGGCGGGACAGGGAATCTTCTGTGTTACACTTGGTTTTACATTAGAAGACACAAAGAAGACACAGTATTTTTCTCAAGGTAATGGAAGTGAATTTTTGTGATTGCTATTAGACATGATATTGTGTTGAATAGATAGGGTACATTATATGTGTAAAAAGCTGACTCTTTTGACTATATTCTCAAATCAGAACAAAAACTATTCAATAATACAGCAAATAGAAAATCTCTACAAAATGCCAGACTCTGTTCTAGGAGTTAAGAAATCCAGTGATGAACCCAGCATGGAGTTCCCATCCATGGTGAGCTCACTATTTAAGTGGGGAGCAAAGACATCGATTATGTTAACATTGATAATAAGGAGGGATAATTATTATGATAAGACAAGTTTAAGTTGTAGTGTGTACTCAGAGCAAGGGCAATGAGTTTGGTTTCTAGATATTCAGAGATGGCTTCCAAAAGAAAGGGCATTTGGACTGAGATTCAAAAGATAGGTGTTAGCTAGGAGTAAAGGTAAAGGTTGATTAAGGGATATTATCTAGTTAATGTCTATATTTCAAGCATTCTTAGTTCAGTGCCTGAAACATTTAGGTTGAAAATGAGGAATACCGTTCATGTTGGCAGTTATAAGGGTATATGATTACAAGCTGTACAGATGCTGAAGCTTGAAGAGGGGAAGTGCCGAGTTCTTTCCCCTGACCTTGTATAACAGACCTGTGGAGAACCAGCTATAAGAAATTCTGGGAAAGGGGCGCCTGGGTGGCTCAGTGGGTTAAGGCCTCTGCGTTTGGCTCAGGTTATGGTCTTGAACCATGGTCCCAGAGTCCTGGGATCCAGTCCCGCATCAGCATCAGGCTCTCTTCTCAGTGGGGAGCCTGCTTTCCCCTCTCTCTCTGTCTGCGTCTCGGCCTACTTGTGATATCTGTTTGTCAAATAAATAAATCTTAAAAAAAAAAAAAAAAAAGAGGGGCGCCTGGGTGGCTCAGTGGGTTAAGCTATTGCCTTCAACTCAGGTCATGATCTCAGGGTCCTGGGATCGAGCTCCACATCGGGCTCTCTGCTCGACAGGGAGCCTGCTTCCCCCTCTCTCTCTGCCTGCCTCTCTGCCTACTTGTAATCTCTCTCTCTCTGTCAAATTAAAAAAAAAAAAAAGAAAGAAACTCTGGGAAAAAAATTTCTTAATGTTTTTAGTAACATAAAGGAACTATGAACTTTGAGACCCTTTAGACCTTAAACTCCATGAAACTTATTTTATTTCATTTTTATGTGCAGTGCATTCCCAACATGAAGCTGCGGACTTCACTAATGTTACTATGGTCTTCTCATAGTGTTGTCCAGCTGAACGCTTTGAAATGATGGAAATGTTCTGTACATCTGCGCTATTCAACATGGTATCCAACATAGGTGGCTACTGAGCCTTTGAAAAGTGGCTAGTGTGACAAGCTGAATTTTTATTTTTATTCAGTTTTAAGAAATTTAAACAAAAATAGCCTGTTGAACAGCACAGAGCTACAACCACATCCCTGCAGGGGAGGATAAAACATATCATTTCTAAGAAGAGGCTTTGGTTAAAAATATTAAAGTGTTCAGATGAGTTCATAGCTTTATTGTTAACATATCTGTGGCTGAGATCAAGAGAACTCTATTGTGTTCTCACCATAGATTTTGAGATGTTGGAGTCAAGGACCAGGTATTATCTGGGAGACAAAACATAGGAGTCTTGTGGTAACTTAAGAAGACTGACACATATCTCTAAGTGCAGGACGTCGAATCATCCTGGATTAAACTCCACGCGGACCCTCTGCTTAGTAGCCATACATTTATGGCAAGTCTTTCCATTTCTTTGTCAGTGCCCTCACCGGAAAGATGGGACCATTAATGACCCCAAAACCCAGCATGTGTTATTTGACTAGTTCAGTATCTGTCACGTATTACGCACATAAGAGAAAGGAGTCGATTATCCTTTCCAGAAGTATTTAACGCATTTGGAAGGAGAATGAGTTGAACTCTGGGCCGCATTTCACACTGAGGATTCGTTTATGGGTACTTTCTGACAAGTCAACGAAACGCAAATAGGAGTGACTATTAAGATGTAGACTGTGAGGAAAGTCCAAGACAACTGGTTAATTTCACACTCTCCGGAAGAGCCAGCATGAACAATAACTGCCTTTATCGATTACAAATCATGACTGGAGTTAAGCTGCTGCTAATCCTTGGAACCATTCAGACTTTCCAGAGGGGATGGGAGAAGAAAGAAAGAGCGAGCAAACCCACACGGCTCTAGGTAAATCTTCGCGACTGTTTACAAGACAAAAAGGAACTTCTCTATAGAAACCAAATATAAACAGCACATGTTATTAAACTCAAAACACATGAAAGAATAAAAGAAAGTCACATATATTTTCTCAATGTGACAGAGTCTGAGGCAAGCTTTGGGGGAAGTTGAAGAAGGCCACAAAAAAGGCCTTAGCTTCTTTCAAACATCATTAAAATATGCTCCCCCCCAAAAAACGGATTTTGTCTCTTTAATATGGATGCCACTCAGAAGCCCATAGCATACATTACTTTCTTAGAGCATACATCCATTGTCATGTGGTAGAAAGCAACTATAGATGCATCACGTAAATTTATAATTGGATAATGAAGGTCCTTCCTGCTGAACCCCTTGAAACAGATGGGGATTGTTCCCTGAACTTACTTTTCATTTTAAAGGTTTCATTACAATTTCTTCAAAGAAGGGAGCAAGTATCATTTATTTTACAGTTAGTTCTTATAAAAACAAGTCTGTCATCTTCTATATCTGCTTTTTACTGTTTTGTAATGAATTATCACAAATTTAGGGGTCTAAAACACGCCCACTTATTAGCTCACAGTTCCGTAGGATTCTCTGGTATCTCGCAGAGCTGAGGTCAGGATGTTGGCTGACTGTATTCTCATCTGGGGTGTGGGGTCCTCCTCCAAGTTTATTCCTGTTGTTGGCAGAATTCAGCCAACAGCTCGTAGCTAGGAGACTGAGTCTATTCCCTTCCTGACTGTCAGCTTCAGGCCTCTCTCGGTTTTTTTAAGTCACCCACATTCTTTCTCTTGTTGCACGCTCTCTCTCTTCATACCAGCATGGTGAGGCAAATTCTTCTCAAGTTTTGAATCCCTCTGATTCTCATCCCACCACCGGTCAGAGAAAATTCTCTGGTCTTAAAGTGGCTTGTATGATTAGATTAGACCCACCCCTATCTTCAGGTCAGCTTTGCCATATAACAGATCGTAAACACCAGAAAGAGATCTCATCCCATTTATAGATCCAAGGGATGAAGGCTTTAAATCTGGGGGGGGGGGGCATTCCTGGAATTCCCTACCACGCTGTGTATGGTACCCATAGGATGTCTTCTCTTTCATGCAAGTAATATCAGCAGCATTAAAATACTTCCCAGTTTTTTGCTCTTCTATTTAAATAAGCATTGCTAATGTAACCCATTTTCTGGTACCACACCACTCCCACAAAAGGGAAGATTGGTTTTTTCTGGGCTCATTTCTCTAATTCTGAGTATATTCATTTAATAAAAATGTATTGAGTCACATGAGGGGCCAAGACACATGTTGGTTACTCTGGATAGCAACGCAAAGAAGAGGAGGTCTGCTGAGCATAAAAAAGTTATAGTTCTAGTTGTAGTTCCTTAGTGCAGGGAATGAATATGCAAACCACCGTGATAAATGACAAAACGTGATAAATGTCGTGCTGAAGGCCTGTGTGAAGAGCCACCCACTGCAGCTCTTAGTCGATTAACAGCACTTCTGATGTGATAAAACGTAAAATGCATACATCTTGGAGACCACGGAAAACATTCACCACCAAGTAGCTTTCAAACTTGGGATATTTGCTTAGCCTTTTCGAGCCTTGATTTATTTAGATATTTCATGGAAATAACCAGAGATACCTCTTGTGTTTGTTGGAAGATTATAAGTAAACCAATATGAAAGCACAAAGTATATCTTAGCATTTATATGTCTGTTTCTCTTTTAGAGGAAGTCTTCATAGCCTCTACCTCAATGCCAACCTCAGAAGTTCAGGCGGGAAGTGAGCCAAACCAATAGCTTTATTTTCAGGCTCCTGATAGTCAAGGGGAAGATCTACCCCAGAAACTGTCCTATCACTTGGCCCCTCAGGCTTCCGTTTGTAATATTTTGGCTAAAATTTAATGAAAGGTGCTCTACAAGTTGTTTTGCATATAGGTATAGAGCAGTAAATACTTATATTGTTTTGTCCTTCAGAAGCTTTTGGATTACTCACATAATAACCACCTAGCATGTGATGACAATTAAGTTGAAATAATAATGCACCAATGAATAACACAGATCTCCAAAAAAGGCTAACAACAGGTTGTCAGTTCTTGTATGTCACCTATCTCTCTAGAACTTCTATTTGCACTGTTGATTGGCTTATTAGATGTTTTCTTTGTGGGTAGAGAAAAAGAGGTGTTTCACACATGTTTGAATGATTGCAGATTCTAAATGAGTGGGGCCTGAATCAATGAGATATTCATCAGTGTACATATTCTTTCAAATATTTCACTTTGGTTTGTTGGGAAATGGCAGAATTCATTCCACGGAAACAGGTTCCGCGTTAGGCTTAATTCTGAGAATTACGAACTTCCTGTGTTTATAGTAAACACTGGGAATTTGAGACAACTGGGCTCTTTGTCAATCTCATAATGAGTGACTTTGAAAAGGTGAACAGATCCAAATGTAAGATAAGGCCAGGATCATGTGTCCTAGTTGCCTAAACTTCATCAGTCTCCAAGATTTAACTGTAACAGTTATTAACAGCCACAGTGGGAAGCTCACAGTAATTTGTTGGTTATGGTTTTAAAGACGACCTCAGTTAGGGAAAAAAATCTAAGATTTCAATGTTTCTTCTTTCATTCTTAATCAAATTTAAAAAAACAACAGAATTTTAAAGCAGCATATACCTAATTCATGAATTCCACTCTTAGTCTTCAAGGATCTCTGCAACTTCATAGTGATAGTACTGATCTCTTTTGTTCTACTTAATAGTTGTTTAATAACAGTTTAAAAAAGACAACTTGAAGATAGGAATGTTCCCATCATTTTTATTACCTAAAGAAGAATAGAAATCTACCCTTCATCTTTCCATAGAGAAGGTTAGACATCTATTTATCTATTATATATTAAACAGATCAATATATTAAAGAGATCTGTAATATATTTACATATATAATTAATTATATTACGTGTGTGTGTGTGTGTGTGTGTGTGTGTGTATAAAATAAAATGAACTTTAAAATATAGGGGTGCTGGAGTGGCTCAGTGGGTTAAAGCCTCTGCCTACAGCTCAGGTCGTGATCCCAGGGTCCTGGGATCGAGCTCCACATCGGGCTCTCTGCTCAGCAGGGAGCCTGCTTCCCTTCCCCTCTCTCTATCTGCCTCTCTGCCTACTTGTGATCTCTCTCAAATAAATAAAATCTGTGGGAAAAAAAAATAAATAGAATATATCTAACTCCCTCAGAAATTTGTCCCAGATTATACTAACACTTGGGTATAGCCACTCTCTGTTATCAGAGATTGAATACATCATTTGTGGTCTATATAGGCCAAGAGCTTCCTCCTTCTTTTGTGCAATTTCACGATTATAACCATTTCACTGATACGTACAACATTTTTCCATAAATACCAGTACCAGTAAATACAAATGTATAATGGTAAAAAATGTAAAATATCTTAGGAAGACAGTGCATCATGTAGAAAAACGCAGGTGTTTTATGTGTGATACAATTATTTAGCAATGCTGCAGATTTTTTTTTTTATACAAACTCTATAGGCAGTATATTTCCTCATTGATAAGGTGTACAGTGATTGAGTTTTCTAATAAATTTCACATGAATTGCAATTACACGTTTAAATAATATTCTTTTTCAGAAAAAAATGTCACAACAGGACTCTTTGTCCTAAAACTGCAATTTCAACTCCTGGGTTTTTAAATAATACCTCATAGTTTTATCTTCTATACTCCAGAAAGATATAATCTATAATTATTCACAAAACAGTTACAACAATTCTTTAATTATTATTAAATCTCCATTTTAGAGCTTAGGCATGGAAGAGGTGTGATTGAGAAATGTCTGCTCTGTATTTCTGCCTCCTCTCTTTCCCTGATAGCCAGCTAACACACAACAATATTTAAGTTTGCTAAGTTACTCATAAATTAAGGTCCCAGACTTTTCAAAATTTAAAACCACATATATACACACTGCACACAAATCTGATTTTAGTTTCTTGGAGAAAGTGGCTTTTAGAAGTTTTCAAAGTTTATATTCATGTTAAGTAAGATGGATTAAACATCCATCCGCTAAAATTTGAACTTGATAAGTTGTCATAAATTGCTGTGAATTTGTGTACATGTTTCAGTTTGAATTCTTAATTTTTAAATTTTATTTGAATTTTTATTTCCCATCTAATAAACAACCTTTCAGTGACTCGGAGACACTGATGATCAAGAACTACATTAACAAGAGTAAGAACATCGGTCAGGAAGTGCGTATTATCCTTTGAAATGAAATAAATAGAAGAGACCCTTTGTCAAAGCTCCTGTGTCTTCACAGGGCCCTTTTGTTACCATAGGACAGGAGATGAATCTTGTAGTTTCAAAAATGTGTGGGAGGTGGGCTCATTGACTCCAGAAAGAGGGGTAGGAATGGTAAAGAAAGAATCTCTTCATCCTCGAGTGTCAGGAATTTTGTCAACCCAGGTTGGGACTAGTTCATGAGAAGCTTTAAAGATAGGAGCAGGAAGAAATGGGCTTTTTTAGTGGGTAACTCTCCTCAGAGCAAAATAATTCCCCAGCTGGGTTAGGTGGAATAGTGGTTTGTTCCATAGATGGAAAACTTGGGGAACTTTTCTTTTTAAATACTTGTGATTTGTATGATATTTATGAAATGAGTTACCATATTCTTGAACCAATTATATCAGCTTTCTTACCCAGCTTGTAGTGATTGAGCACTGTGGGGGAGGAGCTGCAACTGTGTCTCTCTTAACTCAGCCCAACTTCCCATTACTTATGTTTGAAAATGCCCTATGGACTCTCTAGTCATCAAATATTATTGAAACCCCATGTAAAATAACCAGAACATTTGTGTTGAGTTTCCATATGGATTATGCAGGGGTTTCCAAAATAATGCAACATATAATTGGTTTGCTGGGTCTGCACCATGTGAACGTAAGATTAAAACAAACCAACACAAACTAACCGTTTTTTTCACAAGATTATAAACCTAGTACACACCTGGTTTTGTCAATTAGGCCACTAATAAAGAAGAGATATGGAACCAAAAGCCCAAAGAATGGATCTTCATTAAAAAGGAAAAGTTCACCAAGCAAGGGGAGAGATGAAGGTCAGCAAAGCACTTGTGAAACAACACAGTGTGATGAGGAAGGCCTTGCCCGGGGTCAGACAGACTGGGGCCTCAGAACTGCTCCGCCCTCGACCAGCCATACCCCTCACAAATTAGTTGTCCTTTCCAAGCCCCACTGTTATTTTTTTTCCACATATAAAACAGTAATAATGGCAATTTTCATCCATTTATATTCATTTTCATCCATTTACGACATTGTGTTAAGTGCCTCTTATGAGCTACACCCTCTTTGGGTGCCAGGAAAACAGCAACGAAGACTATAAACAAGAGCGTCTGTCCTTGTGAAACTTACCTTTTCGTGGGAGTGAAGAAAAGATAAACAAAATGATTAAGTAAATGGATCGTGCAGTGAAAGATGAACAAGAGGAAGATGGGGAATGCTATAGGTAAAGAGATTGTAGGTTGTGTGGTCACAAAAAGAATTACTATTCTAGTGATGTTTGAGCTACTTTTTTTTTTTTTTTAAGATTTTATTTATTTGACAGAGAGAGATCACAAGTAGGCAGAGAGGCAGGCAGAGAGAAGAGGAAGCAGGCTCCCCGCTGAGCAGAGAGCCGGAAGCTGTTCTTGATCCCAGGACCCTGAGATCATGACCTGAGCTGAAGGCAGAGGCTTTAACCCACTGAGCCACCCAGGCACCCCTTGAGCTACTGTTTTAAAGATGAGGAAGTGAATAGACCTTAACTGGGTGAAGAGATTCGAGGAAAAGAGAATGTGGATCCACTTTTTTGGCCACCATGTTGCTCTTCTCCAAAATAAGAACACTTAGCTCTCACGGGCAACGTCCCATTAGGATCAGCGCCTCAGTGAACCTGGATTCAAGGTTGACCTTCCGGTAGGGGATGAAGTTGGGGGCTCTCTCTGTGAGAGACAGTGTGCTGGAGTTAGATGAAAAATTCATGGCATGTGACCAATATCCATCTTATGCCTCATGTTAGAGAAGTAGTGTATAATACTGTTTCAGAAATGGAAAAATGGGATTTGAATTCTTTGATTGGCATTTCTCCTAAGGTATGAATCAGCCATGAGAACAGGAAAAAGAAGAAGAAATGCAGTAATGTTATTCTAACTGACTATTTAAAATTAAACAGAATCACAAACACTGGACTCTGATGATACTTTTTCCAGATTTTTTTCTTTTCGATGTATGTGTGTGTGTGTATATTTTTTTTTTCATAAAAATTCATGCTAAGAAAGACCACATTCTAGAAAGTCTAGTTTAGTTTATGACTATTATGTTGAATATTAGGCCAATTATTAAATATGCCTACATGATCAAGTCATATTTCCTTTTTTTTACCTCCATTTTTGATATGTAGAGAAAGCTTATAAATTATCCCCTGCCTTACTTATAAGTCTCCAATAAACTAATTTGACTATTTCTCCACTGGTTATTTAATGGGAAACTTCTGGGAACCATTTTGTAAAACAAATCAGTCTCAATTCCTCTGAATGCTTATATATTTACATGGGGCTTTTTTTCTAGTATGGGGAACCCCCGTTTCTTCAGCGGGAAGGACAACTCAGAGCTCCAGGAAATAAAAGCTACAGTCATTTTCTTCCTTTTCTCCCTGTCTCCTGCCCAGACTAATCTCGTGTGGCCCGGAAAGGAGCTGAACTGAAACACCCATTAGAATGCCCCGTATACATCACTGGGGAAGGGAGGGAAGGCTGATATGTGGACTGCTTTGTTTTGGCATCGTCACAGACACTCTGCCATCATGGGGAGGACAGACAGGCAGCCCAAATTGACTGTGACCTTGGGAACACAGAGGAAGGCTGCTCCACCTCTCCATCACACATGAATCTGCAGCTGACCTTTGTATATAAGTGTTGAAAGCTTATGCTTTATGGAATTCACAGATGTCAGTCCCAAACTGCCAGCAAATTCGCTCTCTTTAACAGGTGAGCTCTCTGGCAGGGAAACTGAGGCATTAGCATACTATGTCATTACCCTGACACAATCTTCTCAGTATAGCTCTAAGACTTAAGAATAGCATTCATGCATGATGCTTATAACTTGGAGCTATAAATAAGCAAAAACTGGAGTACTATCTTAAAGATCAGGCTAACAGAGGGGATGTGGCTTTCCCGTGGTGGCTCATTTAGGACCCAGAGGTAGAATGGATGGATGCTATTATTAAATATACAAATCTATTTATATAAGTAATCCTTATTGCCTCTTTTTAAAAATTTTTATTTATTTATTTGAAAGAGAGAGAGAGAAAGCACAAGTAGTGGGAGAGGCAGAAGGAGAAGCAGGCTCCCCACTAAGCAGGGAACCGGATGCAGGGATAAATTCCAGGACCCTGGGATCACGACCCAAGCCAAAGGCAATTGCCCAACCGATGCCTCTGCTTATTGCCTCTTTAATGACACTAGTATTAGAGTTTGCCTAAGGTCTTAGAGATATGTATTATTTCCTCACCTAACCGATACATGTCACAATAAAAAGTTAGAAACCAAGCCCTCATCCTGAATCTATTCATTGCTCTCCCTCAGCTCATCTTGAACACGGCCTCCAAGGAAAAACTGCAGGTGATTATGCAGATAATTACATTGGATCCTCAGCAACCTCTAGTATCATCCTTCCCCTTCATATCCTATTGGTACTTATACATATGCCTTTGATCTTTGTGATGTGTTGTCTCGTGAGAGGAATTTGCAAACCATTCATGAAATTTAGTCAAAGCCGTGTTAAAAATGTAACCAGTACCAGGAATACTGATTTCAGAAAATATCTGGGAACCATAAAAGAGAGAGCACAGAGAAAATGGTAGGTGTCCATGTTTCTTTGCCCCTCTGTGTATTTAAAAGGAACGAGTATTTTCCTGGAGTGACAACAGAAGAAAGATCATTTTTCAATTATGTTATTAATTTTGCATCATAATTCTGCTCATCACTTGGCTTTGTTTGTATGCATATGTGCGTGTGTTTTCTCTTTTGAAAGCAAGGAGAAAGGCCTGGAAACAGTAACACTGCCCAGGAAGGGGCGAAAAAAGTTTAAAGGAGTAGGTGATGTTTGGGTTGGAATCTAAGAGATGATGCTTCTAGTTGGTTGAAAATGGGGAAAGAAAAGCAAGGTAGAAAGAATAGAGTTTGCAAAGGCACAAACAGGGTCATTCTGGGCTTGCTTTGAAAAACCATGTTAAGTTGAGCCTTAAAGCATGGCTTTTAGCTTGGCAGTGATGAGAGGAATAACTTTCCATCTTAATTTGAGTTCCACCAAAAGAAGATTCTGAGGTAAGGATAGTATTGCACAGCATTGAGTTGGCAAGAGATCTCAGGAAACTCATTTAAGGAAATATGGGAGTAAATAGGGAAGGGGAAGAAACCACAACCTGGTAAGTTATGTAGACATTTATCACTGCAGACAACTGGAAGTCAATCCTGCAAGGATTAAATTGGGAAGAGTATAGAGAATATAGTTCAGAGTTTATCAAGACCTGAGCACACTGGGGCATCATTGGAAAATAGCACTAGCTCTGGTATGTGTGGCTTGTTACAATTGAAGAAAATCTAAAATCATGTCCATGACCTACAGAGCTCTATGTGATCTGTGTGGCCCTTCTTGCTTGTCTGGCCTCATGTCAACTTAGGCCAATTGGAACTCATGCTGGTCTGGCCATGCTGGTCTCTATCCTTTTCCTTCAACATGGCAAAGTCCTCAGGGATCTGGATGTTCACCTCACCATCCTAGACATCTCCTCCCTATGTTTCTGCTCATCTAACTTTTTCATTTTATTTATATCTGTATTTAGAATTCACTGTATCTGAGATGTTTCCTAACCTTGTGTTTTGAGATGCCGCCATGCTTTCACTTTATCTCCTCAGACTTCCTTATGGTTGGTTCCCTTTTTGTTTACAGATTCATCCCTAGTGCCTGGTTCATAAAAGCTGCTCAATAAACATACATCAGATGAATAAATGACTTTGGGTCCTAAGCCGGACATTTTTTTTTTTTTTTTTTGGTCCATCATATCTGAATAATTTTCCACTTCCCAAAACTGGTTTTAATTTTGTGATTGCAACATGAAAGATGCCAGACAGTTTTCCTACAGATAAAATTTAAAGGAAAAAAAGATCTTATATAGATTCCAAAGATTATAGAATTTATTCTTATGGAGAAAAACCAGCAGTTATATGTGCATGATTGTCCTATCTGCAATGGATAGTTGTTTTCATTAGGGAGATAGAAATTTATAGGAAAGGGGACAAGGTTGCATTTGTGTGAGGACTAGTGATGGACATAGTGATCCTTTTCTGTGTGCTTATTTTGTTTGCTTTACTTTGTTTTGGTTTGATCCAGAATGCAAGGGTTTCCCTCTCACTCTGTCACGTAGTTTGTAAGGTTATCCTGACTCCTAATGAGGGCAGGGCAAGATATTAGTTTCACTTGGGTTCAAGTTTTTGCCTTAAGGCAAGGATTTGACAGCACTTATTAACTTAACAATCTTCTGAATCACCAAGATTCATTTGGTGTTTTATTTGCCTGTTTATTTACTTGAGCACAATAAGAGCTGCTGATTAACACACAAAGAACTTCTTAGTGTGTGGTTAATAAAATAGTCCTAAATTATATTAAGACTTAAAAAAAAAAAAAAAGCTTTATGTGGAGATTTTATATATCCTCGGGGGTTGTAATTTCAACTTTTGTATGCCAGAAATATCTAATTGCCTTTATTAGCTTGCTTATAGATAGCATGAACCAATAAATATGGTTTACTTCTCTGGGTTTGGTCTGGCTTGCCTATCACTGCAGAAACATCTTTTTTTTTTTTTTTTCCCCTTTAATTCTGAGATCCCCTAGCTTGTCTCTGCTCCTGGCTTGCCAAAAGGAGACTTTTTATTTTAGCTTTTTGTAAAGCTGAGATCCCTTGAGTCATAGACCAGATAATGACCAGTGACCATGGAAGACTTTTTAGGTACCAATTCTCACTTTTTATTATATTATCCAGAATTTCTAAAATAAACACGTTACTCCTGGGACAAAGGGGAAAATATATATATAGATATAGATAAAGTAAAGGTGTGGGAATGATATTTCCCCCTGTGGGCACATTGAGAGAGAATAGCTACCATCCATTGAAAAGTCATGCAAAAGGAATTTGGTAAACAAAAGACATAAGGAAAAACAAG
The DNA here is from genome assembly GCF_009829155.1 of Mustela erminea. Lineage (NCBI taxonomy): Eukaryota > Metazoa > Chordata > Mammalia > Carnivora > Mustelidae > Mustela > Mustela erminea. The sequence continues at coordinate 67,392,359 of NC_045629.1, forward strand.
TTCTGGTAAGAACTCCAATTAAATGATAAATGTGGTCTTTTGAAGTAGTATGGTTTCAATGAGGTGGGTCTGATTATTGATTAAAAGAATAATCTTAAATGTTTTCTTAAATATCAAGCCAATACCCCAAGGTATCTTCAGCTTCTCCTTCATCCGTGTGCCAGTACTCCTCCTGGAGGTTAAGGGCTCAATTCTTTGACTTTTTGCCACCACTGATTTCTGCAACAAGGGATGCCTTTCTGATTTACTTTTCCTCACAGCCTTAGTGTAATCACTTGCATACAATAGGGATGCAATTAGTGTTTTTTCAAAAACGTGTAATATAAATTTATTCAGTGACATTTTCCTTGTTGAAGATATTTTAAAAGAAGATAACTGATATTTTATAAAAATAAATATCTAGTAGAATGATTTAGATAATGAGAATATACATGATTTAGCTCCCAAATATCCATTTTTGTTTTCATTTCAAACATCTTTTTTTTAAGAAAAGGAACATAAAAATGATAGATTGCTGCATTCCTCTTCTTTCCTGATTCTCAGAAATTTTAATTCAATTTCCAGTCATTTTCTCAACTATATTCCTACTTTTGAATGGGAAAGGTATCCACTTTCTGTTTTCTTAATGGTGATATTTAGGTCTTCTTTCTCTGATTCTTTAAGAAAATGGTTCACGTTGGTTTCAAATAGTAATCAAATCTGGTCCAGAAGGGAATGGGCAACTACAGATCTTTCTAATTTTGAGAGTCTGAGATGGGAATCTATTCAAAGTATTCAGCTTCAGTTCTATGAGCAGAGTGTGTGGATAACCATTTGGGCAACTTGGGATGAACTTGGAAGCTCTCTGCAAATCCCGTCTACCACCCAAACCCTGAAACTGGCCCTTCTACCCACACAGACCTTTCCAGCAAGCTGGAGTCAGATAGCATCAGCTTTAGCCTCCAGTGTCCTACTATATGGTCCATCAAAGATACATTCCTGCAATCGAGACTGTCATTACTGTTCCCCAAGTGCCAAGCTATCTCCCTGGACAAATGGCCCAAATCACTGTGAGAAAAATCAGACCCAAGACTTCTAGTAAATCAAGGCAGCTAGCTTTTTCCACAGTGTGCCCAGGAGCCACATGCACTAGTACTTAACCCAGAAGAAAGAGGCAGGTTGATGAACGTCAGTTACACTAATCAAAACCCCAGTGAAGATGAACCCTTGTCCATTTGGAATCAGAAAGGCAGTGCTCCTCTTGGTAACACATACCCTAAAATTGGCATCACAGAAGTATTTGTATCTGAGGAATCAACCACTGGAGTAACCCAGGGGCTCTGAGAGACCCCCGGGGTATATTTCTTTGCGTTCAAAGAGATAATAATCCACTTCTTTTAAGTCTTCTCTTGGGCATCTTTCTCACTTAGCATATCACTTAAAAATTCTTCCATTCATGTTTCATATTCCAGTTCTGACTGTTATGCCCCAATAATGGGTCCATGATTAAAGGAGCGACACTGATACAAAGCGAAGGTCAAGCAAAGCTTTATTTCGCACCAAGCATCAAGAATCTAACCAAACGTTCAGGGACGCACCTCTTACAAGGGAGGGCGACCCTTCTCTGTTTCACAGACTAGCTTTTAAGGGCAAAGGCCATGCGGTCAGGCCTGGCCACGCACAGGTGGCCAATGAGATTGTGACACACACAGGAAAATTCGCAGTGATGCTAGCTGACCAACTGAATTACAATTTACCCTAGTAGACATTTGAACTAGCCTATTACACTTTGATTGGGATTGGCGCCCAAAAGGCTCCCAAAGGGTGGGGCCCATACTCCTTGGTAACCAGGGAGACAGTATGCACCCCCCCCCCCCCCCCCCCCCCCCCCCCGCACTGATCGGATGTCTCCACCTGGCCTGACCCACCTTTGTATCTGGGCTTTGTTATCTGAAGCTGGTTTCTGGGACTTGTCTCCAAGTAAATCCCCTGGGGGAAGGGGAGCAGGGACAGTTTCTAAATAGATCCTTACACTGACAGAAGTCTGAAAAGTACTTTTGTCAATCAGAGTAGCTTGCTCCTTCCTGAGTTGGACTCACTTCCAGGGGAGTAAAATAAAACACCGCAAATACCAAACCACAACTACTCAACCCAAAGAATAATTTTAATTTTTTTTCCCTTCCTTACCCTCTCATTAAATAGTTCCTTTGCCTTCAGAGGAAGTGCTCACCACCATTCCCTGATGCCCCCACATATTTACAAGGATTGCAAGTAGTTTCTGCACTGGTTTAAGAATTATCAACAGGAGAGAAGCCAGAGCTGTTGAAAAGAAGTGTAGGAAACCCCACGCAACACTGATCAAGCAGGCATGATCTTTTATCAGTAGCTGCCTTGAAAAAGAGTCATTGCAGGGGGTGCATTTTTGGGTAAGCATCCAGATTTCCTTACTTTTGGTACTCCAGAAGCATCCTGTTCTTCTGTTACTGAAAGTCCTATAAAAATGAAAGTTTCCAGGCAGAAAAGTCAATGTTTTCTTGTAAAATGATTTACTTCCAGGCCCTGACACTTATTTACTATGTGGTTAATTTGTACTTGATGGCAGTCCAGTGAGGTTACAGCTAATGTGTTACATTTTCTCCAGTTGGTCACTGAATTAGAAAAAAAAAAGTACAACTTAGTAGCAGACTGCAGGTCATAGAGGAAGGTCATCTTTTTTTCTTGTCCTAGCAGAGGCAAAAGTCAAAATGATTCCTTCCAGTTAGAGACTGTGTTTGTTTGCTTGCATTTTGGAGTTAGTAAGTATTGCAAATGCCTCTTTTTCCTCCCCGCCACAAACTCAATGAGGGAAAGAACAATGACTTGTTACTATTATAATACCAACACCAGGGACAATACTTACAAGTAATAGATCCTCCATAAATATGTTGAAGGAAAGAATGCACAAGCCATCAAAACCATTTCGTAAATGCTCATTAGAGCGCTGTGGTGAAATCAAGTAGACTTGACCTAGAAATCAAACAGGTTCAAGGCACAATCCCTCCCATTTTCATTATCTATCCTTTCCTAAATCTTTTTTTTTTTTTTTTAAGATTTTATTTCTTCATTTGAGAGAGACAGACAGAGAGAATGCAAGCAGGGAGAAAGGCAGAGGGAAAGGGAGAAGCAGGCTCCCCGCTGAGCTGGGAGCCCAACATGGGGCACCATCCCAGGACCCTGGGATCATGATCTGAGGGGAAGGCAGATTCTTCACTATCTGAGCCACCCAGGTGCCCTGATCTTTCCCTAAATCTTGAAAGTTCTAAGCCTCAATTTCCCTAGCTAAAGAATGAACAGAAATCAGTCTGACCAGCCCTTCAAAGACTTGTGAGCTTCTCTGAAGACAATGCAGACAAAGGCACGGTGAGTTATAAGCTGCTGTATGAATGTATGTTCAGACATGGCCTGCCACCCTGACACCAATCAGGGAAATAAATAAATGTTGGAAGAAACATTTGATAAACCACTTGAAGTGTTGAGTGAGAGCGTTTAGCCCTCCTACACCAAGAGACATGCTCCTTTCAAATAATGCTGAATGAAGCTTCCTTCTAAGAAGTTCTCCACTTACTAGCAGACTTTTAAATCTAGAGAGGGACAGAAGTATGGAGCCAGAGGCACATTGCCTGAGGCACAGAGGATGACTCCTCCACCCCCAACAGCTTTCCCTGAAAATTAAAGACACAAAAACTTATTTCTTTAAATTAAGGCTTTGAGATGACGTCTGCCTAACAAAGACAACAAAGTAGAAGTCTGCCTGGGATGTACACCTACTGTCCATCCAACCTCCTGTATAATCATGTCAGAGTCTTATTGGACTACATCAGACCTGAAGAAACTCAGGTATCATGAAGTCAGAATATATTATATTAATGTAGGAGGGACCAAGCTCAATCTTATTGGCCAAAAAGTTAATCTCACATGGCAATGTTGGGACAGGCCTGGAGTGAGAACCTCCTGGTATACCAAATGTTTTAAAGGTGATTATATTTTAAGTATTGATTCAAAATCATTGAACAGATCAGTTATTTGGCACATTTTCCATTCTCTCTCTCTCGAAATGGATTGACTCCATTCCAACCAGGAAGATGAAAACTGGTAACAGCTTGCTAATGGAGTCAGAATCTTAGCTCATTTTATTCAAGTGTTCTTTCCTTTATTCCTTAATTCATCAAACATGTATTAGATGCCTAAATTGTCCAAGCATCTGGAGTTGCATAGGGAATTATAGTAAATACAAACAAACATTGTGTGTATGTGTCATCTGAAATATTTACTAGTTGTGGTGTGGGAGAAGAAACATACCATTAAAATAAAACATTTGGCTCTTGGGCTAATTTCCAAGGTGTTTGTGAAAAAAAAGAATGTCCATTTTGTGTGTTCCCTCTTCATGACTGGGTTGAATCAGGAATACAAAGCCACTAGAGATTTGACTACAGTATTTCATTTCTCTTCTACAAGTTAATTAGAATACTGATATTCAAATTCTCATCTTGATGCTTTTGCAAGATTACCCCAAAACTTCAAAACAGTTTGAAATAAACTCCCCGACTCATTAGTGAATTCAACAAACATTTATAACACCTATCCTGTGCCAGGCACAGTGAACAAGAATGGGGGAGAAAACACAAATAAAGAGCTCCAAAAGAGCTCATTATTTGAAAATTAGCTGCCGTTGAATGAAGAGCTTACAATTCTGTGTGATGGTATAACTGTATCATTTCATACAAACTACAGAAGAGGCATAACGTGGAGAAGGGAAAGGTTGATTGGACCTAGGTGTTCAGAGGTTTTCTGGAAAATGTTAAGTTTAAGTTACATCTGGAAGGAAGGATGGGGGTGAAGGTAGAGACGGGCATGTCAGAAGGAAGGACCAACATTCATCGAGGAAGAGACACCTGCAACAAAATGTGTGCCTGGGAAATATAACCAATTCATGACTGCTGGAGCAAAATGTGCTGAACAGTACTTATGATAAAGTTGTTTTTCAGATATTGAGATCTTGAGTATGATGATCTTTCTGATGCATTAGTTGAAAGCTGCATGGAGTCTTCCACATTCTCTGGCTGTCCTTTAGACTATGATACCTTTGTGATCATATAGTTATGATATGGTTAAACCCAACAATGTCCTTGTGAAAATGGTCAACTCTTTGTAGAATTGACTACATGAGGGCAAAGATAAAATTGGGAGACCACTTTGAAATACTTGTCTATGGCCACAGAAAGATTTGTCCAAGATCTCTATCTCTCTTTGCCATCTCCTTCCTAGCAACTTTTATTTTCTAATAGGCTTTTTCATCCATCCCCTCCCCCTCTCCTCCCTTTACCCTCCCCTTTCTCCCACCTTCTCTTCCTCCTCTTCTTCCTCTTCCTCCCCCTCCCCCTTCTCCTCCTTCTTCTCCATACCCCAGACCCCTTTTCCTCTATGACCTTCTATGTTTATGACTACATACCAAACCTGGCCTTTCATCTGTAAGGTGATTTTAAATCTATACTTCCAGAATTCTTTAGAACTTCCTGTGGAGAATCCTTGGGGATGACTGAGTCAGTGACACTGTAGGCTTACTGTCTTCACAGACCTTTGACAGAGTTGTATAGATCTACTATTTAAACTGGGGCTTTGGGCAAGATTTCATTTGAAAAAAGAGTGATTATGGCTCTAGTTTTAAAATTAGTCCCCTTCTAGTTTAATTCTCATCTTTTGAGGATAAATGGAAGTAAACAGAGGAGCAGTGACAGTATCAATACCATATAGCTACCTAGACAGAACTATACTCAGACATGGGTCTTTTATTCTCAGATGTTTTCAGCCCATAGGTTATTCTAGGCAAAGGTTCTCCTCTACCGCCTTGCCCCTTATAGCAGAAGAAATCCCTGTCTGGAAGCTGTCATGACAAAGAGGGTCACCATGTGCTCCATGTGTCCCTTCAACTTAATTATCTCCTAACCTTTAGTCAGAACCCCTCTGTCCACAACTTTCCATACTGAATTCAATTTGAACCATTTACTACATTTATTATGCTCAGCCTGGGAAACACAAGGTTAAAGGTGTATGTACAGTCTTTGAAATGGAGTTTCTCATGACTTCTCTGGGGATGGGGGACATAGACCTGCATACACCCAAGTCCTTCAGTGAAACCAGTCTACATGAGAGGCATGTTGTTATGGGTTGAATTGTGTCCCTAAAAAGGTATGTTGAAGTCCCAAGTCCCAGTACCTCAGAAAATGACTTTATTTGGCAATGAGATGGTTGTTGGTATGACTTGTTAAGTTAAATGGGGTCAGACTGGAGTGGGATGTGCCCTTGTAAGAAGATGGCCGTGTGGAGACACAAGGAGAGACAGAGCACACCATGTGAAGATGGGGGAGAGAATGGAGTGATGGATTTGCAGCCCAAAGAACACTAAGGACTGCCAGCCATTATTAGAGCCTAGGAAAAAGGGATGGAACAGAGTCTCCCTCAGAACCCTCAGAAAGAACTAAACCTGATTTTAGCTCTCTGATGTTGACTTCTAGCTTCCAGAACTATGAAACAGTAAACTATTGTTTTAGGCCGCCCAGTCTGTGATACCTTGTTAGGGCAGCCCCGGGAAACTGAGACAGAAGCATAACATCCATAGGTGAAAGGCCATTTTCAACTCGGCTGTGTGTCTGGCACAACTCTGGGAGTAGATGACATTCTATTTGGGTGGATAAGCTCACGGATAAACTGAGGTTGTTCAGAGGGAAAAGGGAGGATGGGCATTCACAGCAAGGGAAGAAAAAGCAGAAGCAAAGGACAGGATATGGAAAGATCTTCTGACGTTTCAGCAATGCTGAGTAGCCCCGTAGAGCCAGCCTGGGACATGAGGTGCTTTGGGTAAAGACTGTTGCAATGTCCTTTTGCAACAAGAGAGTTTACTTAAAAAAAAAAGGAAAAAAATCTTCAAGTTTTGAAATCACTGTGTGTTTTTGTCTGTGTGTGTGTGTGTGTGTATGCGTGTGTTTAAATATGTATCTATCCCCAGATGGTTTTTCTTTCTTTCTTTTAATTTCTTTTTAATTATGGCAGCTATTCTCCAAACATGTTTTTGTTTATCTCAAACTAAGTATACAGTTTCCACATATGGAGCATATTTTGTTTTACTTCAGTTTATCTTAAGAAATCAGCTTTCCTAACTCTTGTTGGCAGTGGACCCAAATGATTTCTTACTTTTTATTTCCCTCTTTACTTTCTCCTCTTCCTTCTTTTCTTTCAGTTATGATTGGTCTCTCTCTCTCTCCCTCTTTCTTTCCCTTCCTCCTCCTTCCTTCTTTCCTTCCTTCCTTCCTTCCTCCCTCCCTCCCCCACTTCCTCCCTCCCCCACTTCCTCCCTCCCCCACTTCCTCCCTCCCCCACTTCCTCCCTCCCCCACTTCCTCCCTCCCCCACTTCCTCCCTCCCCCACTTCCTCCCTCCCCCACTTCCTCCCTCTCCCACTTCCTCCCTCCCCCACTTCCTCCCTCCCACACTTCCTCCCTCCCACACTTCCTCCCTCCCTTCCCCCCCTTCCTTCCTCCCTCCCTTCTCTTCTTTTTCCTTCTGGAACGTTATAACAGATTTCCCATGTGGATGTACTGGCTCATTTAGTGGCAGGAACCAACTGTTCCTTGGCTTGTGCACATTTAGCCAGCCTAGAAAATACACAAACTGGGAATAATGGGAATAAACAAGTCAGGAGTAATATTTACTCTTTCATTTATAGTACCATGAACCTGGTATTCATGTCTGTTCATAATCTGGGCCCAAACTTTTTTATCAGCCCTGTTTTGCATGATGCTTTTCCAAAACTCGGTGTATTTGTCTCCCTTAGGCTTTCTTTCATTAGAAAGCTCATTTTCATCTTCCCAGCGTCCTGCATTCCACTGACCCTTCAAGAGCCAGTACAGATATCCCTAGCTTTCACCCATTTTATGATGCTCCTTGGCAGAATTAATCATATTCTCCTCTGGATTTTCCTAGAGCTTTGTTCATGCCTCTATCCTTGCTTTATTGTGATTGGTATTTACTTCCACATCACTCTGAGGTCAAAAGTGGTTTCTCACTGTTCTAAACTCTTCAGTCAACAGAGCAGTGGCACAGAGTGTGCGAACCATAAATTCTAACTGGAGACACGCCGCACTGCAAAGAGATCGCAATCTTTGTACAAGGAGTGAAAAGCTTGTCTTTTATATCCTTGCAACTCCTAAAATCACTTATGTTCTTCCCAATTTGCAGAGTGCTGGGTACCTGAGGCAGAAAGCCGCCTGGAAGGCTGAGTATGAGACTGTAGGGCAGCTTATGGTTTCTTTGTACGTATATCTGTGTAGCAGAAACTGGACGTCAAGCAAACTTTAAATGTAGCGTAGACGCACAGTCATACATTTGTGAGTATTTCTGCAGTGACACTAGACCAAAGTGTTGACCACTTAAGCTAACTCTGAAAACTGGAATCAGTTGCACTATTGCTGAGATGGCTTCTGAGGGTAAGTGTGCTGTCAATGACACATGAGGTCTGCCACAAGCATGAAAGGAGTAGTGGCATGTGTGATGACTACTTAGCACGTCTGTTCTCCCCTAAAGCAAAGCCAATGTCTTTGGTCCTAAGACCCCCAGCACATTACTTGACACATTGAATATGATCTACGCAGGGCTGCTAAGTGAATGAATGAATGAATGAATGAAGATTGTCTAATCTGATACATAGCAAAAATGCAAAATTGCCAGTTTCATCGGCACAGCTCTGCAATTGCACTCCTCTATAATTATGAAGCCTTTTCAATGACCTTATGATATCTGAAATGTTAAAAATTATATTGCATGACCCCTAATTTCAGCAACTTAATTCCAGTATCAAAGAACTTATAATGGCCTTTTTCTTTCTGTCCTCCAAGCACTGTCCAATGGATATCGGTGCACTGACTAGAGTTAGTGGTCTACAAGCTAAGCTTAGGTTCAAACCATGTTACTTACAATGACTGTGGTTCCCCTTCTTCTCTGACCACCTTTTTTCTTTTTTTCTTTTCTTTTCCTTTTTTTTTTTTAAGAGAGAACATGCAGTGGTGAGGGGCAAAGATTGAGGGAGAGATTCTTAAGCAGGCTTCCCCTGTAGCACAGAGCCCAGCGCAGGACTCAATCCCATGAGGCTGAGATCATGGCCTGAGGCTAAATCCGGAGTCCGGCACTTAACCAGCTGAGCCAGCCACGCACCCCTGATCACCTCTTTCTAACAAGGGGCTTGGAAGTAGCAGTACTATAATGTGGGAGAAAAATACAGAGAAGATGAAATGGATGAGGTGGGTTGTGAAGCCAGCGAGGAAGGCATATCACAGGTGGACGTGGGTGCTGGTGGGTGGGGTGGAGGAGGAAGACCAGAGGGCCAGTTGTGCAGTATGGCGACCTATGGGTGCCAGGACTCAGCTTCACCACCCAGCGCCTCTGGACTTAACTGTGTTCCTCCCTCATGTCCTAACCTTTGCTCCTTACGGGCAGATCGAACAGCTTCGTGTGCTATTATACTAAGAGACTTCTCCATCTGTCTGGCAATTTCCACGGGAGAGTCACAGCCCTGGAGCCTGCCTTAGGGTATGTTTGTGCCACATCAGGACTATGGGACTTTGTGACCGAGGAGAAATCCTACTGGCTTCTATCCATCCTCATTAAAAGGTGGTGCTCGAAGGAACTGAGATTGCAGATGAGAATTACAGAATGTCAAATGCTATAGACGCGTATCTGTATTATTGTCTTTATATGGTCCTTATTGTGGGGTATTACTTCTCAGCTGAGGAAACTCGATCTCAGGCCCCAAACCAGAGCCTGAAAAAGCACACAGTTCCTTAATGGCTGAGTTCTAGAACCCAGCTACGTGGCTTTCACTCCTGTCTGTTCTTGTTTTTGCTCGCCCCACCCTCTTCTCCAGAAGCCAGGTTGTCTCTGCTAGGACGTGGGTGAGTTTTTGTTTTTGTTTTTGTTGTTGTTTTTCATTACAAAAGAAAAACCTCACTTATTATATTATTTAAGGACCTTGTTTCATTTTTCATTTAAACTTGCAGTTAAACAATCAAAATAAGGAATTTATGTCTATCCTTGGAAGGGAATTTTCTAGTTGAACATCTCCCAGATCTGGATGCTGAGGTCCTGAGCGTTTGATAAATTGCCTACCTGGTGACTAACGAGCTATAGTGGAGGGGTTGGGGGTAGAGGGAAGGGGGCGGGGGGGGGGGGAGGGTGGTCCCTCACTGACGCATGTCTCCTGGCCCAGGGTTGCCTTTCGTGGAGAGCCGGGTTAATCAAGATAACACCTTTCCAAGAAACATTAAATATTTCAAGTAGTACCTGACAGTGGACTCCTAAACCAGCCGTGCCATCAAGTAAGGGGTCTTAAGAGATTTTCCACACCCATGTGGAACTTGGATCCAGTAGGCAATTGTTCTCGGGTGTCCTGAGTGAAAGAAAATAGTTTTGATGAGGAAGGAGCTGGGTCCCCATCCCCACCGCATGCTATGGAGAGAGGGAGTGGTCCAGTTCTTCTTAGGGAGCAAATACGGAAGGAAGGTAGGCAGGACACCCACACGGGAATTGGTTATAGTTCACCACAAGACCACCCAGCTACCAACCCATCAGTCATCCGCTGACAGGTTTCCCTCCCCTGCTTCCTCTGTTTTGCAGTGAGGAAAATCTTCCTCTGTTCTCTGTCCTGGGAGACATCCTGGGTTTCTCTGGCTCTTCCTGTCTTCAGCTAAGAAGCGCACACACGTATGATGAATCAGACTATGAATGCATATTGTCAGTCAGAGGATGGCTTCTTTAGAAACAGGCATGGGCTGCGTATTTAACGCACGGAAGCACATTTTCACCCCAGGAGTTAAGCTAACTTCTGTTGAAAATTGTTTCCAACTCTGTCCATGAGGAAACAGAAGCTTCTCTGTAAACCCCAATTTCATGCCATGAAAAGATTGCACTCTATGCTAAGACTTTAAGAATGGTTTTGGGGGGGATGTTATAGACTTTGAACACAGGAAACCAACGAAACTCCCACAAATCCTCACAGTCACATAGTGATTTCTAATGTATAAAGTACTTTCCACTGGCTGGCCTTGTCTGTCTTTGACTTTTAACCACAGAACAACCGCACTGGTTAGGAGGAGTCCGTCATGGAAATCTGTCCCCCTACTCTCCGTCCAGCTCCACCGACAACACTTGGGCCCTTGAAAAAGCCATGATCCTCTTATCCCCTGCGTCTGTTCCCACTGTTTTCCTCTGTCAGCACTTCCCAAGGGAGTCCTGCCCATTCTCTCCCTGCTCCTTGTAAGGAGAGAGTTCCTCTTACCCTTGAGTTGTGAGCTCAAAGTAAGTTTTTCAGGGATCCCTGTTCTTTTCTCATCCGAACATTCCTTTGTCTTTCTATCAGGTTACGTGTCATTTCTATGTTTCGCTCACTATTTTAACCGTAGGACATATTTAGCCTAGAATAGCCCCGTAAGTAATGGAGAAGGAAGTGCATGACCACCATTCACTTCCTTTTTGCAGCTAAGAAATTTGAATCTAAAAGCACCATACCTCATAAAACCAAACATACTAATAAGAGTTTGGGGAGTCAGACTTGAAATTTCAAATTTCAGCATTGCCATGCTCTCACTTGGGGGTTTTTCCTTTGAGTCCCTGGTTCTCCTTTCCTTTATTTTTTAAATTCAAATAATAGAAACTAAGAGGGTAGTTGTTAAGTTCTACAAGAGATAAATTTTATATATATATATATATATATGTATATATATATAGTGCTTCTGTACTCAATATACTCTGAATAAACTGGTTCATATCTTTTAAGTCTGTTAGCTGGACTCCTGATTTCACTCTACAAAATTATTTCTATCTTGCTCAAAGACATCGGTATCTCTTCCTAGACATGGAAAATCTGAAGCAAAAGCAAAGTGAGTGCTAATGCAATTTTTTTTCTCTTTTCTCCTTTAGCTCATAATATAGTGACAGAAGAGATTGTGATGAGACTTTTTGAGACATAGAAGCAAGTAAAACTAATATTTATTTAGTTTCTTTACCATCTTCTTTAATGTCTGGTATAATGCTTGCTTTCTCATTTACTCCAGTTAACAAGGACCGTTTAAAATATAGACCCAAGGTTGAGATGTGAATGTTCTGGAGAAAATGAAATGAAAGATTTCTCGTGGTGAAACCAGCCTGAACTCACAATGCTTGTACTGGTGGATTTGCTAATGAATGGAGCTGTGGAAACAGCCAAGATGGTAGTTCAGTCGTCTGAAAAGGAGAAAGGAAGGAAGGAAGGAAGGAAGGAAGGAAGGAAGGAAGGAAGGAAGGAAGGAAGGAAGGAAAAAAAAGGAAAGAGGAAAAAAAGAAGAAAAGAACTAGAAGAAAGAATAAGCATCAAAAAGGGATACTTCACCCCAGTTTCTCGACAATCTTGTGTTTGATCTGCCAGGCCACCTGGGGGTGCACTATAATATTATTATGTCCAATGTGGAACCCTGAGCTCAGTAGAAACTGCTTGTCCTTCTCCCCTCCCTGCAAACCACCCCCCACAATTCTTCCCTGCTTGCACCACTCATATCGCTCACACATTCTCTCTCTAAAATAAATAAATCTTTAAAAAATTGTTTTGGGAATTTATTTTCATGGAAGATAGAAGTCTCTAGCTTATTTTTCTTCTAATTTTTTGGTCTGGTTTTGGTATCAGAAGAATGCTGATCTCATTGAAAGATTTGGGATGTGATCTTCAAGTTTATGGAAGAATTTTTGCAAAATTGTGTTATTTCTTTCTTAAATACTGGGTGTAATTCGCTATCAAAACAACTTAACCTGGAGTTTTCTTTGTGGGAAGTTTTCTCACTACAACTCAATTTCTTTAATAAATACAATGCTATACAGGTTATCTGCATCTTCTTTTATGAATGTTGGTGTTTATTGTCTTTCAAATAGCTTTTCTATTTCACCTAAGTAGGTGGATTTACTGGCATAAAGTTGTATATAATATTCCATTGATATTTTTTATATACATAACATCTGTATTGGTCACATCTGTCATTGTAATATTGGTAATAAGTATCTTCTCCATTCCCCATTATATGTAATCTAACCAGAGATTTAGCAATTTTATTGATATCCTTAAAGAAGCCTTTATTTTTTAAGATTTTATTTATTTATTTGAGAGAGAGAGTGAGAGAGAGCATGAGCAGGGAGAAGGCAGAGGGAGAAGCAGACGCCCCCTGGAACTGGGAGCCCAATGCAGGACTTGATGCCTGGACTCCGGGATCATGATCTGAGCCAAAGGCAGATGCTTAACCAACTGAGCCACCCCGGTGCCCTAAAGAAGTCATTTTTTTTTTAAAACTACCTTTTTTAAAAATTTATTTATTTGACAGACAGAGATCACAAATAGGCAGAGAGGCAGGCAGAGAGAGAGAGGAAGAGAAGCAGACTTCCCGCTGAGCAGAGAGCCCGATACAGGGCTCAATCCCAGGATCCTGGGATTGTGACCTGAGCTGAAGGCAGAGGCTTTAACCCACTGAGCCACCCAGGTGCCCCAAGAAGTCATTTTTTAATTTTTGATTTGTTTTTGGAATATTTTTCCTATCATTTGCTATTGTTTTTCTATTTTCTATTTCACTCATTTCCACTGTAGTCTTTATTATTTCCTTTATTGCTGACTTTAGTTTTATTTGCTTTCATTCTAATTTCTTTTTTTTAAATTAAATTAAAAAATTTTTTCAGTGTCCCAAAATTCATTGTTTATGCACCACAGACAGTGCTCCATGCACTACATGCCCTCCTTAATACCCACCACCAGTCTCACCCATCTCCCCAACCCTTTCCCTTCCAAAACCCTCAGTTTGTTTCTCAGAGTTCACAGTCTCTCATGGTTCATCTCCCTCTCTGATTTCCCTCCATTCACTTCTCTATCTCCCAATGTCCTCCGTGTTTTCCTTATGCTCCACAAGTAAGTGAAGCCATATGATAATTGGCTCTCTCTGCTTGACTTATTTCACTCAGCATAATCTGCAGTGCCATCCATATTGATACAAAAGTTGGGTATTCATCCTTTCTGATGGAGGCATAATACTCCATTGTATACACGGACCATATCTTCTTTATCCATTCATCTGTTGAAGGACACCTTGGCTCTTTCCACAGTTTGATGACTGAGGCCATTGCTGCTATTCATTCTAATTTCTTAAGATGGAAGCCCAGGTCATTGCTTTGAGAAGATTTTTTTCTTAGTAATAGATATTTAAGGCTACAAATTAATCTCTAATTTTGTTTTAGCAGCATCCTGCACATTTTGACATTTGGTGTTTTCATTTCATTGAGTTCAAAGTACTGAATTTTAAAAACTTCTTTTTTGATCTTCTTGTGATGCACAAGTTATTATTTGGGAGTGTATCATTTAATTTCCCATTTTAGGGATTTTTCAGATATATTTGGTATTGATTACTAATTTTTTTTAAGATTTAAATTTTTTTTAATTAATTAACTTTTAAAATATATTAGACAGAGAGATAGAGAGCACAAGTAAGCAGAACAGCAGGCAAAGGAAGAGGAAGAAGCAGGCTCTTGGCTGAGCAGGGAACCCGATGCAGGTCTTGATCCCAGGTCTCGATGCAGGTCTCGATCCCATGACCTGAGCTGAAAGTAGTCACCTAACCAACTGAGCCACATAGGCCCCCCTCTAATCAGGTTTTGTTGTTATGAAATAACATATTTTTTACTTGAATTACTTTACCTTTTCTGGGGGGACAATTCCCAGAATATAGTCTATCTTGGTAGATGTTTTGTGTGTACATCAATAGAAATATTACCAAACTGTTGTTGGGTAAAGTGGTCTATAAATGTCTATTAAGTTGGTTAACAGAACTGTTCTAGTCTTACCTATCCTATTGATTTTCTGTGTACATTTTCTTTTTTTTTTAAGATTTTATTTATTTATTTGACAGACAGAGATCACAAGTAGGCAGAGTGGCAGGCAGAGAGAGAGGAAGGGAAGCAGGCTTCCCGATGAGCAGAGAGCCTGACGTGGGGCTTGATCCCAGGACCCTGGGATCATGACCTGAGCCAAAGGCAGAGGCTTTAACCCACTGAGCCACTCAAGTGCCCCTTCTGTGTACATTTTCTATCAATTAATGAGGAAATAAGATTGAAATCTCTGACTCTCATACTGGATTTGTTTATGTTTTCTTGAAGTTCTACTAATTTTTCCTTCAATATTTGGAATTTCTATTGTTTGAGGCATAAACATTTAGGGTTGTCATTAATTGTTCCATTTATCATGAGATGGCCCCTTCCTTCTCCATAATAGGATTGTTTTGAAATCTATTTTGTTTGAAATTAATTAAGCTACTCTGCTTCCTTTGATTAGTGTTAACCTGTTGTTTTCCATCTTTTTATTTTTTTTGTCTTTATATGTAAAGTTGTTTTATTAGAAAGAGTACATAACTGAGTCTTGCATTTAATGCAAATGTTGCTTTACTGTCTTCTATGCATTGTTCCAGTGACAATCAGCTGTCCTCCTTTTATTCCTTTGTATATAATGTCTTTTCTTTTCTTTAGTTACTTTAAGACTTCTTTTTTATCACTGATTTAAGCAATTTGATTATAATGGGCCATGTTACCACTTTCTTCGTGTTTGTGGCACTTGTGTTCATTGCACTTCTTAGATTTATAGACTTATTTTCAACAAATTTGGAATACTTTCAGCCATTTTTCCTTCAAAAATTATTTCTCCTATCTTTCATTTGAGGACTCCAATTACTCATATACTAGGCTTCTTATAATTCCATAGCTCATTGATCCTAACAGTTTTTTCAGTCATTTCTTCTCTATTAGCTTCATTTTATAGTTTTTACTGGTCTACCTTCGAATTCAGTAATCTCTTCTTCTACAGTGTCTACTATGCCCTTAATTCCGTTCAGTGTATTCATTTCAGACATTGTAGTTTTAATCTATAAAAATTCAATTTAAGTATTTTTTAAACCTTTTTATGTCTCTATATTTTAAATATACCTTCTGGATTCTTGAACATACAGAACACTGTTACAATGTCCAATTTAATGTCCTTGTCCACCAATTTTATTCTGTGTTCATTTGTATCCATTTCAACTGATTGAGTTTTTCCCCTCAGCATTCATTATATTCTCCTGTTTCCTTTATAAACTTTTGTTTTACTGGGTGCCACAGTTGTGAAGATTTTGAGGGGTGGGTATTGGATTTTTGCTTTTCCAGAAATATTCTGGAGCTTTGTAGTGAAATGTGGTTAGGTTATACGAAAATAATTTGTTTCTCTGAGTCTTCCTTTTAAGGCTTGTTTGGCCAGAAAAGGCAGTCATTAATATAGGGTTAACTTTCCCCACTATAGAAGCATAATTATTCTGAGTATACTCAATGCCCAGTTCCTATGAGACTTTCTGCTGAGACTGGTTGGAACAGGTGCTATTAATAGTACTATGTAACCTATGGGTATTGTTCCTCCTAATCTTTCAATATTTGGGGGGGGGTACTTTTCTCATGTGCATGTGCTAATTGGTATCCAGTGAGTACTCAAAGGGGACTCTTCACTAATCTCTAAAATTTTCTTTCTATTAAGCTTTCTCCTCTTTGGTATTTTGCCCTGTGAACCCTTGCTATCTTGTCTTCCCAGGACTTCCTCTTTCTTTTCCTCAACTCACGGAGACAGCAAAGCTCTGCCTGGGCTCCCTCTTCCTGCACTATAGCCTGGAAACTCTCTCCAAGCAATAATCTGAGGTGATCATAAGATTCATCATGTTTGTTTCCCATGTTTTTGGTTGTCATTGGGCTTTAATACGTGATGCCCAATAGACTGAGAACTGTAGTTTCACGTATTTTGACCAGTTTTATATTTTTTCCCTGGTGTTAAGGTAAATGATGTCTCTTTTGTTCCATTTCTCAAGAAGTAGGAGCCATTAATCAGATCTAGCTTTTGGTTCCAGGTCTGTATTTTACTTAGTTGGAAAAGTCAGTAACCTCAATAGATACTTTACTGGTCCACCTGGAGATTAAATATCAGTTTACTTTCAAAACTTAAACATATTTTTTTTCAAATCAGATGTAGCATTTGTGTGAATGACGGGAACCAATTGTCAGGCAAATAATAATACGGTACCCTGTGATGATTCAATATAGTAATTCATTCTTCCTTTCTTCAGAAAATGCTCAACCACCTAGGAAAAATCATTTGAAACCTGAAAAAAAATTATACTATGCAAATGATTTAATTTGAAATTAAATTTAAAGTCTATACTCATTTTGTTTTTTTGTCTATTATTTCCTGGAGGGAAGTCAGAGCAGCCTACAGTGACAAGGAAGGACATAGAAAACTCTTTTTGCTGACTGCATGTCAAGTTCTATTTCTTATAGTTACTGCCCTTCATGTGAGCATTTTAAATTATCAAATATATAAGTGATGATAAAAATCAAACTGAAAGCCTGCTGTCTCAGGTGGAAGAGCATGCGACTCTTGATCTCGGGGTCATGAGTTTGAGCCCCACGCTGGGTGTAGAGATTACTTAAATAAACAAATAATCTTAAAAAATGAAACTGAAAGATTTTGAAATTTTGCGAAGAAATAGAGTGTGGTACTTCACTGCTTTAATCACTCTAATACGTTCTATTGAACTTTGAATTCAAATTTCACATGACTCATGTAATGCAGTCCTATTAATTATCTTAAAATTTGAAGACTGCATGACCTACAGATCTTTCATGATCTTATCTTTTTTGCCCTTGGCATTTGGGCCTTCTGTTTCTTGCACCCACAAAGTTACCTCCTACAGCAAAGCCTACATACACATGATTTCTTCTGCTGGAATTTTTTTTTTCCATGATTATTATACAGCTGGCTTCTTTTCAACAATCACATTTCAACTCAAATATTACCTCCCTAAGAAATCTTTCTTGTCTATGCTAGTTAATGTGGGCTTACCCACTGTGGTAGTGGTCGGAATTTTAAGATGACCCATAATTACCTATAACTTTGCATAATCTACTGTCTTTGAGTATGCATGAGTCCTGTGAATATGTTGGGATATCACTGTCATCGTTATGCTATGTTATTTGGCACAAGGAAGTATACAGATGTAATTGTGTTCCTAATAAGTTGACTAGAAATTAATCTAAAGGGCACTTATCTAGAGTGGCCCTGAGCTAAGCAGGCAGGCCCTTTGAAAGCAGATATTCTTCTGTTTATGTGGAAGAAGCAATCATTTTGTGAGAGCCTATGATGGGAGTCACATAGCATGGACCTGAGGGCAGCCTCAAGATGCTGATACTACTTTGGGCCAACAGCCAACTAGGAAATAACAACCTTTGTCCTACAATTGCAAGGAACTGAATTCTGCCATCAACATGAATGAGCTTGGAAGACTACCCTGAGCACCACAGGAGAATGTGACTTCAGTTCACACTCTGATAGCGGCCTGAGGAGACCTTGAGCAGATGGCTATATTATGCATGCCCAGACTCCTGACCTAGGAAAACTGTGAGTTGATAAATTGCGCTGCTTTAAATTGCTAAATTCTTGGCAATCTGTTTTGCAGAAATAGAGAATGAATACACTCCAGACCACTCTCTATCACACTGCTTTGTTTTATATTCTTCATGGCCTAAAACTCTTTGAAATTATCTCATATGTATTTCTTGTTTACTTCAGTTATCTACCCCTAGAATATACATTCTACTAGAAAAGCAGTTTTGGTTGTCATTCTGCCAGGTTGATTTTGGCTATATTGGCTATTTGGGAGGTAGATTGAAGAGAACTAGAAATCTGTTTTTGTTTTGCTGTTTAAAAAAAAAGAGAGAGAAGCTAATATAAACTGTATAATATTGACATTTTCTCAGTGGGACAAAATAATCTTTCTTTGGTATTCTTCAGTTTAGTAAATAATTAAATATGAAAGAAAGACTAAAAAATTCTTGAAAATGAGAGAAGCACCAAGCCAAAATTTCACATAAAACAGAGGCATGCAGCTCTGTTATTTTTCAAATAATACAACTGTTATGGAAGCCATGCAATATTTCAGCACAGAATTTTATTTTGCATAATGAATTTTTTCTTCTTCTTCTTCTTCTTCTTCTTCTTCTTCTTCTTCTTCTTCTTCTTTTTTTTTTTGGATTTCAGCCTCTGTCGTTATTGTGACCACGTGTGGTGCCGGTGCCAGAACATTCCTCCCTTGTGTGTTTCATGCCCAATATGATCCTCATATTCAGGGCTTCCAGAAGATTCTGTCTGTTTCATGAATTCTTGCTATTGCTATCCTGAAAAGGTAATCAGCAGCTGCTTGTGCCAAAGAGGAGGGAGAGAAGAAGCTACATCATCGTCCTTTGTTCTCTTACAGGAAGAACTGAACTGTGGCGCACTCTTTACTTTTTATTGAACTAGCAAGCAAAAAATATATTGTTCATTGTTTTTAATCACCATATTTTCAGGTATCTATTCCCTTGAGTAAAAATTCTTTGAGCCTTTGTGGCCTCTTATACTCATGTTCTAAGTCTTAGAATTAAACAAATGTTGCATTCCTTATCACCTTGAATTCAAATGTATTGCAACATCCGGGCTATGTTCTTCCTGACTGCCTAATGTTTGCAGCTGTTAGCAACTGTAAATGTCTGTAATAAGCAAGCTCACCCTTAAATCATAGATCTTTACGATGTCACCAGTTATTTTGGATTAGCATGTGTCTCTTCAGCTAGTCAATCTGTTGATGAAAGTTCTAAATCCCAAACCCTCCATTTAAACCAGTTTCAATAATATCATCTGAATCCATCCCAAGATTTCAAAACCTGGCAAACAGTTTCAGACATATGTGTGGAAGTATAAATCAGTATCTCTTTCATACGAGTTAAAGGATTCAAGAAATCACCCTCTTCAAAAGAAATATGTCTCCCACTGATCCTCATTGGTACCTAAAACTTTACCATCAAATAAAATAAAAATTGGCTCAAGATTTACTGCTTACAAAATGATGAAGCTAATACACAAAATCTCTAATATATTGCATTTTTGTTCCCTGAAACCCAAATTCAGTTTAATCTGGTAGGCAGAAAAACAATGGGAAGGGAACAGCCAGGGAGTCCTGGTTTAAGTCCTGCCTCTATCTATTATTAGCACAATCTTGAAAACTTCTGGGACAGCGTATCCTTAAATGTTAAAATCAAATACAACAATTCTTATCCTACTAGACTATCATCAACATATCAGACACCATAAGACAAAGACTAAAATCAAACACAATTATTAGTAGCTATTATTGTTATTATTTTAGGTGACCTGCTAGGGTATTTATTGAGTGTCTTCTAGATGCAGTTCCCTCGAGAGATATGAAAATGGGATGGGTTTATTTTACATGTCTTCCAGGACAAAATTACGAATCGAATAAGGAAACTCTAGGAAGAAACAAAGTTCACTTCATTCAAAAGAAAGGAAGAAATAAATTACTATCTATCTGTGAAAATTAATACAGGGAAACGTCACTAAAATAAAGTTGGGGGGCCAGAAAGGAGAACTCTCTTGTACTACAATCTGTTGTTATTTACAGACCTTAGCTGGAGCAGACGTACCTTGTAAATGGATACTACGTGATGGCCCCGGCTAGAGCAAGAAAGGTTTTCTCCCCTGGCAGCAGCCCAGTGGATGGATGAGAGACTGTCGCAACTCAGCTAAAGGAAAGCCACTGTACTTCAAACTCTCACTTTAGTCCAATGGCCTTTTTGTTTATAACAGCCCTTCCAAACTCCTCCTTTCCCTGATAAAAGAGCGTTGCTCTCCTTTGTTCTCAGGCCTGCCTGTGGTTTTGCCATAGCTTGCTTATCCCTGACTGCAATGCTCTGCTATTCCTGAATAAACATTTTGCTGGTAAAATAACTGACAATTTTACTTTTAAGGTTAACAAATCATGTGAGTATTGTTATTACTATTATTTATTGACTGACTACTTCCTACAGGCAAGATAGCATGCTAATTGCTTTCATGTATTGTGTCTTTAAATCTTCACAACCCTGTAGTTTTTTCTATTTTACGGCAAAACATACTGACCAAGGTCAAAGAGAGCTATAGAGCTATGATTTGACCTCAGATATGCGCGATTGCAGAGAGGATAACAGACGCGACCTATAGGATGGTCAACTCGTAAGTACATGTAATTCTCAGTTAGACTTTGTATAACTTCACTTAAATTGCTAAAGATTTATTAAAGTACATAGAGTCTGGATTAGTTATCACGGAGGTCTTATATGATACTGTGACATTTATTTCACATGGACATTTGGAGAACTTTGAGCATGTCAAATAACACAGTTGTAAAATTTGAGAGTATTTTGGAATATTATGATTTGTGATATGAAATACATAGTTAGTCTTTGTCCCCTTTTCTGGCACAGAGCTCCCCAAACCCTTGTAATTTCCTAGGTGGTGGGAGAAATAAAGTGTCTTTTGTTATGTTAATGACGTGGCTTTAAGGAGGCACCTAAGGATGGGGTTGGTGCCAGTGGGTTCTGACCATGTGATTAGAGGGTTGGAACTTTTAGTCCCACCCCACTGACCTCCAGAAAGGGGAGGGGTGCTGGAGATTGAATCAGTTGCCATTGGCCAATTATAAAATCAATCACACCTGTGTAATGAAACCTCCAGTAAAAACCCAAAAGGAGGAGGTTCAGAGAGCTTGAACTGGTGAACACATGGAGATGGAAGACAATAGTGTGCCTAGAAGAGGGCATGGTATTTCTGTGCCTCTTCCCACATACCTTACTCTATGCATCTCTTCCATCTGGCTGTTCTGAGTCTCTTCCTTTTATAATAAACTGGCATAATAAGTAAACTGTTTCTCTGAATTCTGTGAGCTACGCCAGCAAATTATTCCAACCTAAGGGGGGTGGCATGGTCTTCTAGGCCTGAACCCTCAGTCTGTAGAATCTGATGCCATGTGGGTAGTGTCAGAGTTGAATTGAATTCTCAGACATGTTTCTGGTCTCTGAGAATTGCTTGTTGGAGGTATTGGAAAACTCCCTCCCCTAGGCTGGAATTGGGTCTCAGACATCAAAAGAATTTGCAAAATTGAAAACACCAAGAGATGGGCTTAGTCATGGATTAGAAGATGACCACAATACTACAAATAGTTATGAATCCACATTCAATAACATTTAAAGCATCCCATGAGGTTAGTTAAATGACATAGAAAGGTATGAAAGACTTTACAAGAATTATACCCATAATAAGCCTCTGATAGCTGCTGACGATAGTAGTAATGACTAAGCAATTTAAACCAACATGACCCAATAAAACTAAATGCATTCATTTGCAAATTTATGTACCTATCTAATCGTCATCTCAGGATACAGCAATCCTATGTGAATGGCAAAGACTGGGACTGATTCTGTCAAGGAAGTATTTTAGTTAACCATCACTCAAACTTTATCCAAAGAGGACAAGATATCATCCAAAAAATCTCTTCTCATTTGTTATTCAAATTTGACCTGCCCAGTTTTGGCTACAAAGATTAAACGTGAGTGAGACAGCTTGGGTACTTTTCTTAGTGGATCTCCTAAGGTTTTGCACACCAGAGTAGATTGGGCAACTGCCTGAGATGTGTGGCTTTCAGGACACTGACATGAACTCATGTCCTGCAGACAGCTCTCCAGTCCTCTTAAATGGTGACACTGGGATTATATCAATGGAACTTTAATTTTTAGGTCAAGATGCTAATTCTAGTAAAGACAGATGGGCTGGATTGTTCTTCTGGTTACAGAGATTTCATTTTGAGTTTCTGTTCCTTTTCTAAAAAAGAGTTTTGATAAGAAGAAATTAAGAAATTCGGACTTTCAGAATGTGAGTATAGGTTGCAAAAGAGGCATTTAGTAGAAAGAGGATACTTGAATCAGACAGCAATTTATTAAATTTAAGGATTCAGTAGAGCTAAAATCCTGGAATTTTAACATTGCTTTGAGCTAGATAACAATCTAACAAATGAAAATTTTCAAACCTTTAAAATAAGTAATAATACATACTTCATTGAATTTGTGGAGATTAAGTGAGATAGTTTATAAAAATTTTCTTCTACAAATGTTGTTTATCCTACCTTAACAAAAATAATTTATTTTCTTCTTAAATTCGCTGCCAGAAATTATCTTTGTGTGTCTTATATTCTTTTTTATTATTCTTTTAAACTTTAATGAGATTATTGATTTTACATTTATTATTTTATGGATGTGCTTATCATGTTTTCAATGTTAAAATTATTTTTATTGCTATCATTTAATTACTAAACATTTTTTGGTTCTACTACTAGGCATTATTGCAGTCGTATGTGAGCTTAGGAAATGTGAGAACAGCACACCAAACAACTGATGTTTTGAAAAAATATGTTTTGGTTTGATGATCGGGTATTGATTATAAGTGAGTAACCCCTTGAAAGTTTACATTTGATACTTAACAAAAAATGAGTCTAACATGTGTTGTTCTCCCAGTATGATTTTTTTTTGCATGATTTGTGAAAATTTATGAAGTCATGCAATTTTAGATAAATCTGAAAGACACTTGGGGAAATATTGATGTAACCCCTCAATTTATAGCTAAAGAGACTAAGGCCCCATATTTATATGATATTGTCTATTACCCAAGTTGCAAGATAGAATAAGTAGTATGATGTGTGCTTACATACAAATAAATATATAAAAATCAGGAAGACAATATGCAACCTGTCAGTTGACCACAAGGCTGTCATTGGGAGCACTCTTCCCCACTTCTCCCTTGCACTCTTAAACAGTAAACCCTTCCTTATTTAAAATTTCTGCTCAGTTGCTTTTCCTTAGAGAAGCTGTCCCTATGTATGTCTAATACGCACTCCCTTACTTGGTTGAATGGAATGGAATGTATATAGAATGTTTTTAGTATTCATTTTCACACTTAAAAGATATTGTGGAAAAATCACTTACCTAGAAATCTACCCTCTTAGCAAATATATAGATGTACAGTATATTATTGTTTACTGCAGGTATAATGTTGTACAGCAGATCCCTAGAGCTTAATCATTTTTGCTTCATTGAAACACTATGCCAATTGTTTATAACTTCACCTTTGTATGTATTATTCTCTCATTAACGTATGTATTACCCCAGCCCGTGGGTTCCAATACCGCAGTGGCACTAACTGCCA
This sequence comes from Mustela erminea, assembly GCF_009829155.1. NCBI lineage: Eukaryota > Metazoa > Chordata > Mammalia > Carnivora > Mustelidae > Mustela > Mustela erminea. The sequence goes on from NC_045629.1 coordinate 67,416,557, forward strand.
GATGTTTCTCACCATGGAATTCCCCGTGCTGAACATAAATATTGACTCATTACATATGCTCAATAAATATTTATTGAGTTAACAAGCAAAGTGTAACCCAATTCTATTTTGAAAATAATCCTTAAAAAATCCAGAATTTTGAGGGAGAGTTTTCTGACTACATTTGTTATCCTAGTGGTCTTTAGAATCATGTCAGTGCCCAGTTTATTCCTAATCATAGATATTTCTGGAAAAATTCTTAGAAACCTTTCCTGCCTGTATCATAGAGCAACTCTGTGTGTGTGTGTGTGTGTGTGTGTGTGTGTGTGTGTGTGTTGAGAGAGAAAGAAAGAAGAAGGGAGGGAAAGAGATGGAGAGAAGTAAAGCATTAAGAAGCAGAGATCAACTTGTTACAAAGAAGGGGACAAGTTCAATAAGAGAGAAAATGAATAACTTTTGTAGTGAAATCCTAATATTAAAGACATTAAAATGTAAAGTATGGGCATTATGTGGAGGATAGTCCTTTTTCCTCTCACTGTATGAATCTGTATCTTTTATGACAGAAGATGGGATAATACCACTTTTCTAAATATAAAACAACAGTAACAACTGCATTATATTTGAAGTTCGTTCTGAGGTATGTCCACTCTGTGAACATCTCTATTCCGACTGTATTCATTTCAAAACCATAAAGTGAGGTTAATAATAATAACTTATATAGTACTTACTATATATTTGGTTACTCTTGCCAAAGCATATATGTGTATTAACTTATTCACAAAAACACTTATGATGTAGGTATAATTCTTTTCATTATCCTGAAGTAGAAACTGAGTATTTTTTTAAAGATTTTATTTATTTATTTGACAGAGAGAGAGAATCAGAGCTAGAAAGTGAATACAAGCAGAGAAGGGCGAGTGAGGGAGGGAGAAGCAGTCTTCCCACTGAGCAGGAAGCCTGATACAGGGCTCAGTCAAAGACCCTAGGATCATGACCTTAGCAGAAGGGAGATGCCTAACTGACTGAGCCACCCAGGTGCCTTGGAACCAAGTCTTAAGAAAACCTATTGTAATGTCAGAAAACGACGTGGTTGCTCATCCTGCATTTCCTCTCTTCCTCCTTCCCACTTACTGGGAAATGCAAAATGGGATCAACAGTTGAATCGGCCTCCTTGAATCCCGAAATACCAGCCACATTTTGAGGATGGCAGAGCCACGGCACAAGCCTGGATCCTTGGATAACTTTGTGGAGTAGAATGATTTACCTACATTGGACCACCTACCTAATTTTGGGTTGTTACATCTGAGGGAAAGAAATGTTTATCTTATTTAAACCACTGTAATTGGTAGTAAATTTATTACAGGACATTACCTTGTGCTCTAACAACAAAAAAACAAACAAATATGCCTTCTACCCAGTATTTTGGGGATAGGAAGAAAGTTCTTGAACTAGGTAGAACAGAACCAAAGTTTCAGAGAAAAGAAAACCCTCATGAGCAATATCATGGTCTCATCACAATAGCAAAATGATGGCTCTTCTCATTTCTGCAACAAAGAGATATATACTCTATTAAATGTGCCATATCTCAGAATCTCAATGTTGCAAGCCAATATATCTACTATTGTCATCATGTGAACAGATCCATCTGCTGAGATAGATTAAAATGGACCAACTTCTTGAGCCTGATGTGTAAAAACAATGCCAATTTTTGAATTTACAATAAGAAATCACTGTCACAAAATCAGAGATAGTCAAGTTCATGTAACCAATTTATTTTCTTCATGTAGTCAAGATGAACGGGATGCCAAATTATAATCAGAAGCTACTGCACAGTTTTATGAGAACTGGATATACTTAAAGCCTATATAATCAGCCCCTTGAGTCCCTGTAGGCAGATGTACACGGGAAGCCAAATCTTAATCAGAGGTTGCTTCATGACCATGGAATCAGATGTGAGGAGTTTGATGATTCAGATGTCACATGGTGCAACTTACAACCATGATTCTCTTGGCAGTGGGAACGGATATGCTCTTGCACATCTTTAGCTAAGACCACTCTCATAATGGTAAGCCATTTCCATCTGTGTTTCCAGATTTGGAGTGGCTTTATCGTGGGGATCAGAAAAACTCAAATTCAAAACAAAGGCTTAGGGTTCTATCCATTTTTACCCTATTTGTTTCCACTTCGTGTGTGTGCCTCATTTTCCTGTGATTCCTCTTCTGATTCACTTACTCTTTTTTTTTTTTATCTCTGTGCCTACATTGCTTTGAACTAACCTGCCCTACTTTTGTGGCAAATTAGTTGATTTACTGCTTAGTTTTCAAAAGGCAAACATTTCTGCATTGTGAGGGCCCATAATTAGAGCTCTCAGTTACTAACAATAGAAGAAACTTTTTCCAAAGTTACCTTTTAAAAGAGAAATATTAAGGTCAAGGACTATAGATTATCAAAATTTTATCACTTCTTTTCTCTCCTCTGAAATTTAGCTTAACTTTTAGCTTCTTATGGCATTCAACCATGTATTGCTTTATAACTTAGTCATTTTTATACCTTTATAGTTCACGCTTCAGTTTGCAAAGTGACTTAGGGAAGTGGCTATTTGTAATTCATCATTGTGGTCATTTCAAGACTCAGGACAATGTCTTATAAAGATAGTCTCAATCAGCATTTGAATAATTCAATAAAAAACTTAATGACAACATTGAGCGAGAAGAGTGCTAAGGTCTTTTTTTTTTCATAGCTAGTGGAACTTGGCTAACACCCTGACAATATTTCTTAGTCAATACACATCCCTTTACATAAAACATTTTATATTCCTCAGAAGATAGTAAATTCATATGATTATACATTACATCATCATATGCTAACATTACCACCATGATAATGACCTAAAAGGTGGGGTTAAAATATGCATTATTTCAATTATTGTCCTCAAATATTTTGAGGCATCGGTAGTAGTTATTCCTCTTTTCAGAGCTGGAAACCAAGGTGTAGAAGTCACTCATGTCCCCTGTTATTTCTGAAATCAAATTTCATACATGATGAGATGACATAGCCTATGCTCCTAACTCTGTGCCAGCCTGCCTCCTGAGTTCTCATGGATTATCTCGTTTACTCTCCTCACTTGCAGATATGGGGTAGATAAAGAGATAAAAAGGATGACAGCAGTCTCCCATAGTTATGGTTTAAGTAAAGTGTTTGGTGATTTGTGTGGGTAGGGAGGTATCATAGATTAGTTGGGTAGTTCTTCTGTTTAGTCTTTATTTTATTTTATTTTTTTTTAAAGATTTCATTTATTTATTTGAGAGACAGAGATCACAAGTAGGCAGAGAGGCAGGGGGAAGCAGGCTCCCTGCTGAGCAGAGAGCCCGATGCGGGGCTCGATCTCAAGACCCTGGGATCATGACCTGAACCGAAGGCAGAGGCTCTAACCCCCTGAGCCACCCAGGCACCTCTCTGTTTAGTCTTTATATAATATTCTTTTACCTCTGCTCTGACTTCCCTTTGTTATTCTGTTCTCTGTTCCTTGTTGTAAAATATCAGCATCTCCCATGGTTCAGTCTTCCATCACATCTTCTACTTAACATAACTGCCTTTGCCCCACTTGCCTGGCTTGTCTCTCTAACTCTCTCTCTGTTCACCATCTTTGGATTTATTGGTTCCTTGCTAGACACACACACACACACACACACACACACACACACACACACACACATTTTCCATATAGTCTCAGCTCAAATTGGGGTTTTCCCAGGAAGCTCTTTCTGACCCTTCCCTGCCAAATGATCTCTCAGCATTTTCTTTTTCACACTAATTTCAGTGTAATGTAAGGTAAGGTGACTATTTATTTGTTTACAGGTGAAAGAGATGCCAGTTCCCTGGCAGTGCACAAGTCCTCTGGAATAATGGCATCATAATTTTCTCTAATATTTAAATACAAATGGGTTAACTCTGCACACATGGAAGTCCAGACTATTCCAAATATTTTAAGAATTAATAGGGAACTTAAATTTCTCTTGATCATTGCTGTGTACAAATCCCTATGATAGTGGCATGCAAGTTATCTACCTCTTGCTACCTGCACCTTTGAACACGTTTTTAACACCTCCTTTCTCCCCATAGGATATGACCCCTAGTCTTTACCTGAACAGAGCACAGGTATTTCAAACTTGCCTGAAAAGTTGGGGGCGCTGATAGTGATGGTGGAGTGGTTTCACATTCTAGCACAGCAAATTAATAGTACTCTTGGAATCGTCTGTTAGAAACACTCAGTGAGCACTACAAAAATCCCATTTGGGTCTCACCCAACCAATGAAATCAGATGTTCTGGTGGTGGAGCATCATCTTGTATTTTTATTGTTGTTTTAATTCACGTATTATTTTAATATGGAGGTGGGTTTGAGAATCACTGAATTAAAGTCCTTTAAATTACTCTAAGGACCCAAGTTTTTCATACTGAGACAATTCATCAAGATATTTTTGTAAATAAACAGTCTCTTCACCAGACAAATACCCTCTTCCCCTGACTTTCTGGCTTTAATAAAAAGCATTCTTTCCACCATACTAGATGGATTTATTATTTCATTTCTATTTCTTTTGCTAGATTCTAAGCTCCATGAGGACAGGATTAAAATAATTGTCCTGTCATTATAGTTTCCCAGGGAGAGAAAAATCCCACAGTGCCTGAGACATATTAGTCACCCAATAAACATTTATTGAATGAGTCAAAGAATTTACAGTTTCAGAAAATTTATAACAGAAAGATTATTTATCTGTTTGAAAATTAATGTGTAAAGAATTAGAAAAAGATATTTAACTACTGATATTATATTAGTAGTTAATATTTTTATTAGATGAATAATTCCTTAGAAGTTTAGGAACATAAATTTGCATTATGAGTAACTTTGATTTCTCATAAAATTATCATGCTAGCTTTCTAAATTTAATTGCAGGCTAAGAATTGGAGAGGAAATAAACTGCCTTTAATCTTCCAGTCTTTCAGACACTGACTCTAAAAGTGACTGGAATAAGAAAAAGAATTTCAGACAATGGGGGATTTTATCAAATGTATTTTCCCAACAGGAAACAGGGCGAAGAGATTTGCAGACTTCAGCAGGAAGCCTCGAGCAAAGGTTTGCTGCCATATGAGAGCTGAGAAAGAGGATAGTGGGCTAACCCCTGTCTGATATTTGTATGGGTGTTCTTAAAAGTGGGGGAGGGGAGTGGACTTTTTCCACAGCTGAATTCCAGATGTATCCAAAGGAACACATTTTACGCTCACTGATGTCAACTATCTCCTGACTCCTTCACTAATTATTACAGATTGGGCATTGTAAACTGATGTCAATTCAGGCAACAATTCTCAATGTTTTTGGTGTATGGTACCAGTCTGATCTCTGTTTCATAGCTTAATAATAACAGCAACAATAAAAAATAGTGCCATGTAGTGAGCACCTACTGTTTGGCATGTCTTTGCATACGTTATCTACTATAACATCACTGCTAACCCCAGCAATTACCACCGACATTTTACAGACAAAACCAAGGACCAGAAAGTGTAAAGAGGTTGCTGGTGTTCAGTTAGTGAACAGCTCAATAGCTTCTCAGACTGAGGGTTTCTTTGTAGCAGTGTCTCCTTGCCAAACCTACAAGAGAAATCCTTAAAGAATGAAGGTCGAGATTAAATGTGAACATGTTAATTTCAGTTCTTCTTTCCAGTCTCTGGGTCAACATAATGACCAAATAACAGCTCTATTCAGACCAGCCTTTGAACGACTGAGCTCTCCAGTTAGCTAACTGACGAGTCCACAAATAAATGTATTGTCAGTTTGATCTTTTAGAGTCAAAACATATGATTTATTAAAAACAATTCCATGGTTTTGTTGGTCTCAGCGATGTAGTTGAGTATAATTATTAAACAGATTGGTGCTCTCATGGCTTTTGTGACTTCTATATCTTACTTGGTCTACATTAAGGTACTTCAGGGATTTAATGGTTAAAAAAAATGTATTTATCTTGTCCAGCCAAAAACGTGCTTCCTAACCTACTATCTAAGAAAGGTTTCAGACATACGAGGCAGGGTAATGGCCAATTCAAGCCTTCTTCCAGATGTTTGTGTTTTGAGACAGCCAATGCTATTTGCCAGCTGGAATGTAATTGGATTTGGGAAAGGATAATTTCCACCATGAAACTTGAATAACTCATCACTTTAGCCTTCAAGACAAGATCCCTGGTAGAGATCTAATCCCAAAACTCTAAAAGACAAAAAGAAAAAAACAAAAACAAAAACTAAACAACCCTCTCCTAAGAGGAAGCCATAGGAGCTGTAGGATACTGGAGGTTTGATTTCTCAGAGACAGTGATTCTGAAGGGTCAATCAGTGAGACACAGAAAATGCTTCATGCTATGGTGTACTCAAACAGTGATAGACAACTGTTATTTTCATACCATTATGTTCACAGCATGAGTCTCTGCTTGACTGCTAGTCTTTGCTCACACTACCTCCTCAAACCAGATCATGTTCAGTCTAACTTTCAGGATTGACTTGGACCAAGTCCTCAGGGATCTTCTAACTCAAGACAGAACCAATGTAACTAGAATGCTAGGACTCAGCTTCAAGCACTAATTATGTACCCCGTTCAACCCTATTTCTGAGATGTGGACCACATTTGTACCTCCTATTTGGTAACCAGATCCCTGTTTTGTTCTTTGTCCTTGGCTTTTTTTTTTTACTTGGGGTCCCCTACCTCTGAAGCTGGGATCCAGAATTATTCTTTTCAAGTCAGTTTCTAGAAACTAACATTCTGGCCTTGACTACTTGCCTTCATGCTTGTGGCATTTTGACTCAATTGTAGAATTTTGCTAATACTTACCTACTACCTAGATGCCTTGCTCTGAATTCCCATCCCCTCAGTAAGCCTCTATATCACGTCATCTAACTCCTATGTCATAATAAATGCTTCTGGAACACCATTTGGCATTAATTTTATTTATTTTTATTTTTTAATTTTTTTTGCATTTGGGGTTATATGGAGGGACTGAACTTCCTTCTGGTACCTGTGGTTGCTCGTTCACTCATGTCTCCCAGAGCATTTCTGTTTGCCCCATTTCATTGCATCACTAAACTTGGTTCAGACCTATGACACACAGGATCCCATAAATCCTAGCTGCTGAATAAGAACACAAATATCCCATTCTGGTCAGTGTGTGGGATTGCATAACCCCACATGCCATATAGCACTGCTGGCACATATTCTTGCAGGAACAATTCCTCTTCCTGGAAATAATCACAACCAGAAGTATTAAATTTTGCAACACCCTGGGAAACCACTTGAATTATTCTGGGAGAGTGAGGAAGATATCAAGTGTCAGTTCTGGAGTCAACTTTTGTTAGAATAAGAAAACTGTGTTTGTGCTATCTTGATCACAAAAATTTCTCCCTGAATATTTTGAAAAAAAAAAATGTGCTTATATTGCTTTATATATTTAGGTGTACACTGCCTAAATTCCCCCACTTCAAATTGTGAGTATATCTGAGCAATGGAGGTGCTTTTCCAGAGGTCTTTAAAATTAAGATAGGTTCTCATTATTTGGGGTTCAGCTCAAAAGCAAGAAATCTACCCAAATTTCTGGCTCCATATCAAACCCTGAATCTCTAGGCTGCATTTTGTGGTATCCATTTTGGTTCCTTGAGGTCCATTTTACATAATGCATTTATCACTAAAATTGTAAGAATTATAAATAAGTAAATATATGTGTATACAGACACATGTATGTTTGCACATGTGTATATTCACATGACATTTTACAAAATGCATTGGCATGTGATGTTTCATTAAAAATCTCAATGTACATTGTAAATGAAATATTACTGACATTTTACAGATACTGAAACAGAACTTCTATTTTTTTTTTTTTTTTGAGAGAGAGAGAGAGAGAGAGAGCAATTATGAGCTGAGGGAGGGTCCAGGAGGAGGAAGAGAGCAGAGCAAACTCTCTGCGAAGCACAGAGCCCAATATGGCACTCAATCTCACAACACTAAAATCATGACCTGAGCTGAAACCAAGAGTCCGTTGCTCAACCAGCTGAGTGCCCCCGTGTCCCTGGAGGCAGAAATCTCAAATGAGTTGATTAAAACCTCTAGCAAAACCATGACTGAATTTAGGTCCTGTGGTTCCAAATCTACTGTTTCACCAGGTCTCACTGAACAAGCCTTAGTCATCACCCCTCCCTGTGCTGGGTACCAGGATAGAGTATGCTCTTCTTTGGTATGTATGCCAAAAAAGGAAGACACACCTCGCAATTTCAACAAAGCATCCAGCCTGGTAAGTTGTAATATTTTATGTCACCTATTCTTTTTTTTTTTTTTTTAAAGATTTTATTTATTTATTTGACAGAGAGAAATCACAAGTAGATGGAAAGGCAGGCAGAGAGAGAGGGAAGCAGGCTCCCCGCTGAGCAGAGAGCCCAATGCGGGACTCGATCCCAGGACCCTGAGATCATGACCTGAGCCGAAGGCAGCGGCTTAACCCACTGAGCCACCCAGGCATCCCAATGTCACCTATTCTTGAGAAAAAATTACTGACTCCCTAGATAACCTAGAATGGAAAATTGTATCATCCTCTTACCTAGAATGGGAGAGCAAAGGAGCAAAATCATCAAGATCTATCCTTGGAAATCAAGGATTTATATTTTGTTCCTATATTCATTTAGCCAAACAATACATTTTGATTAATGTAATGTACTAAGTATCAGCCACCATGATAGAAATTGAGAATACAAAGATTAAAAGGCAGTGCCTAGTCTGAAGCTGATCAGTTTTGTGGAAAAGCTGTAAATGGTTTTTAATATAAGAATATACAGAAGATTATGCCAACTTAGGGAGGAAGATTCCACTCTACTTTTGAAAACATAAAAAGCCTTATTGAGTAAAAAGTCACTTAAAGAAGACAAAGGAGAAAAACATACAGCTGCTAAGTGAGGATTTCAGATTGAAGTAAGCCCATATAGTAAGCCTTAAAATCATGAAATTATAAAGCGTATTCTGGAATTAATGTGTTTTGGAGAAAGAAGGGTTTTCATGAGTCTGGAGGTTAGCGTGGGATCATTCCAAGAAGAATCGCAGATGTCACTCTGAGATTTTTCTACTGATTCCATAGGCAATGGGGTACACCCCCAGGTTTGCAAATGGAAGCATAGAAGGAGATCCTGAAATCTCCTGCCGCCTCCCTGAATTGGATTTCCCTTAAAAGCAGAGGCTGAGACAAACATTTTGCTGCAAGCAAAATTTAGGATGCAAACTCAGGGATCAAGGTGAGAGAATGGGTAGGGAGTTAGGGAAAGGAGAGAAGCCAACAGCGGATGTCAAAATGAGCAGCTTCTTACTGTGATATCTTGGGTTCAGTTCAGCTTCGGATTCACTAGGAGATGCAGAGCACACCATAGTGCCACCCTACTGACTTGGAGGAACCCAAGATATTCATCCTTACACTCTGCTGTTGAGGATAAATCCTGGGGCATTCACTCCCCAGAACTTCTGGCCTAACCTACACCAGAGCATTCTGATGTGAAAAACTCTTTAGGTGGAGAGATGAATGCTAGCTCCTAGAGAAGGCTTAAGTTGGCTTAGTTTGGTAGGATTACGAAGAAAATCATGTGGGGTTTTGTTTGTTTGTTTGTTTTTTCTTTTTTAATTTTTTAAATTTTATTTATTATTATTATTTTTTTCTCCGGTTCTACAAAGTGTGAAACTAGCCTATTCTATCTGGGAGGCATCAGGGAAGACCCCCTTGAGGGGGCTGTGAATTTTAAGTCATTAGGGTTTCCTTTCTCATCATCTCCTTCCATGAGCCTGCCTCCATGGTAAATCTGAAACATGCCGGGGCTCCATGGCCCATGATAGAGTCTCACTGCCTGCTGAGAGGGTTGGCTTTTAAAAGCAGGGGTATCCTAATTGCAGTCAACAGGCTTCTTTTGAATGCCTGTGGGGCTTGGGAAAGCAAGCTGTGTGGTTGTTATTTGTCCTCTCTGGGATATACAGTATCAAGAAACAAGGCCTACCTTCCATCTCTTTTGTTGCTCCAGATTGCAAATGACATCCTTGTGTGGGATGCATTAAGATCCTTTGTGTCCTGGTATCAGCCGGAGGCCTGCTCAGTGTACACCCTGGCAGCTCTCATTATGAGGAATAATAAGCAACATGTTTCCTTAAGATTTGTTATCTTTTCTCACTCAGCCCCAGCCAGTGCGTCTGCTGGGCATTTTCTGGGCCCGGCTTTGCTACAGCAATGGAGAAGGCGAGATAGCAGAGCGGCATTTGTTATGAGATCCCAGCTGTAAGTCTGACATCTGCTCAGTATTCTGTATCCTTCTTTGAACATAATTAAATACAATCACTAGCCGCCCCCTTGGCCTCCCACCACAGACCCCATTAAGACAGGAGAAGAATCTGACATCAAACCTACGTGGAAAATGCTGAACAATGAGACTAATTCAACCTCAATTCATCCAGCCGTTTTTGCTGAAGAATCATTTGAATTATTAGAGCCCTAAAATTTGCTCAGCTTTTCTTTCTTTCTCCCTTCCTTCCTTCCTTCCTTCCTTCCTTTTCTCCTTCTGTCCCTCTTTACCCACCCTTTTTTTTTTCTCTTTTCCTTTCTTTCATTTTTGTGAGAGGAGGGGAGCCTACACAGTTCAGAAATCCTTACAGCGTTTTTTTCTCTCTTTCTTACACCCTTAAATAAATATTTATTCAGTCCATTCCGATACCCATGCAAGATAGACATCTGCCCTTCTGCGTTTAAAGTTCTCATTTAAAACAAGTTCAGAAACACAGAAGCGTGGTTAGTGGGAAAGTCCCTGGCTGTGGAGTCAGAATTACCTGGGTATAAATTCTCCTCAACTATTTGTTATTATTTTACCCCCATGGGGCCCTCCTTTCCTTAGGGATAAAGTGATGAATGCTAGTTTTTAACCTCACCAGGCTGTTGTGATGGAGAAACAAGATAATAAACCCCAGCACATAAAGCAGCACATTATAGCTTTCTTTTGTTCTATTTGTCTCAGATGGTCCTTTGAAAAGGGTTAGACACTCCCTGAGTACTGAATAAATATGTATTGAAACAGAGAATATAGGGCGGTGTGTGGCCAGATTAATACATTGCCATACTCACAAAAACAAAACATTTCAGAGTCACAGGGGACTTCTACTGCACACAGACGAGGAAACAACTTGAAGCAGTATGTCTCAGGTCAGACAGCTAGTTGGGGATGGAGGGCTGCCGATACCCGAGTCTTGTGGCTTCCCTTCAAGGCTAGAATCAATGTGAGAATATGGTCACCCAGTCCAAGTGGAGTGGGGACTGTGTGACTCTGTTCCAACCTCTCCTACACCAGGATGTATCTGCTACCATACGTTTTCTTTTTAAAAAGTGTTTGTAACACCGTCATTCACATTTTTGTGATAAAGAACATCGCTTGATCACAGAGCTGTCGCCCTCTTCCTCTTCTGAAAAAGCCTTCATGCCACATAGAAGCTGAAAGTGATCACTGCTTCCTTTTCTACCCTGTTCTGAAGCTAAAATATGGGGATGAGATTAACACAGGCTGGTGGTACAGAAGGGGACGTGTTCTGTTATTTACAATTTACAAACTGTCAGAGAAGGTAATTGAAAATAAGAAAACCCATACAACATTTGATTGCATGTCTTTGCATATATACACATCTATGTCACTCACATATACACACAGATACATGGCCATTGCTAAGTAATATTTTGAAGACTTTTCCGTATAGTATTACTAATTTCCCATACAATTAAAGATTCTCCTACCCCCGTTATTTTGGCTCCACAATAGTCTAACTTGCGACTACATGAATGTTTTTTAAGCAACTCCCTATTGTTGATCATTTAGCTGATAGCATTTTCATGACCATCCATGAAACTAGAGTTATCTTTCTTTCCCCACAGCATGAGTTTTCTCAAAACACTGCATTTGTAGTGCAAAACACTGCATTGTAATGGCATTACAAAAGAATCTTTACTTAAGAAGATTACAAAAGAACCTTCTTTACTAAAGAATGTGCAAATAGCAAGTCACTTTCATGTAGTTTTCCATTTTCCAAAGTATTATTATATTCAATATCTTTTTTACTCTCACAGGGATCTTTTGAAGATGATTGGAAAGCTATTATTAACTGAGGATGACACTGGATTTGACTGGCTAAGCTAGTATATAGCATGTCATGAGAGGTTTAGTTTAGCTCAAAAGTCTAGTACCTTACATTGTTCTTTTCTTCCTATCTCCCTGCCTGTGTTCTTACCCCATTCCACCCCCATTTTTTGGACAAAAGAAGTCATTGCCTCTGTCCTTGAGGACACTGGAGGAGAAGAGCAGGTAAATTGATAATTACATTATCTTGTGAAAAATGCAGTCATGATACAATGAAGGTGTGGCTCTTAAACAGGACTACTATGAAGAGCTTCCTAGGAAAGGTAAAATTTTTTTTTTTTTTTTTTTTTTTTTAAAGATTTTATTTATTTATTTGACAGAGAGAGATCACAAGTAGGCAGAGACGCAGGCAGAGAGAGAGAGAGGAGGAAGCAGGCTCCCTGCTGAGCAGAGAGCCCGATGCGGGACTCGATCCCAGGACCCTGAGATCATGACCTGAGCCGAAGGCAGCGGCTTAACCCACTGAGCCACCCAGGCGCCCAGAAAGGTAAAATTTAAGAGGAGATACTTGGTATCAAGTTCATAATTCTCACTAAGGAGTTTAAAGTTCCCTCTAGCCAATTATATTCTCGCTTTATCTCCACTCCTTTGAAATTACAGTATTACATCCCAATAAGGCAGAGTTCTTCCTTGTCTTTGGCCATCAACCCTTATCCTCACCCTAAACTCCTTGGCCATATCCATCGTCCTCCACTGTGATACAATCTGTAGTCTTACGAGCACTTACCTCACTTAAAATAATCTTCCAAAACTTCTGTCCCTCTAAATCCTATCATCACATGGAACCCACCTCAAGGTTTACATTCTTACATGAAACCAGGATCAAGTCCTTATGGCTGTGCTGAGAAATGCAGCATTCTCAGAGGATCTTGGAGAAGACTCCATTCTGTAAAATTTTCCATTCTCTTATGACAATTAGACACTAGATTCCCTACTAGAATCAGTTATTGGGACTTGGACCAGGGTTACTAAGATATTTGGCTATGATCACGTCATGAGATAGTGCGATGATAGCGCCCTCAGAAATGACTTCTAGATGTGAGTCCTTTTTCTTCCCTCTCACATGTTTCTGTCTTTGTAGATTTCTGAGGAATGTGAGTATTAAACTATAATGGTCTTGCATGTTAATTTCTTAATCTTCTCAGAAGCTTAGAATAGCTTCACAACTGAGACAAAATATCAGAAGGCTAAAGTGAGGCCACTCGGGGAGGAGACTGAAAGCGCTGGAGAATGGAAGAATGCCCTTGAGATATACAACAAAGAGGCAGCCTGAGAAGGTGTTAATTGACAAAGAAGTCCACTCAATGGGGTTTGCCTTTGGAAGCCACTTCCCCTCTATTCTCAGATTTTTCTGATAATGCTTGACAACACTGTTGCTGTTGGAAATGGTACTTAGACTTCAGTGTAATTAAAATCAACCGAAGCATTCAGGGGATTTGGGGAACTTTACTATCTTGGCATGAGATCAGTGCACTAGAGAAAAGGCATTTTGGTTGATAGCTGAGCCATACTCCTAGAAATATCACTCAAGAACTCAGCATTTTTGGCACTGAAAACAAAAATACTTAAATATATTGCTAAGGGCAATTTCCATAAACTGAATCTGAGTTACCAGACCATTATGGAGGGCTCAAAGACAGGCACGTTATGCAAACTATTAATGGCTAAGATGATAGGTATAAATTAAAAAAGCAGCTCCAGAATGATTTTGTATTCTGGAGGCCTGACTGTCCATACAGAGAAATACATTTAACTTTGTAATAAATATTTTATTAGCTATCTCTTGTTGCATAACAAATTACCACAATTTAAAAAAAAAAATAGAACAGGGGCACCTGGGTGGCTCAGTGGGTTCAAGACTGCCTTCGGCTCAGGTCATGATCCCAGGATCCTGGAATCGAGCCCCACATCTGGCTGTCTGCTCAGCAGGGAGCCTGCTTCCCCCCTCCCTCTGCTTGCCTCTCTGCCTACTTGTGATCTCTGTCTGTCAAATAAATAAATAAATAAAATCCTTTAAAAAAATTGGAACAATGCACAGTTTTTATTCCCATGTTTCTGTGGATCAGGAGTCTTATTGGGTTTTCTGAAAGGCTCTACTCAAGGTGTCAGTTGGACTGCATTCTCACTGGGAGGAATGGCTGATGAATCTACTTCCTACCCCTATGTAAAGAAGTTCATGTAGGTTTTTGGCAGAATTTATTTCCTTGTTGAAGGACTGATGACACCAGCTTCTTGCCCAATATCAGTTCAAGGCTGTCCACAGGTCCTAAGGGTTACCTACCATTCCTTGACATGTGGGTTCTTCCAACATGGCCCTTTAATTTGTCAAGATAGCAAGAAGAATCTCTGGTGTAAGTTGATTAGCAAGGTAGAGTTTCACATATTTTAATACAATCATGAGAGTGATGTCAGATGCATCCCCTCTGCCATATTTTATTGATTAAAAGCAAATCACAGGTCCCTCCTACACACAATGAGAGGAGAATGCTCAAAGCTGTAACTACCAGGAGGCAGGGATCTTGGCTATATCTTAGATCTGTATGTCACTGTAAGGAATAAAAAATTCCTCATTGCGGGGTGATTAGGTGGCTCAGTGTGTTAAGCATCCGACTCTTGATTGCAGCTCAGATCATGATCCCAGGGTTGTAAGATTGAGCCCTGTGTTGGGTTTACACTGGGAGTAAAGCCTACTTGAGAATCTCATCTCCTCTACCTCTTCCCCCGTCCTCTCTCTAAACAAACAAACAAACAAACAAAAAACAAATGCATAAACAATGAATTTTGGAACACTGAAAAGAAATAAAATAAATGAAAAAAAAAAAAAAAGCCCTCATAGTTTCATATGGAAACAATGAGCTCTAAACCCAGGAGCAGTCTTTAATCCTATACCTTTCCTCTCTGGACTCCTACTACAGTTTCCTAATCATCACTCAGCCCCCAATTTTACCCCTAAAATTCATCCTCCAGAGAAAAAGTTTCATTTAAAATCCGGTGAACATGTCACAGATCTGCTGGTTCCTCCTCTCTCCAGTCTTGCCCCTCCTCAGGTCAAATTCAGACTGAGTGGAACTACTGAATGGGTACAATGTCTCCTCAGCTTTATTTCTAGCATTTTCAGCTCTGCTTCTTATCACACTTCTTGTAGTTCCCTACACACAGTATGCTACTTCTCTCAGCATTTGCCTATGGTCACCAATTTCTCTCCAATAACTTTCCCCTCCTCCCCCGGCACTTCCTTCATCTGGAAAATTCTAACTTGTGTTAAAAGAAATTTCTTTCTGCACCTCCTGTGAGAAGGATTCTCTATGGTTTCTTTGCAAAAGATGTCAAACCACTTGATGCTCTACATAGCTCAAGAACTTAATACTAACCCACTATATTATATTGTTCTTTTGATTATTCTATCTCTCCCATTTGGCTCTGCACTAACTGAGGGAAAAGTTATGCTTTTCTCCCTTTCAAAGTTCCTGATATTTAGCATTACACAATGTCATTTGAATAAATGGATAAATTAACAAGATAGCTCTGGTCAGTAAACATATCATTGTCAATTATTGCTTCAATATTTTTTTGGAATGCACTTTCTTCCTTAGATGTCAGTGTGTTGTAACTTCAGTAATAGTATGTTTCTACTTTATTGGGTGTTTGAATTTCACATTTGTTATAGAAAAATTTCTAAAAGCTTATGACCATTAGATTTTTGAGATATAAGTTGCAAATATTCCCTCTTAATTTATCATTTAATTTTGCCTATTACCCATTTGGCCATAGTTTTTAAAATTTTATGAAAGCAAATATTTTCTTTTGTTTGTTTCCGTGATGTTACCTTCTCTGGCCAACATAGATAATTAAATTGCTCATGTGCCAAAGTGGAAGAGGGTATTTACCTCTTCTCTGGCTAACGCTTATACATAACATAATCAGAATAACTACAGAATATGTTGCTTGCATTAAAGTACGTCACACACTGTCTCGCACACATCAGGTATCTGATAAATAGTAGTTGTGACCCACTATTATTTACATTGTAGCCTCACAACACCTATACCTATGAACACAAACAAATACAGAAACACAAACTCATGCATTCATATATTCCTAATTCAGAAACTGAACATGTTTAGGGTTTTTCTGAAATAATTATATTTTGTTTTCTTTTTTAACATGTATGGCTTAAAACAAAAATTATTTATTATGCCTCATAATAAATAAGTGACTGAGTTGTTAGGTTTGCTGGATGGTTCCCTTATTAGGGTTACCTGAGGTCATACAGGTGACCACAGTCATCTGGTTGTCTACCTGGGGCTGGAGGCTCCCACAAGCTTCACTTCCATGTCTGGTGATGAATGCGGACTGTTGACAGGCCTTTCTCTCCACATGGTCTCAGTGTTCTAAGGAGACAAGTACAGAAGCTACAAGGCCTCCAGAGACCCTTCTCAGAAATCATATGCAATCACCTCCATTATAGTCCACTGGTCAAAGAATATCACAAGGCCAGATCAAGGTCAAGGAATAGGAAACAGACTTTTTGTTGGAAGGGGCTGCAAAGAATTGAGGCCCGTTTTAATCCCCCAAATTTTTATACCTATACATGAGGCCAAGTCCTAATGGGGTTCTACTTGGTCATTTGAGCAGTTATTAGAATACCAAAGGAGCTTAAATACAGCCCTGAGCAAGTCAAGGGAACTTTAAGGAGAGAATATTCTTCTCCTGTTCATTAATCATTGTGAAAATATTACATTGTGTTAGGTGCACCCCACACATAACAGGGAACACTTGAAAATCTCCTAAGCTTTTATAGGCCAGCAACCTGGTTTTCTTTTAAACTCCTGACTTTGCTTTATGAATAGGTATGTGTATGTTCATATACGTAGAAATACATAAACATACGTATTATTTACATATAAGCATGCTGTTATTCACAAACTGTATATAAATATACTTCCATAGTGAAAAATATTTTAAAGTTTCAATCCAACTTCTTTATTATGATTACATAAGAGAGGAAAGTAATTTATGTAAATATCTCCTGAAAGCCTTTCAAAAATTCCCTATAGCACATTTTTGGCTTCTCCCATCATTTGTTGATATAGTGTGTGTGATAAAGACCACACAAGATTCCTAATCGTATATATATTTTTAAATCACGCACACAAAAACATGAAATAAAAGGCAAGGTTGGAAACATTTTTCCAAAGGGTCACTTGAAGTGATTTTTCACTCTGGGACAGATTATAGCAAAAATCATGAAGGGCTTCTTTGGGTAAAAACAGCACAGATCAGTATGAGAAGGCTTTGAAATTTGTGATTCATTTTTTGGGAACTTCAGCATGTGTCTTGCTAACCCTTTGCGGTATCAATGGACCCAGGTCCCATGTCTGTCTTATTTCAACTTCCTATGTCCCTAAGCCTAACTTCAAAATACTTTGATCTGCCTTTACCTTCTTTTTTAGGAGGCAGGTAAGCAATCCTATTAGGCCAGAGATAATCATAAGTTACAGTGAAAT
This sequence comes from Mustela erminea, assembly GCF_009829155.1. NCBI lineage: Eukaryota > Metazoa > Chordata > Mammalia > Carnivora > Mustelidae > Mustela > Mustela erminea. The sequence goes on from NC_045629.1 coordinate 67,434,275, forward strand.
CCAGAATGATGCTAACAGGAGATTAACGAAGAACACAGACAATTTTTGTGATACATTCATAAGGATTATAAAGACATGGATAGAGGGTTTAAAAGAATAATGGCATAAGCAAATCAACGAATTTTGAGTTGTATGTATCACCAAATATATATGCATATATCATATATGGACATGTATGAACATGATACATACATATGTATGAACACACACACACACACACACACACACACACATCCCAGATGGTTGTAGAGATTTGCCCTGTGTCTAGGGCTGCAGCTGACAAACTGGTCTGTGTTGCAAATCTCACTCACCCCCTGCTTTTGTCAATCATGTTTTATTGGAGCACTCTCACTTGTTAGTGTATTTTCTGTGACTGCTTTGGCTCTACAATGGCAGAACTGAGTCCTCATGACAGAGACCATGTGGTCTGCACAACCTCAAAAATTCCTGCCTTCCCCTTCACAGAAAAGTCTGCTGAGCCCTGCTCTGGGGCCTCAGTTTCCCTCTAGCTAAATCAATGAGAACAAAAAGGAACAAATGAAGGCAGGAGACATTTGGGGTTTATTGGGGATCATATTTTCATCAGAGTATTGTTAGAAGTTTTGGGTTTGAATTTTGGACTGTGGACAAGCTATTGAACGTCAGATTCTTCCCTTTCCAAAGTCCCTGCTACCGAGAATGAAAGTGGATTATCGTTCCCTTGAACAGCTTTGGGAATTGTAAATCTGCAGTGTAGATGTGAATTACTGTTAATCAGAGTAATTGTTTAGTACTATTGACCAATATACTTTTTACCTCTTTAGCCTTCCATAAACTTTGTAGAATTGCAGGAATAAGGTATGCCTATGATCTGTGTCACTTTGCAAGAAGATCCCTTGATAGGATCTGGGAACGTATTAACTAAAAATGAAGAAAATCCAAATTAGGTATTAACTTTCGTCAATAATAACCTATCAGCAGGGGTTCATTTGTTGTTGCAAATGTACCATTGTTGTGGTCAGTGTTAACAACGAGAAAATGGTGTAGAGTTTATGTAAACTCTGTCTGATATTCACAACTCTTCTGTAAATTAGAGACTATTCTAAAATAAAAAGCATCTTAAAAAATATTATCTTGACAAGAATTCCTAGGGACTCATACATTTTCTCAATAATCAAGCCTTCAATAATAACCAGGGCTTTCAGGATCCTGTCAAGACTTAAAACAAAATGTTGCATTTGCTGTTCACGTATCAGTTTTATTAACTTATGAACGCATCAATCCATCCAAATGAATATTGCTGAATGGCTGTCTTCCTTATAAAAGATCTAACTCCAAACACCATGCTAGACACAGGAGATATGTTGGTGAATAGCTCATAGAGTTTAATCAGATTTTACCTTTTCTCGTTAATTGAAAACAAAACCAAAAAAGTCCTTGGGTCATTCTGAATTGTACTTGTTTCTCTTCTACCGTCATTACTATAAAATATTTCAAGAGTAAAATCCTCAATTTTTCAAGGGGATAACAATTGAGTTCAGGCATCTCTGAAATAGGGGTATTTCTTAGATTTCCTTCTTGCCAAAAGGAATGGATATAAATCTCAACTTGGCCATGTTGGCTCCAAAGCAGAACACAGAGATCATTGTTAAGAGATGAAGATGTAATGCACAAGGAGAGAGAGAGAGAGCAGAACCGTACAGCAGGCACAACTCAGTACAATTCCCTGGTGATAAGCCACTGCCAGCAGACTTGTTGCTAAATGTATTGAAGACAGAGAGAACCTTCTTAAATTCAGCGAATTTTAAACAAAGACCCCAGCGTAGTTACAGATAATGAAGACTGAAGTTTGGTTGCAAACTAGGAGTTGTGCATTCTCCTCAATCCCTGAGACGTGCTCTGATACATAAAAACATCCCTGGCAATGCAGAAACAAGGCAGAAAGAAATGCAGTAGAATGCGCGAAGTGGATAAGAATGTTTTAATTCTTAGGGCTCAGAAATTGGAAGTTGTTGTTCCTCTACATCACTTAGAGTTTGTTTTGGGAACACACACAAACACACATAAGATGAACCTTCTGCTCGACTTTATAAAATTCTCCAACCATAGTGTGAAGTTCAATCAGTCTAAAGTAAGAAAGGCTCTCCAGGAAATATTCTGTATACATACATGCTCGTTGGAACGGATCTGACAGCTTTCAAGGCTGTCGTTGAGGTGTGCCAGAGAATGTACTCTGTGGTCCTGCTTATGTTCTCATAACGGCACAGTCTGGAATGACTATTTCCATTTAAATGAGGAAACTAGTCCATATGAGTAAATCAAACAAATACAATATGGCAAATTAGCACTGGATCTAGATTCAAACCCACTTTCCTAAGAAGTATGACTGAGGTTCCGATTATCTGGGTAGGCAAAATTAATTATGATCCCCCTCTCCCCTAGAAAAGGCCACTTTAGGGGTGCCTGGGTGGCTCAGTGGGTTAAAGCCTCTGTCTTCAGCTTAGGTCATGATCTCAGGGTCCTGGGATTGAGCCCCTCGTCGGGCTCTCTGCTCAGCAGCGAGCCTGCTTCCTCCTCTCTCCCTCTCTGCCTGCCTCTCTGCCTATTTATGATCTCTGTCTGTCAAATAAATAAATAAAATCTTTAAAAAAAAAAAAAGAAAAGAAAAGGCCACTTTAGCTAGAACTGTATGCGTGTGGTATACTGAACAGTGAAACTGCTCATGATGAGCTGGTTAGAAACAGTAGAGTAGAGAGTCTGATTACTTGCCATGGTTTCTCATGAAACACTAATGTTTTCAACCCAGAATGCATAGGGTAGATTTGAATGGGATGACTAGGTGGCTGAACCAAAAGATACAAATAAACAAACAAAAAACACCTTCCCTGAGAGGTGGCAGACACAACTGAGTTAGCAGAGTGGTGTTGGGGTCATCCAGTAGGAGAATGATTGATCAGTCGATCGATTGATGTCTCTAGTCAATATATATCTAGATATCTAGATATCTATATCTATATATTATATATAATATAGTCCATACTCTGTATATATAATATAATCTATAATCTCTATATATTTTCAATATATGTTCTCTCTATATATGTTCAATGTATATATTCAATCTTGTTTTCTCTCTCTACTACTTTATTATTCTTTCTCTTCTCCAGCTTACTGATTTGGGGGACACTTTTTTTTTTAAGATTTTATTTATTTATTTGACAGACAGAGATCACAAGGAGGCAGAGAGGCAGGCAGAGAGAGAGGAGGGAGCAGGCTCCCCGCTGAGCAGAGAGCCCGATGCGGGGCTCGATCCCAGCATCCTGGGATCATGACCTAAGCTGAAGGCAGAGGCTTTAACCCCCTGAGCCACCCAGGTGCCCCTGGAGGCATTTTTATACTGAAATATATCAAACATTATAAAGCCTATAGGACACATTCTCATGGCCAATGCCCGTGTAGTCAACACCCAACCAACAGTTTTGTGGCCATCGGTCTATCTTCTCCCATCTCTTTTCATCCCTGCAAGGGGGTAACCCTAATCCTCAATTCTATCTCAGTCATTTCCTTGCTTTTCTCTGTACTTTCACCATCTAGTGATGTATCTGCATTTAATAAATTATCTAGTTTTGGTTGGTTTTGATCCTTCATGTACCTTTGTCATCATGATGAGTTTGAGATTCATCGCTGTTGATAGTGAATGAATTCTTGCTTCCTGTGATTACTACTTCAGCTCATGAATCCTTCAGTTCATTCAGTCCTTTAGCTGGCCTGAGCATTTGGTTGTTCCCAGTATTTTGCTGACACTGTTGTGAGTACCTGGTGCCTGTTGCCTGATCCAGGGTACGGGTGCAAGTTTACTGAAGACAGGAACTGTCATGGATTATGCAATGAACATGTTCAAATTTACTCCCCCTCAAAAACAGTTGTGCTAATTTATGTCCCACTAGCAGGAGATAATAGTCCCATTCTCCATATCCTCCTCAACATTTCATATAATCCAGCTGCATAATTTTATCAAACTGCTCTGTGTGGAATATCAGGCTAGTGGTTTGATTCGTATTTCTCTGAGAATACAATTAATTGACAATATTCTATAGGTTTAAAGTCATCTGTGTTTCTATTTTCTGCGAAATGCCTGTTTTTGTCTCTTTTTATTTTACTTTCATTTCTTTCCTTTTAATAAATAGGAATTCTTTTTATATTCTGGACATGAACTCTTTGTCCATTACATGTGTTAAAAAATATCTTTGTTCTGTATGTGACTTATCTTTTTCACTCTCTTTGTGGTATCTTTTAATGATTAAGCATTTATGTTTTTAATTTTATTGTGGTTTCATTTATCAGGCTGCCCCCTTATGTTTTATATTTTTAATGTTCATTATAACTTATTTAAATACACATTAGGGGGCTGATTCTGGCTGGTGGGACTGCGTTCTTCTATTGTGTAGGTCATATTTATGCCACTGAAGCCTCCTTCAGCTCAGCCTTCAAGTTTTTCTTTCAGTTTAGTGCTTCTCAAAAGTTGTCTGCTCTTCCCCACTTCCCTGTCTGAAACTTCTTTGTAGGCCATTGCCATCACTAATTGAAAATTACTCTAAATACCCCCAAAGTCTAAAGAGTCACTGTGTGTTGGTTTAAGTATCAGCTTCTTTTCACCAACTTTACCTCACATCCAGTACACTTCCTGAAAGGTCAGGAACTTTAGGATTCTCTTTCCTTGTCAACTGATCGTCGTCTGAAATCACGGCAATCAGGCTCTATGAGTACCTTCATTTCATCTGGGCAGGAATACTGTATTTAAAAAAAAAAGAAAGAAAGGTTTTCTTTCTAATCCCACCCAGAGATACGTTCCTTTTTATAGCCAGATCTACATCAAGATGAATCATTTGCTCTGATTTTTAAACACACTTGAATGAATTGTTTATCTTAAAAATGGTACAATTAAAGATCTTTTCAGGTTTCTATTCAGCCATGCAATGTGGCTCTTGGCCCAGGCTTGTTCCTAACCACAAGATCTCCCACCAAACAATAGAAGCACAGAAATATTTGTGAGCCTTATAAAAGATGCAGATAATCTTCTAAATATTTTTTCCTTTGTTATGAAGTGAAAAGCAATATTCTGGAAAAAATTTTGGATTGCAATTTAGATGTGTCTTGTAACCTTAACTCTTTTTTTTTTTTTTTTTTTTTTTTTTTTGTAGCCTTAACTCTTATGGTAGAATCACTCCCTGTGGCTCAGTTTCCACATCTGCCAAATGAGGATATAGAACCAACTGTTTCAAAATATTTTGTTGTTGTTTTTAAACAATTCTTTTTTTTTTTTTTAAGATTTTGTTTATTTATTTAACAGACAGAGATCACAAGCAGGCATAGAGGCAGAGAGAGAGGGAGAAGCAGGCTCCCTGCTGAGCAGAGAGCCCGATGCAGGGCTTGATCCCAGGACCCTGAGATCATGACTGGGCCAAATGCAGAGGCTTAACCCACTGAGCCACCCAGGAGCCCTTGTTGTTGTTTTTATTTAAAATATATATTCACTATTTGAACATTGCTTCTGGATGTAAAGGCTCCATATATTCAAATGGTAAGCCAGGATATGTCCTCTTTATTGGTTAAGAAGATTTATTGCTGGAAAAGGGGCAGTAAAGCCCTTCAAACCCCTGATACTTTGAGATAGGGTTGGAAGCAGTTCACCAGGTTGACTAAACATAACTGGACATAGTATCTTATTCCAGACACTGACCTCATTTACCACTGTGGAAGGAAACGAACTTAATTCTGTCCAGCTGTATTTTCCAGCCATATTTTCATTGTCAGTGAGCTCAGACAAAGCCCAGTATTATTTTCAATGTAAGTTGGCCTTGATTATATATTGGTACACCAAATTTCAGATTCACTCCCAAAGAAGAAAGCATTTTCATTAAAACATGTTTGATTTTAGACCTTTTCAATAACTCTTTTTCTTCCCTCCCTCCCCCACAGGCATATAAAACCGATTCTGAAATACAAGACAAAAAGGTAATTCTAAAGTTCTTTTTGAATGTGGAAAGTATAGTGTGAATTCACATGTGAATGCTTACTAAGGGATATGTCAATATCTGCTGTAGTCATTCATCTAAAAGTTTTTATTAAAGATTGGTTTATGAGAAATGTGTCAGGCTAACTCTTGTCCCAGTTCTCATGAAACCAATAGCAAAGAAAGACTATAGAATAGTTTTAGAAGGCATTATTGCTCAATCTAGAGATGTCTAAGAAATATAACTTCATTGTGTATCTATCACTTAATATTTTTTTCTAAGTCACCACTCTGTTGGAGGGAAATGGTTTCAGTTCTCCTGAGGGTTTTATGTCTCTAGAGTTATGCCAGTGATTGTGGGTCATTGTGGGATCTCCACTGTGGTCTTCAGCCTTGGTCTAGGTGGCCTTAGGATCACCATTGTCTGAGTTTTGTGGTACCTTTGAGTCTTAGAGTTTTCTCTGTTTCTTCTCTGCTACATTTGGGGCCAAGTCATATTTGTTAGAATTTCTATTGTTCTAGCTATCCTGTACAACCATCTCTTTCATTGGGTCTTTTTTGTTTCCCCAGCAGAGCTGCCAGGAAGTGGTGCTCTGACTTCCCTTCCTCCCATACTTCTCTTTCCTTCACACAAAGCCTGAGTGGTAGGTAGGTAGGGTGGCTGGAATTTCTAATCTTGGATAAATTTTTCTCACTTCCTGCTTCTAGGAAGACACCTGTCCTCTGAAGAGAGTACATTTAAAACAGATCTAAAGAAAAGAACTGAACAGGAAGAAATCAGAGAGGGAGACAAAACACAAGAGACTCTCGACTCTGGGGAACAAATTGAGGGTTACAGAAGGGAGTGGGCACAGGGGAATGGGTTAGTCAGGTGATGGGTATTAAGGAGGGCACGTGATGTGATGAGCATTGGGTGTTGTACGCAACTAATGAATCATCAAACACTTCATCAAAAACTAATGATATATTATTAAAAAAAGAAAGTGGCATTCTAAACAATAAAATAAAATAATACAGATCTGAAGAAAGACAAGAATCTGGTCATTCAGAATGAGAGAAAAGCATTTTCAAGCAGATTCAGCAAAGTTTGGTTGTGTTTGAAGAACAATTCTAAATATATTACTTCAACTATTCTCTGTAATAACTCCATGAGATAAACACTTCTGATTTTATCAGTAAAAATTAAAGTCCATATTGTAAAGTAATGCCCAAAAGCCTTCAGCTAATACATCTAAAAATAACTGTTTTGATTGTGATACCTCATGAGACTGAAAAGAAATGTGAGATGGGATAAACCAGGGCACCTGTCCTTGGAGAAGAGGAAGAGATTCCCTGAGAATAGATATATAAGTGAGTCCTGAAGAATGAAGAAGCAGTTGAATGAAAAGTCAAAAGAAAAGTTTCAGGTAATGAGGACCTTTTCTGTAGAAAACCTTACATGATAAAAAGGTGAAGTGTTTGATGAATCAAACAAAGACTAGAGTTCTAACATTGGACATGAAGACGACAGTGCCCCAAAGTGAACATAAAGAAGGGAAGAGAGATGCTGCCTAGCCTTAAGAATCAGGATGAGGGCTTGCAACTTCAGATTACCTTATGGTTAATTTATTATATGATTCTAATGTCACCATGAAAAAAAAAAAGAAGAAGAAATTGAAAAAAGAAGAAGGCCCGTATTATTTTCCTATTGCTTTGTGACAAATTCTCACAAACCTAGTGTCTTAACAGAACACAAATTTATCTTAGAGTTTTTGAGATCAGAAGTCCAAAATTGTGCTTTATGGGATTAAAATCAAGATGTCAGCAAGACTACCTTCCTTTTGGAGGCTCCAGCAGGGAGTCCATTTTTTGCTCTTCCCTGCCTCTAAAGGCTGTTTGCACTCCCTGGCTCATGACCCCCTTCCAGTAATGACATCACTCTCTGAGTCCATCCTCCTATCATCTCCTTCTCTGACTCCAAGCCTACTGCCCCCTTTTTTATAAGGACTCTTGTGATTGCATTTGCCCACCCAAGTACCCAGAATAACTTCTCCACTTTAAGGTCTTTAACTTCATCAGATCTGCAAAGTCCTTTTTACCACGTAAGGTAACATTCACAGATCCAGGATTATTAGCCCACAAACATCTTTGGGGGGCCATTAAAATGTCTAAATAATTACAAAGATTTTAGAAACATTAAGGGTGAATAAGTTTCTTTGTACTTCTTACAGAACCAAATAGATTATATTGTGTTGGTATAATATTAAACAGTAAACAAATGGAACACCAGAAAAATATTTAGTGGTAAAGAAATGGACTAGAAGAGATAAAAATGAACTAGACCCTATTTTATAGAGCAATTAACTAAAGTATAAAGAAAATAAAGCATAAAGAAAATATAAAAATTAAAATGGGTTCAATAACTTGAGGACTGATTAGGGACATTCATTTTTTTTCTCTTACAAATAATACTATCCAGAGAGATGTGATAGTATCAGATGAGAGATATCTATTCTTTTATGAAAGAAAGAATCAATATAGAAGAATGACAACTGATTTACCAGATGTGTTGGATATCTTCCCTTTGCCCTTGCAGATCTACTTTCTGTCTTTTCCCACTCTGATCTCTGTCCCAGAAATCTGATCTCCATGGACTACATTGAAGGCTGTCCTTGCTCCCTGACTTCTGGTTGAGCTAATACAATAGGGAGCCCCAGAAAGACATTTTTAGAGTTAAGGAATCTATTCTTCTCTCTGAGGTTGCTGGAGATTAATTCATCCCTGTGTCAAAGGCAACTGTCCCTAAAACCCTCTCTCCTATTGGTTCCTCCTCATTACTCTCTTCCTCCATTCTGTGGGGTCTCCCCTGTTTGTTGTGGCTCCCTACACTCTGCTCACTGCTTTGTTAATTTTATTAAAGCTTCTTCAGATCATCTTATTTTGTAAAAATCCATCTGTTTCTTGCTGGGGCTCTCACTGATGCAGTACACCAGAGGGGACCATGCAACCAAAAGCATATGTAAAGAAAATGGTGTGAAAGAAGAGGTGATACGTGGTAAAGAGTGCAGGAAGGGCTTACATCTTGGAAACAGAAGATAAAATGGAAAGGAGAAACACTGAATGTGAGCAGAAACAGGGGTGTCAGGCAAAAGTTCACACCCAAGAAAAGTCAAGCCTATTCCTCATGTCCCCAAACAGGATTCCAGCAGGCAGTCTACTAGTTTCCATTCAGCAGAGATTTGCATATAAGGAAATACGAAGCAAAATTTTTTAAAAAATTCCTGATACTTAAGTACCCATAAGATTTATTTCACATGTACCTGTTCTAGGTAAGGTATTCTAGGATGTGCTTCAGCAAAATGAGGGAAGAGGAAATAAAAAAATAACAAAGAGGACAGGGGATCTGTATAAGAGTGAGAAGAGTAAAAAGATGTCCCAAGATGACATCTGTATCACTATCTCATAAAGAGTCTGGTTCATAGGAGAGCAAAAGAATGGAAATCTTCAAGAAATGAAAGATAGTTGTTTACGAGCTCTTTTAGCCTTACCTGGAAGCTTCCTTTTTGTTTCTATTTTAAAATAAATAAGAATAGACCACTATATGTTAAGATATTGATTTGTCATGATGGTGACAAATTATTTTCCCAATGTGTTGTGGACATTAATGCTTTCATTATTATCTTGTGGTGTAGAAGTTTGAAGTTTGTATTTAAACACTTGAAATACTTCTGTGATTTCTTCTATCACATTTCTACACAGAAATTTTTCTGCTATAAGGTCTAGCCATATATAGCCATATAATTTCTCTTTCTAAATTAGACTTCACCCTTCCATTTTATAGATATTATTTTGGTTTGTAATAGAAGGGGATGATTTTGTTGAGTAGTTTTTAAAAATAATCTCCATTACCAACCATTCCCCTTTTTTACTGGTATTATTTTTTATAAGATTACATAGTGGAATTAAACACATATATAATAAGTGCAGAAGTCATAAATGTTGCTTTTTCATACTATATGCACACTTAGAGTAGAAAATACATCATGATCAATAGCCCCAAACCCCCTGTCATGCTTCTTCCCTGCCACCATTGCCCTGATATCCACAAACACAACTATTATATTGAATTCTAACATTATACATTAGTTTTGCCCATTTTTGAGCTTTATATAAATGAAATAAGAAAACATCACAAATTATGTCTAGATTTGTTTACTCAACACTCTATGCATTCTTTGATATCCAAACATTTGGGTATTTTCTAGTTATCTTTTTGTTGTTGCTTTTGAGCTTAATTCCTTAAAATACTGAAAATCTTTCCAAAAAAAGGAACACTATTATTAAAATTCTTCCTTTCCTATCTGACAAGCAGCACAGTTGCTGAGTTGAGGGTAACTCTTTCTTCAGCACGATGTTTGGCCACCGTGCGGTGTTAGGCATTAGGAGAGAAGAGCATTGTCTTTGTACGTGCAATGGCGACTATCTTTTCTGAATCTGGCCAGTGGAATCCATGGTGTTCTAAGGTATACTCTAAAGACAAACTCTGACTGGTAGAGAGGGGAAAGTAGTGGCAGCTTCTGTGAATCTGTGCTTCAATCCAGCATAACTCCTCCTTCAATAATGAAAACAGTCATAGGACATTTGCAACACCAGAAAGTGCTTGAGGTTCTGTGTGTGCCTGCCAAAGGCAGAATCAATGAAGTATATAAGTTTAAAGCCCGATTAGCTTTGTCATTTTTAATGCACCCTTGAATATATGGTAAGATATTTCATTACTCCAGATAACTTGTGATTCTTCTCATGAAATTCTCATAAGCTCTAAATAATATAATTTGAATAGATTCATAAAAAGTCATCCCTTAAAAGTGAGTGCCAGTTTTGGAAATAGATCTGAAGTGCCTCATATAAAGAGAGGTGAATGGTATGGATAATACATTTGACACCAAAAATAATATGAAATTACAAACTCAGGAGGCAGGGTTGTGTCGATGATAACTGTCTTAGTCCATCAGGTTGCCACCACTAAAAATGTCATAGATTGTGTGACTCAAACAACAGATGTTTATTTCTCACAGTTCTGGAAGCTGGGAAATCCTTGATCAAAGCACCAGCTGACTTGATTCCTGGCCAGAGCCCTCTTCCCAGTATGCAAATAGACTCTTTGCTCTGTCCTCACAGGGCAGACAGAGAAATTATCTCTCTCATGGCTCTTCTTATAAGGGCACTAATTCCAAAAATGAAGCCATCCTCATGACCAATTTGCCTCCTATAAGGCCCACCTCCCAATGCCATCACATTGGGTATTAGGGTTTCAACACATGAATACTGGGAGGACATAAACATTTACTCCATAGCAATGACTGGCTCTGAAGGCAGTTGACAGAACAAGAGCTCAGCTATCTTTAGAGAAATGATATGACACTCTGCCCAAATCTGGTCTTATTCTAGTTTTCATCATCTTAATAAATGGCATACTGTATTTGGCAACAAGTCATAAATTACAATTTTTATTAAAAATGTCTGTGTTTGGCTACCAGTATATTTTCAAGCTTCCTAACATATGTCCTCCATGACGAATGAGATCTAATGTCTTATGTTCCCAGTTGTCATATAATAAGAACTAATAACTCTTCACTGAGTAGAAAAGTAAATGAGGTGTTTTTCGTCACATGAATGCCCAGTGTTTATATATATATATATATATATATATATATTTTTTTTTTTTTTTTTTTTTTTTTTTTTTTCATTTGCTGTGGGTATCAGGGCAGCCTCAATCCACACAACATTCTGGTCCTGCTATTATGCCCTTTCCCAGAAGCTTCTCTCAACTGTGTTTCTGCTTTGGATCTGTCATATGGACTGAATAGCTACTTCTATGAAAGTTTCAGGGAGCTTTCACCTGATACCAATGTTGAAATATGAAACATCTAATGAAATGAAGAGTTTCAGCACTCAGACACAGAACAACTATTCTTTTTTTTTTTAAAGATTTTATTTACTTATTTGACAACAGAGATCACAAGTAGGCAGAGAGGCAGGCAGAGAGAGAGAGGAGAAAGCAGGCTCCCTGCTGAGCAGAGAGCCCAATGTGGGGCTTGATCCCAGGACCCTGGGATCATGACCTGAGCCGAAGACAGAGGCTTTAACCCACTGTGACATCCAGGCACTCCCAGAACAACTATTCTGGTTATCTATTAACATTTAACAACCAACCACAGAGCTCTGTGGCTTAATACAGCAACTTAGCATTATCTTTCATGATGCTGGAGGTTTAGACACTGAGCTGTGTAATCCTCATTTGGTATTTTTCATACATTTACAGTGAGGTTGTAGATGGGGCTGGAGTCATATGGAGGCTTCTTCACACACATGTCTGGAGTCTGAGCCAGCGTGGCTAGCACAGCTGGGGCTTGGTGCCGCATCTCTATATATAGCCTGTCCACATTTCTAGTACAATGGTCTCAGGGCTCCAAGAAAGAATGTTCCAAGGAAGTGGAAGCTGCCAATATTTATGGAGTTGGCCTGGAAGTTGGCCTAGTGCCATGTTTACAATATCCTACTGGTCGCTGCAGTCACAGATCTCACCCAGATTCAGAGTGGGAGGAGTGAGGAGTTTCATTAAAATTGAATTTTCATTGGTTCCATCAAAAAAACAATGACAATGGTTACTCATCATGTGGAGTGTGGCGCACGTGTTGGGAAAAGGGCAGAGGCTGACAGTTCCTGATGAGGTTAAGTATTTGTGTTTCAATTTTAAAATAACACCTAAGAAATCAGTGTTTCAGTAGACAAATTCTCAAAATCTGAAGGAAATATATTCAAACCTTTGAATTATAAACACAATAGACATTTAAATAAGTCTATACATAAGGCTTAATTCAAAATCTGACTTCTGGAATCTGTTTGCTTTTAACAAGTTAATTTAAGGTTAATTTAACAAGGTTAATTTTTCAGAAATCCAAACTTGGCTGATAGATGGTAGAAGAAATAAAATATAGTGCTTAATTTGACCAGGGTCACTTATCAAATAATCCCAAACAACAACAACAACAAAACCCTATATTCTTGAGTTATATTTCAACCAATATAAGGAAACTTTCTACAGTCACAACCAAACAGACATTGTATATATGGGAAGACTTAGAAATGGCTAAAATGCTGACCCATAGCAGTCAATCTCTCCAGTAGACACAAAAATGTGAAATTATGAAATAAGATATGGTAGAAGAGATCTTTTGATCATTGGCAGTGGTTGAAACATTTTGTTGGTTGGCAATTAATTATAGCAGGGAAGTTCCAACCTCCTCACTGCCAAGCAGCTCATGTAATCTAAGAATCAACTTGGCACCTGTGAGCTAAACTTACTGTTGAGAAGGAGATGGCTTGCAATAAACCTTGACATCAGACCTGGAAGATCTCCCCACTGTCAGCCCTCTAGTCCACATTTCTCTGTGTGTCAAAATTATTTGGAGATCCTGGTGAAATATAGACTCTTATTTAGTGGATCTGGGTTAAGTGCAGAGATGTTGCATTTCTAACAAGCTCCCAGTTGCTGCTGATGTGGCCAGTCTATGGACCATCTTTTGAGTAGCAGGACTCATGCCAACATATCATTTTAGTGAATGGTTATAACTATAAGTAAACTTGAGATGAAATTTTTTTGTGATTCAAAAGTCCTACGAAGTGAGACAGCAAGTCTCAGTATGGAAATTAAATAAATTACATATGAAGTTCAAGAATTCTAAAGCAGATAGAGACCTTACAAATTGTTTAATAAATTAACTGAAAATAAGGAAGATGACCCAGCCAATGAGTACCAAGTAATAGGTTTGCAATGTATTTGTGTTCTAGACTGTCTCTGGTTAACCAAGATGGCTACATACCTCAAGAAGGGATTATCAAATTGTATGAGAAGATCAAAGGACTGATGACATCCATGACAGGTTTCCACAGAGCTCATCATAAATGTAGGGACAAAAATGTAGAATCACTACAATGATAGGTTTATAACATTCTGGCATATTCCATTCTGATTACAAAGAGCTTGCTTGTGTCATTACTATGATAAAGATCTCACTTAAGAAAAGAGTATCACATACCTACTGTTACTTGTTTTGGCAAGCCACCCATACAGCTATTAGAGAAGAAAATTTAGCATAAGATAACAAGTCTCCACCCATGCACATCTGTCAGATTCTTTCTCATACACACCCTTTCTGGTGGGTTGACTATAACATAGCCTCAAGCTCTATCACTCTGCTCTTAATTAGGTGGGAAAATTGACTAACATATAAGAGAAATTGTAAGATTTAATATTATGTTGTGTGCGTGTGTGTGCTTACATACCTATCTATGTATTTATTTGTATCTTTCTAAATTCCTATCTATGGATAAACAAGACCTTTTTTAAAGAAGGCTCTGGAATTTTTTATTTTGATCACATAAGCCAAAAGAAGTGAGTGGGAGAATTTCAGCACCAACTTAGGGAAAAGGGATTGTTTTCAAAGGAATTTCATAGAATTGGTTGTTTGGTTGAGTCTGTTTTTCCCAAAAAGGGCCTGGGGAAATAAAGTCCTAGCAACTCAAGTCTCTCCAGAATGATCCTCCGCTTTAGTCACCTGAAAAGGATCTGGTAGTAGGACTGTGATTTCAAAATGCAGAAAAGGGGATTTGCTTCTAGATACTTCCTCTCTTACTACTAATGCTAACCTTTCATGTCACATTAAGAAACAAATTCCAAATGCCAACATTCCTGTTGATTGTTGATTTATTTTCCTTCAAACATTCAGTTTCACTTCGTATTTCTGAATTTATTGAGGAGTATAATGTGCCCACTACCTGTACTGGCTACCATGGAATAAGAGTAACTAAGACATGCTCTTGGCCTAGGTTCTCTAAAAGCAAAGCTCAGGGCAAGGATAAAAGCACAGACACACACTTGGGGGCCAGGTGCAAGTTCAACCAACAGGCATTTAAAAAAATAGATGTGAAGCAAGAAAAGCTGAGAATTCATTGAGTTACTCTGCTGGTCACTTTCTCAGTCAGTCTCAAAGAGAAATCATTGGGTGCTGTGAGGATGGTTTTCTAGCACATATCCCTTTCTCTGGAGAGCTCCATAGAGAACCACATCTCAGAGTAGTTCATAGAAAGGGGAGGAGGATGAAGGTATCAGCCTGATCCCTCCCATCTCCTGCTTCTGCTGGTCAGGGTTTATCTCTGGAAGTCTGATCAGACCCCCAGTTCACATCATCTGTTTCCCTATGACCACTCAGTAAGGCAGATTCCATGTTCCCTTTTCATCCAGATCTGAAGAAGAAGGGCATGTGGCATGAATAGAGTTCAGCCTGAGGCTTCAAATCAGACTCCAAGCAGGTGATTCAGGAATCTCAGTTAGGGTGCTGGAATGAGTGGTATCAATATGATCTGGGAGGCAGGTGATATTTTGGAAAAATGAAGCAGTCAAAAATATCTGAAGTAGAGCAAAAGGTTTCTGCGTAACAGTCAGCTCGTCACTGCATCATGTCTTACGTCTTTCAGAATATCTGGCTTCTCTCCTACATAATGAGGCATCCTTTTTTTTTTTTTTTCTTTCCTGAGAAAATGAAAGCACTTTCACTCCTTTCTAAAAATGATAATTACAGGCACAGTCAGATATAGAGGCTCTCTCAATATGTTAGTTAGGTAGATGTCATGTCTAGGAAGTCTAAGGTGACAAGGTGTCTAAGGTGTTTGCTAGTTATCTATAGGGATAAATCAATCTAGGAATCAAGATGTGGTTTAAGAGATTGTCTGGAATCCAGTGACAGAAGGCTGTATGAACACTGTGGCAATTAAATGACACTGAAGCCCTATGAACTTCACATTGTTCATTCTCATGTAAAATGGGGATACATGAGCAATTGGCCATGTGGTAGGGTTCACACTGACCATGAAGTAGAAGTGTTTGAATACTTAAAGTCATGACAGATATTCAAGAGACTACTAACATAGTTACTAAATCAGCTGTGCTGGGTTTTCCTCTCACTGACTCTCAGCTGTCTCAGTGTCTGAGAAAAACCCCTGACTTGTTCTATGAGGGCATTGCTTGGGAAAAGTGGGATTAATGGGATGTTATTGCTTACGTTCAAAATTTCCATACTATGGAGGCCCTATCACTTCAACTACATAGGTGTCTTACTCTCCTGAATGGGGAAGTCATTTGTGCCATCTCGGTTCTGGATGAAGGTAGAATTCTCAAATGTGAAACTGGCTCTAACATGCTATGCTATGCAGTAGGCCACAGGCAGGAAAATAGGGAAATGCTGAGGTATTTAAATGTTCTGGAAAGTATCTCTTGTCCTGAGGAATTAGCCTCTGCCATGTGGAAGATGACAAGGACTTACAAGGCAGCGATAGATCCAGATTAAAGATGACATGACAGAAATTCAAGTTAAGGTAATTATATTTATAGCACTGTTTGGCTTGTCTTGACTACAGTTATCTTCTCTTCCAATGCTGTCCTAACAAAAATAAGGAATTTCAGTTACAAAAATTGGTCCACAAAGATAGAAGATAAACTATACTGGGATAGATAAATTATAGAGATATACACATCTTTCCTGCTTCTCTCCACTGCTGATCTCTTCAATATGGGGTAAAGTTTACTCTACTAAGGGGGTAAGTAGCTCTCAGTGTAGTATCTGGAAGATAGTGGGAATCAGAAGCCCAGTGGAAGTTCTTTCTTTTTCCTTCTAAATAGAAAGACACGCCTTAGAACACCAACACTAGACTTTTACAAGAATTTTTCTCAAAAAGGCAGTAAAGATATTTGTTTGGGGCCCTAGCCATTGATGAAAACATAATTACCTCACCAGATAAACCATTGTATACTTGCCAGGAAGTCATATAAAAGATGGCAGTCAAAGAGTAATGAAAGATGAGTCTTATGTTTTCTTCTATGTATAGCAGAGTTGGACAGATATCTGTTGATGGAGGTCCAGAGGTTGGGAAGTTCTGGTCAGGGCAGCCTGATGTAAAATTGTGAAATCATGATTCCACTTCATATGCAATTTCCACTTATGCAATTTCATCCAAAGTTCAGCACAGCCTGCCATTACTCCCATTTTTCAGATGAATGAACCGAGACTCAGGATGGGCAACTGACTTACCAAAGTCATATAAACTCTTACAGATAGAACCAGAACAAGCATCTAAGCCTTCTGAATCAAATGTGTAATAGATATTTTTGTAATAGTAACTGGGTGAAAAACAGGAGACAAGATGAAAATCTTGGACAGCAACTTAATATATACATCTTGCTAATATATCTTCAGAAGCTCACAAGGGGCACACATCCCAAGCACTCTTTCCCCATTAACTAGGAACTATGTAACATATGTAAAGAAAATAAAAGAGTACAAAAGATTTACAATAGAAGTCTAAGCACTGGCATCATACCTAGTAGAAAACCTCCCCTATGGTAGATTAGAGATACTAGTTCATCACATTGTCCTCTGGTCCTATCCCCCATTCATAAGGGAGGAAGGGAGAGAATTGGGAAAGTAGGCTGCCTTCAGATTCCCTTTTCACTTGTACACTGCACACTGTACAAGTTTGTACTGCATGAGTTGTGAGGGATTAGGGTGGGGAGGTGAGAAAGGGATTATGTCCATGTTCTGCCACAGCAAGTTCTGTTGTTGTCTGCCTTCTGTTGGGTCTTTGTTAAAATCTAAGCTGTGCTGATGTGTTGACATATCGGATGCCCAGGAAGCTTTTCCGAACACCTAGATGAGGAGATTGAAAGCATAGCAGAGGAACAAGAATCTGTTCATGAATTAGGTTTGATCCAGTGCCTGGCCATGGCAGTATTTCACAGGAAACACCTTGATGTCATGCAGAAGAAGCGTTAAGAGCCCTTGGCTCTGGCTCAAACCCAACAGCAAGGAATACAAATGTTCTGTGAATAGTTGGAGTAGATAATATCTTTCCAGTAGGAAAAAAGAAGAAAAAATTCAAAACACTTTGTAGATCTAGCACCCGCAGAGACTCAGAAAACCATGTGCTGTTGACCAGACAATTCCAAAAGAGACCCTCACTCTGGCAGGGACTAAAGTCGGGGGTATCTTGTTCCTCCCATGCAAGTTCCTAACATGTTTCTGGGGAATGAGTTCATCAAGTATACTTATCTTGTTGAGTTGGGGCTAACTAAATGGCATGTTTAATTTGGTTTTAAAGAAAATCATACTTGAAACCTAGCTTTAAAAATATGGAAAGTAATAGTTGTAAAAAGCTACCAACTAGTTTTTCAAGTAAGGAATTAGGTGCTCAGAGGTATCAAAGACTATTCCAAAGGTCTAGACCATTAGCAACAGAGCTAATGATAGCAGAAGTTTTATGCGTAGACTGTTTATTATGCACCACACATGGCGAAGTGATTCACACAGTGTTCTCTTAAAATTTCATCAGAATCCATTTACTTCTACAAATAAATAATATAAGAATTGGAAAAGTAAAATGATTTGCCTAAATGAATTTCAACCCTAAGATAGGATATGAGCCCACCACACTTGGCTCAGCCTATGCTCTAGTTAGTTAGAATTCCAGAGTGTTTAATTTGCTCACTAATCCAAGGTGGCAGAGTTGGAGAGCTATGGTCTCTTGAACAACTGGTCATGGGGTAATACACGATGTAGCCTACCTGTCTGTAGTATTCTCTCTCTTTCCTTCTCTCACATTCTTTCTTTCTCTCATATTCTCCCCTCCCCCCACCCTTGCAGTCATCCTCAAGCCAGCTTGCCTGGATAATGATTAAGTTAAAAATCAAAAAAGGCACATTCCAGGTAGTAATTATATATTTTCAAACTGCTTCAGTATTTCATTTCATTTGGAACTCTTCTAATTTTTTTAAATATAATCTAAGATTATTAAGCACCATAAAGTATCTTCCATTTTAGACTCCTTCATTATGCTTGCTTCTGGATCATTCTCTGAAAGCATAGCCTGTATTGCATAAACTCCTCTTCTAAAGAAGACTTCCATGCTTTCCCCTTCCCTCTGATTTAGTTTGTTACTGTAAGCTGGGGTTTTAGGACTCTCCATTATATATACTCATCTGCCTTCTCATCCTAAGCTCCTAGTGTCCTGAGAAAGGAGCATGTACCAGGCTCTCTGAACTTTACTTTTCAGGTTTGTATACCTCTGATCCCCAAGCCTTGGATTATTCTCTTTCCTTTCAATATAGTAATAAACACTTCTTTCCCTACCTCTTCTAACACCAGTGGAAGCCCCAAACTTCTCTCAAATGACATCACATATACCATTTCCCCCAAAACGGGATTTGCCTTCTTCCTTCTATAAATTCCCATAGCATTTTTTTTTTTGGTTAATTACCATAAGCCAGGTTCCCCAGAAGCAGACACTAGAGATTTGCATGAAGGCATTTTTTTTCTTTCATAATTAAGATTTTATTGGTTGGAAAATGGGGGATGCTTCATGAGTTCACATGCCAGCCTTATGTAGGGGCCACACTGATCTTCTCCATATAGTTCCAATTTTGGCATATGTGCTGCCCAAGGCATTTTGTTGGGGAAGCAAGGTTGTGCAAAGAAGTGCCAATCTATCTCTCAGGACACAGCCAACCCCTTGGGGAGCTCTGGAGCTGTGAGCAAGGGTCACGGCCTTTACCTCCCTCTGTCCAAGGGTAAGGACCTTGGGCAAGGAACATATAGGAATACCAATCTATGAACTGTCAGCTTTCCATACTACTGGGGAATGAAGACTTCCATCTAAAAAGGACAGAAGGCAGGGATAGAAATGTGAGTGATACACCACAGTAACCACTTCATCATTCTAGAAGGAACCTGGTGTCCTTTGCTTTGTAGGTCATGACCGGAAACTAAAATAAATATTTCCTAAGTATTTTCTGAATTCCTTGTAGCTGTTAGTGCTATGCCCAAGATATGCTGGCCAAATAATTTGCTGAGATAATTTATGTTGTGCTCTCTAACAGAATTTTCACTTTAAAGGTATATTAATGAGGTATGTCAGACACATTCCATCTCCATTTTCTAGAGAAAATGGATCATTGGAGTTGGTCAATAGCACAATTCATTTAAGAGTTTTGTTTTTTAAGGTTTTATTTATTTATTTTTGAGAGAGAGTGGGAGAAAGAGAGAGAGAGATGCACAGAGGGAGAGGGAGAAGCAGACTCCCCACTAAGCAGAAAGTACGAAGCAGGGCTTGATCCCAGGACCTTGAGATCATGATCTGAGTCAAAAGCAGACACTTAACCCACTGAGCCATGCAGGTGCCCCCATTTAAAAGTTTCACTGAGAAAACCTAGGTCTCAGGACTCTCAGGCTGATTGTCTTTGGGAAAAAAAAAAATGTACTCAATTAACCAAATACAAATAGTAGCTCAAAAAAGGGCTACAGTTGGGTCAAGAGTTAATAACCTTGCTCCCTAAACCCCTTTTCAAAAATTCCTGCTTCTGGACCTCCCTGAGGTGCCTCAACTTGATAAGTTATTAGACTTCCTTTTGGCACATTTTCATGTGCAAAGAGCCAGAGCTTTCAACTGAGATTTAAAACAACTTTGGCTCATTGCCCAGGGCTCATACTGTGGAAAGAGCAGAAAGCATCCTCCAAGAATCTTTAAAACAGTCACTGTGAGGCAGATGACCTGAAGTGCAATCCCCTGAAATCATTTTTCAGGAGATGTGCCACAGTCATAAAAACAGGTGAAGTCATAAAAAAGCCCTGTTTAAGATAACAATGTCCCCTTCCCATTCCCATCCTTGTTCCTAGTCCCATCCCCATAAGTACTCTATTACCCTCACCCACCCCAAAACATGGCTTTAGCAGAGAAAATCCCCTATAATGTAGCCTATTTCTAGGAAAACATCAATCCCAGCCATATGCATGAATCTGTTTCTGTTGCATGGATATGATCTGGTACTCAGCAGGATTTCTTGTTTACTGCCACTGCTAAGAACTCCAGAAGATTGAGGCAAGAGCAGGCCTGCTTCAAGTACCTAAAAAATCAAGATCTGGGCATATCACCTTGGCTAGTTACCTCCTTTTCTTTGGATTCTTGACATATGGAAAGAGATCTGTATATAGAGATCACAAGTAAGTACTTGTGCCTGGCTATATACATTGAATTGTTAGAGCAGCATTAGTCTTCCACGCAATGTCAAATCAATTGTCCTTCAATGTAGCTCTTTTGGTCATTACTCCTCAAGGGCCATCAAACATCCCTGTTCGTAATGCCAAATCCTGAGCCTAGATCTACTAGCCCTCCACAATGTCCAACTCAGTTGCCATCGCTTCTTTGAAGATACTGGTGCCCCACTGCTTAGCCCAAAGTGTGGCTCACATCATTTTCTGCCTTTTATTATTTGTATTCACATCTCCTCCTGTCTCTATTAATTAGTAAGTTAGGACAAGGGCAAAAGCCAGATGTCAACCATTTTTCTCTTCCAACCATAATTGCCACAATACACTGGGATAAAGTCAATGTTCAACAAAGAATTGAAAAAGCAGTAGGTGTGTCTTCCAATGGTCACTGCAGTATATATAAAACAAATTTGGGAAATACTTCAAACATTTCTGTTACCTTTTTATTAAAGTTTACCATATGTAATATGGAAATAACTACTAAGTATATATGTTGAAAATTTGTCAAAACTGATTAAAGGCATGTAATCATCTCTAAGAATATAGAGACAACCACATCCCTTGCCTCACAGTCAACTCCTAAAATGAATCACTATAATATCTACCATCTTAAACCACTTTTCATCTCTTTATATGAATGGAATAGTGTGGTGTGAATTCCTGTGCATCTATTTTTTATTTTATTTGGGTTTTTTTGCTCATTGTTCTGATCATAGATTTATTCACTTGATTGTTCCATAGCCCTCATTCATTTATTTCACTGTTAATTGATATCCCATTGTATGAATTTGTAGCAATTCATTGATGATAATGGACATTTGGGCTCTTCCTAGTTTTTGGAAATTATGAATAAAGTTCCCTGAACATTTGTGTATGTGTCTTTTGGTGCAGTGTGCATGTATTCTGTTACATATTTAGCAAGAATGAAAATAGCCAAGCCACTGTGTATGCATTCACTCAACTTTAGTTGCTATTACTGTACAGTTTTTAAAGCGGTTTTACCGATTTGAACTACCATCCACATTGTGTGAGAGATCCTATTGCTTTATTTCTTCACCTGCACTTGACATTGTCACATATTTAAAATGTTAGTCATTCAGGTGGGCAGATAGGGGTTAGTATGGTTTAATTTGCATTTCCCTGATGATAAATAATAACAAGAACAACATATTTTCTAATGCTTTCTGGCCACCTGTGAAATAAGTCCTTTGACATGTTTAAATTGTATTGTTGTACTTGTCTTATTAATTTGTGATATTTTTAATATCCAGTTATTTTTTGGATACAGTTTCTTTGCCAGATCTATGATTACATCTCCACACTGCAGTTTGCGTGATAGCTCTCTTAATGGTATGTTTTGATTTAAAAAATTACCAATTTTCATCAAATCGAATGCATCAGTCTTTTACTTTATGGTTAGTGATTGTGCACGTGTGCATTAGTGTGTTCTTGTTTAAGAAATCTTTGCCTGCCTCTCTGCCTGCTTGTGATCTCTGTCTGTCAAATAAATAAATAGAATCTTAAAAAAAAAAAAAAGAAATCTTTGCCAAACTTAAGATTATGAAGGTTTCCCTTCATATTTTCTTTAGAAGTTTGTAACTTTACCTTTCAATTTTAGGACTCAGGTACATATGGGATAAATTTGGGTGCATGGTAGGAGGAAGGTGTCAAATTAATTTTTATAGAATATACAATTAATCTCAAGGCATTTATCTAAAAGATCACATTTTCCCCCATGGGTCTACCACAATATTTGCTATAAATCAATGACAATTTATGCTTGTGTCTAAAACTGGATATTCTATTAGGTTCCATTGGTCTATATTTCCATCTTTGTGCACAAATCATAATTTTTAATTACTGCTTTATTATCTTATTTTTAAATCTGTTAGTTCATGCCTCTCAACATGGTTCATCTTTTAGATTTTCTTTGATACTTTTAGTTGTTTAGAAATATAGTTACTTCTATATGTATTTTAGAATTTAGCTTGCTATTTTCCACAACAAATTGCCATATATGATTTATAATTAGAGTTTTATTGATTCTATACATCAGTTTAGGAAGAATTGACATCTTTAAAATATTAAATCTTCAAACATATAAATCTGGTATATATTTCCACTTATTAGGTCTTTAAAAAAATTTCTCCATAATACCTTACAATTTTTAGTGTAGAAGTATGAATGACTTGTTAAGTTTATTCTAAGACACTCAATGTTTTTGGTGCTATCATAAATGAAATGTTTTCTAATGTTCAATTTGACTTGTTTGTTACTAATTTAAATAATTGAATTTTACATATCACTTCACAACCAACAATGCTCTTTTAAGTTATTAGATTTTTTTATCTATAGAATTATTTTGCATGTTTAACATACACAATTACATTGTGCATGAATAATGACAGTTATATTTCTTTTTAATTCTTATACCTTTCATTTATTCTTCTTGCTCTGTTGTATATGAAATGTTATAAAAATACTAGTAGATGCTATATCACTGGATATCCATATCTCTTACCAGACTTCAGTGTGTATCTTTAATATTTGATAATCAAAAAAGATTTAGAGGTTTTTGTGGTAGCTATATTTTAACAGATAATTAAGGAAAATTCTATATCTATTTCATCATGTATTAATCATTGGTGATGAATTTTATTAAAGGATTTTTATGAATCTTTTGAGGTTTTCATATGGTTTTTATCTTTTATTCTGTTATATTATGATTTATTTTCAAATATTAACCCAGCATTTCATTCCTGAAATAAACTGAGTGTGATTATAACAAAGTATTATTTTTCTGTATTTCTGGATTCAATTTTCTAATATGTTCTTTAGATTTTCTTGTGTGCATGTTCATGAGAGATTTTGGCCTATACTTGCTTTATCTTTTTTGCATGGTTTTTGTCAAGTTTTGTGTTAAGGTCATACTGGACCCATAAAATAAATTTGCAATAGTTTCTTTTTCTGTTCTCTGGAAGAGTTTGTTTAAGATTGTTTTCTTTTCTTTAAATGTTTAGGAGAATTCACCAATGAAGACATTTGATCCTTTAGGTTTATTTGTGGAAATGTTTTCAATTAAGAATTCAGAAACTTTGTGCACATTTTCTATTTCTCCCTATGTTTGCTTCAAGTTCAGTTTTCATTTAAATGATCAAGTGTATTATGATGAAATTTTCTCAATATCTTCTTATTTTGTTAATCTGTGATATATGTAGTGACATGTTCTCTTTCATTTTAAAACTACATAAACTTATTTTTACCACAGTTTTGGGTTTACAACAAAATTGAGCAGAACGGATATGGAGTTCCAAATACCTCTTGTTGTCACATGAATATGACCTCTTCCACCAATGTCCTGTGCCAGAGAAGTACATTTATTACAGTCTGTGAATTTACACTGAACATCATTATTATTCAAAACATGTAAATTACATAAAAGGTCATCCTAGGTCATATACATTCTATGTGTTACCCCTGATCTATAATGACATGTATCTACCATTGTAGTATGATGCAGAAGAGCTTCCTCTGTGCTCTACTTATCGCTCCCTCCCGTAAAACTCTTGACAGCCATTAATCTGTTTGTTTTTTAATTTTTTATTTCAGTTCAATTTAGTTAACATATACTGTATTATTAGTTTCAGGGATAGAATTTAGTGACTGATCAGTTGCATATAACACCCAGTGCTCATTACATCAAGTGCCCTCCTTAATGCCCATCACCTGGTTACCCCATCCCCCCATAAAAACAGAGAGGAAGACAAACCATAAGAGATTCCATTATTTTAATTTATTTTTAAAAAGATTTTATTTATTTGTTAGAGAGAGAGACCACAAGCAGGGGGAGAGCAGGCAGAGGGAGAAGCAGGCTCCCTGCCGAGCAAGGAGCCCAATGTGGTACTCCATCCCAGGACTGCAGAATCACAACCTGAGCCAAAAGCAGAGTCTCAACCATCTGAGCCACCTAGGTACCCCAAGAGATTCTTTTTTTAAAAAAATTTTAAAATTTTTTATTAACATATAATGTATTATTAGCCCCAGGGGTACAAGTCTGTGATTCTCCAGGTTTACACACTTCACAGCACTCAACGTAGCACATACCCTCCCCAATGTCCTAACCCAACCACCCTCTCTCTAGCCCCCTCCACCCAGCAACCCTCAGTTTGATTTGTGAGATTAAGAGTCTCTTATGGTTTGTCTCCCTCCTGATCCCATTTTGTTTCATTTTTTCCTTCCCTACTCCTCAAACCCCCCATGTTGCCTCTCAATTTCCTCATATCAGTGAGATCATATGGTAATTGTCTTTCTCTGATCGACTTATTTTGCCTAGCATAATACCCTCTAGTTCCATCCATGTCATCACAAATGACAAGATTTCGTTTCTTTTGATGGCTGCATAGTATTCCACTGTGTGTGTGTGTGTGTGTGTGTGTGTGTGTGTGTGTGTGTGTGTGTGTATACACCACCTCTTCTTTATCCACTCATCTGTTGATGGACATCTAGGTTCTTTCCATAGTTTGGCTAATGTGGACATCGCTGCTATAAACATTTGGGTGCACGTGCCCCTTTGGATCACTACATTTGTATCTTTAGGGAAACCCAGTAGGTCGATTGCTGGGTCGTAGGGTAGCTCTATTTTCAACTTTTTGAGGAACCTCCTGCTGTTTTCCAGAGTGGTTGCACCAGCTTGCATTTCCACCAACAGTGTAGGAGGGTTCACCTTTCTCCACATCCTCACCAGCATCTATCATTTCCTGACTTGTTAATTTTAGCCATTCTGACTGGTGTGAGCTGGTATCTCATTGTGGTTTTGATTTATATTTCCATGATGCCAAGTGATGTGGAACACTTTTTCATGTGTCTCTTGGCCATCTGGATGTCTTCTTTGCAGAAATGTCTATTCATGTCTTCTGTCCATTTCTTGACTGGATTATTTGTTCTTTGGGTGTTGAGTTTGATAAGTTCTTCATAGATTTTGGATACTAGCTCTTTATCTGATATGTTGTTTGCAAATATCTTCTCCCATTCTCTCAGTTGTCTTTTAGTTTTGTTAACTGTTTCCTTTGCTGTGCAAAAGCCTTTGATCTGGATGAAGTCCCAATAGTTCACTTTTGCCCTTCCTTCCCTTACCTTTGGCAACGTTTCTAGGAAGAAGTTGCTGTGGCTGAGGTTGAAGACATTGCTGCCTGTGTTCTCCTCAAGGATTTTGATGGATTCCTTTCTCACATGAGGTCCTTCATCCATTTTGAGTCTATTTTTGTGTGTGGTATAAGGAAATGGTCCAGTTTTATTCTTCTGCATGTGGCTGTCCAATATTCCCAACACCATTTGTTGAAGAGACAGTCTTTTTTCCATTGGACATTCTTTCCTGCTTTGTTGAAGATTAGTTGACCATAGAGTTGAGGGTCTATTTCTGGACTTTCTATTCTGTTCCATTGATCTGTGTGTCTGTTTTTGTGCCAGTACCATACTGTCTTGAAGATGACAGCTTTGTAATAGAGCTTGAAGTCTGGAATTGTGATGCCACCAACTTTGGCTTTCTTTTTCAACATTCCTCTGGCTATTTGAGGTCTTTCTGGTTCCATATAAATTTATGATTATCGGTTCCATTTCTTTGGAAAAAAAATGGGTGAGATTTTGATAGAAATCGCACTGAATGTGTAGATTGCTTTAGGTAGCATAGACATTTTCACAATATTTGTTCTTCCAATCCATGAGCATGGAACATTTTTCCATTTCTGTCTTCCTCAATTTCTTTCATTAGTGCTTTATAGTTTTCTGAGTATAGATTCATTGCCTCTTTGGTTAAGTTTATTCCTATGTATCTTGGGCTTTTGGGTGAAATTGTAAATGGGATTGACTCCTTAATTTCTCTTTCTTCTGTCTTATTGTTGGTGTATAGAAATGCAACTGATTTCTGTGCATTAATTTTATATCCTGACACTTTACTGAATTCCTATACAAGTTCTAGCACTTTTGGAGTGGAGCCTTTTGGGTTTTCCACATAAAGTATCATATCATCTGCAAAGAGTAAGAATTTGACTTCTTCTTTGCCCATTCAGATGCCTTTTATTTCTTTTTGTTGTCTGATTGATGAGGCTAGGACTTCTAGTACTATGTTGAATAGCAGTGGTGATAATGGACATCCCTGCCATATTCCTGACCTTAGCAGAAAAGTTCTCAGTTTTTCTACATTGAGAATGATATTTGCAGTGGGTTTTTCATAGATGGCTTTGATAATATTGAGGTATGTGCCCTCTATCCCTACACTTTGAAGAGTTTTGATCAGGAAGGGATGCTGTACTTTGTCAAATGCTTTTTCAGCATCTATTGAGAGTATCATATGGTTCTTGTTCTTTCATTTATTAATGTATTGTATCATATTGATTGATTTGCGGATGTTGAACCAACCTTGCAGCCCTATAATAAATCCCACTTGGTCGTGGTGAATAATCCTTTTAATGTACTGTTGGATGCTATTGGCTATTATTTTGGTGAGAATTTTTGCATCTGTGTTCATCAAGGATATGGGTCTGTAATTCTCCTTTTTTATGGGGTCTTTGTCTGGTTTGGGGATCAAGATAATGCTGGCCTCATAAAATGAGTTAGGAAGTTTTCCTTCCATTTCTATTTTTTGGAACAGTTTCAGGAGAATAGGTATTAATTCTTCTTTAAATGTTTGGTAGAATTCCCCTGGGAAGCTGTCTCACCCTGGGATCCTGTTTGTTGGAAGATTTTTGATGACTGTTTCAATCTCGATACTGATTATGGGTCTGTTCAGGTTTTCTATTTCTTCCTGGCTCAGTTGTGGTAGTTTATATGTCTCTATGAATTCATCCATTTCTTCCAGATTGTCAAATTTGCTGGTGTATAGTTGCTCATAGTATGTTCTTATAATTGTTTGTATTTTTTCAGTGTTGGTTGTGATCTCTCCTCTTTCATTCATAATTTTATTTATTTGGGTCCTTTCTCTTTTCTTTTTAAGTCTGGCAGGGGTTTATCAATCTTATTAATTCTTTCAAGGAACCAGCTCTTAGTTTAGTTGATTTGTTCTATTGGTTTTTTTTTTTTTTTTTTTTTTTGGTTTCTATTTCATTGATTTCTGCTCTGATCTTTATGATTTCTCTTCTCCTGCTGGGTTTAGGCTTACTTTGCTATTCTTTCTCTAGCTCCTTTAGGTGTGGGGTTAGGTTGTGTATTTGAGACCTTTCTTGTTTCTTGAGAAAGGCTTGTATCACTGTATATTTTTCCTCTCAGGACTTCCTTTACTGTGTCCCACAGATTTTGAACCATTGTTTTTTCATTATTTGTTTCCATGAATTTTTTCAATTCTTCTTTAATTTCCTAGTTGACCTATTCATTCTTTAGAAGGATGCTTTTTAACCTCTGTGTATATGGGTTCTTTCCAAATTTCCTCTTGTGATTGAGTTCTAGCTTCAGAGCATTGTGGTCTGAAAATATGCAGGGAATGATCCCAGTCTTTTGATACCAGTTGAGACCTGATTTGTGACCCGCATGTGATCTATTCTGGAGAATGTTCCATGTGCACTAGAGAAGAATGTGTATTCTCTTGCTTTGGGATGGAATGTTCTGAATATATCTGTGATGTCCATCTTGTCCAGTGTGACATTTAAGGCCATTATTTCCTTGTTGATCTTTTGCTTGGATGATTTGTCCATTTCAGTGAGGGGGGTGTTAAAGTCCCCTACTATTATTGTATTATTGTCAATGTTTTCTTTGATTTTATTACTAGTTGGTTTATATAGTTGGCTGCACCCATGTTAGGGGCATAGATATTTAAAATTGTTAGACCTCTTTTTTGGACAGACCCTTTGAGTATAATATAGTGTCCTTCCTCATCTCTTTTTATAGACTTTGGCTTAAAACCTAATTGATCTGATATAAGGATTGCCACCCCAGCTTTCTTTTGATGTCCATTAGAATGGTAAGTTATTTTTCCATCTCCTCACTTTAAATCTGGAGGTGTCTTTGGGTCTAAAATGAGTTTCTTGTAGACAGCATATTGAATGGGTTTTGGTTTTTTATCCATTCTGATCCCTGTGTCTTTTGACTGGGGCATTTAGCCTATTTATATTCAGGGTAACTATTGAGAGATATTAATTTAGTGCCATTGTATTGCCTGTAAGGTGACTGTTACTGTATATTGTCTCTGGTCCTTTCTGGTCTATTACTTTTAGGCTCTCTTTTTGCTTAGAGGACCCCTTTCAATATTTTTTGTAGAGCTGGTTTGGTGTTTACAAATTCTTTTAGTTTTTGTTTGTCCTGGAAACTTTTTATCTCTCCTTCTATTTTCAATGATAGCCTAGCTGGATATAGTATTCTTGGCTACATGTTTTTCTCGTTTAGTGCTCTGAATATATCATGCCAGTTCTTTCTGGCCTGCAAGGTCTCTGTGGATAAGTCTGTTGCCAATCTAATATTTTTACCATTGTATGTTACAGACTTTTTGTACTGGGCTGCTTTCAGGATTTTCCTTTTATCACTAAGATTAGTAAGTTTTGCTATCAGATGACAGGGTGTGGACCTATCATTATTGATTTTGAAGGGTGTTCTCTGTGCTTCCTGGATTTTGATGCTTGTTCCCTTTGCCATATTAGGGAAACTCTATACAATAATTCACTCCAATATACCTCCTGCTCCCCTCTCTCTTTCTTCTTCTTCTGGAATCCCAATTATTCTAATGTTGTTTCATCTTATGGTATCGCTTATCTCTTGAATTCTCACCTCATGGTCCAGTAGTTGTTTGTCTCTCTTTTGCTCAGCTTCTTTATTCCCTGTCATTTGGTCTTTTATATCACTAATTCTCTCTTCTGCCTCATTTATCTTAGTAGTAAGAGCCTCCATTTTTTATTGCACCTCATTAATAGCTTTTTAAATTTCAGCTTGGTTAGATTTTAATTATTTTATTTCTCCAGAAAGGGCTTTTATTTCTCCAGGAAGAGTTTCTCTACTATCTTCCATGCCTTTTTTGAGCCCAGCTAGCACCTTGAGAATCGTCATTCTGAACTCTAGATCTGACATATTACCATCGTCCATATTGATTAGGTCCCTAGCCCTCAGTACTGCCTCTTGGTTTTTTTGTTTGTTTGTTTGTTTGTTTGTTTGGTGGTGGTGATGTTTTTGCCTTGTCATTTTATCCAGATAAGAATATATGAACAAGAGAATAAAATACTTTCAGAAAGTGGATGAAAGTGGTTGACTTTCTGTTTCTAGAATTGCTACTCTTCTCTTCAATCTCCTGTTGGATTTGTATGTATTTGGAATGGTTTGATAAACTCTCTAGTGATCTCCTCCTACCTGATGTCATCTCTGCCTGCTACTCCTCTGCCATCTTGACTCCATCTTCATCTCCTCAAGAGATTCTTAACTATAGGAAACAAACTGAAGGTTGCTGGAGGGGATGTGGGTGTTTGTTTTTGACAGCCACTCATCTTTCTTAATGTTTCTGTAATTTTACCTTTTCCAGTATCATACAATATGTAGTCTTTTCAGATTGACTTATTTTATTTAAAAAGTAGGTACTTAAGTTTCTTCCAGGTGATTTTATGACTTGATAGCTTATTTCTTTTTAGCAGTGAACAAAACTGCATAATCTGGCATACCACAGTTCATTTATCTATTCACTTACTGACTAAGAACTAAGGACTTCTTGGTTGGTTCCAAATCCTGGTAATTATAAATACAGCTGCTATAAACATCTGTGTGCAGGTTTTTGTGTGAACCTGTCTTCAGTTCAGGTGGGGATAAAGAGCAAGGAATATGATTGCTGAATTGTATGGTAAGAGCTTATTGAGTTTCATTAGAAACTGTCAAACTATTTCCAATGTGCCTGTACCATTTTGAATTCCTACTAGCAATGATGTTCTACACCCTTAACTGCATTTAATGTTATTAGTATTCTGGATTTCAGGCATTCCAATAGGTATGTAGCAGTGTTTCATTGTTGTTTGAACTTGCATTTCCCTGAAGACATATGAAGTGGAGTATCTTTTCATATGCATATTTACCATCTGGGTATCTTTTCTAATGAGGTTTCCATTGAGGTCTTTGGCACATTTTTAAATCAGGTTGCTTGATTTCTTGTTGTTGTGTTTTAAGTGTTCTTTGTAAATTTTTAGGTAACAGTCCTTTATCAGATGTAGCTACTGTAAATGTTTTCTTCTAGACTGTGGCTTTTCTTCTTGCTCTATTGACAGCATCTTTTATAGAGTAGAAGTTCTTTAAGTATGGATAATCCATTCTTATTTTTTTCCTTTTATCATTTCGTTGAATAAGACCAAAAGCAATCCAATTCACAGACTGAGTAATTGTTTCTTGAAGAAAAAACTTTCTTTTTTTCTTCAATTACTATATTGTTACTTAGTGCCAACTTATTTTCTGGACACTTAGTACTAACAGCACAACAATAAATAACAATTTATTCCACAAAAGCTGGAATAAATCCAGCTTCTACTATCATATAATTAAATATATAATTGTGGTGGAGTGAGGAGAGATAGGCATGTAATTAATCAACTAAAATCATAAAATAAGGCAGACCAAAAAAAAGCAGAATAAGCAACTACAATCTTCAGGGAATAGAAAAAAGATTATTATAATTATAATCAAAATCATCATTGCCATCATCATCCTCTTTATGTTTTTATTGTGTTTTTCACTGATGTTCATGGGAAAATTAACATGTCCCTGGCCCCCTGCTAAGTGATTGTATGTGTATGAAGACTCTTGTATGGCTTCCAAGTTACTAGCTGTATTATTAGAACTTTTGGTAAATAACATGTAGGATGTATAAATAGTGTTACATAAAGAACAAACTGGGAGAAAATGTAAAATCTTTAAAGATCTCTGTGGAACTATAATTGTGTTCTACAAGATCTGAAGGGCTGGGGGAAGGAAGGGTAAGCTTTAGGTATTCTTAACAGAGAGAAGAGTATCACGTTTTTTGCAAGTTGCAATGTATCTTTCAGTTACTTTAACTTTTTTCACTTGGCCTACTTTCAAAAATACAGCCTCTGAGATCAGTTTGGAAGAGATACCATTATTCCCTCTCTAACAGATGAGGAAATAACGAACTGAGTATCAGTAATGGTATATGACATAACCAAGTTTCCATAAGTCAGTTAGCAGAGAAGAGACTTCACCTTGTCTATACTTAGGACTATTGCCAGAACCTCCATGAAAGGCAGGAAAAGAAGCTTTGGTGAGAAAGCTTGCAAGAACAAAGTATTTAAAGGTGTTGAAACCCTGTAAGCAAATCTCAAATTAACAGTGATAACAGTTGCTCCCTGTTTATGGGGGATCCATGCCAAAGCCCACAGTGGGTACCTGAAATCATGGATGGAACCAAACCCTACACAGATTATGTTTTTTTCCTATGCATACATACCTATGATGATGTTTAATTTATTTTCTTTAGGCACAGTAAGAGATTAACAATGATAATTGATAACAAAATAGAACAATTATCACAATATATTGTAATAAAAGTTATGTGAGTGTGGACTCTCTCTCTCAAAACATCCTGTTGCCCCATACTCATCCTTCTTGTGATGATGTCAGATGATAAAATGCCCAGGTGATGAGATGAAGTGAGGGGGATGCTGTAGGCACTATGACTTAGCATTAGGCTACTACTCACCTTCTTATGAGAGGTCAGATGGAGGACCATCTTTTTCCAAACCAGAGTTGAGTAAGGGTCACTGAAACCACAATTAAGAGGGGAGTACCATAAATAGAATGGTGAAGGTAATATCAGAGAGTGTGATGTGATTTCAGAAAACTTGGTTTGACTGAGTCTGTCATTTGGGGGGTTAGCACCTTAAGATCACTACACCCTCTACTCCTCAGTTTCCTCCTTTGTGGAATAGTGAAAAATACCAATACTATCAGCACCACCAAAAAACCTTCCAAAAAACCCATGGATCATTCTGAGGATAAAGTGAAATAACACAGCGAGAATACTTCAAAATTATAAAAACTGTCATTCATCCTGAGTTAATTTTATAATAATTGTCATGTCTCTCAAACTTGCCCAGATTTTCATACTTTTAAGAAAAGTTGTTTCTTGTTTTTATATTATAAGAAGTTTGGTTTTATGTATTACTTCATGTCTCTTTGTTTATTCTGTATTGAGTGAGTACACGTGTCCAAGGGTGTAGACTGCTAGGGTAATGAATTTGGTGCCTGAAGAATTATGATTTTAGGTGGGGAGCATGAAGCAAATGTATGGACACAAGTCTATGTTTCCTCATAACATCCTAAATCATAAATATTGTGGTGATGAAAAGTTAGCAGACAAATTACATACAGTCTGGACCAAGTTATAATGCAAAAATTATTTCTCTCTAGAATTACTGGAACTTTGCAATACAATGAGCTTCAATATTCTATTGCTATTACCATTAAAAAGTAATGGTAATAAGGCTAATGCTCAAATAATGGATTTGCATGAACTTATTTCATTAGAATTAGTCCTGTTGGAGATTCAAATTAAAACCACATTGAGATATCACCTTACACCAGTTAGAATGGCCAAAATTAACAAAACAGGAAACAACATGTCTTGGAGAGGATGTGGAGAAAAGGGAACCCTCTTACGCTGTTGGTGGGAATGCAAGTTGGTGCAGCCTCTTTGGAGAACAGTGTGGAGATTCCTCAAGAAATTAAAAATAGAGCTTCCTTATGACCCTGCAATTGCACTCCTGGGTATTTACCCCAAGGATACAGATGTCGTGAAAAGAAGGGCCATCTGTACCCCAATGTTTATAGCAGCAATGGCCACAGTCGCCAAACTATGGAAAGAACCAAGATGCCCTTCAACGGACGAATGGATAAGGAAGATGTGGTCCATATACACTATGGAGTATTATGCCTCCATCAGAAAGGATGAATACCCAACTTTTGTAGCAACATGGACAAGACTGGAAGAGATTATGCTGAGTGAAATAAGTCAAGCAGAGAGAGTCAGTTATCATATGGTTTCACTTATTTGTGGAGCATAACAAATATCATGGAGGACAAGGGGTGTTAGAGAGGAGAAGGGAGTTGGGGTAAATTGGAAGGGGAGGTGAATCACGAGACTCTCATGGACTCTGAAAAACAATCTGAGGGGTTTGAAGTGGCGGTGGGGTGGGAGGTTGGGGTACCAGGTGGTGGGTATTATAGAGGGCACAGATTGCATGGAGCACTGGGTGTGTTGAAAAAATAATGAATACTGTTTTTCTGAAAATAAATAAATTGAAAAAATTAAAAAAAAAAGAATTAGTCCTGTTGACAAAGTACATTAAAATAATAATAAGAACTTCAATAAATGGAAACCTAAATTAATTAAAAAAATGTTCTTCATATTTTCTATTTTATCGAGTAGAAGTAGGAAGGAAAGAAAAAAAAGAAGAAGGAGACCCCCCCAAAAAAATGGGGAAGGAGGGAAGAAGAAAATGTTACCTTTTATGGAGGGTCCATGATGATAATCTGAGAGTAGATAGGCTCAAATGTTTGGCATGTCTGAAGCAATAATACAAACTCCAAGTACATTCTTTTGATTCATTCAATGGCTGTTGAGATAAGAATGATAATTTATAGGAACTAGTACAGAATCTCAGGACTGTACAAAAAGAAGGAGGGTTAAAAAAAAAAAAGGAGGGTGCCATGGTTGGGCACACACATTATAAAAAATACTTTCTACTCATTAGATCATTTAAACCTTATAACGAAAGTTATTATTAAACCCATTGTGCAGATAGGAAATGGGACTCTAAGAGATTAGATTGTTTGTCCAAGGTATGAGAAGGAGAATATTCAAATGCACCCTGTTCTCCTTGAATTTGAACACTTGTTTTTTTTGTTGATACCATACTGAACTAACAAAGGAAAACACATGAAGTATATTAAGTTCAAATGGCAAGGACCTTGTGATTTTTCACCTTTAGTATGAAGCCATTGGAAAACTTCAAATAAAAGAGTGAACTTCTTCAATTAGTAATATTAGCCAGAATGGTACTCAGGAATAGGTCTTCCATTTTACAGAACATGACATAGCTATTAATATGTGTAATGGGGCTAAATGAACTGAAATGGGAAGATGAGAGACCTGACGATGTCTTCAAATATTTTGTCAGTAAGTATGGAAATCTATCCATCCGAGGGGCTGAAATTGTGCACAGTGTCACCAAAGAGTGAGCAAGCAGGGCAGGGGCACATGAAAACATTTCTCAGAAAAAACACCATTTCTCCCTTTTCATTTGAGACAATGTTTTGTTTCTGTTTATGAATCATAGAAACTACAAATGAACAAGTTGTATTGGGTCATCTAATCTGCCCCCCAGGGAAGGCATGAGCTGCAGTTCATTCAATTCCCTTCCAGTTTCATGTGGACACTCCAGTGTGGGTTTTCGCCACATGCTCTGGCCAAGGCTCTGTGCTCCAAGTCAGTATCACAGGAGTGTTGCCGTGACATTGGAAAGAAAAAGAAAAAGAACCTCCAACAAAAACATTTGTTGAAGGGGACGATTAAAAGAGGTTAACCTTATACATAAATGTGAAAATTGAATACGTGTAAGAGGAACTATATTCCTCAATGTTGAAACAAGTAGGGTTTCATAATTTCCATTAACCAAAGATAAAAAGGTAATCCTTCTTCCATTCTTAAGTGTAAGCGTACTGTCTTATATTTGTCAAAGACTGTGAGATTAATGAGTGTTTTAAGTTTCTTGATTTTTAAGAAAATTGGGTTTCTTTAACAAAACATATAAATAGTATCCTAAACACTTTAAGCTTGCAAGACATTCGTAGCCATGTGTAAAAGGGAACATAGATCCATATTTTGAATTTTGTTGAATGTTTACTATGTGCCAAGCCATTATGTTAAATATTAAACACTGTGATGTATTTTATCTTTTTTCCAGCTAAATAACAAACAATCAAAACCTGAACTTTACCAAGGCTAACCAGCTTGTTTGATTTTATTACTGTGTGACAAAGTGGAGTTCTGAGGTCATATTGGTCAGTCAAATTCCAAAACTCTGAACCTATAAATAATACTATTCTGAACATTTTGTGTGTAAACAAATGCATATTAAAGCCTGAACATGTGCCAGACCCAGACTTTGCCCCTATGGGATCAACACTGAATAAGTCATGGCCCAGCCTGTGAGGACCTTAGAATCCATTAGGAAAGATTAACAATCAGTAAAAGGCATTTCTTTGCATGGCTCAGTACGAACTTTGATCTCATGTTCAAAAGTTGCTTTGGAAGCAAAAAAGGAAGAGAAGCTGCTTCAGGCAGGGGCTAGGGACGACTATCTGGATCAGGAAATGCTTGACCTGATATTGAAAGTTGAACTGGAGGGCATCTGGGTGGCTCAGTCAGTTAAGAGTCTGCCTTCAGCTCAGGTTATGATCCCAGGACCCTGGGATCAAGACCTACATAGGGCTTCCTGCTTAGTGGGGAGTCTGATTTTCCCTTTCCCTCTGCCTCTCCCCCCACCATATGCTCTCTCTCTTTCTCACTCTCTCTCAAATAAATAAAATCTCAAAAAAAAAAAAGAAAAGAAAAGAAAAGAAAGAAAGTTGAATTGAATTTAACTAGGTAAAATGGTGGGTAGAATTTCTTTTTGGGGCACCTGAGTGGCTCAGTGGGTTAAGCCTCTGCCTTTGGCCCAGGTCATGTTCTCAGGGTCCTAGGATCAAGCCCTGCATCGGGGGGGGGGGGGGTCTCTGCTCAGTGGGGTGCCTGCTTGTGATCTCTAGCTCTCTGTCAAATAAAAAAATAAATTCTTTTTTTTTTTTTTAAAGAATTTCTTTTCAAGAGGAAAAGAGCTTGTGCAAATATGTGTGATTTCTGAGGAATACTGACTAGTCCAATATGATAAGAAGAAAAAAGCTAGTAACTGATAAGATATCCTATTTGCCAGGTGCTGGGTTAACTACTTTACAACTATTAGCTTATTTAGCCCTGACAGCATCTTTCTGTAGAAGATACTCTTATTATCCCCAAGTTCAGATGAGAAAACAGAGGCTAAATGAAATTCTGTAGCTTGTTCAAACACACACAATGGATTTGCAAGGGGTGTGGGTTTGATTCACACAATCTGATTCCAGACACCAGACTCAACTGCCAACTTATTTAAGTGGTTGGAGATGATACTATGAAGACTTCAGACATTAAACTGTATCCCAAAAGCAAAGAGAAAAGTTTAAAGATTTTCAGTAATATAGCGGTATCACTAGATTTTTTAAAATTTATAAATATCATTAGACAATTATAAACTATACATTGGAGCATGTAAAAAAATGAAGGAGTCCTAGATTAAGGAAATGTTTAAGAAATGTCTAGGAGAAAGTTTAAAAAGTAGGATAAAATATGCTGGGCATAGTTACAGATTGCAATAGTTACAGATAAGCAATTCCTATAATGGACATGTTTTCATAAGATGCACATATTTTTAAAAGTCTTGGGTATATTTTCAGAGGGGGGTGTGTGTACACACCTGTGCACTAATTATTAAAATATTTTTTCTCAGTCAAAATTTCTTCTTAACCTGGTTTGTGATGCTGGGTCTCTTTCTCTGTAAGCCACGTGTCTCATTTGCCAGCTGGATTTCTGTTAGACGTTTCACCCTGGCAGAAATATTTGGTTCTAGTTTTCAACATTTTTTGGTGCACTGACTTCCAGAACTAGGCAGTTACTCTTGGAAGTACCAGTACCAAAGGGTTCATTTGTTGTCTTGAAGTCTGAGCGTCAGCTCTGGAGGACTCCTCAACCAGCTTCTAGATTTTGAATACCCCAACCTCTTTAATCTGTCTGCAACTGTAGGAAGCATCTTACATCTTTTAGTTCCTTATCTCTGTGTTACGGAAGTGTCTCCTTTTGACATTTTCCATCCTCCAACTTTTTATATTTTATGTGATAAAGTAACTGGTGTGGGTTCTATCATCCTGGCCAGATCCTGATGGGTACTTTTTAAAGGGATGATGACAATTCCTGGTTCCAGCCATATATTTCTGCATTAATTAAACAAATGCTTATCAGAACAAGTGAAATATTTTAGAGGAAGTTTTGAAGGAAACAAATCCTTTTAAGAATTCATAGCACATTCTGTATTTTCTACTAGTCAATACTCAATAATTAAATATCTATTAAGTAAGTATCTTCATCGATTTATTCACCAGGAAACATTGACCCATTCTATGGCTTTATACTGTGATTTCTTGATTTTGACTTAATTCAGTGGGCCCTTAAATTTGTGTACAAATCGTCCAGGTTTACAAATCCACTTAGTTGTTTGATTTATTAATGTTCAAAAATATTTGCAAAATAAGGGTTGTTTGGTTTGGGATTTCTAATATTACATTTGTCTTTGTAGAAAATTTAAAGGATAAAAAATGTTTAACATCTTAATATAGTAGTAGATTCTGAAATGATATTAAAGTGACTGGATAAATTTAAATGAAACAGAAAACTAGGAGAAATATTAATAATTTCCTATTTATTTAAATACTTAAACCATTTCCAGGAAAATTTAAGTTGGATAGCAGAGAAGCCAATCACGGATACCACAGAACAGAAAAACATCACCACAGAAGGCTTAAAAAGGAGTTAAACAATTTTTTCCCCATTTTAACATTTCTATAACTGGAAAGTAAATTATAATTTCTATATTCATTTAACCTAGGATTTCTTCTTTTATTTTTCCTCAGGAAATATTATTAAATTGCTGGTACATTTTAGCATTTGAAGATATCTTAAATTGAATGAAATGTGATAAATGTGAATATGTATACATATATACATATATCATCATTTACCCATCATTTTTGTGTATATTTTATTTGACTTTTTGGGATTATACTTCTTGTATATATTTTTAATTTTGACTGCCTCTTCTTATCAGTTTGATTAATTGCATAGCATGTTACCTTTTTTTCTATGTAGGTATTCTTCAGTAAAAACCTAACCCAATTCAGGAAAAGAGAGAAGAAACCAAAACGATAAAAAATAATGTTAAGAGAAGGATGTCATTTGGAGGTATGTACATTTGTAACTTTCCATGAATCCCGATTTTCTCTACATATATTTTCCCTTTCCAGTCATTAGGGACTAAGTTCCTTGACTTGATCATGCTGAATGAATTCACATTTAAGAACTAAAGAACTTCTGATGGAAAGTATAAGGAATGAGCTAAAAATGAGTATACACCAATTTTCTAATATCTCCTTCCTTTCATTTAATGATTTACAGATTTTTACATACATCATGGGATGCATGCTCTCCACTTTGGAAATTACTGCATTGCAAAGATCGTGAAAAGATTAGTATAATGACTTTTTTAAAAAATTTTTTGACTTTTGTATTCACGTTAAATTTTGAGTTACTTATGAATAAACTGTGTTTTTTCCCCCTAGAACTGATATGGAGGAAATTTTGAAAATTGGCATGTTGTGAAGGATTTAAAAAGAATGCAAAATGATCTTCGCTTTCTTGAAGGCTAAAATCTACTGAAACAAACTGATGTGAATGCCTTAGAGTGTGAAAAAGTCTTAGTAGAATACAGGAGGAATAGAAGAAAATAATAGCTTGGGAATGCAAGCTGGTGCAGCCACTCTGGAAAACAGCATGGAGGTTCCTCAAAATGTTGAAAATAGAACTGCCCTATGACCCAGCAATTGCACCACTGGGTATTTACCCTAAAGATACAAACGTAGTGATCCAAAGGGGCATGGGCACCCGAATGTTTATAGCAACAATGTCCACAATAGCCAAACTATGGAAAGAACCTAGATGTCCATCAACAGATAAATGGATCAAGAAGATGTGGTATATATACACAATAGAATACTATGCAGCCATCAAAAGAAATGAAATCTTGCCATTTGCGACAACATGGATGGAACTAGAGTGTATCATGCTTAGCGAAATAAGTCAAGCAGAGAAAGACAACTATCATATGATCTCCCTGATATGGTGAAGTGGTGATGCAACATGGGGGCTTAAGTGGGTAGGAGAAGAATCAATGAAACAAGATGGGATTGGGAGGGAGACAAACCATAAGTGACTCTTAATCTTACAAAACAAACTGAGGGTTGCTGGGGGGAGGGGGGTTGGGAGAAGGGGGGTGGGGTTATGGACATTGGGGAGGGTATGTGCTTTGGTGAGTGCTGTGAAGTGTGTAAACCTGGTGATTCACAGACCTGTACCCCTGGGGATAAAAATACATGTTTACAAAAAATAAAAAATTAAAAAAAAAAAAGAAGAAGAAAATAATAGCTTGCTGTAAGACTGTAAGAGTAGGAGAAAGTCATTCTTCCTAGAGGCTCAGACAGATTTCAAAAACAGCCACATTTTCCCACATTATCAACCCAGTTTAGTTCAATCCGTACATGACTGCAAGTTGTTAGCAGTATATCCCAGGATGCTCTTTGTCAGACCTACGATGTTTCAGTATTCTAGAATAATTTACAGGAAACCAAATATGGTAGGATCACAGAATATTG
Organism: Mustela erminea; assembly: GCF_009829155.1. Classification (NCBI taxonomy): domain Eukaryota; kingdom Metazoa; phylum Chordata; class Mammalia; order Carnivora; family Mustelidae; genus Mustela; species Mustela erminea. The sequence goes on from NC_045629.1 coordinate 67,474,916, forward strand.
TTAATTTTATGGATGTCATAATTTCTTAGATGAACCCTGTGGAAACAGGGAAATGGATAGAATTAGCCCAAGAGTATTTTTTTTTAATTTTTTATTTTTTATAAACATGTATTTTTATCCCCAGGGGTACAGGTCTGTGAATCACCAGATTTACATACTTCACAGCACTCACCAAAGCACATACCCTCCCCAATGTCCATAATCCCACCCCCAACCCAAGAGTATTTTTATACAAAGGAGAGAAAGTCCTTCTTCTCCATTGCAATATTTCACACACTCACCTCAATTTCAGGCTAAGGCATAATAAGCAAAGTTAACTGTGGATTAAAAAGGTTTTTTAGGGACGCCTAGGTGGCTCAGCTGGTTAAGTGTCTGACTCTTAATTTTGGTTCAGGTCAGGATCTTGGCTCAAGTTAGTATCTCAGGGTAGTGAGATGGAGACCCACACTGGGCTCTGCACTCAGCATGGAGTCTGCTTGATATTCTCTCTCTCCTTCTCTCTCTGCCCCTCCCTAACTGCTTGCACGTGTTCTCTTTCTCTCTCTCTCTTTCTAAAAAATTAAATAAAAAATAAATAAATATTTTTTTTAGTGATTCTGAATTCATACTATGGGGTTAATTATTAAGCTCATCTAAACATTTCACTATAGAAGGAAATGGACATTTTTATGTATTTAATAAGAGCATGGGAAATGTCAATTTACTTAGACAAATATTATAGAATCCATAATATGCACACAACTCTGATTGTAACTATGAAAAAGATCTAAGCTTTTACGTAAGAAGCTTAGAACTGACCCTAAGCACCCTGAGATGCTCAGCATTGAGAGATCAGGTCTGCCTGTCTTTGTCTATATTACCAGGAAGAGCGGGTCTGGGTCTTCCATTTTAACTGTTTTGTAAAGTAAGTTGTGCTATTTAAGTGCCTGCTCTACTTACAGACTTGCTGTGGCCAAGAAGAATACCACCGAAGAGGGAGTATGGGGAAATTGAGTCAAGAGAAGACAGCCTAGTAAAGATGTAATTGAGACCTAAACAAAATTACAGTTATCCCAAGGTCTAACTCTTTTGATTTTTAAAAATATTTTATTTATTTATTTGAGAGAGATAAAGAGGGCATGCGTGCACGCGTGAGCATAAACAGGAGTGAGGGGCTGAGGGAGAGGGAGAAGCAGACTCCCCACTGAGCAGGGAGCCTGATGCAGGACTCAGTCCCAGAACCCTGGGATCATGACTTGAACTGAAGGCAGACACTTAACCAACCAAGCCACCCAGGTGCCCTAACACTTCAGATTTAAAAAAAAAAAAAAAAAAAGTTTTCCTATTGTGTTTCACCTTTTTTTCTATATTCTTGTGCAATGCTCAGTTTATTGTGAACTCATTCTTGACAATTAACAGCTTTACACTTGGGCATTGTGAAATGACTTGCTCTGGTGACCACCCCACTTTCCTTACAAAATAAGTCTTAAACTGTTCATTTAACTTGTTTTTTTTGTGATATGATTTTTCTCCTCTCAACTCCTGCCTGTATTGGATTCAATGGAGGAGGGTCTGAGGGTCTCACACTCTCTTGTCTGCGAGAGAGTGAGATGCACCCGGCTTGCATCAGTCAGAGGAGAGGTTATCAATTGGCTGGTTGCTTCTAGGTCATTTTCAAATTGAAACAAGAAATAGCCCTTACAAGTAAATATGAAACCTTCTTTGGTACAAGGTCACTACTCTCAGTATTTGAAATTTGCCTCTCCAAGCACATCTGTCTGGCTTTCCTCACAGACCCTATCCCTTTAGTGCTAATGAGAACCTCATGCCTTCCAGTCTGAAAGCAGGATTTGGACCTATTTCCCCCTTGTTAATGTAAAGCATGTCATTCTGGGCCCTATGCAGTATTATTTGCTTTTCTTACCGCTGAGTCTTGCCTGTAGGCAGTTTTGTATCATCCAGAAGGTTTCATATCTTAGCATCGTGTTGATTCTTAATTCCCTGATCTCAGAATCCAGTGAGATATATTTGATTTACTAAGAAACTAAGCCTCTTTTCATATCCTGGTGAGATCTGCAAGAGATGGAGGTGAGAGTTAAGAGAATAAAAGTCCTTTTGGCAAGGCCTATCTTTTCCTTGGTCTTACAAAGATTCTGTTTGGTAAGTGATTAAAGCTGGTCTGGACAGGCAGCAAACACCAGAGTAGATTTATAGCATCTAAAACAATACCTTCAAAGATCTTCTCCCAGAATGCATGGCCTAGAGGCATCCTTTCGATTGATCTAAAGCTCTGAGGAATTGCTCCAGAAGCAAACAAAGACCAATTATGCTTCTTTGACATTTTATGGTTTTCTATGAAAATCCTGAACAGGAGTAAATAGGAATCCTATAGCCCTTCCTTGTCTGAATTGTAGGCATGCTTTGCCCCTCTGCAAAGCCAGCTGCTTTACTCTTCTGACCTTACCCAGAGCATTGCCTCCCCACTATACTGGGTCAGTAGTCACTCTCCACACGAACTCCTGTTCTGGGGCGAAAAGCAAGGGAAATAATATATGACCCCATCTTGGAGGTGATAAATTACTCTTCATCAAATATCAAGAAAGGTAAGAAAAGGAAAGATGTCATTTTCAGTACTCTTTTAAGTTTCTGTTATTTTAGGACTTAGCATAAAATATTTTTTACTAATTCTAAAATTACTAATTCATAAAATATCTTTTACTAATTACTAAATTTTGAACTTTCTTCCAGAAAGAGGTGCAATTTTTGAAGTGTTCTGAGCTTTTCAGAACACTCTTATCACTGAGGAAAATTCTGTATGTGTCACTATGTCCCTACAGTACAGTTCTCTGCTTCACCCTCCAGAATGGGATCTCTATTAGAATAAGAAGCATTTTATTTATTTGGTATTGACTATGGCCCCCAATGGACTATGTACCAGGTAAACAGCAAGTTCAATAAATTCTGGTTGGATTGAAAAATCCTTGTTCAATTGTTGATTTCTTTTTATGATCGAATAAAAGCAACCTCATTTCTTCCTATGCAAATGAAGGGTCTAATTCAACACTCTGTTCAAGTCACTTGTCTAACTAGAGGTTAGACTCATGGTCATGTACTTTATTTCTACTATCTGTGTTGTATCGGTTGTTTCCACACCAAATTATGGTTTTCTGGAGGGCAGGACCTATGCCTAATTCAACTTTGTGTTCCCAGCATTGTAGAGGTCCACATAATGCTTGTTGAATGAAGGAGCAGAATGATTCCATGGGATAAAACCAAGATTCTGACACAGGGATTAAATTCCTGATTTACCCATTACCCATTACCCTAAAACTCTACATAATGGGCAGGCATAGTAACAGAAATTACAGTGATAGTCTGTTAATTGGTATCTCATTCAAAATAGGTGTTATCACAAATCTATATTGCCCATCCTGCAATCGGCTAACCTTCACCTAAACTCATGTTTGAAGTGTTTCAAAATTAAAATACGCTTTAAGTACCAAGAAGGCTCAACAGCATGAAAAGCACATGGAGCAAGCAAAGAGAAAGGCAGAAAAAACATTGCCAGTGGTTGAGTTTTTTCCTGGCTGCTGATTGCCTCAACTGTTCTGTCATGAGAAAGATCCTTCATTTCGCAGTAAAAAAGTTATCTATCAAGTAATTACACGGTGCCTGCTGAAATGCTCAGCATTTACATGGATACCTTTGTGTAATTCTTTTTTTTAAATTTTTTATTTTTTATAAACATATATTTTTATCCCCAGGGGCACAGGTCTGTGAATCGCCAGTTTTACACACTTCACAAGCACTCACCAAAGCACATCCCCTCCCCAATGTCCATAACCCTACCCCCCTTCTCCTGCTTCGTAATTCTTATCTTAAACTTATTAGGTAAGTACTATGATAAGCCCTATTTTTTTAGAGCACATTCTTGTGAATTTTAGAACCCCTATTTTAAAAAGAAACAAAACAGAAGCTTTGACTATTTAAGAACCTTGCCCATCACGTAGCAAAAAGCAGGTTGGAAGTGGACCACTTTTGATTTTCTGACATCATAGTGAAAGCTCTTAAGTGCTATGCCATACGGCCTACCCTTAGGTTTTGTAGGTGGAAGAGCTAAAGCTTGTATTGTACTGTGTGACATCAACAAGCAGAAATAGGGCCAGTGCCTGAAAACCAGAGAAGGAAGACTTCCACTTCAAAGAAAGAAAGGTATTTCCGAAGACTAGAACTATCCAGACTAGGCTCTTTTTGTAGCATCATGCCTGATGCACTGTAGGTAGTCAATAAAAGTTTGACGACATGGCAGAAGGCTGCCTCCAGACACAATGAGATGAGTCATTGTAACTCTTTCAATTGAAGCTGAATGAAAACTTTTGGAAGATATTGAGGAAGTAGACCTTGTTTCGTAAGATTCGATTATGTGATCTCTAAGTGCTTTCCAAATCTGTGATCTGATTAGTTTATGATTAAATGATAATCTAGATATTTTAGAAATGAAATAAGAGGGGAGGGAGGGAGATGGGGGAGAGGGAGAAGGGGAAGGCTGTGGAACAGGGAGGGCGGGCAGAGAGAATGAGAACTGCAGAACCTAATACTCAATTATTTCTAGTGGCTGGTATTTAATAGACTAAATTCTTATCTGCTCAACTTGTTGGAGTCATTTTACCTCAAAGGGAGGTAGCAGGGGATATATCCCTAATCTACAGAAGAGGTTGAGGCGATGATGGAAATGATCAAGCCCCCCAGGATCCCCCAAATGGGTTATAATTAGCTTCTCTACAAATCCTACATGTCATGCAATGAAAACCAGCTCACAGACTTCTAACATCTCAGGGCCAGATTTCTCCATCCTCACGTAAAAGACTATTCTCCTGGTAGAGTTCTCTGAAAGTTTCAGAGTTTAGAAACCAAGTGAACTGTCAGCAAAGTTTCTCAAATAGGGTTGAGGTTATATTCAATAAGCCAGCCATTTGAACAACTGAGAATCAGTGCTCACTTTGCTACTCTTTTGCCAAAATGTGTAACATCTACCTGCTTATGTGCTGATCAAGGTCAACATTTATTGGGAGTTTGGGGGATCTTCTTCCAACGGAAGAGGGTTTAGACTATTTCAATAAAATGAATTAAGCTGGCTCATTTACCATGGATTACAAAATATAATATTTTTTCTTGCCTAGTCAACTTATTGGCTGCTTTTCTTGTTTTGTTTTGATTAAACTTTTTTTTTTTTTAAACAAGAGAAAAATCTCTTTGATTTAGATTTTTGGCAGGAGTTATCATTCCCTCTAACTTGGGTCTAACCCCAAGGATCTCCCAACTCATTAGCATAGGATGTCACTTCCCCTTAACTGTTATCTTTGTTGTTAGTCAACTGTGGATATCTTGATCATGACGGATTTCTTTGTGGCCCTGAGTTGATCAAAATTCTAATTGCTGAGCGATACAGGAAGGGAACTCTTTTTTTTTTTTTTTAAACATTTTATTTATTTATTTGACAGAGACACAGCGAAAGAAGGAACACAAGCCAGGAGAATGAGAGAGGGAGAAGCGAGCTTCCTGCTGAACAGGAAGCCCAATGTGAAGGGTCGATCCCAGGACTCTAGGATCATGACCTGAGCCGAAGGCAGACATTTAACGATTGAGCACCCCAGGAAGGGAGGTCTTGTCCACTAACTAGCAAGATGCATGATGTGGATATGAATTTTTCCCAACCCTGGGGAGGTTAGTTCCCCACAAGACCGTTATAAATATGAAATGAGCTCAGAACCAAAGTTCAGAAAATAATAAAGAATTCAGTGCTCAGGTAGCACATGCACAGTGGTATGGAAAAATAAAATTCTAGAGTAGTTTTAGAGCTAACATATAAAACTGAACTTCTACCAGTAGTTATTGAGTGGCTATCATTGGCAGAGTGCTGGAGTAGATGCTGTAATATGACACCCAGATCTGCCCTTACCATGGGGGCACTCATTGCCTAGCTTCTGTGACTGTAGGTGGCTGAAAAGTCTGAGCTGACTCCTCTGGGAATTGCTTCAGTTAAAAGAAGCTTTCTTGTTTGAGTGTGTGGCCTTCCAATGAGCCAGCCCATAGCCAATGAATGGTCCATTTAAGGGTACGATGGCCTGGTTCATTTGCTTCCAAGTGGGAAAACGCTGAAGCGTTTGCTCATCTCTACACCTCCCTGTGGGATGAGTGAGGTCTCCATGACAATTGCTTGTCACAGTCCATTTCCCCCCTCTTGTGCAGGCTTGTTTTTCTACTCATTTAGAGGTCTTGTTGCCAAGAATACTGCCTAATAATCTTCTGCTTTTAAACCTCCATCTCAGAGTTGTTTCCTAGGAAACTTAGTCTACGAAAACTACTCTTCTTAGTACTGAATGGTGATGCTTGGTTCAGTCTGTGGATACTTACTGTATCCTCTGCTTACTTAATGAGATGAAGAATATAGAATGATAAGTCGCTAACTATATTATAAAAAGAAGACTATCCCTTCCCCTGTAAAGCATATTTGGTTGTCCCCCCCCTTTTTTTAAATTTTAGTTTATTTATTTCTTTTGAGTGTTCCAGAATTCATTGTTTATGTACCACACCCGGTGCTCCTTGCAATACATGCCATCCATAATACCCATCACCAGACTCATCCAGCCCCCCAACCCCCTTCCTCTCCAAAACCCTCAGTTTGTTTCTCAGAGTCCACAGTCTCTCATGTTGTCCCTTTTTTTGCTTCCATGTGCAAACTTCTACTTTGATTGTATCATATTACATTATATAATTGTGTTATGGGTATAAGTCTCTTGCAAAAGGTTTTGAGAATGATAGGGACAAGATTTCACCTTGTTTACCTTTATATCCCAGCCATGCTGTCTGCAATATGGCAGGTGCTAAGTAATTTGTGTTGACTTGAGAAATTAATGAACAAAAATAAGTAACATAATTTGGAAGTTTGATACAAAAAAAGTATGGCTATGGAATCACAAAAATTCAGAAAAGGTAGAATTTCTTTGGCCTCAAAGAAATTTAGTAGATTTGGGGCATATGGGTATTTCAAACTAAGAAAGCAACATTGATTGTTCAATGGAAATAGTGACTCAGTCATAAATTTGTAGTCATAATAACAAACCAGCTTAAGAAACAAGAGACATTAACTGAAATACAATGGTTTATTTTTTAACACCATCTCAATTGTACCACATATACCACAAGAACTCTAATATCAGAGACCACAGGTGTTCCAATTGTCTCCTCAGAAAATAAGCTCCCAGATGGAGAGATTGTTTCTGGAAAGAACATTTTCTACTCATTCTTCTGTTTCTGTGAAAACCTTTACCTGTAGATCACCCTGACCTCTCCTTTCAAGAACTAAAAAGAGATTACATGAAGCTGTGAGAACAAGAAGAGAGATAATTGCCCCAGCAGTGGCCAAATATCAACTCCTAGTTTAATCTTGAGATCAACAGGGGTGGTAGGAGACACTTCAGAAATAGAGCTTCTCTATGACCCTGCAATTGCACTACTGGGTATTTACCCCAAAGATACAGATGTAGCGAAAAGAAGGGCCATATGTACCCCAATGTTTATAGCAGCAATGGCCACGGTCACCAAACTGTGGAAAGAACCAAGATATCCTTCAACGGACGAATGGAAAAGGAAGATGTGGTCCATGTACACTATGGAGTATTATGTCTCCATCAGAAAGGACGAATACCCAACTTTTGTAGCAACATGGATGGGACGGGAAGAGACTATGCTGAGTGAAATAAGTCAAGCAGAGAGAGTCAATTATCATATGGTTTCACTTATTTGTGGAGCATAACAAATAACATGGAGGACATGGGGAGATGGAGAGGAGAAGGGAGTTGAGGGAAATTGGAAGGGGAGATGAACCATGAGAGACTATGGACTCTGAAAAACAATCTGAGGGTTTTGAAGGGGTGGGGGGGGAGGTTGGGGGAGCCAGGTGGTGGGTATTACAGAGGGCACGTATTGCATGGAGCACTGCTTGTGGTGCATAAACAATGAATTTTGTTACGCCGAAAAGAAATTAAAAAAATAAATAAAACACACACACACACACACACACAGAAATAGAGCCTAAGTAAGCCTTTGAATGGAGCAGAGGGGTGGATATGATAGGTCAGCAACCTTAGGAGGTATTTGCTAAGGCACAAACCTCCTAGTGGATTAGAAGAATTTCCATTCTAAATAGTGGGAAGTGTTATCAAATTCAGCAATTTGTTTAGTCAAATTTTATAATCCAGGGTGAGTGTTTGTGCATGTGTATGGGGGTGACAAATTGGATTAAATAATTGCATTTTGGCAGTAGACTTCTGTTCAAGATTATATTTGTATTCAACTAACATTACAACTATGCTGAGTTCCTCCAAGGCATTCTGTGCTAGGGTGGAGAAGTGGTATTAAATAGAGAAACCTAGCTTTGCAAAATCACCTTGTCCAGGGTTAAGAGCTGCCACATATCATCCTCAGAATGGGCAGATTCCCAAACAAGCAGCATTGTGCCCAAATCCAGTGGCAAAACAGTGAAATATATAATTTTTATCTTCAAAAACTCATGGAGTAACATGAGTTTCAGTGACAACAGGTGTGGGGAGCGGTGATACAGGGAACAGTAAAACGTGCCAAGCACAGTGACAGAGGAAAGAGCCAACTGCTCTGGGGGCCCCTCTCCCTGGAGGTGCCAAAAATGTCTCAATATAGGAGGTGCTATCTCATTGGATTTTCAGTAATGAGTAGTGTTGGCCAGATGGAGATGGGGAAAGGAAATTTCAGCAACGGGAACAATAGGTGCAAAGCTGGAGTATCGTGAAACATCATAAAATGTTAGAGTAATGGGGAAAAAAATTCAGTAGCCAAAGCAAAATAGGTTTGTTTTTTGAGCAGGTGAGGGAAGGAAGCAGGTAGAAGAGTGAGATAAGAATTCTGAGCAAAATTTGAAGAGATTAAAGGGTTTGCTATTTTACCAAGGCACTCTCGATGAAAATTTTTAGTTTTTTTTTCGTTTTTTTAGTTTTGAAGATTTTTTTTAGTTTTAGTTTTTTTAGTTTCTTCTAGTTTCTTCTCTATATGCCACAATATCTGGTACGTTGTTGGCCTAAAGCAGGTGATCAGCAAATACAAAGGGAACAACCCATAGCAGTAAAGCTTTCAAATGGAGAATCACTAGTTGGGTTATTTGTACGTATACTATATTTGTATCTTTTGCTGCAATGCCTGTTTGAATGTTTCAAAGCCCCGCCCCCCACTATGTCTAACCACAAACTTAAACTTGTACAGTTTTCCAGACATCTGCAATCAGATGTCTGCCGCACACAACCAGTTTAATAAAACGACAACAGAACAGCTAATGTTTATTGATTGCTGCTTAGCAACTGAGCACTGGTTTTTTTTGTTTGTTTGTTTGTTTGTTTGTTTTAATATTTGACAGACAGAGATCACAAGTGGGCAGAGAGGCAGGCAGAGAGAGAGAAAGAGGGGGAAGCAGGCTCCCCGCTGAGCAGAGAGCCCTATGCAGGGCTCGATCCCAGGACCCTGGGATCATGATCTGAGTGAAGGCAGAGGCTTTAACCCACTGAGCCACCCAGGTACACCACTATCTTACTTACTACTCACACTGATCCTGTGAGCCAGGTAATACCATTATCCTCATCTTATGGACAGGGAAACTGAGTTATGGAGAAATACGTCCAGCAAGTGGTATAGCTGGAACTTTGAAGCCACAAAGACCGACTCCCAGTTTTTTGCAATAAACACAGTGCATCCATAGGCAAACCATTCTATTTCTGAAACGTACCAATATGATTCCTGTCTCTCTACTTTAACTCTTGTTTCCCTGACGGTAAGAGTCAGGACATCTCTCTGCCTCTCTTTTGTCATCTACTCCTAAGGAGACTGCTCTAATATTTCATCCATATAGGTTTTGTATTGTCTTAAACCTTCTGAACTATACTGTGCTTAATTAATGCACTCATATATTGCTTATGTATGTTCTACTAACATTTGGTAGGCTTATCTCTTTGGAAATATATCCTTCCTTCCTCTACTCTATAGCACCGAGCCCCGTGCTGAACCCATTTTCAACACTCAGTACAGAGTTAAGAAGTAGTAGATTCCCAGAGTGCAATTTTAAGAATTCTGGATCCTTTATCAAATAGTGGGATGTTTACAACCAACACACACTAAAATTCTGACACACTGGAAGTCCTTTATCCTCTGTATGTGCAGGTTTCCATGGTGGCAACTATGGGCACAAAAGTGGATGAATTGAAGAAGGTATTCGCAAGAGAGGGATGTAATTTAGTGTGATCAAAAGCCACCTACAACAGAGTGATACAAGTTTTCATGAGAGCAAATAGAAAAATCAGTATGTTTGGAGAGTTTGTATATTTTTCAATATCCATTCTAACTTGAAGGATGGGCAGGCTGAAGTTGAGTAACAAAAAGCAAGGCGTCACAGTGAGCAAGGTACACATACCATCTCTTGAATCAGTTTCCCAATGTTATTTAGCAGCATTGTCTCAAGTTTACTTTCTCTCTTGGCTCCAGTGGTAAAGGTCTGAATTTTATAACTACAATTTCACTGCATCCATTGTGCCTGTCAAAATTCCCTTTGGTAGCAATTAACATTTATTTTATAAGCCTTTTTTCTATTGGGGAAAATTTTGGCAGGAATAAGCCTCAGAAGTGAATGGGGGCAAAATTAAATGGACTCAGAGTTGAACAAACAATTAAAATCTATGAAACTGTAAAACAAACTAAACCACGGTAAAGATTTGCTCCAGAAGGTTCTATTACTTCCATATCTGCTGTTTTTAATCTAGATGCAAGGCCAAGACAGAAGGGGTTCTTTGCTACCCTTACTCAAGGATTACTCCAAGTGAAGTAACAAACACACAGAATAAAAATTCATGGTCTGCTCTGTAACAAGGCTGACATGTGGTTAATCAGATTTAATGTAGATTTTGGGAAAAAGTATATACAACCTGCTCAAAAATAACAAATGAACATATGTCAAGAATCAAACAAAAGCCAGAATTGTAGAAGAGAAAACTTGTGAGATTCTCTCTTAAGAAAATTTATGATGAAGAGGATTAAGTTAGAAAAAACACTAGTCTGGTGCGCTTTCAAAGGCAATTGTAGTTGACCCACAGCCAAGTTCCTCCACTTGCCTACTGTACACTCAGCTCTATCAGTGACATTATGTTACTTAAATAGAGTTAAAGAACACATTGGGGCATAGGTTTATTGAAGAAAAGTTAAAGTCTGATCTTCATGGTTAGAAGTCACTGGGGATTAGAATGGGAGTGTGAATGAACAAAAAATTTAGAAAATGGCCTGTGGGCCTGTCACTTTGCATCATGTCTTGGTCTAATCTCTTCCTGTTGGTTATCCACTCTCAGATCCCCTTCCCTCCAAGCATTATTCTGCTCTTTTGTGCTCTTAAACCATTTCTGTTCACATCTTGTACGACATTATTGAGATTACACAGAAACCAAGTAGGGATGATGTGAAACTCAGTTGAGGAAAAAAAATTGTATGTGACACGAGTAAAAAAAAAAATATATTAGCACTAAGATAAAGATTCAACCCTAAAACTCACTGAGTCAGATTCTTCGAGAGTAGATGTTGCTTCCTGGAGAAGATGTTTTGCTTACTGCGATATGCACTGCCAATTCCTTTACGCCATCAGACGTGGTCTGCCTTATCAAGAAGTCATCTGACTCTCAGGTCAAAGAATTATTCTCATTCCATGTCTCTAGGTCTTAATTTATGATACTTCATTCTGCCCATCTCGATGACTCTTCCTGGTATTCCGTATTCTGTGCCTTTGCAAAAGCTCTTATGTTACCAGAGTACACTGCTTTCCCTAGAAAGCTACACCCACTCTAGTTTCATCAGTCTTTCTTCTGAACTTCCAAAGCACAAGATTTCTTATAGAAGCTATTTATTTGCCTTCTTGTGCTGTAGACATGTCACACTCTAGTGTATCATCTGTGAGCTTCTCTTCAAAGAATGTAAAATATTTTTTAAGTTCATAAAATAACATACATAGGATTATAATAGAAACCAATGTATGAGAATGCAGTTATGAAAATACTAAACAAATTTGTGATGTATGATTATTAGTGTATTTAAAAATAAGAACTAGCAATTACTATAATTTCAATGGTATGGTGATGTAAATAAAATTTTGAAACATCTGTAGCACTTAGGTGTGAAATGAAAAACTAGAAGTCCAGTGACAATTCTTATGTGTGTTCCTAAAACCACTATGTGTGTGTGTGTTTCCTACATTCATAATGGAAGGAAATGTTCTGAATTCTACCAGGTTGAGAATGCGCAGTTTATTATTTAAAGAAATCCCTTATTATCTGCCTTATTAATGCAACTAGCTCGTGTAATCAGGGCACAGACAACACAGCTTATTCTCTTTATACTTCCTTCAGAGAATGGACTAGTTCTCAGTTCTTTCTAGTAGTTGAATAAGTAGTCACTGAAATAATGAAATTAAATAACTTATGCATAGCTAAAATGTGTCAAGCCAACCATGAGCATTTCCAGAGTTAGTTGGTTCTGTGGTCATTTGATATATTTTCTATTTTGCTTTGTAATATACTTAATTGTTTGCATTCCTTTCTCTTCCAGTAAATTTTGAGTTCTTAAGGGTGGACTCTGCATCAAGTTATGTGTTTAGGTAATGAAAGCTTAAATAAAGTGGCCATAAGAGTACATCTGTGGAATAGGTTAAAATAATATAATGAGAAGGAAGAACTGATATATTTCCAAGTGAGTAAAAAGAGCCAAAGTTTGATGCAAGATTTTGGACTAGAGATTCTTGGAAAGTTAATACAAATAGGAAAGCTAAAGTACAATGAGTGTGGTGGGGTTCACACTTAATGTTCTTCCATTTCTTTTTATAATGAAATTACTGCCTTTCTCATTTAGAATACAGCACAATCTGTAATTGTCTGCAGTGTGATAGAATAGAAAATATTTCTGAGGATATTGTGGGAAGGGAATGTAATAAGCCAGATAATTATCCTTATGGAAGAAACCAAGAGTAAGATAAAGGAAGACCAAAGACAAATTGTAGAAGGAGTTACTGGAGAGCAGAAATGGGATTATGATAACGTGGTAATATTTAAGTCTTATGGAGACAAAAGTTTCAAGAAAAATTAAAGCTGAGAAATTTCACTGAATTGCATAATTGGAAGAAGCCTGATAGAAGTGCAGCTTTATTAGAGATCTTAAAATATTAAAGAAAACATAGGGAACAGAAGCAGTAAATATAGAACTTTTTACCAGTAACCGGAAATAGAAAGACAGCAGATTTGTAGGAGTGGCAGAGTCATGAAAATCTTTTGGTTTTGCTTTTAGTTTTGTTTTTAAGATTTTACTTATTTATTTGAGAGAGAGAAAGAGAGCACAAACAGGGGAAAGGGCAGAGGGAGAGGGAGAAGCTGTCTCCCCACTGGGTAGGGAGCCAGATGCAGCTGGATGCCGGACCCTCAGATCATGACCCCAGCCAAAGGCAGATGCTTGACCCCCTGAACCACCCAGGCATCACTTGCTTTTCTGTTTTTTATTGAAAAAGCAAAGGCTAGACAATCCTTTGGAGAAGGGGTGGAGATGAGGGAAGATACAAACAAAAGATGAGCTAATTGACCAAGATGAGATACTTGAAAGTCTCTAAAGATAAGAAGGAGGCAAATTTAGAGGAAAATTGAGGAACGAATTTTAAAAAGGAACATTGAGAAATATATTTCTCTGAGTCAAAAAAGTAAGAAAAGAAAGACTAAAAAAATATGTAAAGTTAGAGAGAATTAGAGGTTGTACGTTGGTAGATGAAGAACAGGCTCGACCCTTTGAATGTGTTAATGAAGGGATAACGTATAAATGGAAGGGAGGAAATGTACTGCTGTCCTTAACTGAAAGCCAAGTTGGAAGGGTCAACCTGGGTACTCTCCTCCACAGAAATCCCCAAGGCCATAGAAGACAGGCTGGCATGCAGTTCCCCAGCTAAGGAAAGTAGCCAAGGACAAAAGAACAGGACTGGCAGTAAAAGGGACCCTACCTGCAGAGGATGTACTTCAAAAGCAGAAGAACATTCTCAGTGGCAAGCAATTAGTACAGGCATATGGAGCAGTTAAATCTGACCCCCTGAACCCCCCAGGCATCACTTGCTTGTTTGCCTATTTCTTAGTTAAATATAAAATTAAAGAGTTAATGGGTATAAACTCTTTGGGATTTGGCATTAATTCCATTTGAACAAACGGAGGGATAGGGTGATGGAAAAGAGTTTTCTTTTGGATTTGGCATGCTGAAGCTAAGATTTACAAATGCCCCATATGAAATCCAGCTTTTAAAATGCTGAGACCCGTTGGACTTCAATCGGATTCTAACACATACATGTAGAACAATTCTAATTCCATCCGGTTGTTCGTTTCTTGTCTTGCATTATGCAGTGCTGACAGAGTGGCCACATTTCCCAAGAGCTCCACTTTCTTCAACGCAGATGTTGCTCCAGTTGTGATTTTAAAAAACTGAATGTTGCGGATTTACCCATTGTTTACTTTTCATGCTGTGACTAATTCAAACTATGGCCAAAGGTTGACCTGGTGTCTAAGAGAAAGAGTCATGTATCTGCCTTGTTCTTCTGTCCATGGAGAACCCATGGACTCAGGAAGGCATCCCTACAAACACTAGATACTCTCCTGTAGCTAACCAAGTACCTACTGAGACGCATTTGTGAATATGTCTATTTTCTTATTTTCACTATTCCTGACCTATGCATCATTCTCTTCCCTTAGAGGAGAATGCATTCTCTTAGCTATGCCCTTGCTGTAAATTTTGTTTTCCTGGGTGTCAGCCTTCTTAGACTGAAAGAATAATTCTAATGTATTTATGATCAATGCTCTTTACATGTAAACAGAGGTTTCTTCTTCTTCTTTTTTTTTTTTTTTTCTGACATCTATTTGGGTCAAGCAGGTGTATCTCTGATCTCTTTACAGAATGCAGTCTAGAGGTTTGAATATAAAATGCTAGGAGCTATTAACATTCATTCAGATTACTGTTTTTAGAAAAGCATAGATGACAGAACGGGTAAAGGAAATTAAAGGGAAACAAATGCAGACCAGATGTTGGATGGCAAGTTTCCACTCTGAGAATAATAAATGCAGGCACTGGGCTGCCAGATGAGGTTAAAGAGCACAGATACCAACTTAAATTAATAGAGAAATAGAAAGGCTGGTGCCAACTGAGACAAATAATGAGTGCATGCAACTGAGTTTTCTTTTCCTGTCTATCCCTGCCTCTCATTGTGTGTGTGTGTGTGTGTGTGTGTGTGTGTGTGTGTAAAAGTACATATGGGCCAGCATTCATATGGATCAGCATTCATAATGACTCCAACTTACCAGAGCTTTACACATCTAAACACTGTAGTAAAGAAGGTCTAATATCCCTATGGTTTTATTTCCCTGGGGGTCTTTTCAAGGAGTGGGGCATGTCAAGGGTCCCAGAGGGAAAGAAGAAGATGAGATAAAGGAGGAAACTATCCATAATTAACAGAAGCACTTGGGTTCAAGCAATATTCTTCTGAGCTGTGTGTCCAGCAAGTGTTTGACTCAAGCTTGGAGATTCTCTGTATGGTGGTTACATTGCTCAGGTTCTAGATGAGAAAATATGGGTACAGAGACGTTCTGTGACCTGATGAAGGTCATAGTGCTAAGTGGCAGAATAGAATTCTGATCGCCCTGCTCAACACAAGCCCAATGTCTTATTCCTTTTCCCCATATTTGCTACATAGCTGGTATCAGCACTGTGTTAGTTTCAAATATCTGCTGAAAAAATTACCATAAACTTAGTGGCTTAAAATAGCATGTATTTACTGTCCTTGAGTTCTCTACATTTAAAGTCTGATATGGGTCTCATTGGCCTGAAACTAAGGTGACGGCCAAGCTGTCTTTCTTTATGGAGACTCTAAGGGATAACAGGTTTCCTTGTCTTTTGTTTTTTGTTTTCATCTTCACTGGGCCACCCATACTCCTTGGCCTTTGGCCACCTGCCTCCATCTTCAAAGCCAGCAATGTTGAACCTCTCTCACATTTAGTTTCTCTTCACGTTCCCCTCTGATTCTACTTACCTGCCTGGCACTTCCACTTCTAAGAACAGCTCTGATTACGTTAGGTTCACTTGAGTAATCCAGGATACTTTCCCCTTTTCAAGGGCCTTAACTGAATCACACCTGCAAAATTCTTTTTGCCACATAGTGACAGGTCCCAACGATCGGGATTTGGGTACCTAGGACGTTATTCTGTCTACCACAAACATACAGCCTCTCAATCCTCCAATGAGCCTTCCCCATCACCCCATCTAACTGTTTCCAGGGTTCATCTTGCTATTTGTGTCTTTTCTTCTTTTCTTAGCTCTGCCAACTGAATCCCCTTCTTATCCTTATGTTCTAGAATAGATCCATGGTTAAGAATAATTTCTCCTGATTGATTCTCTGTATGGCCTATGAGAGTGAATAGTGTCACTCAAGGAGAGGGGCATACAGAATGATTTCCTTTCTTTAGATAGGTCATTACACGGACAACATTGATGCAACAGTGTGGGAAAACAGACTACGAGATGTAGTTTAATGTGTAGGTATTTATTAAAGAGTTGTAATTAACCTCTGAGGCAGAGAAGGGAAGGAAACAGAAGTGGGCTGAGGGAGAAGTTGAGCAGAGAAGCAGGTCTCAAAATGGCCTTGGACAACCCAGGGGGGCCCTCCAGAACTGGAAGGATTCTTCAGGTATATCTTGAGGTAGGCTGGAAAACTGGGCATTGACTTCTGCATTGATAGATTTCTGAATAAACGTAGCCTCTCTTCACAGCTGAGGGAAGCCTTTTCCTGAAGGAGGGTCTGAGTGGCCCATCACTGGGCACATAATTCCCTTCTTTCCTAATGGCCTCCTGTTTTCTTCTCCTTTTATTTGTCACTTCACTGTTATCCTTCAGCTCTTACTGTTTTACCTTCAATAGTTCTGTGTCTCGAGTTTGCTGAGCATGAATACTAAATCTGTTCATTTTGCAGAAGACACAAAATAGCTCTCATGGCTTACACAGTAAACCCTTACTCTGGATATTATATGAGAGTATAAAATCACATCATAGGAGGAAGCCATGGCCAAGAGCACATTTAGTATGGTTTATGGCTCTCCCACAAGTATTTGGGGTTTGGAAGATTCTTGTGTTTTAATCTCTTGGATTTTCCTTTGCTTTTCTTATCACGATATGGAATTTTCTCCATATTTTATTCATTTATTTTTTTCCTTTATCATGATATCCTTCTGCATTTCTCTGTCCTTCCAAAGACAATCATTTTAGTATGTGTAATTGAGTAGAGTTTTATGGAGGTTTTTGTTCTGTTTCAAAAATAGACTGCTGTTTTGTGCACCACTTGGCTAATTCTCTCAGATAACCAAGTAAAACTTCAGTTCTTCTGTTGGTGTTGCCATGTCTTCCCCAGCTCCAACAAGCAGCACTTTATCATACAAAGTTAGGAATCAGACATTGTAACTCTATGCCTTTAATGTTTCTTGCCTTCAACTGTTTTTAATATCCCCTTGCTAACTTCTCAGCTCAGTCTGCGATAATTCTCTAACTCTTCAACTGTAGCAACCTCTATCGACTTTCAGGTTCCGCCTGCTGTTTTCCCCAATCATTTCCACTCCATAAGCTATCAAAAGGACAACCATCCTATTCCACAGAGCTAAGCATGCTTGAAATCTTGACTAGTTCTTCACTGACAATTTTATTTCCACAAAATATGTGATCTTGTAAAATATATTAGTATATACTATCCAAACGGATCTTTGGTTGTCTGGTTTCCATGTCTTTGCCTATGTGATCCTCTTTGCTTTACGTGTTTTCCCTGAATCTCTGGTGTATAAAAGCTTTTTCTCCTTCAGAATTTTTCTTTATAATTCCTCCTCTCTAAATCCTGCCCTCATTTCATTTCTCTCCCAGAAGCTCATTTTCTCTCTCTCTCTCTCTCATATTTATGCATGTTTGCTTTTACTCACAGTCTTGTGTAGCCCAAGACACAGTCTCCCTTGTATCATATCAGCCAATCCAATCAGAATATAAACACCATGTAGACAAGGACTCAATACCTTATACAGTACACTCTCCACAGCATCTTATACAGGACTCTGGGAATATTAGATGTTGCATAAATTACTGTTGAGCTGTATTTGAAATGTAAACACTCTTTGGTAAGCAGAGCATAAGGTCTAGAGCTGTCCAATCACTATGTCATACACCTGAATCCAGTGTAACATCGCATGTCAACTCTACTTCAGTAAAAAAATAAAGTGTACTCTTGCTGATTACATGAGCTAAATTTAAAAGAAGTTGGAAATTGTGAAATAAAGAGTCATTAAATATTCAGAAAATCACCAGAGAAAATTCTACAGCTAGAGTATCCATCCTCAGAGGCCATATTCAGGAACTACTGAGTTCTTTTCTAAGACTCACTCATTATTTTTACAGCTGGGAAAGTCCTGAGAAAATGTTCTAGTTTGAGAGATCACCTTTTTCACAGGCTGATGCCAAGCTAAAATAAATTCCATGAAAAAAGAAATATTCCAAAGCGAACCAGGAAATAGCAAACAGAAAATACCCTTTTCTTTATCCTTGTGAGTTTATTTTCTTAGCATTGGTCTTTTTCATTTCCTCTAGTTCAGTGTCTTTCATTAGGAAAAAATAGGCACAAATTACATAGCTCACTCTCTATAGATGCCCATTTTTCTTATGTTGCAGACACTGT
Organism: Mustela erminea; assembly: GCF_009829155.1. Lineage (NCBI taxonomy): Eukaryota > Metazoa > Chordata > Mammalia > Carnivora > Mustelidae > Mustela > Mustela erminea. Next base: position 67,493,727 of record NC_045629.1, read on the forward strand.
AGTGAGATCATTTATTACAAACTCTTTGCTACAGAAAATCTTTCTTCTCCATTCTTATCCCAATCAAAATTAGGACATCCCCCTACTTCCTTACACAACAGTATCAGTTGATGTCCCATGGTCATATTTTCTTATAGAGTAGTAGTTGGTGGCATAAATAGTATTTAGCTTGATGATTAGGAAAAAAACCAGATGAAACTATGGGCAATGTACTATATTGGTATAGCTTACATAAACTATAAAACAGATTTGCAAAACTCTATTCTGGAAACGCACATTCTGCTTCTACAATCTAATAGCAAACATGGAATGCTCTCTCCTTCTTAGTAATTCAATATACTCATTAGCATTTAAGGTTCTGAGAAATCCTACATAAAGGAAACCTATTAAAATATTTTCTCCAGAAGTCTTTTATTTTTGCCTTATCTGGCTCCCCTCTTTTAAAAATATAGATAATTAATTAGCATTTATAAATATTTGAGATCTGCACATACAAATTAGACTTAGCTAGAAATGACAAGAATATCATAGTGTTTGGAAAAGATTGAAGTTTGTTTCTTTTTCTTGAGAAAACAAGTCTAAAAGTAGGCATTATATAGCTATTATGATGGCTCCAATGTGCTGTTGGAGACATAAGCTCCTATTTCTCTATTCCACCATTATAATATGTGGTTTTCCTCTTCATGGTCATTTCAGAGTAAAAACTGGTTGTTGGTTCTCTGATGCCTAAACTGATACTAGAACCCAGAAAAAAGGAGAAATAATAAGATGACAAAACCAAGATAAAATCTTTTGAAGAGATCTTTCTAGAATTACCATTACTTCTTACATTACTTTTCTGCTTAATCACATGGTTACACATAGTTTCAAAGGAGGAAGGAAATACAGTCTTTATTCCTAGGTGGACATATTCCCACCAAAAATAAAAACTTCCATTACTCAGGAGAAAGACCAGTTTAGGTGCATGGTGGGAAATCTTTTCAATAATCACTGTAAATCTACAGTGTTGAAATAAATCACCATTGGGTTAATTGGCCCTAGTTTTCTGGCCTTCCTTTATTCCTGTCTTCTGGTTTCTTGCCATGGTGATTCTAGGTTGAACCATTTGAATTCTTTGGCCATTAGGATAATTACTGACTTGCCGTAAGTAGAGGCATAAAAAATACTTGTGGGTGTCTGTTTCCTTTTTGGAATCCCTGCCATACCATGAGTACAATCCCAGAAAAAACTCTTAGAAAAAGAGAGACCATGTGGTACAAGGTCTTGTCAGCTCCTCTGAAGATAACTGGGAAGAGTTAACCCCTCTCTGACATAAATGCATGAGCAAGTCCAGCTGAGATCACCCACGCCTGGCTCAAAGGGCAGAACCACTCTGCTGACTCACAGACTATAAGAATTCATAAATGGATATTGTTTTAAGTCACTAAGTTTTCAGATGGTTTGTTACATGGTACAACTAATTGTAACTAACTGATAGAAAACAGCTGTCTATGTTAATTCTTTCTGCCAAAGTAGTTGAGGTGTGATTAAGTTAACTATTAAAATAACAACCTACCCAGGATATGTTTGAAAAGCTGAGAAATAGTGGAATTTATAGCAAAAGCAAGAACAACTTTGAGGTAATGGGTCTTTGCTGTTGTCAACCAACGTCCTCCCCATCCCTCCTAATATTCAGTGAGTGCCCCTCTGTACTTGCTGCTCAATGCTATTTTTAGCAAGGTTCCCATCTCCATGAATGATCTACAAAACTTGTGCCCATTCTACAATATTTATTTGAATTTTACCTAATCCTGTTTAGTCCTCCTATAGTCCTCCACTCAGGTTGGAGCTAACTGATTAATGGAATAAAATACTCTCCGGTGTAATGCTATGAAACTGTGGATTATTTATACTTAGCCATGTAGTATAACATTTAGGCAGTGATTTCTAAACTATAATATATTCCAGAATTGCCCATATAGTAAAATAATATATAAACTATATTATATATAATGTACAACACATACTAAAATATTATATATAGATATAGGATACCTCTATAGATATATATCTTCCTGAATATTAATACAATGACTATTTCTAAGTGTTTACATTTGAAAAACCCACAGGGAATTATGAGGAACACTTAAGATTGAGAAACATTGCCCAAAGGGATATTAATCAGGACTGACATTTCTATTGTGGAATGACAAAAATTGAAGAATGGGACATGTTAGTGTACTTTAAAGCACTTTGAAAGACAGATGCTTATTGAATATACATAATAGATCATGTCTTGCTACCTGAAAGTTGGAAATAATGCAAACTTATTTCTTTAAATAAAGATTATTCTCTATATGGGATCTTTTTAAACCTTGACAATGGTTGATGTTAGGATGCATTTAATTTCAAGTAAATGCATCCACCAGTGAATGAAACAAATAAGGGATTGCTTTTTTTTTTTTTTTTAAGATTTTATTTATTTATTTGACAGAGATCACAAGCAGGCAGAGAGACACAGGAGGAAGCAGGCTCCCTGCTGAGCAGAGAGCCCAATGCGGGGCTCGATCCCAGGACCCTGAGATCATGACCTGAACCAAAGGCAGAGGCTTAACCCACTGATCCACCCAGGCACCCCAGGGATTGCTTTTTTATGTCTCTCTCTTCAAATTACAAGTCGTCTGGAGAGAGCTAGCTGCTGGCAATTGTTCAAGAGCTCGGTTACATCAGGGTGACTCTCAGATCTTCCCAGCTTTTACTTTTGTACAATGTGAATGTTGCAAATTTAGGCATAATGGATTTTAAGGCAGAAGGAAGAAGTGGCTTCAGCGTACTCTCTAAAGCAAACAGTCTTCAAGAAGCCTCTGCTTCAGTTTCATTTGTCTAATGCTGCGTTGAAAAGGAATCAAGGAAGGCTTGATAAAAGGAAGACTGGGGAGATCCTACAAATCCCCAAGGTGGTGTAAAGGAAATAAAGTGCTCTGCAGACTGCCCAATACATAATAGGCTTGCCAAAAGAGGTGCTACAAAACCAAAATAAGAACAACGGCAACAAACCCCCCCCCAAAAAACCCAAAAAAACTATGATCAGGATTTTCAGTTTCGTGGTAGCAGTATCTTTCACTGTATCATCATGAAAATTAAATGAGACAATTTCAGAAAAAATTTATTGAGCTGTTATCAGGGATCAGATATTCTTGGCTTTGGGGACAAGTTAGAGTAGTGCAGACATAGTTTCTCTCTTCACAGAGTTCACTCTCTAACTGGAGAAACTGATCAGAAATAAATAGCTTCAAGAATTGATAAATCAATGAAGAAGACAGAAGTAGGTTAAGTTGTAGAAAGAGATTTGTGTTTGCTAGAAGGAGTGGTAGGCAACAATGGTTAAAGGAAGTTCTCCCTGAGGGAGAGGTAGACCAGATTATTAGAAAGTAGAACACTTCAAACAAAAGGTTTAGCTAGAAAAGGTGGCTTGGATTTTGTACAGGAAAACAAACTGAAGCAAGTATGGCTGAAAATCATAGAATGAAGAGTAAAGAAAAATCATAAGCCAACTTAGGCAAATCCTGCTTACTATTTAGGGCCTTATATTTGGGTAAAGTATAATGGGACACCATTGGTTAATATTTTAATCAGTGAGGTGTATGATTTCAGGAACGCTTTTACAAAGATAACCTTGGCTTCCGTTTAGAAGATAGAGCAAAGGAATGCAGTATTAGAGGCAAGGAGACCAGTAAGAAGGTTCTGTGCTGTTCTAGTTGAGAAATAGAAATGGCCCAGATTGTAGAAGTGGCAACAAAGATAAGTGATTGGATTCAGGGTATATTTTGAAGGTATATTATCCTCCTGGGTCTTCTGATTTGCTTGATGTACAATATGAAAGAAATAGATGATTTCAAGATGACTTCTAGATTCCAAGACAAAACAACTGAGTGAAATAGAGTGTCATTTACTGGAATTAGTGAAAACATGTAGGAAGAGTCATTTGGGGGGCATGTGGAGAAAAATAGTTCTGTTCTTGCCAGTATAATTTTGACATGCTTATTGTACTCCCAAAAGCAAACACCAAATAGAGCATATGCATTTATGACTATGCAGCTCAGGAGAGACTTTTAGATTGGAGACATAAATTGAAGGTCACTAGTTTTTATATATTATTTGAGGACATACAGTATCCAAAGGGAAAATGAAACTAGAGGATAAAATATGACAGAAGACAGAGGCTGGAACATGGACAAATTTATTAAGGAAGTCAAAGAGTAAGACATAGAAAAGGATCATGAGAAGGCCTATACAGTGAGACAGAAAAATTGGAGGTCATGCAAACTAAGAAAGGAAACTATTTTTAGAGCAAAGGAATTACCTCTTCAACTCTTAAATGAGTCTGAGAGTCTTAGTAAGATGAACACAGAATACTAACCATGGGTTCTGATGATACTGGGTTCACTAGCAGCCTGCCCGAGAGACATTTTAGTGAGAGGCTGGAATTAAAAGACCAACTGGAGTGGTCTGAAAAGGGACTGAGTGTCAAGGAAGAGGGAACGGGAAGAGCAGGTGGTATTTTGAAAAGCTTAGTGTTGAAGCATATTGGGGAGTTGGCAACCTAACTAAAGGAATCAGGTGGTCAAAATTTCTTTGCATGTCCATTGGGTTTGTTGGCTTGCTTGTTGGTTTGTTTTGACAAGACTGCTAAGGCATGCCTTTCCGCCCACAGGAATGACTAGAAAGAAAGTAACTGAAGACACAACAGAATGAAGGAAAAAGTGGTGTAGTGATAAAGGTGTCTTCACAAGACAATACTAAGGTAAACACAGAATTATAACCAATCATTCCAGACCTGTACTTGTTTACTCCAACATAACACAGTGAAATGATAACATAATTTGGATTTCAGGATACAGTACGGCCATTAAGATTCGCTTACTTCTATGAGGCTCCACAATGAATCATGTGCAGCTGATGAAGATGCAAACTTTGCCCTAAAAGAAGTTGAAAAGATGGACGCTTGGGTGGCTCAGTTGGTTGAGCGACTGCTTTCGGCTCAGGTCATGATCCTGGAGTGTTGGGACTGAGTCCCACTTTGGACTCCCTGCTTGATAGGGAGTCAGCTTCTCCTGCTTATCTCTCTCTCTCAAATAATAGATAAATAAAATCTTGAAAAAAAAAATAGAAGTTGAAAAGAGTTTTTGAAAAGCGTTGTGCTTCAGCTACTTCTTCCAGAGAAAGCTGACAGAGCGTACAGAGAAAAAAACAAAACAAAACACAATAGAAGGTGTGATGTGCTCTCCACTTCTCAGACCACTGTAGCAGGGCACAAAAGTGAAAAGAAGTGTGTGGTTGAAATTGTCTTAACCATTAATAAAAGACAAGGAGTCCGCACCTCTACAAATGTGGGCAAGGAGTCCCAGCTGAGACAGGCTCTTCCTGAGCTCTGTAGTGTAAAACTCATGATGAGGACACAAAGGAGGTCAACCACAGTGAATCCCACTAAAGTAAAATTAAAAAGGTGTGAACTGTGCGTGTAAACACATGGAAAGTATAAAGCATTTTTCCAGTGACAGTGATAGAACCATCTCAAATGAGTTACTTATGTCAACTGAGTGTTGGTCCAGGCCTTTCCTCAATTTGAATAGTTAATACACAAAATATCCTGTGCAGTTGTCATGGTGCAGAGGGACACCAGTTGACTTCTGGGATATCTCTGTCACCAAATCAATGAGCCACGTCCCAGATGCTATTCAGAATGCTTGCTCGGATGGCTGCCCCGCAGTTTCTACTCAAAGACACCTAAGTGGATTCCCCATACACAGTGACAGGATACTAAAAGAGTATTTGGGGAGTGATGTGAAAATGAATTCTGAAACTTCTCATCACACCAGTTTGGTTGATACTTTTATATTCTCAGGCACACAAAGAAGGTTTCCTGGGAGTCATCTCTGTTCAGTGTCTGCATTTCACAACATTGATTGGATTTATGCAATGCTCTTGACTCCCCCTACCCCCCAAAGCGCTTGCACATGTGGACTTACTTTAGACTCAGGACATTTCAGGGAGATAGATAGGATGGTCAGATTCATCTGCATTTTCGAAGCCAGAAGCTTCTTCAGAATAGGAGATACTTAAACCATAGCCAAAGAAATCTCTACAAATGACCTGTGGAGGACCTGTGGTTTCAGTTGGAAAAACTTACATCTGGTCACATCTGAACTCCCTAAAAGCATGTTCTTTGGCAAAATTACCTCAAGTATTGGGGATCTGGAACTGTAGCCAAACATTCTTACATATCCAGATATACTGACCTGGCAGAGATGTTACAGGAAGGGGGCAAAAAGTAAATCCACACAGCAGCTTCACAATTTATGTACTTTGCAAGATTATATATTCCTCTACAGGAAATTGGGAAATAATAGTTACTTTAAATTATCCTCAAAGGTCATACTTTATTAAAACTAAATGGACTGTTAAATTTTCAAGTATTTTCCTCCTATACAACAATTAAAAGCTGCTGCTTCTGCTTCTCAAAAAAAAAAAAAAAAAAAAAAGAGAAGAAAAGAGAATATAAATTTCCAAAAGATTTTGCCTTCCTTCAGGTATTCTGTGGTACCTTTCGTTCTGGGCTTTTACTATAGTGGTCATAAATAAAATCAATTTCTGATGATTTTTCTTCAAAGTTTTACTTTTTTCTTATCAATTATCATTAGTTATGATTTTCATTTTCTTTCATATGAATAAGAGAAATTTTGAAAGAAATTTTTGAAATTTGGAAAGATTTGTAAGGAAACAAAACCCAAATACAGAGAAACATCTACTGCATGTCTTCTTCTTGGAAGTCAGGATTTAAGCAGATCGATCCATAGATATATAGCTTGAGAATCTCAGCTTTGTTTTTAAGCATCCTGCATGTTTTAGCCCCTAAGAATGAGGTACCAGAAGCAGAGTCAAAGCACACATTTTGCTAAGTCTTTACCTCAGAAAAAAATAACTGATTCCCTGTCCTCATTTGCCACACAGTTTGTGTGCATTTATGTGTGTTTTTTAATATAGAGCCCAATTGTGACATATTTGTTTTCTTTTGTGTTCTCCCAACTGGCTGAAAATTAGCCAGATGAATAATCTGGCGTCAGTTTTCTGGTCCCTTCTCTGAAGCCTGGTATTAGCTCTTGAGCTCATTTAACTCTCTCCTCTACTCTGGCTTCAAGCTCTCTGTGTAGAAATGCACCTGAGCACCATGTCCTACTTAGTTGCCTAAAAGAAAAACTTTTGCACTCAAAATTTCATTTGTCAAAGAATACACCTAAATGCTATCATTTCTGATTAAAGTGCCAGTTGGAATCCTTCAAGAACCGTGCAGTATTTTTCTGGCAGCAATTACCCTTAACAAATGTATTCCAATGCTCCATGCGGGATGGAGAGTCCCATGGAAAAGGGAGTTAGCTCCAAAAATCCTAACAGTACCATGTGGTCTGGCCAATTCATGAACCAAAGCTTTTCAAACTGCATAGAAATGCATTACTTCAAAGCACATCCACAGTTGTTATATTATTTTCACATTATCTTTATAGGATAAGGGTAAAGCAGACAATTAACATTCCCATTTTATAGACAGAGACGAACATGCAGCGAAACTCAACTCCCATTGTCATTTTCCTTATTTCTCCTAATGTCACCAGTATTCTCTTGGAAGTTTATCTATTCATTACTGAGTAATGACTAGGATTCATTCTTCTCCCTCCGTTTCTGGTGTCAGTATTCTGACCACCAATTCTTCCCACATGCCATGATTATTTCCATAACATTCTAGATTTCTCCCTAGTTATGTTCTCTTCTCCTTCTAGGTTGTGTTCAGAAGTGACACGATTATAAAAGATGGGCTAAGTTAAAAAAAAAAAAAAAGAAGAAGAAGTTTCAGAGAAGGAACATCAGCTTGGAGAGTTCTTAAGGAACTACAAGATGTTTAGTGTCCCTGGAGATTGTAATAGAATGTAAGGGGTTGTGTGAGATGAGGCCAAGAGATAAAGTGGGAGCAGGTTATAGCGACATTTATATTGCATGTCAAGGAAGGTTTAAGCTGAAAGCAAGGGCATTTTGAGAGCTCTATGTGCAAAAATTGCATAATCAAATGTGGATGCTTGCAAAATCATCCACACTCATGTTATAAAATGAAGACAATATATTAGGACATAGGGAAACCGTACAGTTTGGGATGAATTAATTTGGAAGCCTGTTTAGTAATGTGGCCAAGTGATTAAGATATTCTGTATTAAAGTGCTGACAGTGGGGTGAGTAAAGGTAAACTGCTTTCAAAATCTAGAGGAAATAGACTTAAAATCCATGGTTGACAATTGGAAGCAGAAGTAACCTATTAAAAAACTCAAAAATAATTCATAAACTCTCACTGAAGAACTGATTTTTAATAGTGCTTTTCCCTGATTAGCTAACAAGAAGAGTAAGTTCCAGGTTGGAAATGATGAGTCTGAAATGATTGGGTATAGCCAGAGGGGGATATCTCATGGACAGTTTAATGTACATGATTGAGGGTCAGGAAAGATATACACTTAGGTGTCATCTGTGCGAATGGAGCGGCTGTTGAATGAATGCACATCTGGTTATGCGTTATATGCAGGATGTTAAAAAGGGTGCTATTTATTTCATCTGTCTTCTCTACTTTGGGCACCAGTTTTGGGTCAAATACATAAAATAATTCTTTATCCAAAGTGGGTAACTTTAATTTTACTAAAACAATTAAAAAGGCGGTAAAAGCATAAAAAAATAAATATACATAGCTATGTACTTACTATGAACAAGGCACTATTCTAAATCACTTGCTCTTTTTGCCACATAATCTACTTAGAAACTCAACAATAGTCCCCATTTTACAGTCGCTCAAAGACATAAAATAAAGGACCCTCATTTCCTTAGAAGTCCGGGAATAGAGCCAAATTATGTATACGGTTTCTTGAAACAACATGGTTAACTCTATTAACTAAAGTCTCTATTTTATTTTACATTAAGTTACACTACATAACCTTGGGTAATGAATGGCACAGTTAAACATAAACATAGACACATAGAGACACAGGTACCCAAAGGAATCTGTGATCCATAGACACCCAAATTCAGTGTATTTCAGTCCCTCTTTCTGAGAAACACGTAGCAGGAAAAGCCATCCACCTGCTCACAAGCCCCCTGAACCCTGATCCAGAAAAAGCCTGACCTGGCGGCATATGAAAAGTTAATTCTCTAACAGCCACCAAGGTTTAGAAAAAGCTTAGGTTAACTCCGGGGATTTCCTATCTACATCCCATTTTTAAGGTAATTCTATTTGAATGACCTTTTCAAAATTGAAGTTCTATATTCCTATGCTATTTCCTCACCTGGCTTGTTTAGTTGGATCCTCACAGTTCTTGATCTAATTCCCCTTATCTAGTCCCATTTGATGAATTGGCATTTTGCCCTCACTTCAACTAGGCCGAATTATTCTTTGCACGGCTGATCTTTCTGTGTTTTTTGGTGCATTTTCTTTTGTCTCCGGGCTTCTCCTTTGCTTCTCTGCTCTGAGATCCAGTCCTCAGTCTCCCTGCTTTGCTCTGTCATGCAAGTCTGAGAGGGGCAAACTGCATTTCTGAATGGTTTTAACTAGTAACTGGAAGTGTTAGCAGTACTGGGAGAAAGGGACAATCTAGGGTATAACCTCCCTTCATTTGGCTGTGGGCACTGATTTCAGGGGTGGCTGTGTCTCCTCCATGATTTTAGATTTTACTCAATGGGCTGCTGGCTTCTGGCCTCTGTCTCTCTGCCTCCTTTAATTCTCCAACCCAGCAAGTGTTTAGGTTGTTAATCTCTGCTTTGTTTCACGGTCCTCTGATTGGCTTTCAGCCTCCAACACTTTTATAGCTATTTTGCTACATTGCATGTAGCAAAAAAGAAAAAAAAAGAGCAAAAAAGAAAACCGTGTTTTCTTGACCAGTCCCAGATCAGTATACCTTTCCATCTACTTCTAGCTGAGAATCTTCCAGTTGAATTCAAAATGAATAAGGACAAGATAATGATAATCCAAAAATAAGTATTTTCCCTATGATCTGTCCTTGTTTTTTTTTTTTTTTTTTTCCCATCGCACTCTCTTTTGTATTCCTTAGTTTATTCTTTCTACTCCTTTCTTCTTGACTATTTTCTTAGGTTTTCCTCACTACCTCAGAAGCTTTTGCCCATTTATTACTTATTTGGTTGTTCATTTGTTGTCATATCCTATGCTCTTCCATATTGTGATTATTACTTTTTTCATACCATTTCTAACATGTGTTTGCTTAGATTTTTTAGGCTGTCTTACAAAAAGGTTAAAATTTAGACTTTGTATATTCATTTTTCCATAGTAGATGTCAATTTTATCTCAAGTTCAAATATGTTTAATGTGGAAAATACAACTCTTGCTTCCATAGCATTCCCTACGAAATTGTTAGCTACAGCTGTCAGCAAATACTCAAGAATCCAAGAGTGGCTTTTAGATCCCTGCTGAAAGGGTGGCTTTTATTAACCTCCTTGGCTTTTGTCAAGAAGAGATGTACTTCCAATGAGTCTTGATTCGTCATACTTGCACAGAGTCATACACACGCACATTACAAAGAAATAGCAAAACAATTTTTTTCCACTTTTACTTTTGCATTATTAATCACTGTTCTGCCTGGTGTTTATTTAACCACTTTGAGCATATCTACATACGAGTTATAGAAATATGTATTGCATCCTATCTTTTAATGGCATTTTTTTCTTTCTTTCCTAATAAATAATGAACTTCTTAAATAGCTTAATCCCACTTGACAGTCTGACAATCCTTCCATAAGATTTGCATATAGTAAATGTGTGATAATTGTTAATTAGAACTACACATAAAATACTGAAATGTAAAAATGTTTAAAAATCAGAAGTAATTTCTTTTCACTTTGGAATACTGTTAGCGATTCTTTTTTTTTTTTTTTTTTTTAATCCATCCTCAGTAGATAATGCTCTTAGGGCTCTAAAAGTAACAAATACTTTCATAATATTCTGTTTGAAAAATGTATGACCTAGATGATGAAAATACTTTCCACGGTAAAATTTTACACATTGGCAAGAGATAAACAAATGGATGCCGGTTGAAGAAATGAATTGCAAATCCCAGAGATGAAGTCTCACTTGTTTTCATAACTTCCACTTTATTATATTATATTTATTTATTTATTATATTTATTATATGATATTTTTATCCCTTAGAAGTCTTGGCACCAGGTACTTTGTCAATATGCCTTTACAAATTGAATGAATAAGATAATTTTAGAAGTGGATTTTCATCTACTTTGATTGTTTCAGAGTCTGACTCCAAATTTTATTCGTGGAAGAATGGAAAATATTATACCATTGCCAGGAAGTGTTATGTGGATCCTGTCTTTGAGTAGTATAATTTACGACATGACTTTTATCATGTCATTAAGAGATGGCTTGAGATCTTACCCCTGTCCTTGGAGCACAGGTAAGGGCCTAGTACATCCCACAGTTATATGCCTCTTATATATAGACATAAGCATTGTGACCTTTGAAAGCAGAAATGTCACCCTGTTCATCTTTGTGCTTTGAAGATTCAAGTCCCACCACACTGTACCACTGGTACCCTGTCCCTCTGGACATTTATAAGAGTTGTAGAAATATAATTGATAAATAATAAATGTTCACTAAATGAATAATTTAATGAAATAATAGATTCATGCAACTGCCCTGAAAAGCAGGGGAATGAAGCAGCCAGCAGTACTTCCAGGAAGCAACTGAGAAACACCCTTTGGCATTCACCATTCAATCCATCTTAACATCAGCCTTGAAGCTTAAGAAATAAAATTTAGGGCCAAGTAAGCATAGCTCAAGCCAACTACTTTTTCATTTCTCAGACCACTGGTTGCCTCACTAAACCTCTCACTTTGCTGAATATGTGAAATCAATTATTATTGTAGGATACAAGAGGCAGAAACTTTATGGAAAATTGTTCTGATTATTAATAAAAGATGACAATGTCAAGCATGAGTTAGCACCATAAAACCCCATGTTAGCATTATTTGAATTCAGTAAAACAAAGACAGAAGTAGATTTGTCAAATTACATCTCTAACTGTGTCTCCTATGCATTGTAAACAATACACATAAACCAGTGCAATGTTCTCAATAGTTGCTTTCTTCCAATAGGGGAACACTTCAAAGTCTTATAAAAATACCTGACTTTCAGGTACCCACAGATCCTAAGGGAGTCACCCCAGATCTAACCTCCCACTCACCTTTGTAAACTTCACTGTCATTTTATTTCTCTGATTTCTATCCAGTTTCTTGGCCTCTGACTTCGTCTTTCAGACCAGAAGCCTTTGAAGCACTGGGCAGACTATCAGTCCTTGGACTATGTGACAACCTTGGATACTGCCTTAAAGATTTTCCTGATTTTATTTCCAGTTTGAGAATTACCATACCTCTACTTTTATTGTGGTGCCCATTTCTGGCCCTTTAGAAGCTCAAACTTCAGCCAACAAAGGCCCAGGGCCCTTTTTCTTCCCCAAGAGGAATTTTTCAGACAAGCAGACAAATCATCTCATTCTTCCATAAACAGTGATCTGTGTTCTTTTCCTCACCCTCTTTCCTCATTTAAAAACTCTTTGTTTGTATACTTCATTAGTCTAGTTCTTAACTTATAACTCAAGACTATCGCAACCATCAGCTCAGGAAGCTACCCCATACTAACCAATGTGCAGCTGAGCATTTCAAGAATACGTTGGCTATGCCTCTCATTTGCCCCTTACCTCCTCTTGCCTCATATTTGAATAATCTTTTAAGGTATAAATATATTACACTTAACAGTAACTCTGAATAATTATGATTATTTTAGAGGGTTCTGGGGGAATTACAGAATTCTTGGTATCTCTCACCATCCTTGCAGATTGCTTTGCGCAAAAGTAAGCTATAGAATGGTATACAAATGAATATTTAAATGTTTAGTTATTTTTGACTAATTATTCTTAATATTATAAATCATACTATCACTTACTACCTTGTGAAATACTTTATTAGTTGTGTATCTAGAAAAGATGGACAAATTCAGATCAGCTCTACCATTCCTGTATAATTGTAATTATTTTTTAAATGTCCAATAATTGAAATAAATTGTACTTATGTGCAATTAATTCTTATTTTGATCTATGGCATAAGTTCTTGCCCAGTGCTTGGGAAGTTGACTTTGACATAGAGATTTGGATTGCAGGAGGTTAACAGCGGAATAAACTAGGGAATAGTTGGGGCGCCTGGGTGGCTCAGTGGGTTAAAGCCTCTGCATTCGGCTCAGGTCATGATCCCAGCGTCCTGGGATCCAGCCCTGCATCGCATAGGGCTCTCTGCTCAGCGGGGAGCCTGCTTCCCCCCCCCCCAACCCCGCCCTCTCTGCCTACTTGTGATCTCTGTCTGTCAGATAAATAAATCATATCTTCAAAAAAAAAAAAAAAGAAAAACAGAAACAAACTAGGGAATAGCTCCTGTGCTGGTATGAGAAACCAAAGACTGGGAGAAAAGGTTGAGCTCCAATGCAAGTGAAAATGAGGGCTTCGTGATCCATGGGGTGGGAATGACTATTCACAGATATTCTGAGTTGAATCATAGGAACCACTGAAACCCAACATCAACCAGCCACTGAGAAGAGAGCTCTGAGGGTGAAAATATACAATCAAGTGAGGTGGCAGTCTTTGGCTGAGTACACGACAGGGAGAGGCCCTTCACTTTCCTCTAATAGCCCTATATAAAGATCATGATTTTGGAGTTATACTAAAATTTAAATACTATCTCTATCATTTTCTGTTTTCTAAGGCCATTTATTATAAATTACTCCCTTAATCTGAAAAAAAAAAGTAATTAAAATGTAAAATTTTTGAGGTTTAAGAACTCTGTAAAATAAACTAGATGGTCTTAAATTTTTAGTGTCCAGGAGATTCTCCATAGTGGTCTGTGTGTTTACTTGTTTTTAACTATTTTTAGATCTTCTCTTTCTAGTTAGATTAGTAGTCTCTTAAAGTCAGGGACTTTTTTTTTTTTTTTTTTTTTTTTTTTTCTATTTCTACAGTTAGAGCCACAATCTCCAGCACAGATGTATGGAGAATAAGATACTGAGAGTGGGTTGAATTCTCAAAGAAGGTGGTGAAAACCACCATCACTGCCTGCATAAACAAATTCTTAAACTAATCAAAGTTCAGAGGAGATCAAGAATGTTGGGATATCGCTATGCTCCTTAATCATGTACATACTTCTTTGTTTTATCCTTTCTCCATTCAATAGGATAAGAAATCAAATATGAATTCTATTGATTTGGACCAAAGATCAATAGCATTTTATTCACTAAAATTGCTTCTTTTGCAGGGTCTCTTATCGCCATTCTGATAACCTAAAATTAAACGTTTCTTGAAAATTGCCTAAATTCCAAACCATAAGTCAAACAGAATTGTTGACTGCTTTAGGAAGGGTTTCATGAAGTTAAGAGAAGGCAGGGATACATTGCTTTCAAGGAATTTGTCATTTAAAATGAATGCAGTTATGTTTTACAGACTAGATTGTTGAACTGGGAGTCAAGGCATTTCGGTTCAAATTCCACTTCTGCTTTTGAATAAAAAGCAAGTTGCAGAACTGCCTTAACTGCCAACTTTATTATCCATAAATTGGAGCTAATTCACCTCAAAAGGCCTTTGCATACACGAATGAGATAATAAATGTGAAAGCACTTTGTAATCACTAATATACTGTACAAATAAAAGTCTTTGTTATTATGAAGACTCAAAGCCAACTTTAGAAAGAATATGTTATTTGTTGGTCAATGGAAATGACCCCTGGAGACCTCCTTCCCCAAGTCAAGGAACACTCTCCTAAGATGTAATACTACCTGTCATTTCACCATGTGCACTGCATTGCTTTATGTTAAGTAAGCCTTCTCGGATTTCCATTTAAAATGGCAATACCTCCTAAAGAGTAATAATTAAAGTCACAGCTCTGAGTGAATAGGTCTCAAGGACCTTCTGTTAAATGCCTGGCACCTGAGCAACATTTACATGTGTCCTCTCTTCTACTCTTTCTGACTAGGGCAGCAAAATTTAAAACATGAGTCCTAGACAACTTGAAAAGAGGTAATGGGGGAAAAAAAACCCACCTAGAAACTGGAGAATATGTTGGAGAGAGGTCGAAAAGAACAAGAGTCTACTTTTCCAATTGTCCAGGGTGAGACTCGTAAACAGCAGACAGAGATATATTGCCCTGATGATTATCGCCAGTCTGTATTTTTTAATTACTTAAGTATAAATTGACATATAATTGCATGTATTTAAGTGGACAGTTTGATGGATTGGGGACCATGTAGTTGTGCATGAAACCATCACCACAACCAAGAAAATGAACAAAGCCCTCAACCCTGTGCCCATTGCAAATGTCATCGCTCCTGTTTCTCTCACTCCCCCTTCCCTGGCCTATTGTCTATCACTCTGTAGCACTTTGAATTTCTTAGGATTTTATGAAAATGGAATCATATGGTATGTATCTTTCTAAAAATCTGGTTCCTTTCACTCTGCAGTTTTTTTGAGGTTGATATGGTTACAACATGTATGGAGTTAATTCCTCTTTATTGCTGAATAGTATTCTATTGTATGACTACCAGTTTGTTCTTTCATATGTTGATGGATGTTTGGATGATGCCAGTGAGTAACTCTTATGAAAAAGGCTGCTATGAACACACATATACAGGTCTTTGTATAGACACTTGCTTTCATTTATCAGGTAACTCTCTAGGACAAGATGGCTGAATTATACATCAAGTATACATTTAATTTTGTAAGCACTGTTTTCCAAAGTGGTTGGACAATTTGGCTTGACCACCAGCAGTTCATTGGCATTCCAATTCCCCCATATTTCTGCAATACTTGGTATGGTCAGTGTTTTTTTTTAGTTTAACCATTCTAATAGGTATGTAGTATCAAAACACTCTGGTTTTGATTTACATTTCATTAGTGACTATTGATATTAAGCATGATTTCATATGCTTATATGCCAACTATGTAAATCTTTGGTAAAATGACTGTTTGAATTTTTGCCTTGTTGTGTTTTGTATCATCGAACTTCAAAAGTTCTTTATTTTGAATACAAGTCTATTATCAGCTAAATGCTTCAAATATATTTTCCCCAGTCTGTGACTTATCTTCTCCTTCTCTTTATAGACTTTTGAATCTATTTCTGGACTCTCTTCTGTTCATTAATCTATTTCTCTATCTTTACACCAATGCAGCATTTTGATTACTATAGCTTTAATTTTGTTTCATTTATTTTCTTTCTTTCTTTCTTTCTTTCTTTCTTTCTTTCTTTCTTTCTTTTTTTTAACTATAGCTTTAAAATAAGTCTGGAATAAGGTAATATTAGTCCTCCAACATTTTGCCTTCTTTCATAGTTGTTACGGCTATGTTGTCCTTCATGAGTGTTTTAAATCAGCTTGTTAATTCAACAACAGAGTGGGGAGGAGGAGGAAGAGAATTCTGGTGGAAATTTGGTCTTGGTTTCTTTGAATATTTAGATTGATTTGGGGGAGAAGTAACATAATGTTGAAACTTCTAATCCAACTTTATTTTTGAGCAATAAGTAAGGAGTGTACTTTGGTTTAGTTTGATTCCTGTGGTTAAGGTTCATTGAGTTTCTTATATCTGTGAGTTAATAATTTCCATCAAATTTGGACAATTTGTAGGTATTATTCCTTAAATATATTTCTCCTCCCTCCTTCGAGGGCTCCAATTTCATGTATATTAAACCATTTGAAATTGTCTTAACTTGCTGGTGATTTATCCATTTTTTATTATTCTTTATTTCTGTCTGTTATTCATTATGGATAGTTTCCATCGTGTCCTCAAGTCCACTTGTCTGCTGCTGCAATGTCTAGTCCACACTTATTCCCAACTAGTATAGTTTTCATCTCATAAATCTTAATTTTTATCAGTAGAATTTCAACTTTTTTTTATCTTCCATACATCTACTTAATTTTTGAACATATGGAATAGGGTTATACTAACATTGTAATGTCCTTATCTCTTAATTGTAACATCTGTGTCTATACCGGTTTACTTCATTTGCTTGCTTTTATTCAACATTACAGGGTGTATTTTCCTGCTTCTTTGTAGGTCTGGTTTTTGGTTTTTGTTTTTATTTTGTTTTATTTTTTTAAATTGACATATAATGTATTATTTGCCCAAGGAGTACAGGTCTGTGAATCATCAGTCTTACACATTTCACAGCACTCACCATAGCACATGCCCTCCGCAGTGTCCATAACCCAGCTGCTCTATCTCTCCCCCACCCCCAGGAACTCTCAGTTCTTTTTGCTTTTAAACGTATGTCAGATATTGTGAATTTTCCCTAGCTTGGTGCTGGATTATTTTGTCTTTTCTTTTCTTTCTTTCTTTCCTTTTTTTTTTTTGCCTTCCTTGTTTCATTTTGTAATTTTTCAGTTTTGTTCTGAGATGCAGTTAAGATACCTGGAAATAGTATGATATTTTCAGATTTTGCTATTAAGATTTGTTAGGGGTATAAGATTTTTAAAAGTAGTTTTCAGTCTAGGGCTTATAATTCTTTATTATCGAGGTATGGTCCTTCTGTGTACTTTATTCTATATCCTGTGAATCACGATGTTTTTCCAATCTGGTTGATGGGAGAAGGCACTCTACCTGGATCTGTCTGAGTTTTGGTTACCTTTACCTCTAATTCTTTCAGGTAGGTCTCTCCCTCCCTGCAGGTAGTTTCTTCATGCATGTTCAAAATAGCAAAAAGACATCCTCTCTAGTTCTTTTGAGTTCTCTTCCCATGCAGCTCCCTTCTGTCTGGAACTCTGCCACAGGGACTCCAGTTGCCTTAGACTTTCAAGACTTACCTCCATTACCTCATCTCAGAGTGTTCAATGTATTCTGCCTGGGTGTGCCTCCTATAACCTGGAAATTCTCTCAAGGCAGTGTGCTGTGGTAATCTTAGGGTTCACCCCATTCCTTTTTCTCTCTCAGAGTTCACTCTCTTTGGTGATTGAAATCAGATGTCTTGCAAACATTTTATAAATATTTCATTGTTTTTTGGAGGGGTTAATCTGTCTTCTGTTGCTTCCTTTTATCTGGAAGCAAAAGACTATAGACAGTATTAATTAGGTAACTAATTACAGCAAACAAACTTCAGCATCTTTTTTAAATATTAGAAATTACTTTTTCATACACAGTCCAATATAGTTCTTGCCCCAAGTAGATGGTACTTCTTAATGTGGTAACTGAGGGATCCAGGTTCTTTCCACAGAATGGCTCTAACATGACCTACATCCAGGAGTATTTTGAATTCAGTTGGTAGGCAGGAAAAGGGAGCACAAAGAGGATATATTATTTCTTAATTACTTGGATCTGGAACTGATTCTACTTTTGCTCACTTCTCATTGATAGAGACTTTAAGGTCCCATCTGCAGGTAATGGGGACAAGGAAATGTAGTTCCTACATGAACAACCACTTCCCATGAGCAACTTTATACGAAGGGAAGATTTGGGGTAGACGATAATATGACTATACTACATGGTCTCTTAATTTTTCAAAATAATGACATTTTATAAAGTCTTTGGAACACATTACTATATTTTGTCCTGCCAGTGTTATTTGAAGTATATGTCATTCATGTATTTATCATCCCCAATGCCTAGTTGTAGGAAATGAGGCTCTGAAACTGAGAGACTTCCTTAAACTCCCTTAACTGGTAAGTGGCTCTATCTGTGAGGAAAGCATCGCTTCTGTTTCCAGTTCAGGCACTGTTCCCTCGTGTGATGCCATTTTCAGTGGATCCTGGGGAATTCAACTAGATTTAATTGTTTATACTGAAACCAACGCCTTCGCTCCCTGAAAAAACATTTAAGATTGGTTTGCATAAATGTTATAAGAAAATTAAAACCATACAATTATTATATGATTTGTTTCTATTTGTTCTTGACTTATTTGGAAAAGAAAATAATTGAACAAGTATATATATTGATTTTAGGTGCTATTAAGTTTTTTGAAAGTTCTTAAAATGCTGGGGCCGTATTACTTATGCCTTCTTTCTTAATAACTTAGCACATGTTTAGGAGAAAACAGTCAATTTATTTTTGTTTGAATAGTTACTATTAGGACTAAGATTGGGTGAGAGGAAAAAGCACCTTTAGAGAAAATTAAGCATTTGTTCCTGGAATTGAATGGGAAAACTACATTTTTTTTCTTTAATAAATTTTGAGCAAAATAATTTCTAATCAGTTTATGTTCAAGTTTCTACTCTCGAATAGATAGCTTGGATATAGACATAAAAAATTGTTGAACTTAATGAATAATTATTCAACCAGTTAAGGATCCACGGTCCTATAAATGCTCTAAAAGGATATAGCTGAATGAGAGACTAACAACCTCTGGCTGGTTCAGAAGTTTTCGTTGGGGGCTTTTAGTCACTTGGCAGACATGCCATTTGAGTACTCAACTTTCCTCTGCCTTGGATGCCTTCTTCTCCAGTTTAATAGTGTAGTTCCCACTCTACTAGAGAGAAATACAGCTCAAAAACAACCCTGTAACCAAAGCAATATCATGGTGCCCATCCAAGTTCTCAAGTGATAGTAAGATGTATCAGCATGTCACCATGCTAGGATTTAGGGACAGTTGCACAATACGTTTCATAACAACAAACAGACTCATCAACTGCCAAGATAATTTAATTGTTAAAGCAGTCAAAACCCATCAGCTTGAACTTAATTCAGCCTAAATATTATGTTCTGTCCCAGCAGCACAAATGGCACAAAGATGATGCCCTAAATTATTACGTGCTATACAGAAGACGAGGTGTACATTTTTTATTTGTCCCATTAATCCTATGATTCTCTATAGCCTACGTGCCATTCTTAAAAACATGTAACCTTTAAGTAATTCACACTTTACCTTTCTATTATTCTATACAATTTGGATTCCTTTTTAAATTAGTATTATTCATTGCCTCTGATTCCATAGGAAAATGTATCTCAGGAATGAAATTAGGCTTCTGGCTGAGATGGACTAACAAGCAATGGATTTACTTTGCTCTCTGAAACAAGAAAACCTTCTCAACAAATACTGGAAACAAAAGTTCGGAAGACACTGGGAATCAAAAAACAAAGGATGGTGATCCCTGAGAGATGGGAACCGAATGAGCTGAGCCTGATGACTGCCCCAGGCTTCTACCTTGAGAGAATCTTCAGGTTTCAGAGCAGGGAGCAGCAACCCAGTCAGAAGCCAGAGAAATCCCAGAGCTGAAGAGATGGTTTTGAGTCCAGGAAGAATGACGTGCTAGAATTTGCAGAGCGGAGCACTAATAGGGTGATGCTACACAGAACACTCTGGAGCTTCTATGACATTGGTGATAAAGATCAACTAATGAAACAGAAAAGGGAGTGTAGAAATAGACTCACCTATTTGAATAACTGATTTTTGAAAAGTACAAAGGTTTGATTAAGAGATTAGTCTTTTCAACAAATGTCTCACAAATAACTAGGTAACCATATGCCAAATTAGTAACGTTGACCCATATGTTGCTACATATACAACAACTAACTCAAAATAAATTAAAATACTAATTTTAAAATTTGAAATGACAAAATTTCCAGAATAAAACACAGGAGAAATTCCTTATGACCTTAGGTTGAATAAAGATAACTATAGATATGATTATCTATTCAAAAAAAGAGAGAGAAATTTGGGAAATCATTAAAAGTGCTTGCTTTTCAAAAGACACTGTTAAGAGAATGAAGAGACTAACCACAGACAAGGAAAAAATATGCCCAAATCAAATACCTGATATATGGCTTATATCAAGAAATCCTAAAACTCAATACGGAAACAAGTCCATAAAAAATGAGCAAAGGTTATGAACAGACCCTTCAGCAAAGACAGCAATTTAGCATGTGAAAAGCTGCTCACTATCATGGGCCATTAGAAAGAAGCGAATTAGAGGTGCATGGGTGGCTCAGTTAAGCATCTGCCTTTGGCTCAGGTCATGATCCCATGGTCCTGGGATTGAGCCCCAAGTCAGGTTCTCTGCTCAGCAGGAGCCTGCTTCTCCCTCTCTCTCCCACTCTCTTCCTCCCTTTCTCTCCTGCTCCCCGTACTTGTACTCTCTTTCTCTCTGACAAATAAATAAAATATTTTTAAAAAATGGGTCATCATTAAACATGTATTATCATGACAAAAATGTAAAAGATGGAAAACACAAAGTTGTGGACAAGAATGTGAATTAACTGAAATTGCATAAACATTGGTGGAAATGTGAAATGTAAACTATTTTGGAAATCCATTGGGTTCTTGTTTGTTTTTGTTTTTGTTTTTAAAGTTTTATTCCTTTATTTGAGAGAGAGAGAGGAGGAGTGGTGGGGAGGAGCAGAGGGAGACTCCCAGCTGAGCAGGGAACCAGAAACTGGGCTCGGTGATCTCAGGACCCCAAGATCACGACCTGAGCCGAAGGCAGGCGCCCAACCGACTGAGCCACTCAGGCGGCCCGTTTGGTAGTGTCTTAAAATGTAAGTGTGTACCTATCATATAGTACAGTCCTTCATTTTATGTATTTACTAAAGAGAAATGAAAGCAAATGCCCATACAACAACTTGTATATGAATATTTATGGCAGTCTTATTTTTAATAGCCTGAAACTGGAAACTCCAATGCTCCTCAACAGATGAACATGGAAAGTGGTGTATCCACACAATGGAATACTACTCAGCAGTAACAAGGAATGAACTACTGATACATATAAACACACTGCAAAAAGTCCAATGATGCTCAAAGAAGCTGGGGGGTAAAAAAGAGTTCATACTGTACGATTTTGTTTTTTAAAATTCTAGATACTGTGAAATAATATATAATGACAGAAAGCAGATCAGTGTTTGGGGATGGCAGATGGAGATGGAGCTGTGAGGAGAGGCAACAGAAAAACATTACAAAGAGGCATAAATTTGGGGGGTGATGGTTATACTCTTTGTTTCAATTACAGTGGTTTTACATGAATATTATGTCTATGTCAACATAACAAATTATTGACTTCAAATATGTGCAATTTATTGTATGTCAATTATACTGCAAGAAAAGTGTTTTAAAAAAAGAAATGCCCATTTTTCCCCATTAAATCAACAGATATTTACTAAGCCATTACTATGTGCTATGAACTAGGTAAGATATCAGTGATAGACGGAAATGGTCCGCTGTCACAGAGGTTCCACTCTCGGGGACAATGCAGATTCTAAGTAATCATCGCAGCACAGTGTGATCGGTGTTATTCTATAATTGAGTGCAAGTTGTTCAAAGAACACGGATGTAACTACTATAGGCCCTGCTGTCAATGACTGTCCTCATTCCCGAGGTCAGTAAATGCTCTAGGTCATGTACGTTTGCTGCTCAGGTAGATGTCTACCTCAAGCACCTGCATTTTTCTGCCTGAGGATTTTTCTTGGTTGCAGTGACATGGCCAATTAGACCAGGGGACAGGCCTAAAGTCCCAAGGGATAAACCACCCAAGGAAAACACTAAAAAAATAAGCCATAGAATTGTTTTAGGAATTCTCCAGCTTCCTTGTCACTCTGTGGAACGACTCCAAGCTGGGCTCCATGTGACTCTCAGACAAGCCCAGGGCTTGAGGCCTATTTACACATGGCAGTAAACTGTCCTTAACGATCACTTACAAACTCCTCCCTTCCTGATTTCACATCTTTCCCCCGACTGTGGGGAAAGAAATCACCTTTGCTGAGCTCTCCAAGTACATAAACCTTTGGGGGTCTAATTTTGGAATAAACCAAATGAAAGAATTTAGTTAGAACTGCATTAAACACACACACACACACACACACACACACACAATACCTTGTCTGCTATGTGGAAAGTGGTTTGTAGGGAAAAGACCCACTAATATGCAGATAGTTAAGTGACTGACAGAGATAAATCTCTTTCCTTTATACTACACAGCTACCCTGGGACAATACCACTAGACCTACATTGACTAAACTGAGACACCAGTGGGCTAGGGTAGAGACAATGTTTGAGTAGGAATAAATAAGCCCACTCTTTTTCTTTCTTCTGCCACTAACTAGCTGGGACATCCTAGGCAAGATAATTGTGGTCTCTGGGCATCAGCTTCTCCCTCTGTAGAATTAGGATGTTGTTCCGGATACTTCCTAAATACTATCTCTGTTCTAACACTTTATAATCCTACAATTCTACCAACTAAGAAAGGATTTTTAAAAAACTCTTAGGTAGGGGCTTTGGAGAGATATTTGGTTCAAAAATCGTATTAGGCAGGGTTGGTTGGACCGTGTGCTTATAACCTGTCACGTCTGAAATAAAATTCCTAATTTTAGGTTGCTGTTTATTTGAAGTAAAGAGAGATAACTAAGATTACAGAAAGACTGAATTTAAAAAAAATGCTTTGATTCAAGCTTAAGTTCTGTCACTGTGTAGCTGGCATGTAGCAAGTCTCCTAATATTTTTGTGCATCGTTTCCTAAAAATTTTTAAAAGATTTTATTTATTTATTTTACAGAGGGAGACACAGCGAGAGAGGGAACACAAGCAGGGGGAATGGGAGAGGGAGAAGCAGGCTTTCTGTCAAGCAGGAGCCCAAGGCAGGGCTCCATCCCAGGACCCCGGGACCATGACCTGAGCTGAAAGCAGACGCTTAATGACTAAGCCACCAGGCACCCATTTCCTAAAATTATTAATGGGAATAATAATAATATCTACTTCTCAGGATTGTTGTAATGATCAAAGATTGGCTATAATTGATAACCACTGATGAATTTTATATACATGCACTTACATTAAAATGTGCACATTAATGACTTTGACTCTGGTTAATTTTTTGTGTCATGGAAAAATTAGCAAAGATGAAATATAATATATAGTGAAATGATAAGTTTTGGCTTAGAAAGCTAATACAATGTGAATATGAGTCTTTTACTCTGGGAATCCCACTCCCCATGTTTGAAAATATAGGTTAAAATTCAAGGTGTATAGGCATTTTGGTAAGAATGGAACATTTCAGTTCCTACCATTCCTCCCATAAGGAATAAGGCTCACTTTTGGGTTTAAGTCTGGATCTCTCAATAATCTTCGTAGAGACAAAGAGAGGAAGAGATTAACAAAAACCTATAAAAACCACATGGTAGAGATATGGCTTAATTTTTACTTAATTCTCATAAAGGCTCTGTGAGGTGGCTGATATTATGTATTTTGCAGGTAATGAAACTGAGGAGGTAAGAGGAAAAATATTTTTTTCAGGATCACAGGTCCAGAGGATAAATTCAAACACAGATCTACTTGGCCCTTGCCAGGAATTCATCCAGCTTCTGATTAAGGTAGAACATTTTAATTTATTTTATTTTATTTTATTTTATTTTATTTTATTTTATTTTATTTTATTTTTTAAAGGTCTTATTTATTATTTTGACAGAAAGAGAGAGCACAAGCAGGCAGAGGGAGCATCAGGGAGAGGAAGAAGCAGGCTCCCGCTGAGCAGAGTTCAGCTTGAGGCTCAATCCCAGGACCCTGGGATCATGACCTGAACTGAAAGCAGCTTAACTGACCGAGTCACCCAGGCACCCCAAAGTAGAACATTTTAGAGGAGTGAAACTATGTCTGAAAAATGAACAGACATCATAACTATATGTGAAGAGAACCTCTGAAAAATATTTCTTTTTAGGGTCTCCGTAAAAATCATCCTGAGCTTCAAACACAGGTCCTTTTTGATTCTCTGATTTAGTAGCAAAACAGAGTCAGAGATGAGCAATCCTCCAGAGAAGGGACTAAGTCACTGAACAGGCCAAGGTGCATTTCCCCTGTCCTACTCACAAAACCTCAGGCAGATATCTTTTTTTTTCTACCCAATGGACAATGACTTCAAAGGGGAAATGAGCTTCCTAGCACTACTGGATTCAAAAGATTCTTTAACATTTAGAAACCTTTAACATTGAACATTGAACATTTAGAAATCCACTGTTCATACTTGAATCTGTTAGTGAGTGCAAAAATTTACTTGGTCTCTTTGTGATTTTACTGTTCTATAATTAGTAAACATATTAGACATAATTGAGATATGCAGAAATTTAATTATGAACTCTGTAGCTTGCAGTGACTTCCATAGAATAGTCAAAGTATTCCTACAGTGCCATACATGTTTTGTTCTTGGTTTCTCTTTAGACTTTCTTGGGCATAACTAAAATTTTGAAAATATTTAAGACTATAGAAAAAAAGTCAAGGGAAAGAGTCTCTTAGAAGAAGGCACATCAGGTATGCCTGTGTGGCTCAGTCAGTTAAGCATCTACCTTCAGCTCACGTCGTGACGCCGTGGTCTTGGGACTGAGTCCAAGATCAAACATGGTTGGAATGGATTGAGCAAGTAGTAAGGTAGTAAGAAATACACTTAGGTTAACAGGGGCCAGATCATATAAGGCTTGTGATATAGTGTAAGGGCTTTGAATTTTATCTTAAGCATAAGGAGAATCATTGGAAAGATTTAGCTAAGTTTCAGAGAGATTACTTAAACTGCTCTCTTGAACTTAGATGGTGGCTGGGTCGGGGGGAAAGGACAAAAAAAAAAAAAAAAAAGAAATGGGCTTCTTAGGCAGTGTTTGCAGTAATTTAGATGAGATAGAATGATCTCATGTGGCCAGATGTAGATGATGTGGCCAGAGTAGAAGCCTTTATAATGGTAGAAAGTAGCTAGATTATGTATTTCTTTTGAATGCAGACTTAGGAGTTAGTAATAATAGATAAGATGTGAGGTGTTGGAGAAAGACAAGTTATGACAATGATGACTCTAAGTTTTGTGGAAGGATGGACTTACTATAGATTACAATGAGGTTAAGAGTGGGAGGGTACTTTTTGGTGGGGTAGGAATAGGAGAGGAAATAAGAAGTTCGATTTAGTACAAGATTCTATGAGATGTGTATGTGGAGATATTGAGTACATATATTGAGTATATAAATTCTAAGTGTAGGAGAGAGGTCCTGGATGGAAATATATATTTAGAAGCTATCAATAAGTAGATAATTAGAGATATAAGTTTTAATGAGGCCATCAAGAAAGTGAGTGAAGAAAGAGAAGTTAAGAAGTGTAAGTAAAGCCTTAGCGCACTCAGCTATTAAACATTTTAGGAGGGGAGAAGGGAAAAGCACAGGAGACTGAATGGGGGCTGAAGGAAACAAGGCAAGTGTGATGTCTTGGACACTACAGGAAGAGGGTTTTAGGGAGAAAGAGGTAGTCAACTGTGTTAGATGGTTTTGGTAGGTCAAACAGACATGAGAATTGAGAACTGAGTTCAGCAAAGAGGAGGCCATTGGTCACAATGACAAGCATAATTTTTTTTTTTTTTTCTGATGGAGTGAAAAGGCAAAATTCCATGTGGAGTGGTGGACTTAGGAGACAAAAGGCCATGAGGAACTGGAGACAGCCAGTCCAGATAATCCTTTCAAGGAACTTTGCTTTAAGGAGACCAGGAAACTGGGGTGATAACTAGCATGGAGAAAGTGAAATCAAGAGAATTTCCTTTGTTAAAAAAAAAAATCAGAGAAATATCAGTGTTTGCACTGATAGGATTAATCCAGTAGGTTGGAAAAAATGATGATACAAGGCAAAGAGGGCAATGGTTAGAAAAGGCATCCTTAGTAAGTAAAAGAGAATAGCTCAGAGAGGAAGAGGTTAGCTCTAAGGAGGAACACAGGCAGCTTACTGACTATAAAATGGGAGAAAGCAGAGTATGCAGATATCAATGTAAGAAAGTGGATATATATGAAAATAGAAGTTTATAGAAATTCTATTCTGAATGATTCTATGAGAGGCAGTGGTGTTTTACGCCCAGTTTTGCCTCACAAAGGTAGAGTTCAACAGTTGTGCAGAGACCAAATGTTGTGACAGAGACCCCCCAAAGCCTAAAATATTTACCATGTGGTCAGGAAAAGATAACCAAAGAGTTGGGAGTTTCTAAGTTCCAGTGTAGTCATGTGTTAAATTTTAGGAAGCACCTACTCTACACCATGTTCTTTGCAAGGTAGTGGGACAGAAAGAGCTACTGGCATTATCTCCCATTATTTTCCCTGCTTGTGATGCCTGGTTATTTTCCTCAACTCACCATTGAAGCAGTGACTGCTTCAAATGCCTTGTCATTTATCAATTCCATTGGTAAGATCTTAAATGGTATGTGCACCAGAGAGTCTCTGTCTTACTCGTTCTCAGCCAGTTTTGAACATATTAACACACACAAATAGACTGGGTGGACCCAATTCTGTAGGTGACCCTATAGTCACCTTTCCATCATCTTTATATGGCAAGTTTCAACTCCTATTTCAAGAAACCAGAGATAATTGCAGATGACTTACAGATCACTGCCTTGGGAGTCTGGAAGGCATTCACCAAAATGAAATAATAGAAGAGGTGTTGGGTCCATAGGAAGAACTTAGAAATAGTGATTTGGGCCAGAAAGAAATGCAATTTTAAGAATCATTAGCATATAGATGATAGTCGAACCTATGGGAATAGGGAAACCTATGGGTTATTCAAGGAAATTAAAAATAACCAGAAGACAATAGAATAGTGCAAGTCAGTTTGATTCAACTAACTTATTTTCCCCCATTCTTACTATTTGCCAGGATAAATGTAGAATTTGAGCCAAGTAATAGACTCAAATTAAAGAGTCTATTAAATTAAAGAGGGATAAGGCTGAAAACCAATCCCAACCTTCTATATTACTTGGCAAAAAAAAAAAAAAAAAAAAAAAAAAGTGTACTTCATTGAATGAATTTACAAAATATAAGGCATTTAACCATAGTTTTTTAAAAAGATGTATTTATTTACTTGGGAGACAGAAAGAGCACAGCAGAGAGGGACAGAATCCTGAGCAGACTCTGCACTGAATGAAGAGCCCAATGTGGGGCTTGATCTCAGGATCCTGAGGTCATGACCCAAGACCAAACCAAGAGTCACTTAAGCAGCTTCACTACCCAGGTGTCCCTGTGCTTAACTATATTTCGAATACATTTATATTACTATAAATTATTGAGTGCTTTGTCATTACATTTACATAGCTAAGCCACCCAATCAATATTTTCACACAATATTTATTTTTTGCAATTTTTACAAAATTTGTTCAAAATATCATATGCCTTATCTGAATGCACTACTTTGGAGGTTATTTAAAAATGGCATCCTGGTTTCCTTCAGGCCACTTTTCACATTAGAATATGTCAAGAATGGCTATGTTTGTGGAATGATGGCCTGATTTTTTTTTAAGTTTACAACTTTCCCACTTTTTTTTCTTTTAAAGCCTTAAGATATTGTTTCCCATGATGGCAGAATCAAAGCAATGTTGCCTGTGTAAATCTTTCCATCTTCTTGTTTCAATCTATAATGAGTAATAAAACTGTCAACTTCCTAATTATTCCTTTGCCCACCTCTCTTTATGAGCCTGAAGTTGATTTATAAAAAGGGAAGCTGTTAGGTGCACTGTTGGTGGGCTGGGTTCTCAGAAGTATACAATTTCACAGAGAAAGCAGACTTTGGGTGTTTAAAGAAACACCCAGAGTACCTTTTTTTTTTTTTTAAGTACTTCTTTCTAACAAAGGCAAGAAAAGCAGCTAACCATTGGCCAATTTGATTAAAACATTACAAATCACATGACACTAATTAAAAAATGTATAAAATAATTGAAACTAAAAAACAAGTGTTTGGCTAAATATATTTTTAAGCAAAGGTTTTTCTAATATATATAAGTGCTTTTATAATATATTACTTTGGCCTTAGTTTCTCAGTTGCAGTATGACAGGCATTTTACAAAATGCTATCCCCCTCTAAAGTGATATTCGTCTAGATCAGGGCTTCTCAGTCTTGGCACTTTTGACATTTGGGGCCAGAAATATGTGTAAGCATCTGTCCTGTGTATCTCAGGATGTTTGGCAGCATCTCCCGCTCTTCCTCATGAGATGTTAGGAGTGTCTCCCAAGTTGCAACAAGCAAAAAGGTTTCCAGACATTGTCAAATGTCTGGAGGTGTAGGGAGGATGAGAACAAATGGTATAAATTGAACAAAACTGATTTTATTTAATGATACTTATTGAAGGAAGAATTTGATGAACAGGTTTTGGAGTTTCGGCTTGTTTTACTTTGTCTCTGTCCCTCCCTACCTGCCGACCTGTCTCCCCACCTCCCTTTATCTCTTCCTTCTCTCCTGTCTCCCATCCTTTTCCCCTTCTTTGCTTTACTGGGTAAAATCTTTTTTTTTTTTTTTTTTTTTAAGATTTCATTTATTTGACAGAGAGAGAGAAATCACAAGTAGGCAGAGAGGCAGGCAGAGAGAGAGAGAGGAGGATGCAGGCTCCCTGCGGAGCAGAGAGCCCGATGTGGGGCTCCATCCCAGGACCCTGGGATCATGACCCGAGCCAAAGGCAGAGGTTCTAACCCACTGAGCCACCCAGGCGCCCCTGGGTAAACTCTTATTCAACAAAAAGTTTTACATGGAAATCCAATGTGTAAACTTTTACATGAAAGTCCAAGTTTAGAAGTCTAACTGATGAGCTACATGTACAGTGTATTTATCATGATTTTTATTTTCTGTATTTTATGATTATGATGATCTTAAAAAGCTTGCTGGCCTGGGAGAGATGACTCCTCCCACAGTTAAAACTTTTCTTAATAAAGGGCTTGACTAAGAACACTTCCCTCGTAGACAAGCCAACCAATCTGAGTACCTAGCCCCAACCACCTCCTTGTCTAACTTCACACACTAAGCCAGCACCGTTTTGCCCTCTGTTCTATGTACCGGGCAACCTGAGATCACCCCTAGAGCCCAAAGCCTGCTGGAATTATTCAAACTAGTCAATCCCAAACTGTGTCCTCTGCCCTGCCTTGCCTTTTCCCATGGGATCCCCAATAAAGGTTCTGACTCAGAATCTGCCCTCATTCCTGTTTTCTGCCACCTGAACCAAACTTGGGTGGCCAACTGTGATGTGGGCCCCCCATGGGACAGGTGAGTAAAATGAACTTCTTCCCTTCAAGGCCCATTTTCGTTTCTTCCTATGGCCACACCAACTTTACCATAAAAGTCAAGATCTATCAAAAATAAATATCTATTTACGTTTCCTCAGAAGTTTAACATGTAAAATTTTATATGGAAGGCTAATGTGTAAATGTCTGATGGCAGGCTGCTCTCTTTGAATGGTGTGGTCCTAAGACTGACTATATTAATGATGCTTTAAATTTTCTGTATCTTATGATAATTATGAGTTATAACCAACATTTATGTTCTTAGAACACTTACCCCCTATCCAGTCAGTGATCACTGAACAGGTGCTGTGTATAGCTTGGCTTCTTAAACCTCATGAATGAACTAAGGTATGTATCATCAACCCAAAATTAGAGAAGTAGTTGATTGCCCAAATTCAGTTGTTATTTTTTCCCATTGAATATATTTTCTTAACTTGAATCTCAAATAAGAAGGAGTTACTCTACCAGGCTTGTGCTGTATGCACTATGTTCACCAACATTAAAGTATAAATGCTGTAAACCTGAGACTAAGGTAATGTTCTGTGTCAACTACACTCAAATTTAAAAAAAAAAATTAAAACTTAAAATGTTTAAAAAGACTGTTGTCGTCCTTTAGTTTAGGGATTAGCTTCAATCTTATGCATTTAAGTTGCCTTAGTTTGCTTCCCCACAATTGACTGCCTTCAAACTAAAGTGGAGATGTAATTGTGTCACCTTTGCTACATAACTTCCTATTATTTATCATATACAAAGTAAGCTCCTTAAAGTAGCATAAGATACAGCTTTTGCCTCCCTCTCCAGGTCCATAAGTCACGCCAACAACATCTAACAGTTCATAACTTTTTTGTGTGTCTAATTCCCACCTTCTATGCAAGCATTTCTGTACATATGCATCTCTGTTTGGAAGGCACCCTTCCTATTAGCTAATTCCTTTTTATCTTTTACAGTGCAATTTATGGATGGTCAACCTTGGCAAAAATAATCCTAATTTTACCTCCAGGTTATATAACCTTCTATTCTTAATACCCTTACAATAACCTCTTTTCTCTATCATTATTCTTAATATATAGCGATATAATGATCTGTTTTGATATGTACCTTCTCTATTATCTGATACATTTCTTGAGAACACGGTTGTGACATTAATTTTGTTATATCAATGCATTGAATAGAGCTAGAAATATAGGAAGCATTATATAAATCCTTGTTGATACGTGGATTAATTTTCTCTGAGTAACCTCGGCTTACAACTAGGTTAAATTTTTATAGTGACAGTTTAAAAAATAGGACAGTCTCCCTGCCTTGCCTAGAAAGCAGTATTGACTGCAAATCTCAAGATGAGAAGGCATGGAGAGATGCACAGAAATCTATCACATTTTTTGAAAAGCAATTATATCACACATTTTTTCCCTTACTTATTGCCACAGGCAGGATCATCTATCTTTGGGGATAAAGGCTGGCATATGATATTTCAGGGAAATTTAATAATAATCAGAAATAGAACATGACTCATCGAGCCTTTAAGTGGAAGGAAAAATAGTGTCAAGTTGCAGTTTTCAATGTAGATAAATATATAAGCCACCCGGAAGGCATATGTGTTTTAAACTTTGAAATTAAAGTAAATGGGTAGAGGGAGAGGCGTCAGAAGTGAAAGAGTCAAATGGCTTATGTGAAGTATAGATTTAAGTCATCTTGTTGAAGTAAATTGCATTCTTATAAAACCTAAAATGATGAGGGCTTTAGAAGCTAAATGCTTAGGCCGTCCTTAAACAAGATCAGTGGTTAGAAGAAAAAGTCTTTTGTAATCAGGGAGGCACAGGTTTCAAGGTGGTGGTTGTATGAGGACAGGATTGTCCTGGTCCAGGCTCTTTGACCTTTATAAAACCTCAGCAACTTCTCAGCCCATGCTCTCATTCCTTAAAACTCTAATTATTTGTCTTTCCTTTCCAATGTGGTTGGAGGGCTACTGGAAACTCAAAGGAAAATTATGTCCTACTTTAACCAGTAAACTTCTTTCTTTGACCCTGGAAACAAAATCTCAAGTCTCACTTGACTATACCTGTAAATTGAGGTTGACATATCATTCGTTAGGGATCAATTTAAATGATCTATTCTCAGAAGGCATCTTTAGGCTAAGATCACAAAAGCTCTGCGTGTACACAGTATCTTACATTGATGTAATGGGTGAAAAATTATAAAATGAGTCACTAGGATCCTCTACCTTTGCAAAAACATTTCTCTTCCTTGAAGTAAAAATTAATTCCTGACCTTTCCCAGCTGGTCATGTTTGAACTTAATTGAAGGACACCTCTGCTATGATGATGTGGGAACGTTGTAGCTAACAGTTCCTAAAAGCCTACTGAAATGTCAGTCATTGCATCATTTATCATTTATCATAGTATCATTGTGATACTAAGAGGTAGAATTTTTAAACCCATTTTATAGATAGTAGGAGGAAGCATCAATACTGTCCTGTGACTGCATTCTCCTACTTCTTAGAATAGTCTGCACAGCCAGCTACAATAAAAGAATAGTTCAAGGTCAGAGGACAGCAAGGCCCTTTGGTTTGGAATACTCAGCAAGGGCTGGTATGGATGTCTAGCGTACATAACGGGCTCTCTAGAGGCTCAGAGAATTCATTCACAAACCCAAGAATGATAAGGACATAGATGATACCTTATTTTTTTTTTTAAAATTTTATTTATTTATTTGACAGACAGAGATCACAAGAGGGCAGAGAAGCAGGGAGAGAGAGAGGAGGAAGCAGGCCCCCTGCTGAGCAGAGAGCCCGATGCGGGGCTCGATCCCAGGACTCCGGGATCGTGACCTGAGCCGAAGGCAATGGCTTTAACCCACTGAGCCACCCAGGCGCCCAATAGATGATACCTTTAAACCTAGGCCCATTTGAACATAAAATCTCTGTTCTTTTCTGCTCCATCATCTTGAATTCCTTTCAGGCTCACCAAAGCACATTCATTTGATCCCCACTGCACAGATGTATGGCCCATTGTTTATTTTCTGTCTTCCCAAATCTGGCTCAACATTTTCTTCTTTCCTTGTGATTCTAATTACATTTTACATGCTGACTACATTTTTTTTTTTTAATTTAATGTCCCCCGATTGTCTTCTTTGCTAGTTATATGAAAGTGCAATCACTGGTTCAGTTTTCTGCTCCAAAACCATTTTCATGGAAGATGTTTTAGAAGGAAAAGCAGCTTTTTTTTTTTCCTCCTTTAAGGGTTTTTGAAATCTCAGGGGAGAAGCAGAACATAAATATTTAACCCATAAGGGAAAATTATTTGTGTATATACACATACAAATTAATAACATGGATTTTGGAATTTTAGATTATTGGGATTCAGAGTAAATTTGAAGGTGTTCTGGGATGATATTAAATTGGAAAACTTAAAACAAAAAGTGATGCCTTGCTAGCTGTCTCTTGAAAGTCTATGGACTTTACTTTAGCACACTGGATAAAAAATATTGTGAGGTGCTCTTGCAGTAGCAAGATGGGGACGACGAGACACTTCTGGGCTCAGTGTCACTAGTGAATCTGATTAAGACTAAGTTAAGAATCCAAATGTTTCCCAAGGGTTTAAACTCCAGTTCTGATGTTTTCTTTGATTTCTAGACTTAACACATTCAAGCTGCCTACAAGACGGAGATTTCATTTTTTCGAAGGACATGAGAACTCAGCATGTCTGGGTTGTAACATCTCTTGCTTCTTTCCACACCATAAAACTCCCTGTCTCCCTGGGTTCCTCATGTTGGTGAAGGAGCAACCACCACTATAGTTGAAAAAGCCAAAAAGCCAGGAGCAAAAGTTCATGCTTTACTCTCCCGTATTCTCTCTATATGACCCAGTTTGCTACTGTGCTTCCATTTCTTTCTCCCATTCATGCTTCCAAATTCAAGTTACAACCAGAGCTTGCACCGAATCCTGAAGTCTCCTTCCAGCTGTCCCTCCTGTAGTCACACTTGCCTTTCTCTAGGATGTTACAGTGTGTCAACAGATGTGTGTGTGTGTGTGTGTGTGTACACGCATGTTTTTCTTTTTGAGAGTTAAATGAAGTTAACCCTGAAATATCTCTGCTGAAAACACTTCAAGTCCCTCTTCAACTAAAAACCACTGAACATTTCACTCAGCATAATCTCTTCCAGTCAATAAGTCAAGCAGAGAGAGTCAACTATCATATGGTTTCACTTATTTGTGGAGCATAACAAATAGCATGGAGGACATGGGGACTTAGAGTGGAGAAGGGAGTTGGGGGAAATTGGAAGGGGAGGTGAACCATGAGAGACTATGGACTCTGAAAAACAATCTGAGGGTTTTGAAGGGACGGGGGGTGGGAGGTTGGGGTACCAGGTGGTGGGTATTATAGAGGGCACGGATTGCATGGAGCACGGGGTGTGGTGCAAAAATAATGAATACTGTTATGCTGGAAATAAAAATAAATTAAAAAAAAAAAAGAAATTAACAAAATGTAAATAAAAAAAAAAAAAAAAAAAAGAAGTCAGTATGACACAATGTTAAGATATCAAACGATTGGAGCATGTACTTTACAGAAAGGGTAATCCAAATGGCCACTCATATATAAAAACTGTTTATCTTTATTATGAATCTGGAATTAAATTAAATTAAAATTAAAAAAAAAAAAAAAAAAAAACCACTGAACATACTCCTGCCTATGCTCCAGCAGCCTTCCCCTGGGAATCCCTGCACTTTTTTATATCTCACTGTAATCATCGCTTGCTTTGGTCTATCATCACCTCCTAAAGAAACTCTTCTCAACTCCCTACATCAAATCAAATTATTTCTAGAACAAACTGGAACAAATAACAACAATGACAACAATAGCAAAACCAGAAGTAGATGGCTAGGAGAGCTGTGTTCAGAGCTTACATTTGATTTCATGTTTTGGGTCTTTAGAACACTTTGGGAAAAAAATCTATAGAACTCCTTCCTAGAAAAAAGAGAAATATTCACAGACATGAGAATTTGCATAAGGTTATATAGAATGCTTCCTGAAGTCACCATGTATTTTGTAAGCCCAAGTTAAAAATTCTGATGATTTTTCAGATGTTGGGGTTAAAACACATTTTCACAATCCCGACCACAGAAACTCAGATTAAAGAGATCTAGAATATACTTCAGGAATGACTGGTGGGGTTTTTTTGCCTTTGTGTTTTAAACACATACATGTTCCCAGAACTGGTAACCTTCACGCCACTGTGAGAAATTATACTAGAAAAATCATCTGATAGCTGAAATCCAAATGAAGATACATTTTTTGAAAATATTCTGGTTATTAGATAGTTTCTGGGGATAAAATGCTCAACATGATGACTATAGCTGACAGTACTGTTTTGCTTATTTGAAAATTGCTGAGAGTAGATCTTAAAAATTCTCATCACCAGGATAGACAATTGGAACTGTATGAGGTGATGGACTTTTTTTTGCTTGTTTATTTTGAGGTGGTGGATGTGAACTAAACTATTGTGGCAATCCTTTCATAATACATACGCAAAGGTGAATAGTATGTTGTATACTTCAAACTTACACAATATTATATGTCATTTACACCTCAATTAAACTGGAAACAAATATTCTGGATCAGGAAAAGAGGAGATCAATACACTTAAGATGTCATTAATTTGCCAGGTCATATGAATTTGTGTGCAGACCTACATACCACAACCTGTACACAGCAGAAAATATTGCTTTACAATACTTTGAAGTATTGTCAGACTTCTCTCTTTCCTTCTGTACATCTTCACTGTATACCATCATGGGTTTGCCCTAAGATAGTTGTTACCTCAAGCCGGTATTCTGGGTTCAATACACCTTCAACTCTAATCAGTAACCTGTCCTCTGGGTGCTCTGGCATGTTTTATTTAAACTCCAGAAAAGGCATGATTGGCAAGACATTAGATTCAGCTACTGGAACTCTTACGAAATATGAATTTCAAAGCCATCCTATCTGCCAGACATTGTTACATCAGCTTCCGGTTTCCGATTGAGACATTTAGATTGAAACAAGGAAGGAAATTTACAGATCCTGAGAAAGTGAGTTGGGGGGGTCTAATGCTGAAATTCCTGAGTCACTGAGTTACGTAATCATTGCCTTTCTGTGTAACCACTGCCCTCACCACCACATGGGCACTGGTAAGTTATACCCGAGCAAGTTATACCCAAGTTCCAAATTTAGAACACCCAGTGTATTCCAACAGCTTAGAGTAGACCTGCCACATAGTAGGTTTTTCCATACATTAAAAGAACCAATATGTGTAGACACTGAACACACAGTTCAGTGAAAGAATCTAGAAAATGAAGATTTTTTTTCCCTGCTGTCTACCTCTACCCTCTTGCTTAGGCGTGTGGAAATAGTGTGGTTTGAGGGTTGTACACTAATATCTGATCGCAATCTGGCTGGGCGATCTTGGGAAATCATTTCAGTAGTCTGTGATTTTACTTATCGTAAAATTTCCTACAGAAGTCTGACTAATTGGAAATGTCCTGTTATCCTTGAACTCAGCCAAGGACAATGTCAATATAAAGCAGAGACTAAATATATCTGAAACGACACTGCCATGGCCTGTCATGACTTCTGTATACCTTTAACTCATTTTCCTGTGACTTCAAACCCAGTACCTGCAGGCCTGTATGAAGAGCTTTGAATTCAAAATTGTGACCCATCCTCCCACAGATCACTGTAATATCTCTACAATCATTCAGTAAAGATCACGTCTAGTTACCATATTCTGCCTACTCAGACTAGAAAATAGCTGGTATATTTTAGAAGATTTTTCGTAAAGTTAAAAAATATATATATTAAGTGCTTGGTCATCCCTTATCTACAGTTATTGGGTCCACGATTA
Organism: Mustela erminea; assembly: GCF_009829155.1. Lineage (NCBI taxonomy): Eukaryota > Metazoa > Chordata > Mammalia > Carnivora > Mustelidae > Mustela > Mustela erminea. The sequence continues at coordinate 67,530,681 of NC_045629.1, forward strand.
TCTTTTGTCTTCAGCAACTTGATACATATTTGTCCTCACACTGATTTCTCTTCATATTTGTATCCTCTCTTAGAGGACTTTCCTCTTCTCTCCTTTGATTCCCATACGCCACCCCTTTTCTCTTCTGTACCCAGTAATACCCTCACTTCTCTTGTTTGATGGCTCCCATTGCACTGCCTCATTCCACTCCACCTTGAAATATGCACACATGCCTCCTCTACCGAAGAAATGACAACAACCATTACAAAAAACCTTCCTGCTCCCCTGCTTTTTTAAAGTTTGGCTTAGGTTTTTGCTTTCTTTCACCACCATTGTACACAAACTCTTACATCTAATCTCATCCTTTGTTTTTTCATCATTTATTTTGCTCCTTTAAACTCTGTGCTCAAATTTCATGGCAAAACAGCATAGTGATTAAAAGCATAAATTCTGGTGCCAGATCACCGGGTTTCCAATTACATCCTCAGTTCTTTATAGTTGAATGATATGGGGCACTGAATATAAAATCTTAATGCTTTACTTCTTGCATCTGTAAAACAGGGATTTAATACACGTACCTCAAAGAGTAACTATGGGATTGACTTAAAAACAAATAACACAATTAGAAGTGTACTTGTCACACCACAGGCACCCAATAGTTGTTAATATCTTCATCATCATCATCACCACCATTATAATCCTTCTCCCAATTCCACTGAAGCTGCATTATCAGTTAACACTTGGTAATTCTAACTTTTAAAACTAATAGATTTTCATCAATCTTTCTTCTTCCTGATTTATATTCACAAAATGTGACCCTGTTGACCATTTGTGTCAAAAAGATTCCAGTGTAGAAACAAACCACTCTACATATTTCAAGCATTATGGGATCGAATACTGGGAATTACTTACAAAACTGTTTGATGGTGTGGAGGAGTAGAAGTCAGAAAGGACACCAGTGCACTACTGAATTCAAGAGCATGTCGTCATTGATATGACTCAGAGGTCAGGATGCTACTCCAGCCATTGCCATTTTCATCACTGCATGTCCCATTCCACTCCTGAAGCTAGGGTCTAGGTACTGGAATCCAAATCCTATGACTAAACTGTTTCTAACAAATCACACTTCACCCTATTGCCTGGTAACAGAAATGGCAGCAGGAAGGAAATTTATATCACCTTCAAATTCTAGACAAAGGAGTTTGGGGCATGTAGTTTTTAGCCTCTTTTTTTTTCTTTTCTTTTGTTTTGTCCTGAAACTTCTGTCCTCATAACTTCAACTGTTGTGGACAGCTAATTACTTGTGGACAGCTAACTACCCACCTCCTACACACAGCTCTAACCTCCTTTCTCTAATTTCAGATATGTAACTCCAAGAAATATTGGAAATTTCCTATATACATGGGAAATGTAAATTACATGTAAATTAAATTTACATTTCCCATGTATATAACCTCAGACTCAGGGTATGTATAGTATAACTAAACAAAACCAAAACCACAAACAAAACAACAACAACATAACCAAACCAACAACAACAAAAAAAAACTCAATCCAACTATCTCTCTGCATGATTTTAATTAGTGATACATTTTTCTCCCAAGTGCTCAGGTGCAAACTCTGTGTTTCTCACACCTCAGATTTCTCCTACGCTTCTTCGGTACCTAGTTAAATGATAGGAAATCTAAAAGAATGAAAAGACTGCATGCTCTTCAAATTATCTTCCTTGCATATTAAATCTCTTATTTTGGCTTTTCTTGGAAATGGTCAGTAACAGCTAGAATTTATATTACTTATCATGGCATGATATTACAGTGAATTTCTTTAGTTCTGAATCAAGTGGATTTTTATATTTAACCACATATAACTGGGAATGTTGGCATCCCACAACGAAAACTGAGGAATCTAACAAAGAGACTTACTGGATGGAGAAATTGTTACAGTATATGATATAATTTGCTGGCTACGAATTAGTTAAAATCAGACAGACAACTAACTTTATCTTTGATGCTTACTAGATGTTTGACCTCGGGGAAACAGCTTCAAATCATTAACCCCAAGTTTACTTAAAATAGAGGCGAAAATGGTACTCACATCATATAGAGGTCATTACAAAGATTAAATGTGATAATGCTATGATAAAGTGCTTATATATTACAAGGCTGTAATCATCAAGACAGTATGGTACTGGCACAAAAACACATGATCAATGAAACAGAATAGAGAACAGAAATGGACCCTCAACTCCATGGTCAACTAATCTTTGACAAAGCAGGAAAGAATGTCCAATGGAAAAAGGACAGTCTCTTCAACAAATGATGCTGGGAAAATTAGACAGCCACGTGTAGAAGAATGAAATTGAACTGTTTTCCTATACCATACACAAAGATAAACTCAAAATGGATAAAAGATCTAAATGTGAGACAGGAATCCATCAAAATTAGAAAGAACACAGGTAGCAACCTCTTCAACCTCAGCAGCAACAACTTCTTGCTAGACATGTCTCCAAAGGCAAGGGAAACAAAAGCAAAAATGAACTATTGGGACTTCATCAATATAAAAAGCTTATGCACAGCAAAGGAAACAGTCAACAAAACTAAAGGCAACCTACAAAATAGAAGATATTTGCAAATGACATATCAGATAAAGGGCTAGTATCCAAGATCTATAAAGAACTTAACAGTTAACTCAACACCCAAAAAACAAATAATCTAGACAAGAAACTGACAGAAGATATGAACAGACATTTCTCCAAAAAGACATACAAGTGGCCAACAGACATATGAATAAATGTTCTACATCACTTGCCATCAGGGAAATACAAATCAATGGGATACCACCTCACAGCTGTCATAATGGCTAAAATTAACAAGTCAGGAAACAATAGATGTTGGTGAGGATGAGGAGAAAGGGGAACCCTCTTATATTGTTGGTGGAAATGCAAGCTGGTACAACCATTCTGGGAAACAGTATGGAGGTTCCTCAAGATGTTAAAAATAAAGCTACCCTATGGCCTATGCAATTGCACTACTAGGTATTTACCACAAAGATAAAAATGTAATGATCTGAAAGGGCACGTACAACCCGTGTTTATAGCACCAATGTCCACAATAGCCAAACTATGGAAAAAGCTGAGTTGTTCATCAAAAGATGAATGAATAAAGGAGATGTGGTATATGTGTGTGTATAGAAAGAATGACTACTTACCATTTACATCAATGTAGATGAACTGGAAGGTGTTATGCTGAATGAAATAAGTCAATAAGAGAAAGAATTATCATATGGCTTCCCTCATATGTGGAATATAAGAAAAAGTGTAGAGGACCATAGGAGAAAGGAAAGAAAACTGAATGGCAATTCATCAGAGAGGGAGATAAACCATGAGAGACTTTTAACTACAGGAAACAAACTGAGGGTTGCTGGAAGGGAGGGGTGGGGGGAATGAGGTAATTGGGTAATAGGCATTAAAGAGGGCATGTGATATGATGAGCATTGGGTGTTATATGCAACTGATGAATTATTGAACTCTACATCTGAAACTAATGATGTAAGTTGGCTAACTGAATTTAAAGAAAAAAAATAAAGTGCTTAATATGGTGGTAGTAGTAGTCTCAAGACAAAAACAAACAATAAATTTTGATTAACTTTTTTGTTTGTTCAAATTTTTATTTAAATTCTAGTTATTGGTTTAAGGAGTAGAATTTAGTGATTTATATTGGCTTAAGGAGTAGAATTTAGTGATTTACCACTTCCATACAATACCCAGAGCTCATCACAATTGCCCTCCTTAATGCCTATCACCCATGTAGGCTTTCCCCCAGCCACTACCCCTCCATCAACTCTCAGTTTATCCTCTATAGTTAAAGCTCTCTTATGGTTTACTTCTCCTTTTCTCTTTTTTTCCCCCTTCCCCTATGCTCATCTGTTTTGTTTCTTAAATTCCACATATGAGTGAAATCATATGGTCTTTGTCTTTCTCTGACTTATTTCACTTTGCATAATATACTCTAACTCCATCCATGTCATTGCAAATGGAGAGATACCACTCTTTAATGGCCAGATAATTTTCTATTGTGTATATACACCACATCTTCTTTATCCATTCATCAGTCGATGGACATTTAGATTCTTTCCATAACTTAGCTGTTGTTGATAATTACTGCTACAAACATTAGGGTGCCTGTGCTCCTTTGAATCAGTATTTTTGTATCCTGAAGGTAAATACCTAGTAGTGTAATTGCTGGGTCATAGTATAGTTCAATTTTTAACTTTCTGAGGAAAATTCATACTTCCTTGCATTCCCACCAACAGTGTAAGAGGATTCAGTTCCCCTTCCTCCACATCCTTGCCACCATCTGTTATTTCCTGTGTTGTTAACTTTAGCCATTCTGACAGGTGTGAGGTGGTATCTCATGTGGTTTTGATTCTTATTTCCCTGATGATGAATTATGTTGAGCATCTCTTCCTGTGTCTGTTAATCATCTTTGTATCTTCTTTGGAAAAATGCCTGTTCATGCCTTCTGCCCATTTCTTAACTGGATTATTTATTTTTTGGGTGTTCAATGTGGTTAACATTAATGTTATCACTGCTGATATTGATGTCATCCTCCCTTCTTTTGAATATGTTTTAGGGTTATGCCACAATTGGCATAATTTGATAATTCAGTGTCAAATACTAGGGTTTCATGTAGGTAGCAGATGCACTATGTTGCATAGATTGAAGATGAGATCTGGCTCAAATCCCCACAATCAATTTATAAATATTTAAAGTGATTACCTTTGTTTGTAGGGGATGGGGGACCAGGTGCTAACCAGAATTTGAAAACCTTTATCCTGAGTCATCAGTAAAAAACATTCTCTTCTACTATATATAATGGTAGACTATGTTGATGTTTACCAATAAAATGTGAGTTTTTTTTACTTAACAACACACTATAAATATGTTAAACGAACAATGTAAGAAGAGTCTTAAAATACTAAATAAAATGTTAGGTTCTTACTTATGCCTCTATTTCTCCATTTCAATTGTGGCTTTGCTTATATGTTGAAGTAAGACTGAAAAACCCCACTATAATATTTATTATAAATCACAAGGGATTATGAACTTTGGGTCAGAAATTGTCTTACAAACACATCGCAATTGATAAGATAAGGAGTTCCCTGAAACTCTATACATGGAATTGGCTTAATAATAATAATAATAATAAAACCTTCAATATTAATGAAGACATTCATTTATTAATTAGCTACCTAATGAATTTTAACTTAATTTGCGATTACACTTTCCTCCTCCAATTTTCAATTCTGAAATTTAAAAAAAGAACATTATTTTTCACATTAGATACCAAATAACTAAACTCTGTTTAGTTTTTTTCCCTGCCTAAATCAGCAGCTTTTAGAACCATTTTTCTTTATTACCAGCTGCTTGATGTACCCACAGCATGTAGTTACCAAGCAAATTTGAGAGGCCACAAAAGAATAGAGTTGAAGAAATGAGAACATCATAGGGAGGAGGAAGTTGTCATCAAGGCATGAGCACATGTTGTTCCTCACCACACTGAGCACACCAGTGCACAGAGCACACCCTGGACATCCCCACCATAGACCTATTTCTGGCTTCATCTAGGAGAACCAACAAGTTCATAGTCTCTGCTTCTTCATGGCAGCAAGAGACTTGCTGAAAACTGATATCATCTGGGCTTGTCTCCCTTCAAGGCATAAAACACAACATCCAAAAGAGTCAAACATGTTCTCTCCACTGTGATGAGGGTGGTGGTGGGGAAGCTCTGCCTGCTTGGCACAGAGAGCTCTTTAACAGGAAGGCAGCAGTTCTGCAAGGCGAGGGAGCTAGGGAAATGTTCTGAAAGCCACACCTCTGCCTTTTGGCATTTAAATCAACTGAAAACATTCTTTGGGGACTGGGTTTTGGAAAACTTCTATGCTCATGGTGAAGCACACAAGTTCTAACAGAAGGTCTGTCACAGAGCTAGAGCTTAGGAAGGAAACTGCAAGAAAACATTCTGTTGTTGTTTTTAATTATGTTTAGTTAGCCACTGTATAGTACGTAATTAGTCCTTGATGCAAGGGAACATTCTTAAAGAAAATCAAAAGAGTAATTATGGGATTGACTTAAAAACAAATAACACAATTAGAAGTGTACTTGTCACACCACAGGCACCCAATAGTTGTTAATATCTTCATCATCATCACCACCATTATAATCCTTCTCCCAATTCCACTGAAGCTGCATTATCAGTTAACACTTGGTAATTCTAACTTTTAAAACTAATAGATTTTCATCAATCTTTCTTCTTCCTGATTTATATTCACAAAATGTGACCCTGTTGACCATTTGTGTCAAAAAGATTCCAGTGTAGAAACAAACCACTCTACATATTTCAAGCATTATGGGATCGAATACTGGGAATTACTTACAAAACTGTTTGATGGTGTGGAGGAGTAGAAGTCAGAAAGGACACCAGTGCACTACTGAATCCAAGAGCATGTCGTCATTGATATGACTCAGAGGTCAGGATGCTACTCCAGCCATTGCCATTTTCATCACTGCATGTCCCATTCCACTCCTGAAGCTAGGGTCTAGGTATTGGAATCCAAATCCTATGACTAAACTGTTTCTAACAAATCACACTTCACCCTATTGCCTGGTAACAGAAATGGCAGCAGGAAGGAAATTTATATCACCTTCAAATTCTAGACAAAGGAGTTTGGTATAATTTGAGTTTGTTCTCAAGAGATGGTAGCGCACTTGGGACAGATGATGTAGGCTACATTGAAAACACAGACATTGCCATTATGGAGTCTACAGTAAAGTAGGAAGATAAAATGTACAGAAATACAGCCTTGGTAGAGATAGTAGTACAAACTAAAAGAAAGGTACAGATAAATTTTTCATGGGATCAAAGAATGGAAGAACAGTTATTTCCATTTGGGAGAAATTACCAAAAACTTTATAGACGATGCACAACCTATAAATAGTACACAGTGAAACGAAGTTGGAGTATTAAAAAAAGCCTGGAAAATAAGTTTGAAGCCTTCCCATCTTAAGGAAAACAACTGTGTGTCATGTTATTCTGCCTTTATTGAATTAAAAGTAATTAGAATCCATTCAGCTAAAATACCCTATTGGAATTTTAAATGGGATTGCATTACATTTATAAATTAACTTAGAGAGAATGGATATCTTACAAATATTTAGTCTTAGCCTATAGGCTTATCTCACTGAATTAACCCTCTTTTTTCTCCATTTGACCAAGAGAAATATGTTGGATTTTTTTCCTCATATAATATCCATTTCCATTTTCCATCATGCACTTTGTTTTGTCTTGGTAAGTGTTTGGATTTCTTGTCATTAAAATATTATTGGGATTGGAGTGTGGGATAAGATCATAGAATGACCCTGTCCAAAAATAATGTCTACCTCTTGGGTGAGTGTAATAAAGACTATGTGGCCTCAAGACAGAAAATGTGTTTTCCAGGGAGATTCACTTTTGTTGTGTGTTTTTTTAACCTCTGTCACCCTCATCTTTCTACACACACTGTGCCTTCTAAAGTGTGAAAACAAAAAGCTAAGACTCCTTGATTTAAAGTGGATTAAAGAGATGAATTCACGTTGAGAAATGTATTCCCCACTGAAAGAACATGTTTCTACCCATCTCACAAGGGCACAACCTTTGAGACTAGCCATTTCTGTTGGAAACAGCAATTATAATCATTTTTAAAATTTCAACTAACATATGCTTAAGAGATCATTTTTTGGGAACCAATACACTATGTCTGAATTTAGTCATCAACACCAAAGCGGTATGGTTTCTAGAAAAAGAGTTAAGGAGTCATCTCCCTAATGCTTAAGTGTTGAATTAACATGCATATATGTTCTTATAGGAGATTATTAACTGTTTCATGGTCACTTAAGAAAAAGACATATGTAGTTTTGGATTCAGTTTGAGGGAATTTTTTGAAACCTAGATATCTGTCCTTGGACCAAGGGTCAATGGATGCCAGGTCAGGACGCTATGATCTATCGTATTTAAGATTCTCTTCATTTTTTTTTTTATTACGTTCAGTTAGTCACTGTATACTACATAATTAGTTTTTGATGTAGTGTTAAATGATTTGTTAATTAAGTGCTCATCACCCAGTGCTCATCACAACATGTGCCCTCCTCAATACCCATTAAGATTACCTTTAAAAGTATTAGCTGCAGTGTTCATATGGTAGAGATAAGACCAACCCCAGTGTGGGATGCTCACATTTGTTAAATACTGGAGAGGGTCTGCAGATCAGCAGTATCTATAATTAAAACTCAAATGGTAGTGTTCTCTCAAAATTCCCCCCAAAAAGAAAGAAAAATCTTTTAAACAAATTAGTTATGCCTTATTCATGTGCTTTGAAAATGAGCATTTATAAAACAAGAACTTTTATCAAACCAGCTATTTTATATCATGTGCTCAAAACCTGTTTAATCACAGAAGGGGCTCTAAACAAAGCTAATCTTAACTGAAAATAATCAAAATTTTATTCCACAAATTCAACAATGTTCTTTATTATATTCATCATCATCTCTTAATCAAATAGAAGCTAGTCTCAATGTATAGCTGCTTTAAAAGTATATGATGTAAATTATTTTGTTAACATAAAAATCCATTTGTTTTATGTAGACATTTCAGATCAACTTTAAATAATTATGGTTACAATCAATACTATACTTCTAAGCAAAAATGACAACATGCCCTAGTGATAAGTGACAGGGGGAATTGTTGGGGCAGAAAATAGAGCTTCTGGGAACAAGCAGCATTGAAAGAGAGATTTGGCTGAAAGCTATGGTATCTTATATGGGGTAAGACCAGTGCTCAGAGAATCACTTTCAAGTCTTGCTCTCACAACCCAAAGGTCAGAGGAACGTTATTGGAAACACTTCTTTGTTGTACAGGCCAATTTTCTTCACATCCTATCAGCGTGCTCTAGCATGGTGATGAGCTTAGAAAATTTTGAGGCTGAAACCTAGAAATCTTGATAATGAGGAACCCCAGTATTTCTGTCCCAGAAAATACTGAAAGTCCTGGAGGAATAACCATCCAAATCCAATCAAAGAAACTAAGCTCTCACCCAAAACTTTGATCAAATCACAGGAGAAAAAAAAAATCAATGGAATAAAATTAATGCTGGCTCTCACTTATGGCCAATGCCCAATTTGCACTGAGGATAGGGCCAATATGAAAAAAAAAAAAAAAGCTAAACACACAAAACCCAAATCAATGAATAACACCACAGGCAGATCCAGGTTTTGTGTGGTCTGACACTTACATAATTTGTAAGTCCCTCCTTTAGAAAATTAATTTTAAATACCATACTTTGTGAAATTTACAACCAAACCTACAGTGTTATGGCTCCTGCAAGAATTTTGGGAAAAGCCCATGCAAGTTATGGGACTTCTTTGCCTTCATAGTAACTACCTTTGAGATAGTTATAGAATGGAGAAAGCAATATATGAGTTTAATATCTACTCCACACAATGGTTACAAAGATTGTATGAAAAATATATCACCTACAGTATTACCATACATTTCAATAAATTTTCATTTGCTTCTCCCACTGTTCCTTTTCTATTTTACATAGATATCAACAATTGCTTTCAAAAATAACAACAAAATAGGAAGACTCTGACATAGTTCCATAAAGGGAAAGAGTGTAACATTTTCATATAGGTGTTTTGAAATAGTATGTATTTTGGTATGATAGTTATTTCAAAGTTGGCATTCTCCAGCAGGCTAGGGATTTGACATGTTTTTAAAAAGCACCTAAACTATGATAGATTGGTTGATGACTATTATTTCAGACCTTGTTCCTAGAGAAGCAAACTCCAAGATGGAGATGAGCACGCAGAAATTTTATTGGGGAATGAATGGAAAGGTACCAAACTGGGCAGAGGGAGAGGTTGGGCAATGATGAAGTCACAATGATGGCCTCAGTCAAAGCCATAAGGGTTCTGAAGATGGAAATATATTGCTAATCCTTCTGAATTGGGTGAGGAAGCAGTGTTTTATATCCCTACATCAAGCCATCATGATATACAGGCTGCCTCTGGGAAGTAGACAGGACCTTGATTAAGCCAGCACAACTTCCAGAGAAGAGTTAACAGATTAAAGTTGTCATTCAGTTAGTCTTCCAGCATCTGGGGGAATGGGTCCTGCAAGAGGGAGCCGGGACATGTGGCCCATGATCCACTATAATTTATTTCTTGACCATGCAGCTCCCTCTCTTCAAAAAAAGTTCTAGAGTAGCTCCTCCAGGATATTGGCTGGTCTCTTGATGGAGGAATTATATAAAATTAAGTTTAATAGTACCAACTGCATCTTTCCTCTCCCAATAAATTTCCTTGTCCCACTGATGCTGATGTGATGTTCATTCTCTCCTTCTTCTTCTATCAATTCTAAATTCATCTTCCCCTCAACCAGCACCTGTACAGGTCTAGGTGGCTTACCTAGGTGTGATGTAGATCCTTACCCCTGAAACATATCATCCTCTAGTCATCATGCCATCATGATATCATTACTGCCCTCTTTCATTTGTCATAAAAACTGGCCAGGGGTATAATAGGAGACATTGAAATGGATTGTTTCTATGTCAAACATCTCTCTCCTTGCTAGGATGGTGACTTAGCTTCTTGTGTGCAATTCACATACAGTAAGAAGTCCCAAAGCACACAGGCAGCAGCTACACCTTAAATATAAACAGGACTTTTGCTGTTTAACCTAGTAGAACCAAGGAACCAAGAACAAGGAACCAAGACCTCCAAACCCAGAAAGCCCACATTTGTGAATATGGAAAGCACAAACTACTCCTTAAGCAAGTTGTGAGAATGATGATAATTGAGTCCATTCCTATTTCACACCTTGGTTCCTGGATCTTTGCACTGTATATCTTGGGGTCTTAGCACTATATAAATTTTAGTGTATTTACTGAATTCAGGAAGGTGGCTCTTAATCTTCACAAGTCATTACTTTTCATACCTCATCTGTACCTTCAACAGGTCATTCCATCCACCATCCTATCAGGCAATATTTTAGTGATATAGATGGGTACACTGGATCTCATTGTCATATGCTCATTACCTCTCTTTGTTGTAAAATAGATTCTATAGTCTGTTACAATAACTTGTGGGAATCCTATGTGAGTGGTTCAAATATTTTGCAAGCCCTGAAATAATGTAAATCTCTGAGGGTATAAAAGGTAAACTAAGGGTAGGAAAGGCAACTCAACATCTGGAATATGTACCTATTCCAGACAATGGAAGAAATTATTCTTCCTTCTATAGTGGAAGAGACCCAGTGTAGGCAACCTGCCCTCAAATGTGGGATTTGTCTCTTGAAAAGACGATACAATGCTGGAGACTCTGCTTTGGTCTCTGCTGCTGACAGTTTGGATATTTGCTAAGAACAACAGGTAGATCAACTTTTTGTGATTGAGAGCTCATGTTTTGGGGCATATGCATAGCCTCCATCCCTGCCCAAATAGTTATTCCTTTCATATGCCCAGTCAATGTGGTCATATGTGGTCAATGACAGAAGATGTCAGTTTTAGTAATCAATAGGTTTAGTCATTTTATCTAGTTGGTTGTTTCTGCTTAATAGTACTTGCTCTCTGGTGGCATTACCTTGTGCTACAAAGACCTCCATACACTGTGACTACTCCCATGGATACATCCAAATGCCTATACTCTGAACCTCCTTTCCCCTGATCTTCCAATTATTTTCCTTCCAGGACCCTTGACAAACTGGCCAAGACATCTGCCATCACCCATGAGTGTACATAAACACTAAGAGTCATTTCTCTATCCACAAAAAGTGGGTAACCAAGCATACCTCTCAAAGCTCTGTGCATCAAGATGATTTAGGCTTACTACTTTTTTTTTTAAAGATCACTCATTATTGGGAACTTTAATCTATGAGTAAGTCAATATTGTAGTTTTTCTCCTCTCCTTTTTGTCAGCTGGCAGTAAGGATCATCCCCATCTGGCCACAGATAATAGCTGAGGTATAGGTATTGGTATAATAATAGTGTTAAGTGCCATGGGGGATCTGGGTCATCAGTTATGCAGCTAACCACTACCTTCCAGCCCTGTTTATGCCTAGTCCCCGATTTACCACTTCAACCTTAATTTGTATTGATTCTGAATTGGTTTGAATTTAGGATTTCGCAGGTCTGACAGAACTCATCTCTTGAGTGCTATTCTGGCACTTGCTCAGGAATTAATGTTAATATCAGGGAGTAATACACCTTAAGGGATTTTTTTTTTTAGAAGCTATATAATCCTAGACTACAGATAGCTTTGCTCCAGAAAAATAGGGATCTATATTGTGATTTTTCCATCCAGGTGTTCTTATTTTGTTTTGTTTTTACCAATACATATATATTGGATCCTACAGTACTTGCTAGAATGATGCCACTCTATCTTGGACATGATATTGGGTCCTTTTTCTGCTCTGGATCCTATTTAATCTTTGAAGAGTAGTTAACCATGTATACTTTCAAGGTGTTTCAGTGTCCTGCTTCTTGGGGAACTAGACTATTTAATCAGTGGATTTCAAATATGAAAATTGGTTCATGTCTGGAAAATAAAAAGGTATCATGACATTTTGCCAGAGGCAGACTTAAATTCATAATCATCGAATCATTGGTTATTTAGATTAAGCCTTGCCCACGTTGAAGGCACATTCATCTTGTCCCTAAAGATCCCATCATCCTGTGAGTCAAGAACAGCAAGGCTGACCTTGCTGTTCACTACAATAATTGCATCTTCATTCTAATGTTTAATTACTATCACAAACTCACTTTATCTTGAAGATCTCATCCTTCTCATTGTTATGAGTGAGGCCAGTTCTGTACTGGTATCAGTTACTATCACCCCTTTCCACAGAGCAGAGCCAACACTGATTTTTCAATGAAGGCAGGCCCCCTCTTACCAGTAAATAGTTGCTTTGGTAAACATTATTCCATAGGTGTTCCTGAAGAACCTAGTAATCTGGAAGTTTAGTAACTCTTTTTTTTTAATATTTTATTAATTTATTTGACAGAGAGAGATCACAAGTAGGCAAAGAGGTAGGCAGGAGCAAGGGGGGGGGTGTAGGCTCCCCGCTGAGCAGAGAGGCTGATGTGGGGCTAGATCCCAGGACCCTGAGATCATAACCCAAGCTGAAGGCAGAGGCCTAACCTGCTGAGCCACCTAGGTACCCGTGAAAGTTCAGTAATTCTTACACAAGATATACACTCCAACATGTCTACTCAGGCTCTTTAGTCATTTACTCCATCATTTCCCATAGCAATTCTGACATTGCCACTTAGTTCACCGTAAGCTGTTATTTTCTCTAAATATTTAAGACCCGACCAAACAATATGTAAACCCCATATCAGAAGTTTTTGCTAGGAATTAAATAGTATTGTTCTCATACCATTACAGTCTTCCTTATCAAGTTTTATGTTCTGCCCCTCTTCCTCTGGTATCCTCAAAATCCAGACCTGTATGTACTTTCTCAGTTCCAATGTACGGTATGGCTAGCTCCTGAGGATCATTTAGACATACTTCTTTATATCCTTGGTAGTCTCAGCACTTTTCTGGACAAGTTATCTTGTGACTTAACCTTGATTTTTGGTCTACTGGCCAGAAATGAGAGGTGGCGGACTTTCCTGGAGATGGCTCATATTCTTTTGCAAAAAAGTGGTGCCTGCATCACCTTCATGCAAAAATCAAGAGTGATTGTCTCTAACAGGGAGGGGCTGACCACGTTTGCCTGTCTAGAATATTTAAGAAAGAGTACCAAGTCCTACTAAAAGTCTTTCAGAAAACAAAGGAGAAGGAAACACTTCTTTACTTATCACATAAAGCCAAAGACATGGCAAGAAATGGAAACCATAGCTCAATATCACCCATAAACACAGATACACATAGGTCCATTAATTTATAAGTATAATAAGACATTGCTGAGGGAGACTGCAGCCAAAAGCCTGAATGTGTTATAATTTTGTGACATATGCAATTGATGAATTATTGAACGCTACATCTGAAACTAATGATGTACTATATGTTGGCTACTTGAATTTAAATAAAAATGAAATAAAATTCTATTACCTATGGGGGGGGGAAACAAGTAAACCCAGACTTTCAGCCATTAGGATCCCTAATCTTATGAGGATTTCCACAATGTTTTATATATTTTATAAAATACATATTTTTCCAAATATAATATTTCATAATATTTTATAATGGGACCAATACGTGTTTTTCCTTTAAGAACTCAGGGAAAAACTCATCTTAACTTTCATTTGCTGAAATAAAATTGTTATTCCTAAGTAGGAAAAAAAATATTTGTGAGTTAGAATATTAAAACCATACAAATCTAAAGAAAATGTACATCACTGTCCTATGTACTCTTACTTATTTTATGTTTTAGTAAATTTTCAATAAAATTTTATACTTTGTGCTCTTCTAATGAGAATAAAGATCATATAATGATAATCATATTCCTGATTTGACATTAAATTTAAAACAGAACTATCAAGAAATTATATATATATGTATATATGCACACACATATATATAAAATAGTTAAAGGTCTACTTAGATATAGGAAGAAAATGTACATCACTGTCCTATGTACTCTTACTTATTTTATGTTTTAGTAAATTTTCAATAAAATTTTATACTTTGTGCTCTTCTAATGAGAATAAAGATCATATAATGATAATCATATTCCTGATTTGACACTAAATTTAAAACAGAACTATCAAGAAATTATATATATATATATGTATATATGCACACACATATATATAAAATAGTTAAAGTTCTACTTAGATATAGGAAGAACAAACTTTAGGATTTGCCAATCAAAAGTTTTAGGTTTGTTTTGTTTTTTGGGGGGAGGGGGGTTACATTTCTCATTTAGATCTCAGCTAAAACTTTTAATCTAGTGAATATAAATTCAAAATCTGTCATTTCTCACAAATACCATGATATTCCCCGGTATGTTCCTGAAACCACAGGTGCCTTTGCCTGCCTATCTTTCGTACTTGCCTCTGGCATCAAATTTGCAAATAAGATTAGCTGGGCTTCAGTTCCAATTTTGACAGTTGGTTATAGTGAGACTTGGGTCTTTCTCTTGGTTCTGAGTCTTATTTTCCTCTGGAATTTACACTTTCCAGGGCCAGCCTCAGGCTAAGAGATAATGAGTCCTTTCTTGTAGGATAGAAATTTGGTATTCCAGGCAGAATTTCTGTTAATGAATTCTACTGCTCCAATGGGGAGGTGCTCTAGAGAACATATACTTTGTGACAAAATTCTTAACCACTTTGGTCTGATATAGTTTACTTTTCTATGTACATATTTTTCTTTATCAGTGCACACATATTTATTCATTTCTTTTGCACACTTACACATTCTGCTAATGGTTATTCTTACCTATATTAAAATCAGCTGGTACTCTTGCAATTACCTAATTTCCAATGTAATCCTCTTCTGTAGGTCCATTCTTGCTTTTCCTAATCTCTCCTTCATGTTACTGAATACTCTACCATTTGCTTTACTTTTCCTAAAGTTTATTCTCCTTTGTCATTTTTAAATTAAATTTGTTTCGGCTTACTGTTTGCCTTTCTCAAGAAATCCACCATGAATTCACCTTTTCTTCCTGGCTTTTCCAAACATCTTTTTGGAATAAATATGGTATATAAGAGAGATGTCATTATCTACAGTTTATATCAACTACATATTAAATTATGAAAAACCATATTTAAGAAAACTTCAAATAAAAGTCAAAGAAGTTACAATTATTAGAAATAAAATTGTCTTGCTTAAAAAAAAAAAATTCCAAAAATATACCAGCCCATATTTCTCCAACTGATTTTACAATGATAGCCTGTGTGTACACATACATGTATGTTGTGAGTGGTGTAAATAACACGTCTTAGAAGGAATGGACATAACTCTTATTGCTGTATTATCTATTCTGTAGGTTTTATATTAAACCAACTGAACAATTAATTTATATACACGATTGTCAGAAAAAGCTCTTAATTACATATTTTGCAATGATAAAATTCACTCAAACTACATTAGCAAAAATTTGTATATGTTTATGTTTGTGTATCTCCCTCTGTATTAAGAAAAGGTGCACACTCTCAGTGCCTATGCCTTTCTTTGGTTACCTCCCTCTCATGTGCTCTGTTACAATTTCTCTTTAAATTTGGCTCCCTTTCTATAAATCCAGTTTTCTCTTCCGCATGTTCTTTGCTGAACTTGACATTCTACATCTCCCTCACTCACATGTTTTCCCCCAAAGTCACACTGTTGATAGAGACTAATTAAAACTAGTGTGTCTCGATTCTATACTCCCAGGGCAGAATTTAATTAATTTAATTCATCCTGAGGAGACTGTGAACTAAAATCTTTCCAAACCAGGTCTCCCAAGCTTACATTCAACCATTAAGCGTTCTCCTTGAAGATAATCCTCTGATTACTGGCTACATTAGTAGCAGCTGATCAGCATACCCTTTACCAATGTCATAGGTATGAATTTTTAATATGTACCATGAATAGGAATGTGAAATTTAGGCTGTAGTAAGTAGCAATTGTTAGGAATATGGTTGTGCTAAGGTAGCCTCATAGGAAAAAAAACACTACATTTCTTCTCTGGGACACCCCTACGCTGCAGAAACCCTTGCTCCTGCCATACTGGTACTGCCGCGCATGCTCAGAAGTGGTTTCTCTCTCCTACCTGCAAGAAGATAGAAAGAGTTCCCCACGAGACCCATTCACTGCTGCGATATACTCCAGCACTCTTTCCTTTCTGTTCATCTGTGTTAGCTACTGAGAGAAGTGGCATTTCTGGGGGCTTGCCTCTTGCTAGTGAGTACCCGTTAAAGTCCAATTTATGAAGTCTGAGTATAGACTTCTGGCAATTACTGAGACCCTTTGCTTAGATTATGCATCCACAACTCACCGGATTAGTAATAGCTGGAGAGACAACATCAATTTCTGCACACAACCACCCTTCTGAAGGGCTAGGCTTCTGTAAGTATAGAAGTCACGCTCAGAAAAGGGGGGTATGGACAAGGAAGACAACCCAAAAAAGTGTGTTGATTATAAACACAAATTGGATACTAAATCATAGCTCTTTCATGTACTGAAAATAAATCCCTAGCAGAAATGTTAAGATGTTAAGAACTCAACAGCATGTAAAATATTGGGTCCAAATGGCAGTGGACCTCTGTTAAACTTGACCTTTTTCCAAAGTACTCCAAAGAGTTGGCTCAGAAAGATGTAACTTTCCCAGAGTACTGATATCCTTCAACCATACTAAATTCAAACTTTAAAAATGTATATATTTATTTCCAGTTGAAGTGTTTTACCTTTCTATAACAAGTGTCCTTTCAAATATATTTATGATCCTCCACTAAATTCTAGGCACTGTGGTGGGAGGAAGGGATGCAGCAGTGAAAAAAAGGGAATAAAATATCATTTTCCCACATCCAAAGGATAAAAATTTAGACGTTAAATTTTCCCAGGGGTTTGGGATCACAAATTGCACTACTGGTGCAGTACAAATTTTGGTAATAAAATTGGTAAACATTGTGGCCAAAGTTAGTGTAAATCAGTATTCATGAACCCTGAAACCCAGTGATAATACTCCTGCCTCAAAGACCCAAGTCTTTAAAGGGAAATGGACAAATATGTTCACCATGACATTAGATGTGTAGTGTGGAATTATAAGCAAACTAGAAATGTATTAGTAGGCAAATGTGTGAGGCTGGATACCAGCTGTATATACAGCGGTAAGTCTAAAAACTGTAATACTGAGTGAAAAACAAGTAAGAAATGTATATCACAATAATACTCATGCATATGAAAAGTTATAGATATAAAATACCAAAAATTATTATACATGTATATGTATACATACAAATGTAAGCACATACATTATATGTAAATGATATATGCATGCATGTACACATATAAAACATTTGAGTAGTTATTTATTAGGAGGAAATGGTACTAAGAATTAGGAATAAAGTAGGAAAACCAAGCTAAACTAAAGCAAACCAAACCAAAACAAAAGGGTTTCCTCAGACAGACCAGAAACACCAGAAGCATAGTGGACTTTCTGTACCAATGCACCTGTGTATCTTCCCCTCTCCCCACTCAACACCCCAAAGAAATTCTTTTAAGTGAGAAAAATGGCATAATCATGAATTTCCTGGAATTCTCTTTCTAGCAAAATAAGTTCATTGACATTGGGGGGTTAGAAAACGAATGTTACACTGCCAGTATAATGCTTACCCATCCTGCCTTGAATCTTCTTGAAATGTGTTAGTCAAGAAAGCAAAACTAGAAGAATTAGGCATATCAGTGTGTCCTGCATTTGTAACTTTTTTTTGTGGAGTGAGAGATATTATTTCCTACACAGTTCTCTTGAGCATATCTCCTGCTCTCCTTCCTTCTTTTTCTTTGTATTCTCGTCACTACCCTTCATGTGGTGTGGTTCTTGCACCACCTGATCTCAGATACATCACTTACTCATGGTCCCAGGAGCACTTGGATAGGCATACTTGGAAGCAACTTGATTTATATGGTTTTATAACAAGGCAGAGCAGTTTTTATTGACAAACAAATGTAATGTAGAACTGTTATGTGGACTGTTAAGGTGTGCCCTTGGGTGAGGTGCCCAGGCACTCTCCTTTGTGCCCTCATACTTTAATTATCCTCCACTATATTGTACTGTAGTGATTTGCTGAGAGCCTCACGAATGCTTAAAGATCTGGTAAAAATGGCCCAGACTTCCGTTTCAGCTTCTGAGACACCTGAAGCATCTTCTCACGAATTCCACAGTTCATGCTTCTTTCAGTTTCCATGTTCTTGCATCCTTGTTTTCTGCCTTGGTTGAGTCCCAGGTCAATGACGGGCAGACACGGCCTCTTTGCCTCCATCCTTCAGAAAGCAGACTTGGCTTTTTACTAGTTCAGCAACTTTACTGCATATTTCAGGGTTACCTGGCTAAGATCACATTAATAATCCCTCAGTGCTTTGCTGACCCTTAATTTACCCTTTTCCAAAATCCAAGCTCCTGAAGCCTATTCTCCATTCAACCATCCCTTTCAAGCCTCATCCCTGTCACCCCATTCAGACCTTATCTCTTTCTTCAAATTGCTTCTCATATATTATGATATGGTCAATATGGTCAACAAAATTGTTTTTATCTTACAATAACTATAATTATTTACTAACATGCTGATTCTCTGCATTACACTGGCCACACTCGGGGAGCAGAGATCTTCACATATTCATCTCTGTAACCCCAACCCAAAATAACAGGTATCCATAAAGAGTTTGTTGTATTAATAAATGTATTAATTAATGAATAGGGGGATGATTGCCAAAATAAAAAGGAAACCAAGAACAGTTAAATGTTGTTTTTTTTTTAAAGATTTTTATTTATTTATTTGACAGACAGAGATCACGAGCAGGCAGAGAGGCAGGCAGAGAGGGAGGAGGAAGCAGGCTCTCTGCTGAGCAGAGAGCCTGATGCGGGGTTCCATCCCAGGACCCTGAGATCATGACCTGAGCTGAAGGCAGAGGCTTTAACCCTCTGAGCCACCCAGGCGTCCCCCGTTAAATATTTCTAACATGAGCCATTATAGTCACAGATTTTCAAAAAGTCTCTGGATTAAATTGAAAACAATACTCTAAGTGAAAGGAAAGTTAAAGTGTTTCAGTGATCTATAAAAAGCAGTTTGATGAAGTACAAAGGGCAACGCAGTGGTCCCCAATGAACCCTGCTGTATTTACATCCCTGTGTAATCTCCTCCCCTGGAATCTCGACTGGCCATTTGATTCTCTGTCGAGAAATGGAATGGAATGGAATTGATAAGGCATGAGATTTCTGAGACTAGGTCCTATGATGCCTTGTGACTTAAACTGGATCTCTTAGAACACATGATCTGGGGAAAACTACCACAATGTAAGAAGTCTAACTACCCTGAGACTACCATGATCTGGAGAAATCCAACATGCAGAGGCCATCTGAAGAGAAAAATGAATGACTATGTTCCAGATCATTCCACTGGGGTGCCAGACCAAGGTGCCACTCCAAGAAGGCAGTATCTTGGACAGACAACCCAGTAGAGACTTCACATGACTCAGTCTCAGTTGTGGATAGAGGCAGATTCTCTTGCATCAGAGTGTTAGTCATTGTGAAACAGTATTATATTTGGACAATAAAACCTCTGATAAACTTCCTGATTTTTTAACTTGTGTGTGAATGAATTTCTTTCTCTGCCACATATATTATTCAGCTTTTTTCATTTTTGGTCTAGATCATTTCTTAGGAGAGTCTCACCTCTAAAATTATTTTATTTTTTTGGCCTTATAATATTGTGCTATCTTTAACTCCTAAATTAAAATACATTATAGAGTCCTATTTCAGTAAGATGCATTCTGAAATTCAGTTCTGTTCTCAGTAGTCACCTACTTAGCTAGGCCTTTTATAACAAATAGTAAATCCCTCTTCATTAAAAACATCTTTATCACACTTCCAAAGCCTATGAAATAAAATTATAGCTAGGAAAAATTATTTTATATGAAAAGGATTTAAAAATCAATTTTTACAAATAGACTCTTTTTTTTTTTTTTTTAAACAAATAGACTCGTAAACATAGAGAACAGACTGGTGGTTGCCAGAAGGGAGGTGGGCAAAATAGGTGAAGGGGATGAACACTTATCGTGATGAGCACTGAGCATAGAATTCTTGAATCACTATATTGTATACCTGAAACTAATGTAACACCATATGTTAATTATACTGGAATTAAAATTTTTAAAAATCAATTTAAACACATAATAAAACATCTGAAATAATGAAGTTTGGGAAATTATTGATAAAATTTGAGTTCAGTGTTTGTCAGAATCTACTTTCTGTTATAGCTGTTTGCTGGTTTTTTTGTTTGTTTTTGTTTGTTTGTTTGTTTGCTGTTGTTGTTGTTGTTTTAGCTTTAGAAAAAACTGAATCATTTCAGCCATTCCTCAGTTTGGGATCTTGAGGTGGTCATGGTTCAGTTTTCTAGTCGGTAACCTGAATATGCAAGACTCTGGATTCAGACAAAAGTCATCTGGATTTATTAGGCAAATTTCATTGTTATTAAATAATTTCCTCATAACCCATTTTATAGTACACTTACACATTTTTTTTTCTCCTAAAATGAAGTGTGGAAAAAAAAGAAATTCTGTTGATTTGGGAGTCTGGTTATTTCAGCAAATATTACTGTAATATGATAAAGCTTCTTGGCTAACTATACTGCAACCAAAACAACAAAACAGGAAACAACAAAAGGATATGAAGGCATTTGTAGCACCCTGTTTTACAATGTGATGGGACTTCGACCCATATCTATTATTGGTTCCAAAGCAGCAGTCTCCTGCTATTCACTAATTCTGCTGGATACAAGTGTTCTCTGTACTCTAATACTGACTTGAGTCCCTAATATTTGGATTTATGTTTTGGAGGCAGCTTCTTATAAGTGCGATATTAAAAATAATGTTGTGCCCACTAATATCTACCCTATATTGTGCTTCCTTTATATGGCACTCAGTTTGGAAAGAAATAATAACATTATTTTTATACTGTTTAAAAATATATAACATTAATATCTGTTCCTTCATTTTTTTCTCCTAGCCTTGGGGCTAGGGTTTAGTCTAAGCAATTTCTCTAAGCATTCAAAGCCAATCACTAGCATATTGGGAACTTCTCTTCTAAGTACCATGCCCTATCCAGAGGAATCCTTTCTAGCCAAGAATTCCTAAAGAAAGATTCCCTGACACATCTCCACTAGGAACATTGCACTTTAATGGCCTATCAGACTGAAATGTTCAAGAGAATTTGCTTCTTGTTGACCTTGTTGGGGTGTTTGTGTGTGCGCATGCATGTGTATATAATTTAAAATTTTCATTCAAACGGCAACATATGCCTCTTACTACTGTCTTCTCTTCTACTTTCCATTTGCATTTTAGTTTCTGCATTTCCTTTCTCTCCATTCATGGACTTTCCCCCAAGCTTATCTGGAATCACAGCACCTCTCTTATCAGTAAGGCAGCTTTTTCCAAGAAGGTGAGCTCATGCTTCTTCCTAGATACTGAAAATAGCTCAGTGTGACAGTAAGACCATGTCTACTCTAAAAGCTCTACCAATTCCACTACCTGCCACATTTCTTCCTAGAGTCCTTTGGGAAAGGAGGGTACTCTCTTTGTAATCACAGGGTGATTGAGTCCTAGAATAAAACAGACCCCATAAAGAGATGCATGTATTCTCTGACTCTCACATGCTGGATTAGTTATTCTTCCCTTGGGTTCCTGGAGCAATATACATCCATTATATTATATTTGTCATGTTGCATCCAAATGTATTTTTTTTTTTTTACTCATTAAATGTATATCAACATATACCACGATAAAAACAGAAAAAAATCCCTGTTCTCAAAGAGCTTCTAATCTACCAGGAAAAAAGAGAAATGACTGCCACATATCATGTGTTTTTGATAGAACATTAAGAATCATGGTCCTCTCTAAAAAAGCAAGCTTTAGCCCCACCTGGGAATCAGGAGAAAGTTCCCCAGAAACAAATAAGAAATGTAATGAAGCTACAATCATGAACTTCTTTATAGCACCTCACAAAGATTCTTTTATTCTTCCTTTAAGCAATCTTGTCAAAAGCTTGTTTTTTTGTTTTTACTATATCCACATAGTAGAAAATAAATGAAGATGCTTAAGAAAGGTAAAGAAACATATGGTGAACTTGAAAACTATTTTCAAAATCAAATATCCAAAACTCAAACTTTAAAGTGACCTTCCAAAAAAAAACATTGGTATGGGCTATGTTGCCTTATATATGAGTAATCCAGTAGAATGGGTGATTTCCTTCCTACATTAAATACACAGTCATTGTCTTCTTACTACCTTCCTGAGGAATGGGGAAATCAATTCAGTAATTTTCTCCTTTCCTCACTCCAGCACCCCACCTCACTCTACCTCTTTTACTACACAAATCCTACGAAAAAAGCAAAGTCCACCTAAATGTTAGCATTTTCATTAGGGAAGACTTCTTATATGAGATAAAATAGAAGAAAAGATTGTGACAGTCATGGACTTGAACACTCTTAAATAACCTACTGTCCCCTCTACCACCTATTCCTGCTCACCCCATAGTGGAGTGGAGAAGGCAGCATTAGTCTAAATGGAAACCAGGTACTTGGGGTCAATGAAGTGAGAAACTTACCCTGGGAGGTCTTCTAGATGAATCAATCAGTTCCTCAGATAAATTACAAATTTTATTTAAAAACAACAACAACAACAGACTTTTTAAACTTGAGGAATGTGGGTTCCATCCTAAAATCTAGCTCACTCATATATCTTATTGATATAACCATTTAAAAAATCCTGTCATCACTAACATCAGTCTCCTAGAGGACCCCACTGTTTCCATGTTGCCTGCCTCACTCTTCATTTCATCACTCAGTAAAAAGTGACTTCTTGTCTACATTGTCATTCTACTTCATGACCTTGACTAGGAACATTAATGTAAAGTAAAATTGGTCATCAGTGTAGACCTTCTTCTTCTTTTTTTTTTCTTATTACAAGATTATACATGGTAATTAGAGAAAATTTAAATAAAAAATATAATAATGGAATCAGAACCAGCCATAATAAAATCACCCATATTATTAATGAGAAATACCACTCATTAATATTTTGTTTGACAAACAGACTCTTACTGATTTCCATCATGGAATTATGGTGAAGGTTCTGGTTACAACCTATCAAGGAATTTTTTTCCTTCTCCTTCCCTGAATCAAATATCCATAGGATTCCAATGATGGTTTAAGTAATCTTTTATTGAGTGTACAATTAATTACAGGATGTTAGGAGAAGAAAATTAGAAATTAAGCTTCTCACCCAATGATATTATCTTATATCTCAACAAGTAAAAAGGTTTATTGCCTAAATCCTTAGAGAACATTCACTGGGGTACTTTCTTGGTCTCTAACTCTCTCCCTTCACTTTCATGCCCATGGTTTTCCACTAATATTTTCTTATTTGGAATCTTTGTACTACATCCTCTTCTGGATGTGCCACATCTTCTTCCAGAAAAATAATTCCCTACTTCCTGTCCATTTTTCAGGTTTTCAATCTTAAGAACATTCGGAATTCTCTGAAAGCCAGCAACTTCTTCTGCCCAGTTTCTGCTCATTTTAGGATGAATGAGGTGATGCTGTGTCTAAGGTCTTCACCCACTAGGGGAGAGTCAGTGGGAAATTTCCATTCTGTGAAGTGTTTCTCATTTTCCTACAGTTTCTGAAATCCTATACCTTATAGCCATTAGGAGTCATTGTCTTGTGAAATCTACTCATCTAACTAACATGACATTCATCACATTTATTTAATGCAATCTAATCCTTCTTTTTTGAGGGGGAGGGCAAAGTAATGACTCTGACCCAAGGAAACATTTTCATCATCTCTCCCCCACCCCTGCCCCACCACACACGCTACTCAAGGTGAATTCATAAAACTTTCTTATTTTAACTGGAATCAGTTTTCATAATTCCTAGGTGGTTTTTTTTTTTTGATAGTCTGAGAAATTTCTAGTTTACTTGTTATTTTCTCCTTTATAAATATTTGTCATGACAATCATTTGGTTGCCACTGCATTAGTTAACCAACCGTTAAGTTCTCAACATTTGAGAGTATCTCTCTTGCTCTTGTTCTAAACAATGCTATTATCACTCTCCTAGTAGTTAAATCTTTTAAAACTATCTTCAGTTTTGGCCTTTGAACAGTGCTTTCAAAGTGGAATTCTCCATCAGACTATGAACTTTATTAGAATATTAATCCATACGGCCAAGTTTGCTTGCTGACAGATTACATCAATTTTTATTCTAATATCCATGTTTCTAAGTTTTGTTTTTGAAAAACATTGGACATCTTTAAAAATATTTGTCCACTTGGTAAGCAAAAATAGCCTCTAATTGTTATGATAAATCATGCATTTATAAATAAAATGATGAGGGTGGGTTTGAGGAAAAGAGAATTAAAATAGGAATCAAGTAATGAATGTAATACATATTGTGTGACTAATAGGAGTAGAAGCATGAATTTTAATACTGATTGTTTTTTTAAATCCAGAGTGCAGAGCTTAATTCTTTTTCAAACACCCTGTTTTTCTCAAATCTGCTGTTTTAATCTATAGAAAGATTTTATTGTTGCTATTTTTAAAATTCTAATATGCAAAACTCTAAATTTCTATACTTTTAATACATTACAATGCATATTTTCAGCTGTGCTACCTTTGTTTGGTGGTTGATTTTGTTCTTATTTCAAAATAAGGAGGAGGACATTGGGGCATCCGAAAGCTCAGTGACTCCACCACAATCACATATCTAGGAAGTGCCAGATCCCAGGCTGTATAGGAAAAGAAGAGAATCAGTGCTTCTTTTTGCTCTACCTCCTGGGAAGTTCCCACATTAACACTGGCTCAGTGAGTAATGAATAGATTCTTTCAGAAATAGAGTTGTCACAGTCTGATCTAAGTTAGCAAGCTTTCATTTTGCGTAGACAAAGAAAACAAAATGTTAGGCTGGCTTCTCAGCCTGAGGGCCTCAGAGAGAAGGAAGCTGTCTAGAGCAGGGATCCTTTCAGCTACACTGAGCATGAATTAGCCGACTAGAAATACATGGTCTGCATGAATATGGGCACATCCGGATTGTTATTTACCCTCGCTGGAGGGCAGGTAACCTGATGCGACCACAGACTCTATAGACTTTCACAGGCAGAGAAGAAGAATGTGGATTTGGATCCTCTATTTGTATAGCACCTTTAAGGCGAGACAGTCCCAAGACTTTGGGAACCAACAGTCAAAACTATGGGGAAGTCGTGAAACACTAGCTGTCCATCAGTAAATATGCAGGAGACCCCGGACAACAAAAGTCCCCTCTATTCTTTGCAGTGAAGAGGAGAGATCATGAAGCAAGGCTCATAAATATCTACCTATATTTGATTTGGGAGACAGAAGCTCTTGGAAACTATGTTTAAGACCTGAGGGCTATAATTTAGTGTTCTGAAATCTATTTGAAGAGAAAAATCTCCAAGGTTGTTCAGTCACATCCAGGATCCTTTTAGTATCTGGGGGTTACAACCAGCCCCTCTCCTCAGTGTTTAATACAAACATGATTGCATCTGATTTATGCTGAGCACAAGCAGCAAGTACTATTGTTCACATTTTAGAGGAGAGTAATAGGAACTTAGTACAGTTGAAACAAATAGTTGACAAATACCATTACTTTCTAATCAAGGTGGATCCTGGCAAAAGGGAAGACATTTTGTTGCAGGGTACACCTTGGATTTGCATATAAGAAGGAGAACCCAATACTGGTTGACAGGGGCTGGGGGGGAATTGGGCAGCTATTGTTCAATGGGTACAGTTTCAATTATGCAAGATGAGTAAGTCCTAGAGACTTGCTGTATAGTGCAACACCTGTAGTCAACAATACTGTATCATGTACTTCAAAATGTGTTAACAGAGTAGATCTCATGGTAAGTGTTTTTACCACAAAAATAATCAGTAAGTCAGGGGTTATGAGGAAACTTTGGGAGGTACCGGATTTGTCTAGCCCCTTGATTTTGGTGATGGTGTTATGGGTATGTTGGTATGTTACAAAGAAAAATGAAAAAGAATAACAAAAGATGAAAAAGGAGGATAAAGAGGATTCTGGAAACCATCTGTGAAAATGTCCCTCTGATAGGCTGGTTGAAGGTCCTTTCAAGCATAAGGGACAAGTAATACTTATTTGTGTTTTTGTGTTGCTGTGCTCTAAAACCATCATAATCTGTAGAAAACTCGGGTTTTTAGTAGGAAGTTATATCTGAACTGAGCTGTAAATAGTGAGTAATGTGGAACTGATGGAACTCACTTCTTGGTAGACCAGTTAGATATTTCTTGAGTCTTGGTAAGCCCAGATCTCAATCTGCCTACATAAATGAAAGACAGTAAAGTGTGTTCTGGTAGTGGTTTTAGATGACACATTTTCAAAACTTATGGTTTAATGCTAGTGTTTTGTTTGTGTAGTGGAACATTATTTTTTTTTTATGAGACCTTTGTAATGATGACAATGAAGAAAAAGAAGAAAAATGAGGAGGAGGAAGAACCGGACAGCAAGGAGATATCATTGCATTTTATCATGGAGAATTTTGGCTTTGCAGCCATGACTTAAAATTACCATCTTTAACTCCCCCAACAATAAGATATCATCAAAGAAAATTGGCTGTCAAATTACTTCACAAATTAAACTGCAGCGTAACATATCTCTCTGGGAACTAAAGAAATGAGAGACCTAATTTTTTATGACATTAGAGATCATTTCATCCAACTTTCTCATTTTACGTATAATGAAACTAGTGCTGAGAGGGTTTAAATGTCAGCTGCCAAATTCCACAGTGGATTTGCAGCAAAGTCTTATTGAAAAATAATAAATGTATTCTAGGGAGATATAGTGGCAAAATACAATAAGAAATGAATTCTGAGAAACAAAATTTGCAAGTATGTCTGCTTCTATTCTCTGATAGTTTTCTGGGAACCATGGTATCTTTACCAGTTGTAAATGGTCGTGTATTTGCATAGTGCTTTGCTTGTTCTCCCTTATTTTTCTATCTGTTCCCCAAAGTAATTTGGAATATAGCTTTCATGCTATACCCTTTCATCTCTTTCCCATCTCTGACCAATGAACCTCAGTCACTCATAAAATTTAGGAAAACCTGCTCTAAGAGCAATAGTGTGGAGCCTATTGGATCTTCTAAGTCATTGAGTGTTAGTTGAGATAAAGGATATGGAAAACTCAGGTTGTTTGTTCGATTTCTTGAATGTGGTGCCACATGACTGATAAACAGTAGTTAAAATACATTTCAATGCTAAAGTATTTGTAAAAACTTTTCTCTCTTAAGTTGACTATTGCCTAAGGTATTACCTGATGACCGAAGTGAATGCCAAGCAGCCAAAAAATGTCCAAAGATTTTTTCACATAAACTTGGTCAGCTTTCTCTTTTAGGTTATTTTAGAAATATATATATATATATATATATGCTGAGAAATATTGCATTTGTGTGTGTGTGTATGTTACATCTTCTTTATCCATTCTTCTGTCAGTGGACATCTGTGCTCTTTCCATATTCTGGCTATTGTGGACACTGGGCGTTATATGCAACTGATGAATCATTAAATTCTACTCATGGAGCTAAAAATACTGTATATATTAACTAAATTGAATTTAAATAAAGAATTTTAAAAATTAAAAAAAGAAATATGTGTGTATAAATATGTTCACTAAGGAAAATGAAGAGATCCGGTGTTTTGTTTTGTTTCAGTGGCTCAGAACTAGGCAAGATTTTTAAATTTCTACATGCCTTGCTTTATTTAATTATTATATTGATTTGGAGGAAGCATTCTTACTTTACACATATGGAAACTGAAGCTCAGAGACAAAATCACCTTAACATAGGTCATACAGATTCCTTTAGCATCTAAAAATAAATGTCTTTACCTTGGCTTTGTGGCCTACATGATTCTAAATAAATCTGGTAGTAACTTAGGTCTCCCATCTCTCTCATACCAGTCTTTACTTTTATTTTTATATTTTAATTCCACTGCTTTCCACATATCAAGAGATTTCCCTGCTTTGTGTCTCCTCTTGCCTCCCCTCTTCATATAGCACACTTCTTCTTACTCAGGTTCAGTTCAGAAAGCCTCTTCTGAACTGCTCATCTAAAATGGGTTGAAGGAGCAAACCTCTCAGGTTCCCTCCTTCTTCAGGAGCTTTGTGCTGTGCTTTTGCTATCCCTCAATAAACCTCAGTTTGTTGCCCACCAAAATAAATAAATAAATAGATAGATAGATAGATAGATAGATAGATAAATAAATAAATAAAATAAAACAGAACAAAATAATAAAATAAAATAGGTTGGAAAAGTTTTTTTACTCTCACAGTAATACATAATTACACATTTTTCTTTTATTTTACTATCTCTGTGAAGGTAGAAATCTTAGAATAAGATCCAGAACACACTATGTGAATAAAAAATGTGAAGAAATGAACACACTTAAAAATGGAAAATTTAATAAAAGGAATTGAAACCAGGTGTGTTTCACAATGCCCTTGCTCGAGGTGCCTTCACCCTGTTTTATTTGTTATATGCCATTGTCCAGCTAACCTGCACCTATATGTAGGCTCACTGAAATATCTCCTTTCTCTGAACTCTGTGTCCTTCAACTTAAAATAAATTGATGAGACTTACTGGTCAATAGTTCATGGGTTGGTAATGTATTTCCCATCCTAATTGTACCTACACAAGCCATGGTTTGCATCTACTATTGTGCTAGGTGATATTTCACCTGTGACACCTTCATGTATCACTGACAGTATTAGACACAGGATCCAATGAAACTATGAGATGGCCAGGAAATGGAAACCCACCATCTGTCCAGAAAGGAGGAGAAGCAGACACATTTGTGAACACAAGTCAGGGCTCTATAGGACGAATGAAAGAAAAAATAAAAGAAGAGAGGGAAGGAAGAAAAGCAAAACAAAGAAAAGAGCTACAAGAGTGAAAACAGTAACATTGTAACTAAGGATTACAGTTGTGATAGCTCTTTGGACATGTCAACTTGGCTAAGTCCCCAGTTATTCAGTCAAACACTAATATACATGATGCTGAGATTTTTTAATATATGTAATTAAAGCCCCTAATCATCTGCTTTTAAGTAAGGGATGGACCTTAAAAAATAAAAATAGCCAGTTATTTTACCAGCACAAAGATTCTATTTAGAAATAGCAGAGGAATTGCAATTTGGGACATGCAAACTATGGCAAACGATAGTCAAGTTCCAAGAACAAAAGAGAGGAGGGTTCTTTTATAGAGAAAAGTTTGGAGTGGGGGAGCATGGGAGGAGTTGTTTTGAACAGAAGTCCAATCCACTGGAGGAAACTGGGAGTTTGAAGGTGTAGTAGTTTCTCATTGGCTGGTAGATGGCAGCATCTCATTGGCTGGGCTATTACTAAGGCAGGAAAAGCTTTCTTCCTCCTGCTATGGGAAAGTAAGCCTCTTCCTGCTGTGGAATATAAAATAAGCAGAATAAGTAGCACATGCAAGAGAGCTCCCCTCAGGGATTCTTGACTCCATTTTCAATAAGGTTTCCCTTTATTAATTTTCAGAGGAGATTTTCCTGGAAATTCTAGATGGGTCCGACTTAATCAATTGGAAGTCTTAAATGCAGGGCTGAGGTTTCTCCTAATGATGACTTAAGAAAATTGATTTGCTTATAACCTGTTGAATAAAATAAAATTCCTGCTTTTAACTAGGAAGGCGCTTTGAACAAGATCTAAAATTGGCAAAAACTCCCACATTCAGTTAAAATCACTGAATGATTTTTAGCTACAAAAGGTAGATATTAATTGAACATTTGATCACAGTATTTTAAGAAATCTGTCAAGTACAGTACCATTTAAAAAAAATAGTGAAAAGCAAAGACTCCAAATTAGATAGGAAGGTGTGAGAACCACTCAGGGAAACTGAGAAAGTGTTTCTTCTCCCATTTTCTTAAAAAGCAAAAGGAAAGCAAAACCAAAAACAAACAAAAAGCAACTTTTTCTCAGGGTTGTTCAATAAAGTAGTAGAGATAAATTACCCAAGTTCCCACTTCCCACCATCTCCCTTGTAGAAATTTGGCTTTGAGAGACTTTAAACCTAGGAGCTGCCAAATTTTGATTCATTCATCTTGGCAACTGCCATGGAGACAGGCTTCTAAGATGGCAAACCCTACTGTTTTAACTGAAATAGACTGTTGTGTATAAAAGAGACACCTGAGTCCATCGGTGCCCCTTTCCCAGGGATGTTATTATGATGGGGTCCGAAATGTTCCCAGACTTCTGAAACTCTACTGCATTTCAGTGCCATAATGCCACTGCATTTCATAATGCCATGAGAAGGACAAAACGAATACGTGCTTGGGGAGAGAGAAAAGATGAAGGGCCAAGTCAGGAAGAACTTGAAATAAAAGGACATCAGAATGTGGGAAATACTCCTTTCTGTGAGCATCACATTGGAGAAACATGACTAAATTAACCCCAGAGCCCACATGCTTCCTGCTTCTGAGCAGCGTTTGCTCAGGGACAGCAGCTGAATGTACATTCTGAGATCCTGGCACCCCTGTTCATTTAGAACAGGTCCAAAAATCACATCTCTATGGGCCCTGAGCTCTATGTACAAGCAAGCTGGTTATACAAGGCAAATGGAGAAAGGAAACAGGTCTTGCTTCAAGAGTAAGCCAGCTTCTCACAAGCCATGGTAATGTTGCTTTGTCACCAACCCTTGCTAGAATGAGAGCCTGGATAAATCAGGGTCATAGAGAGAAAAGCTACAAGAGGAACCTGAACCTGAGGGCAGATAATTTCCTCACCAACTTAGACCAGTTTGAATCTGACTTCTGCAAAAAGTACGGATAGACTCTTTGGTAGAAGATTACAAAAGCTTACCTGCCTTAATTTACCACCTACTTTTTGCTAGACATTTGCCAAAATAAGGGGTCTGCAAACTATGACCCATAGATCAAATTTGGTCCATAGCGCATTTTTCTAAATAGTGTTTTACTGGAATACAACCACACTCGTTTGTTTATATATTATGGTTGTTTTCTTGTTACGGCAGCAGAGTTGAGAATGTTTTGCAAAACATAAACATGGAAAATATTTTCTGACCCCAGGCCTAAATGTTAAGGCTATGCAGAAAAATAAAACATGGCCCTTTCTTCGTCCACAAAAATACATAAATGGAAAAAGGTTATTATAAAATAAGCTGTTACGTGTGAAGAAAAAGATATCCACACCGTGAAGAAAAAGATATCCACACCGTGCTATGGGAACAAAGAAGATAAATATTTAAGTCAGCCAGAGTATTCAAAAAACCCTTCCTAGAGGAAATAATTCCCAATCTTAGTTTATTTTTTTATTTTTTTATTTTTTTTTAAAGATTTTATTTATTTATTTGACAGACAGAGATCACAAGTAGGCAGAGAGGCAGGCAGAGAGAGAGAGAGGAGGAAGCAGGCTCCCCGCTGAGCAGAGAGCCCGATGCGGGACTCGATCCCAGGACCCTGAGATCATGACCTGAGCCGAAGGCAGTGGCTTAACCCACTGAGCCACCCAGGCGCCCCCCCAATCTTAGTTTAAAGGAGAAAGGAGTATTTGTGTATTGAGCATTATGGTTAAAGATATACAGTATGTTAAACGAAGAGGAAAATAAGTGGATATGATTATTGTGGCCTAGAAATACTATAATAATAATAATAATAATAATAATATCTTAATAATAAAGTAGTGTAAATATGTAAAGGTCAGAAACAGACTGGGAACAAGGTATGCACAGATCAGGGACCATCTACACTAAGGAGTTTGGACTATATCCCGTAAGATGTGACGCCACCAAAAGGATCAGCGTCTTGTGGCCTGATTGGATTTATGTTTTTCTCTAGAGTTGGTTTAGAAAAAAAAAAAATAGATTCAAGGAAAATAGAAAGGTCAATACTACTATCCAGGTGAAAGAGAAGTCAAGCTTAGCCAGAGATAATTAGGAAAGACAAGGGGTAAGAGACTATAAAAAAACATTTAGGTAAAATCAGCAGGTATTGATATTTAGTGGTTTTTAGGGGGAAGAAGAAGGAAAAAGCACGTCTAAGGATAAACCCGGGATTTTTGTGTTTTAGTGACCCAAAAGGTGGCCACATTCAAAATACTACCTTAGGGGTGCCTGGGTGGCTCAGTCCTTAAGTGTCTGCATTTGACTCAGGTCATGATCCCAGGGTTCTGAGATCAAGCCCCACATCAGGCAGACTCCCTGCTCAGCAGGGAGCCTGCTTCTCCCTCTCCCACTCCCGCTGCTTGTGTTTCCTCTCTTGCTGTGTCTCTCTCTCTTTCAAATAAATAAATAAAATCTTTTTTAAAAAAATACTACCTTAGGGATGCTTGGGTGGCTCAGTTGGTTGGACGACTGACTTCAGCTCAGGTCATGATCCCGGAGTCCCGGGATCGAGTCCCACATCGGGTTCCCAGCTCCACAGGGAGTCTGCTTCTCTCTTTGATCTTTTCCTCGCTCATGTTCTCTCTCACTGTCTCTCTCTCTCAAATAAATAAATAAAATCTTTTAAAAAAATGCTACCTTAAACTTTTCCAACACTGAATATTTAATTGCTTTTCATTTCAATTATTTCCTGATTAAATATTTTATAATTACATAAAAGCTGTAGAGAACCAAACAATAAACACCTTTCTTAAATCATTTATCTGCCCTCCCTGAACTCATACTCCACCTTAACCTCTAATAAAATTGTATCTTAAATTTTAAACTTATTGTTCACATGTGAGTCTTCTTATATTTACTGTAAATGTATATATTCCTAAATAATAGCTAATATGGTTATACGTGCTCTTAAACTTCACATAATTGGAAACATTATACACATATTTCCATAAGTTGCTTTATTCCTTCCATATATGTGTTTGAGATTTAGCAGGGCTTAGCTACATGGATCTATTTTATTCCTTGTTCTTTTAAAGTTTTACTCAGTAAAACTGAGTAAAGATGCATATCCTGAATTTTTATATGTTCTTTTGTCAGAAAGCTATTCCATTTTTCCCACTATAAACAATATTGTTATGAATTTTCTTGTGGACTTTTAGGAGAATATTACAGTCTATTGCTGGGTCAAGGTGGGTATGAATAACCACATTCACTAAATACTGTTAAATTGCTCTCTAATGCCATTATATAATTCAAAACCAAATCAACAATGTGTAAATGTTCTGGATATGCCACAACCTTGCCAAGATTTGTATTGTCAGGTTTATTAAATTTTTCTCATATGATTATCATTAAAAAAATCTTATTTTGATTGTAACATGCATTTCTCTAACCATAAGCACAGTTAAGATGCTTTTTGTATGTCTATAAATGACCTGGATTTCCTCTTTTCGAATTGTCCACACATCTACATTCCCCACTTTTCTATTTTTTTGTCTTTTAATTACTGATTGGTAGGAATTTGCTGTATACACAGGGGAGATTATCATCAGTTTTTGAAAAAGAAAGAGAGAAAACAGAAGGAATTTAAGATCCACAGAAATGGACATTTTTTTCTATGTATTCACTGATACATCTAAAATATCTAGAAAAGTAGTTGATACATAGTAAATGTTCAGGAATTATCTTTTGAGTGACAAAATATCTTTACCTAATTTGTGGCTTACCTTTTACATTTTTGAGATTTCTTTGGATAAAGGGAAGTTTATAACATTATTAACTTCAGCAAAATATATTATGTTAATCATATCCTATAATTAATATTAATTAATAATTAGTAATTAATGGAAAATATGGAAATGGAAAATATTAATGTAGGTGTTCCCATTCAGCCAATGCTATTTTTCATGTGTTGATTTGAGGAAAACAAACTTCTTTCCATCCTTGACTCCTTCATTCAAATTACATATGGAAAAAATGAAGGTAGAAAAGGCTCATCTAAGTCTTAAAATCCCCAGCCCAGGGACACTCCCACACATACAAGGACTTTGAACATGCCACTTCAATGGAGAGTTCAAGGATGATGTTTGCAATTAGTGAAGCTAAAATCATTGATAACACATAGAGCAAAAAATAACATTAGACTGACTCACATCTTACACAGAGGAAGAGAGCAATATATGAAAGGCAACCACACTAGCCATTTATAACAATATAGAAGGATATTTTTATGACTTGAAGAAGAGCAATATCATTTGGAATGACACTAAAAGTACTAGCCATTTAGTCTATTGCTAAATCATATTAAACTTAAGAATGTTTAAAGACATCTTTAAAATAGCGATGTTTTAAAAAGATACATCACAAAGTGGGAGAAAATAGTTGCAACTGTAGACTTCCATAGAAACAGAAGAGTCAAAAAGTTTTTCTTTTTTGCCTTTGTGCTAACTGCCTAGAAGGATTTAGTTGGAGAACCTGTTCCAGGAAAGAAGTTATCACCATAATTAAGCATAGTATAATATGAACTAAGTATGGTAGACAGGAACCTAGCAAGGCCTGTTTAATCAAAATCCTCTATGTCCCATTGTTTCTGGATGGCCCAGCAAATATTTGTTTATAAAACATTTACTCTTTCTATTCTTTCTATGAATTGCCTGTCTTCCTTTTGTAGCTCCAGAACTCTAGCCCCTTCTTTTCACTCTAGAATAACATATATACCTCATTTTACCTGTTTTTGGAATCTTTCATGCTTATGTGATTCCCCATATGTATGTAAGTAAATCCAATTTTCTCCTGTTAATCTGTCTCATGAGCAATTTAATTCTTAGACCAGCCAGAAGAATCTTAAAGGGTAAAGTAAATTTATTCCTCCCCAACACAATATTAGTAACCAACAAATACTAGTATCCAAAATATAAAAAAAAATTTATCTAAAATAAACTAGAAAAAGACTGACAATGCAACAGAAAAATAGCATTTACAAAGATTAATTTTGAATGGTTATTAAGTAAATGAAAAAGTGTTCAATCTTGCTATTATTAAGAAGAGGAAGTAAATTTGGACCACAATGAGATAGCACTATCTATTCAGTATATGGGTGGCCAGTTTGAAAACAATACCAAATGTTGATAAAGATTCAGAGCAAGAAAAAGACTCTTGGAGTCCTGATGTATGGTATATAATGTGATAAGACCATTTTGAAGTTCAGCTTTATCTAATAAATTTAATATACATATTATATGATCCATATTTCCAATACTGGAAACAAAAACAAAAACATCTCCTCATTTGCAGCATATTACATGCATAGGAGTGTTCATAGCAGCACTGTTTATTATACATAAAACTGGAGTAAGCCCAAATATCCACCAAACAAAGAATGGATCAGTAAGTCATTGTGTATACTTAGCAATGAAAATAAGTGAACTATAGGTAACAACATTGATTACTCTTAAAATTTGAATAAAAGTATATATTTTAAGTGGTGAGCAAAATTTAAGACCCAAAAGATATATAAAACATAATGCAATTTATATGAAGTCCAAATGTTATCTTTTCCTTGAATAAATAGGGTAATTCCATTTCATTTAGGTTTTCTTTAGTCTTTTATATATTATTTTCTATGTAAAGATTTTGCAGTTATTAGAGGTTTTTTTTGAACCATATATTATCCTTTGAAATGCCATCATTTAAAAAATTACATTTATTATTTTCTTGTTTCATAGGAACTAATTTGATTTTTTTTAATATTGCATTTATAGCCAACAATCATTTTTCACTAGTTCTAATTATTTTTATGTATTTAATTTTTATAAGTAGAAAGTCATCTCTTTATAA
The DNA here is from genome assembly GCF_009829155.1 of Mustela erminea. Classification (NCBI taxonomy): domain Eukaryota; kingdom Metazoa; phylum Chordata; class Mammalia; order Carnivora; family Mustelidae; genus Mustela; species Mustela erminea. The sequence goes on from NC_045629.1 coordinate 67,567,167, forward strand.
ATAATAGTTGTCTGATTTCTTCATTTCTAATCCCTTTCTTTTATTTTGCTTTATTTTATGTATCTAGAGCTCTTGTCTATTTAACATATCAGAACTTTTAAAATGATGGAAAATTAATGTGGTGATAATAAGCATTTTGATCTTTTTCCTAACTAAAACGCATCTATTTTTCAAATCTCTATATTTAGAAGTGTTAACCTTCAGCAATGTTATATGTGAAAAATAAACTATATTTCTCATGTGTTATTTTTATTTGTTCAATTACTAACAACTTTGAGTAAAATTTCAGGTGTTTATCAGTTCCTTGTGTTATCTTTTATGAGATGCCTGTTTTTCTCCCTGATCAATTCTTTTTCTTCAGAATTATCTATTTTAAACCTACTTAATTTTGTTTGTCTGTTTGTTTTGTCTACAAACTCTGTGGCATCATACATGATAGATATTGATGATACAGTGATGTGTCATACAAATGTGATTCATAATTTTATGAAAATTATAGTCGAATGCTAACACCCTGCATTTGGGGAATTAGCAGTGTCAATCATATATTTGTTATCAATAATTTTCTCAACATGTCTTTTGTGTATTTTATGTCTTTCCCTTGCATCCTTTTACTCCTTTCCCCGTTCCCTCCTTCCTTCTTTCCTGTCATTATTTCTTTCCTTCTCTTCCTCAACCCTTCTTCCCTCTTATTTCACTTATACCCACTTTTGCCACGTATTTCCCTTATTCTCTCTCTAACCTTCTCCAACTCTTTCTAGCTTCTATCACTTCCAATACCTACCATTATTTTTCCCTTTTGGCCTTTCAGCCATTTGTGTTTATATATAAATGAAACTTATCAGTATTTTTCTATAATAATTCTGAGTTTTAAATTATTCTTAGAAAAATCTATGATAAAATTTGATTATCGCGCATTAATATTTTATGGTAATTGCTGTAATTAACAATGGTTATACTGGAATATATATCTGGAATTTAGTTGTATTGTTTCCAAATGACTATCCAATCCTTTATAACATTACTATTATGTAACTCATTTTTTCCTGCTTTGTATTGGAAAAAATATTATTATTATTATTATTATTTTCTGCTTTTAATTTTCATATCTCTTTGGTTCTACTGCTTAACTCCACATTGTTTTACTGATTTTACATGGTTCTCTTTGTGCCAATACCTTACATTTAACTATTACCCAAGTTCTGAAATATGTCTTAATATCTGGCAGGGCTCCTTTGCTTTCATTACTCAGTTTTCAACTCTTCATTTTTTAAATTTCATATTTGTTTTTATGTACACCCCTTAGGATAATAAGATTACCAAATAACTCTCAAAATGCCATGCTGCAGTGACTTTACTTTTTATTTATGGGTAAACATGGAGTAAACTGACATCTTTACAAACTTGCATTTTTCTAAACAATAACAAATGCACCAGGGGTTTTATTTTCTAGCAATACCGATGATTAGATGTTCAAAAAATTTTCTAGGTATAAAATACCTACAACTGTTCAATGGATAATTTAAAGATATAAGGTTGGTTTGGTAAAGAAAACGAATATTTTCAGAAAAAAAATGCAAGAATGCACAGGTTTAGATAGAGAATTGTTAAAGCTTGTATTTGACCTGGGTATTTTGGATTGTCCCTGGTAGTTTAGCACAGTTGGTTTATGTGGATTACCACTCCAGAGCTAAGAGATAAAGCCTTTTAAAGCCTGTGCAAATGAGATGCCTATCTGATCAGAGACCCCTGCATAAAACCTGAACCTTGAGAAAGACAACCCACAGTGAATGAACCAGGAAAAACAAAAACAAAGCAAATGCTTATTCTCAGAAGATGTGAATGTATCTAGGCATGTGGAGAGTGGAAGGAATAGAAAGGCAAAATTTCCCCTTGGGGTTTCCCAACCACAAGTCTGATCTCATGCCTGTGTGGAGAGAGAATTCACTCTTCTTTCACAACCTAAAAATATGGCCAGCAGATCATTTAGATTAAAAAGACCCCAGATAGGAATGCCTCTATGATTCTAGAGACACAAATACAAATTGTCCCTGGGGAAATGAACTAACTAAATAAATAAAACTAAAGCCAGAATTTAAAGGTCAAGTTTCAAGGATTATTAACTCACAATGAATACATATGAAATAAGCAGACAGGACCAAGATTAAGCATTAATATTTAATAACAGAATCAGAGACAGGAGCACTGCTGATGTTTGAAGTATGAGAAACAGCACATGAAGTAATTGATTTTAACATATTTAAAAATTTATACAGGGTACTTAATTAATCCAGATATTATTAATAATAGTCTTTTGAAAACAACTAAAAATTGCAAGACAGTTTAAAAGCAAAAAAGAATTAAATTTGAACATTTAATAGCCAGTTTAAACATCGAGTTAGACAAAGTCAAAAAGAGAGTGAAGCAATTTGAAGACAGAGTCAGGAAATAATGCAGCAGAGAAGGACTAAGTGACACAAACTATGGAAGAAATACTGAGCCACATAATAAAATAATAAGTATTTTTAAAACATCTGTCTCCTTAGGATTCCAAAGAAGCCAGAATAATGAGATCGAGGACAACCCTGAAATAAAATTGAAAATTTTCCACTCCTGCAGAAAGACAGGAATTGTCATATTCAGGAAGCTCCAATACTCTTAACATTGGCAATTCAAAATATTACAGTAAAATCAAAGAATGTGACGTTAGAGAGGAACCCAAAAAGCAGCCAACACTTAAAAACAAATAGTTTACTTACCAAGAATGAGACAGATGATTTTGCTACAATAAAAAGAGAAACCTTTAAAAGTGGGAAAATATCTATAATGTGAGGAAGAAAACAATTCTCAGGACACCTTCCAAAAGCAAATTAAAGATTCAGACATACAAAAGTTGGAAAGATTTACTAAAAAAAATTATTAAAATATACTCAAGGAAGAAGAAAAATGCCAGAATAAAGAGGGGATTTTAAAAAGGGAAGAATAATAGAAAAACATATGGCTAAATCAAGAAAAATTATTAAACAAAACAAGCATAAATAAAATAAATGCCTAATTTTTGGACTTAGAGTTTATAAGATGGAACTCAGTCACTGAGTTGCAACAGCATTTTATTCAGGAGAAAATAAAAGCCCACGTGAAAGTATTTTAATATCCCTGTATTGTTTGGAAGAACAAAAAGCTGTTTTGTTCAACTATATATAAATTTTGTTAAGCCAAATATTAAGGATCGGTAGTATGGTGTGGAAAGAGCATGTAAACTTCAAGCTAATGAAGAGAAAAAATAATGAAATGGAAAAGAAAAATACTACATCTAAGGAAAATGAGCATTAATTATACGACAAGGAGACATATCTTTCTTCAGTGTTTCCGTGGAGCTCCGTCCCTGGCAGACAAACTGTCTCTTGCTTTGCTCTATTTCCTTTGCCTTTTCTGTCTAAATTGGGGCCTGCAAGGTGAGCCAGCCAGACCCCACCCGCGGAGCTAGTTCACTCGTGAGTTTGAGTTTCCTTCCAACTCTCCTGTTCAGCTCTTGGATGAAGCTTAAATCACTAATACCTAAATCACTTGGGGTGGGTGTCACCAAGTATAAGATACAGAGAAGCCTGGAAATGTGAAACCTTTTTACCTTTTTTTTTTTTTTAAATATAAAGATCCAACCACAGAATGAGTCTTACTGTAAAAACTTTGATAAAATCGCCCATGGAGAAATAACACCTGGATTTATTAGGTGGGTAATATATCAAAAAGGTTCAGAGCACCACCATGTGAAGAGCAACTCTTCAGGTAGGGCCATTTGGCAAGGACCATCTGTGCCTGAATGTGAGGAGGAGCCACGTCTTTATGGCAGAATAAGGTCCCCTGCTGGGCTGCATGGACTTTTGTGTCTTCCATAAGCAAGAAGAAAAAGAAACAAACTCCATAGAAACCCATTAAAACTCAAGCCTAGTTTCTCAAGTTTGTTTATTTTCTTGTTCCTGCTGGCTTTTAATATAATATAATCATCCAAGAATTTTTGCACCAAATTATCTTTGTTTTTGCTATTTCCTATGCAGATTTCTGACCAGCTGGCTTCTCCAAGAACAGGTTCTGAAATCTAATCTTTATTTCCTTGTTGTTTTAGCCCTACTGTTCAGCTCTGGTCTGTCCAGCCCTAGTGTTTGTGGTATCAGTAAAGTGGCGGAGAGTTCTGGAGATAGAGCCAAAATGCCTGCGTTTGAGATCTGACCTTTGCAATATACTAGCTGTGTGTTTAATATTTGGGCAAACACTGAATCTCTGAAATATCCATTTTCTCATAAGAACAATAGAGAGAAATAATCTGAACCAGAAAAACAAGCAGAAAGAGGAAAACAGTTATAAACATGCAGTTCACAGAAGAAAAACTGCAAATACTCCAACATATAAATTAGAAAGAGATTCTTTTAGAGATGAAACTTTTTACTAGAAATGATATTGGTAATATCTTGTGTAGGGACGTGAGGGAACAAGAACTCCAATAAATTTTCATGTAGAATGAAAAATAATTCTAGCTTTTTGAAAATAATAGTATCTCTCCAAAGAGTTATTTTTAAAATGTACTTTATAGAAATTTTTACATATGTATAATACAGACATAACAGGATATTCATTATCTCATTATATTCATAAAAATTTGAGAATATCCTAGATCCATCAATATAATAATAATTAACATAATCTTGCTATATTATGAACAATATTTTCCTACTATACTGTGAAATGGAAAATCAGGTCATAGAACAATATGTAGGTATAGTACATGCAACATATAAGAACAATATGTAATAAGCACAGTTTATATTTAGTCATTCTCAGTGGTGTGGTTAATTTTTTTAGAATTAAAATACAACCATAATGGTTGGTAAACTCTGCAGGTCAAAGAACAGTTGGGTATTGACTCAGTTATTTAAGTCAATGCTTCCCAAACTTCCACTGATCAGAAAATTTCACAAACTAAATAAACACTGACATAGACTTGCCAAATTTTATTTTGCTGAATTAAGCCATTAAGACATCAATCATGTACTTTCGCCGAAACTATTTCAACACCAAAAGAATAAAACAATACTTATCTTGGAATACAGAAAAAATTCTTACAGCTGAAAAAAATTGACTTTCAGAAAAAATTGACAATTTTATTCTCGTTTTTTCTGTTCTCATACAAAATTTAGTTATAGATCCTATCATTTGTGAAATAATGACTTAGATATTTCCCTTTTATTAGTGTCTATTTCCAACAAATAGAAAGAGAGAGAAGTATTTGTGCAGCTGAAGAAAAGTAAGCTGAAATTCACACGTCCACTGAGATAGAAACATAAGCAACATGTGAATGAGAAGATGACTTTTAATCTCAGAATCAAAACTTGCCTTGCCAATAATCCATGTCAGTAATTCCCAACTCATGCTGTCAACTGGAATTACCTACACAGCTTTAAGAGAAATGTGATACATTAATCACATCTCTAGAGATTCTGATTCTATTGGTCTGGTGTGGGGCCAAGCTTAGGTATTTAAGAATTCCTCCTATGATTCTAATGAGCAGCTAGCATTGAGTCACAGATCAAACTTTTAAAAATACATGTAATGAAAAACAATCAATCAATAGAGTGAATTGTAAGCATTCACTTTGACATATATGCTTGAAAAACAAACAAAATAAACAGAAAACAATAAAAACATGAGTTTTTCAGTAATCGTATCCAAACATCTCATTTTGTCCCAGTAAACTAGGGATCAGATCATTTAAATGACTGAGTCACAGAGCTACATGAAATCATTCGTATCGATGTCAGATCTATACATAAATTTACCTTACTTTGAAGATGGTATTTCTTTTAAATATTGTGATTATACAGGTAATTTTAATCATATAATTAAATATAAAGGTAATTATAAATATCATGATTTCTTGTAATAGATGCAGTATCTCACATACCAATTTTAAGGTGAAAATATAAGGGTTCCTTTCAAAAAGTAGTGCTTATTTCTCATGGAAGAAATGTAGTAATATAGGTCAGGGATATGTTTCGTGAATGATTAGAATTTTGAGACAAATACAAAACCTGGTAAAACCAAAGTGCAATCGAGAACTGATTCTCTCTTTGCACAAAACACTTGAATTAATTTTTAAGGTGGTATTTTTTAAAATGTGGTACTGTAAGTTCTACCTCTATTAGTATCGTACAACAGTCAAAAATACAAGTTCATTGTCTGGAAGAGATCTAGAAAAGTGTCTTTGTTACCACTGCCTTGATGTTTCTTATTCCCACCAAAATTTAAGAACCATTGTGAAAGGTCTGAATCAGGTGGTCCCAGAGCTGACTTTAAAAACCACAGTTCTGTTTATGATACAGCCTTCTTTGACTTACCTATTGTGTTCACCTGGGGGTTGGATGAAATATGGAGTATAGGACATTTCTGAGCAGGGTTTTAATAAGCCCCTGCCATGTGATTCATAGTGAGAAGTGAGGCCTCCCGGTTCGCTTCCATAAAGTCGCTAGTGCTGAGTGGGTAGATTAAGAGAAGAAAACGCCATCCTCTAATCTTTTCTAGACTTTCAGACTCCTGCCACCCAGAACTCCGCCTTTCCTGCCAATGCAGAGATTAACAAGCTTTACTGATACACAATTCTCATTTTCCTATGGCTTTTAAATTCATATTTGGGCTTGGTGCTTGAGCACCTGTTCTCTAATCTGTAGCTGCTGAACCTCTATGCGGGTAGATAGTAAGGAATTTCTAATGTTGCAAGACTGTTGTAGGAATAGCTATATTGGAGGTGGGAAAATATTACTCCAGGAAGACATACAATTGTTAAAATGGAAGGATCAAGCCCCATTTCATTGTGATTTGTTTAGAATTGGTGGAATACCTTTTTATCTATAATCATTTTTGACAGATAAAAAATAAGTGTTCAGAAGAACATATAAATGTTTAGAACCAATTAGTTGCCTTTTTTTTTCCCCACAGTCAAAGCAACTGTGTCTCATATTAATTCCCAAACCAATTTTTTACTCTAACCAAGTAAATATCCACTAGGTTTCAAAATATCTAATTTTTATCCATATTTTTAATATTTTCTCTGTCTTCTTAAATTTGACTTGCTTAGAGCTTATTCTTACATACTGCAGCCTCCACTGTGTTTTTTCACTAAAACTGAGACAGACTGACATTTGTGTCTCCTGGAAGGAGAAATCTACAGGAAGAACTCTGATAGAAGGACATCTCACACACTTCTGTTAAGAGAATCAGAAATAATGATGTAGTGCATGTAGGAGATTCTACCACAGGCAAACAGAATTGAATGTAAACTGGTATTTTATTTCTGGAAATGAACTTAGTAATATATGTTATAAGATTTATAACTACCTATATATTAGTGAGTTCACTTTTAAAAGTTGACATTAAAGAAATAGTCGGAGGCTATCAACATTATAATTGTAAGGATGTTCATTCAAAATTGTATTTTAATAGAAAGCTATTGAAAACTTCTAAATATTCAGCATCAAAAACATCTATATAAATTATGGTTCATTTATTTTAAAGATATTTAACTTGTAAAATTATGTTTTTAGTAACATTTAACCAATTGATAACTACTCTCCACTTAATATAAATAAATATGAGATAGAAAATTATAAGTATAATTTATTCTAATCTTTGAAAAGTATGTATATCCCTGATACTGTTCTGGACTCTGGGAATACAGCAAAAGCCCAAATGAACTACTCTACTTTTAGGTCATTTATATTCTACTAAAAAGGAAAGGTGAGAGATGTTTGGGAAACACACAATCACCAAATAAAACTACAAATAATGTAAGAAAGTTATTAAGAGAATAGATCTTAAATGTTATCAGACACACACACAAGCAAGTGGTAGTTATGTGAGAGGATACAGGTGTTGACTAATCTTATTGTGGTAATCATTTTACACTATATACATGTATCACATCATCACACGGTAAGTCTCAAGTTTACATATGTTATTTGTCAACAATAATTCAATAAAATTGGAAAATAAAAAAGAAAATCCACTGTGTCTGAGTTACAGACATGTAAAAGCCACTGTAAAAGAAATTATACATACATACAGACATACATACAGTTAAAAGATTGTAAGGGAAACACAACAAAGTATCTCTTAATTGTGATAATTAAGATAATTTATATATAAACAGATAATTTATATTTTTTATGTACAAAATGCATATGTACTTGATGTCTAACCATTTTATTTTAGGCCCCAAAATAATTAAAAGTGAAAAAGCAAACTGACTTTATAGTCCAGCGGGGAAAAATGCCTTTTGTATTCCTATGCTCAGACCAAACACACTCCCATAATCAACTTTGTTAATGCACAAGTCAATACCCAGATGTAAATCAACTACTTCTTTTAAGGTAGTGTTTCAGGTGTCAAATGTGTTCAAAGGAGAGATGGGTTAAGTCTTAAGCTAAAAAAGAGGAGATGGAACAGAATGGGTGCTGAAGCCTCTCATTGAAAGAAGGTTTGACCTTATGCAATTTGCTTTATGGAGCCAAGAACTTAACATTAAAAACAGTGTTTAAAAAAAAAAAAAGAAAGAAAGAAAAGAAAAGGGGGGGAGTGGAAAACAGTGCTGAAGCCCTTTAAATTCTAATCTCTTTCTGAGATGCAATGGTGCTAATTAGCTGAAGAAGGGGAAAGATTATAAAATCTGGAGGAAGAGACTTTAGCCTGTATGCACAGAAGCCAATTTTGTATTCCCAATGACACAAGGGTTAGTCTTACACCTACTAATTCTCAGCCACTTCTGCCTCTCTTTTCATGTCCCTGGTATCTTGTAGTATGTAAAATGAAACATTGTTTACGTGGATTCCTGTCTTCCTATTGAATATTTACCATAACTAATGGATCACCAAGTCTCTAAAACATTCTCATTCCAGCCCTTCCTTATCTAATTCTGCTGTTAGTCTTATGGGTTAAGATTCTTGGGCTTGGCTTTAGATGTTATTCTGATATATATTCCCTACTGCTAAATTTTTCACAAACCATCTTTCTAAAGGGCACATCTCATTACTTCATTCTGTTTCTTTATATCATTTGATAGCTTACCGTTTTTTGCAAACTTGTTAGTGTTGGGTTGATAAATGACAGGTGCTTCTTGCTTAGTGTAGTAACTAGCATGCAGTAAGTGCTCAACAAGTATCAACTCTTTTTTATACCAAATTATTCTAGACCTGTTCTGTATTACACTGATTATGGTCATTTCTATTCATTGAAAAATGAGTAATGAGAAAATAAAAATAAATTATGTTATGAATTTGCATTAATCCTGGAAGTACTTACATACATTTGAAAAACAGTGAAATAGGTACGTGTATATAACATAGTTCATGGATGATGCTTGGTGCATCTGTGAACTCTGTGCTCGCCCCCTACCTCCATTCCACTCTACAGTCCAAATGAAAGAATCATTAGTTGTAGAGTAGCGCCATCATTTCTTAATGTGTTATCATAACCTTTACTCAATTATGCCATAATCTTCCACTTCCTCTCTATCCCCATTTCCTTTCCATAATATCTAATCTCAAGGTGGTCATGATTTGCCTTTTTTCCCTCTTCATCTAAGATCTCACTGAATTTATGCTTTATGGAGCTCATAGTATTACAGATTTACCATGTCTTTATTTACATGTCTTTCTTTACTGTAGAGTCCACTAGGCAAGATTATATTTTTTTTATAATTCCAAATATTAACCTAGGATCACTTCCTAACCCATTTAGTATTTGGGCTACATGGCTGTTTCTTATACAGGAATTTTCGGACTCAAACAGACAGCTTGAAGGGGTACCTGGGTGGCTCAGTCAATTGTGTCCAACTCTTGATTTTGGCTCAGGTCATGATCTCCGGATGGGGGGACTAAGCTCCATGGCATCAGGCTCTGTGCTCAGTGGGGAGTCTGGTTGAAATTCTCTCTCTCCATCTGTCCCTCCCCCATATACTCTCTCTCTCTCTCTCTCAAATAAATAAATCTTCAAAAAAACATATACAGCCTCTGCAGGGCACCTGGGTGGTTCAGTCAGTTAAGTGTTTGACTTCAGCTCAGGTCATTATCCCAGGGTCCTGGGATTGAGCTCCATGCTGGGCTCCCTCTTCAGCAGGGAGTCTGCTTCTCCCTCTCTCTCTGCCCCTGCCCCAGCTCATACTCTCTCTCTTGCTCACTCTTTCTCTTAAACAAACAAACAAATAAATAAATAAATAAAATATTTAGAATATATATATATACATACATATATACAAATATACACATACACACACACACACACACACACACACACACACACATAGCCTGTGGAAAAAAATATTCAAGCAAATATTAGAAAGAAGAATTTAAATGTTTTCAATTTACAGTTTAAATGTTTTCAATTGTATTTTTCACCTGGAACATTCATATTTTCTAGATGTTCGAAAAGTAACTGTTTAATTTTATGACTAGAGTATACACTTCATGATATATGAAAATATATTCAAGGGCCAACTTGGATTTGTTTATCAATATCTGTGTCCAATATAACTTGCTATGATGCTTATGACAGTTTTGCTCTTTGCCAAAATTGTGCCTTTGCCCTGATCCTTCTAGTTGGAAAGAAATGATTACTGAGAAAGTCATGTCTCTGATAAGATTCAGAAATAAAATGTATTGAATAATTTATTGCTTTAGTTCCTACTATTTATTCTTCATTATAAAATAACCACATATGATTTGGCATGTTTATATAACATAATTAATAGCACCTGCCCTAGGAGGTTTTGCACAGAAGAGCCTACCATGGATCTTAATATAGCCATGCACAGCATGAACTCAAGTATTGAATATCCTCATGAAAAAAAAAGACAAAGACTGACAATACATTTGAAGCATAATTTCCCTCTAGAGGGAAGTCAACAGAAAAGTCATCAGAAAAATATCTATACTTTGAAATCACTGATGGGGATATATTTATCCATCATTAAGTAAATTGTTACTCTAAGAAAATAATGCACAGATGATATATATTAAATATCTTTGAGCAAAGCAATGAGACGAATCTACAGAAAGGAGGAGAATACAAATGGTCAGAACCAGTAAGAGAAGTAGTCTCTGACTTTGTGGGAATTTCAGGCTGTTGGTAATGCAGTACCAACTACCTTCACTCCCCCACTTCTTACTCATTCTTCAGTATCTGATACCCAGCTTTGGTCCCTATTTGACACTAGACACTGCTACTTGCCTACTTTAATGTCTGTTCTGCTCCTTTTTTCAATAATACCAGAACTTTAATCTTTATCTGGCTTATCCTTTGAGGGATAAAAAAAAAAAAAGACTATATTCCTAGGAATATTTGGGGACAGGAATCATTAGAGAGCCTTTACAATTTCATATATTTTCTTTCAGGAATGGCTGACTTATAGATAAGGTACACAACCAGCTTTGTGATTTGATATGAAGGACACCTCTGAAATGGCACCCTTGCCTAAAATTCCCTTTCTGCTTTCCAGACATTTTGTCACAGTGACTGAAATATCACCACTATTGATACATTCCATGACTATAAAATGCATACTCCTTGTTCAAGTTCAAATAAATATGGGCTTGTTAATTTTAACTTTTACCAGCAATAATATACCATCTCTTATTAGTAGAAGAAATATATCTAATCGATGCAATGGAAGAAAATTTGAGATATCTAAGCATTCCTAACCCCACTAAACAAATTAAAAAAATAAGCTCAAAACATATCTATAACTGTATTTCCTGAATTAGAAATAGAAGATCTTTGCTTGGGCATTTGCTAAGGGAAAATATCTAAAATTGGAATAAAATGATATTCTTTTCCTAAAATAAAATCTTTCTCTGCATATCCTTTGGGAAATGGAGGTATTAACAGCAACAATGAGGAAGAATGGGGTGTCAGGGTTTTATTTTAGCCTGAGAATCTAGAATCTTATGAAGGAAAGGCTATTGAAAAATCTGCTCTCAGTATAATCTTGTAGAATAGGTGAATAAGCTCTCTGTCAGAGTTGTAGAGTGAAAGTGCTTTCTATTTTAGAGGAAGAATTTCTTATTGCTTACATATTTATAGAAGGTATTAGCAAAGATGGATTATGCCGTTAATTTTAGGGTCTGAAGAATATATTCATGAATTAAATAAGATCCACTGAAATGAGGATAAGACTTCTACTTGAAAGAATGAGTGATGAGTAGAAGATGATATATAATTATGAGCTAAATGCACTGCTTTCAGGCAAATACAAGATTAAGTCAAGCCAGACTCCCATCCTCAAGGATTTTAGACTTGTTTAACTCAGAATACATTCAGGATATATGGTGGGTTTTTTTTTTCCCCCATCTAATTCACCTCTCTCATGCTCTTTTGAAGTTCCTGGCAGGCATATCCAACCCTTATGTTCTTTAGTAATGTACACTTCACCCTCAATAATATCAATGTTCATGTTTTTCTCTGGCAGAAAATAATTACCTGAGAATCACAGAATCTACAATGGGAACAAGCCTAAGAGCACATTTGTACTTCTGCATCTGAAGCCCATAAAAAACAGTCAACATGAATTGTTTTGAAAGTCTGAAGAAAACTATGGACCCCCTTGTTCTAAAAAATCACACGTGTCTCAATATGAATGTGTATAGATGCATAACATACACATATACACACATATCACATACATAACATACACATATATACACATATCACATACATACCACACACACATATATCATGCACTACATATACATTTACACACACTACACATACCTCACATACACAGCACATGTACCACACACACACCACACATACTGCTCTCACACACACACACATACACATGTAAATGCACACACCCATTTGATACAACTACTTGGTTGACAAATTTCCTGAAACCCTTCTATAAATTCCTTGGATTCCCAGACTCCAAGAATACAATTCTAATATTAAGGATTTTACATCTTCTCAAAGTCTTCCACTACTATTTTATGCCTGAATAGTCTTAATAAGCTATTCTTCTTATATCTGCAATTTTACTCTTAAATTATTATAATTATAATTGCCCCTTAGAAATAGAACTTGATTTTCCCTGCCTGTTGAAAAATCTAGCTTTGTCTTGATGTTGTTGCTACAATTTCTTTTTTTAACTTTTAGATTTTCTTTTTGATTTGGTAACTATGGCACAGTAATAACTGTTCATAATTCATAACTAGTTCATAATTTTTAATACATTAATTTTAAAGAAAAACTATCAACCATATTAAATTAGAGAAAGAGCAAATTTTAAAGAGATAATCGATTATTAACTTCTGGAGTTTGGTAAGTGAAGCAAGCAATATATCACAAGGGAATGATCAGAGGACAAAGAATCAGGAAATCAAATCCTTATTCTTAATTCTACTGCCATACACTAGCCAAGTCTGTCTAGAAACTCTAAAGAGTCTGAAAGATTTTCTTACTTCTTTTCTTTCTTCTTTCCTTTCCTTCTTTCATTTTTTTTCCCTTTTTTCAGCCTATGGTAGTAGCCTTTAAATATAATAGTATAGAAAAGTTCAAAATGTAAGGTGAAAGTGGCATTTTATTAGTATAATCCTATTTTGCATGTACTGAAAATCACCATCTTACAACACTGATCTCATTAATATAAATATTTGAAATACAGAATTATGGAAAGTGTTATTCATTCTTAGAAGTGGTGCCCCTTGAACAAAAGGATAGCAGATTTTCTGAAGAACATGAAAGACAGATAAACAGGAATGTTCAATTTGTTAAGCCTTTTGTATGACGGTAAGAAAGTGAAAGCTCAGATAGAAGAATCAGATAGATGGGAATCCCAAATCTGAAGCCAGGTTCTACATTTGTAAGTCACATGACCTCAGACAAGTTATTTAAACTTCTTAATTCTTTGTTTGGTCTTTCAAATGAAGAAAATACTACTACCTTTCTAGCATAATGTTAACATCAAACAAATGTTAAAAGGGATGAACTCAGTGTTTAACACATAATAGAGAGGCAAAACTAAACACTTCCTTTCCCCTTTGAAACAGTCACTTCCATTTGCTAGGTTTAAATTTCACAAAATGTGAAAGAAAGATGTTATACTACATTAAATCATCCAGCCAAACAAGCTCAGACTTCAACTAGTCAACTCCACAGCTAATTTGGGCTCCTATACCTGGCCTGGCCTGCTGATATGTGCTACTTCCTTTAGCACACGAATATCATGAGAGACACTGAACAAATCAAGTTCCCATGCACTTTATCAGCGTCTCTCAGTGGCAGGAAGGACTGCAGAAACTGATACTAAAAACCTAGACAAAGCTTTGGTTTCTTTAAATATCTTGGTAAAGGAAGAATTCAGGGCAGAATCAGCATACAACACTTTCCATGAATTTCCATTTCTCCATCATTATTTCAACAACATTCCAAAGCACACTACATTATTCACTATCAGAACTCAGCTCCCTTTGGTTGGAGTGTTTCCGGGACTAATTTATCTTATGCTGAAAATTCATTTTGAGCATCAACCTTTGTCAACCGTGATTCAGAGATCAGGCTGCCCTTGAGAGATTCCACAAAGAGTAGTTGCCCAATACTGGAAACTAGAGAGATCATTCAGGTCTTAAGATATGGTGAAAATTCCTGTGGTTTAAAAACCAAGGCTTTCATGTGGCCTCAGGATGCCCATTGCTTGCTAATTCTTTTGGGAACTCTGTATGACTCACTGCCTGGTAGGACAGTTCAAGCCCTCAACGAATAATTGGTACGTAATAGTCAAAATGAATCTAAGAATCATTGTTGTGTGCCTGGTATCACAGACTTAGTGTGAATACAGAATAAGATGGGAAAGGAACAGTTTTGTATGGCAAGATTTAAAACTTCATTGGAATAGAGTACAAGTAGAACCCAGAATCAATTTGTCATTAGCAGAATTGCTTTGGACTTTAGGCTAAGTATTGAAGGTGTACCACCCAAATCAAGTCTAAGAAAATACTGACATCCTAGATAAATTAGAGGTAGAAAATGAGAGAGATGAAGCAGAGGAAAGTTAACAGTAGAAACGTAGTGTTTGCCTGCCCTGGGAAAACCACCCCTTTGAAACCCAAATTAATAAATTATCAATTTATTTCTAATCTATAAAGTAAACTTGACAGATGACCTGTGAGTTGATTCTGCTTAGTCATTTTGCTCAACTTCACCTTATTTCAGGTCTCTACTGTGTCAATGACTTAGAAATTATTCCTTTTACCTAAAAAATTACCTTCTTTTATATTTTGTAGCTATGCGGAACAACACTGACAATGCATTGTAGTAGAAAGGGGGTAGATTTCTAATCAGAAGACATTATTCCCCAGCTCGGCCACTGGCATATGCATCCTGTAGCTGGTACATGCTAGTTGTCCCACATGGAGAAAAGGTCAACCCTCCAAAAACTAATTCATCAAAACATCATTTTTTTAAAAAAAAATCTAACTTGACGAATGGACCAATCTACCAAAGTCTTCTTTGATGATGATTATTAACATCTTCATAGACATAAAATCTTATTATGAAAAGTGTTCTTGAATATATTCAGTCAATATCAACTTGTAAAAAACATTTTTTTTTAAAGATTTTATTTATTTATTTGACAAAGAGAGATCACGAGTAGGCAGAGAGGCAGGCAGAGAGAGAGAGAGGAGGAAGCAGGCTCCTGCTGAGCAGAGAGCCCGATGTGGGACTCAATCCCAAAACCCTGAGATCATGACCTGAGCTGAAGGCAGCGGCTTAACCCACTGAGCCACCCAGGCTCCCTGTAAAAAACATTTTTAAAGGGCTGTTCAACTTGTCAAAGAAGGTTACTGGATGACTTAGTTTTTCTCTTAAATTCTATTTTCTTATAATTATAACTTAAATCTCATGTGATATGTGATGCCATTCTTTATTGATTTCTTCTTAATCTTTTTAACATTGCCTCCAATTTTTCTAACATTTTACCATTTTTTAGGGATTCTTTCCGAACTTTGTTGATTGAAAAATTTTCCATATTTTCATATTTATGTACAAATAAGAACTTGTTCACTTTATTTAGACAATTTGCAATGCTTAATGCCAATCTAGTTGGTTTTAACTGTGTTTGAAGATTTTCACAAGGGGTCGTTAGGCTAGTTTTTATTTTAATATCATGACAGTTAATTAAGACACATTCACTGGTCTCTGCCAGCAACTGGATACAGAATCTTAAAAACTGGTACAGAGCAAGAGGCCCCTCTGCTGGCAGAAAGACAGGTAGGAGATTTAGTGTAAAACCCTGCCTAGCTTGCTAACTAACCCCAGAGCAGGGCAGAAGGAAGAGAGGCTAGCAGCAGGATGGGGTATGAAGGTGCTAAGGTCCTCAAGTCAGAGCTCCAGAACTTTCACTTTAGCCTTACCAATTTATGCCACCTGAATTGCTGTGGACTTTAAAAGTTAACTAAATTTTAGATTTGGATAAACTTGGTGAATTAAGTGAACTGGTTGTTTGGCTAATTGATCTTTTGGGCAATGGACTTCTCAGCAAATCAGTGTCAGAATACTCATTTTAATCACTACATAAAAGGCTATAATTTTAAAATGTTAGGACTCAAATCAGCACCCATTTAAGGGCATATTTGCTAAAGTAGTAATTTCATTGCCTTCCTCATTAACTCACTTAATGCATTCAGCAAATATTTCCTAACCATCATGTGCCAAGTATTATTTTGGGTGATGGGATACATTTTGTTAAGAAGTTCACAAATTCAATATTGTAGGTTATATGACAAACCTATATAAAATACAGAAAATACCAAAAAGGATGGTATTGGTTAATTCCACTGTTGCCAGTAGACATGGGAATTACAGGGAGTGAGATGGTGTTCAGGAAGTTTCATAGAAAAGGCAACTTTGGACATGATTTTTTCAATGAGGTTGGAAAAGTGGGCTCAAGAGGAAAGTGCACCAAGGTTAAAGGAAGTACACGACACACAGTCAGTATGATGAAAGGCCAAGTGCGGGGATGATGTGGTGAGACCATGGACTACAGGGAAGGGAGTAACCCAATTAGGAAGACTCGTGAGTGACTACACAAGGGTTTAGTGGGGGAGAAAGCGAATCAACCATTTTGATGATGGGAATGCGATTTTTTTCAGAACTGTGGTAGATGACTGGAGTGGGCTGAGGCAAGATCTTAGGCAGAGAACAGTAAAAGGACTATTGCAATAGTCATCAGGGATGAGCTAATGCAGTGGCTTTCATGTTGCTATATGCAGACTGATGAGAGATTCAGGAGGACAAAGATGGCTTATAACATGGTTTAATATCACAAGGAAAGGAATTCTAATTTGGATATGTTGATTATAAGGTTCTGGGATATATTGACAAAGTCCATGGACTATCCATCAGTTAGTGGCCTGGCTGCAGAATTGTCTCAGACTTCTTAACACATCAGCGGTGAGTACTGAGCATAATTACACTCTTAGAAGAGATAAACTTATTTTCATTCTTGCTTCTCATCTACTCTTGATAAGGAAAAGAGAAACAGATCCTAGCCGGTAGATCAATATTAGAAATACGAAGGAAGTTTCTTATATTATGATAATAGAGGGGAAGAAGTTTAAGAGCTCAATTCAGTGGTCTGTGAACCCTCTAAGTTAATAGGACGTATTATGTGTAGTTAAAAGAGAATCTTTACTTCCGCAGCAGATCCCAAGACACTCAAAACAGCTCCCAACAGATGAAACCAGTGTGTTGAGCAGGACTGACATTTTTCTCAAGCAAACTGTAGTCATGGTTTCTTCAGTCACTAGGTATGTCTAGCTGGGTCTTGGTCTAGCCCATTCTAAACACCTCTAATTCCACATACACTCCTGCATCACCAAAACCAGTCAGATCACTATTCTAGAGTTCTACTAGTTTTGTCAGTAGTCTGGTGACCTTCTACAGGAAGACTTATTAACCTAGTGAGAGCAGAGTATACTATGTGCATATGATGCTATCAACAAAAAGACACTAAGCTAATTACTCAATAAAGATGGAGGTTTTATTTATCACTCATGTAACAGTACAAAACTGGCCAGGGCTCCATGGAGTCAAGCAACTCTGCTCAGTTGTCCAGGGTTCCAAATTAATTCTATCTGCGTTGTTCCATCCCTCCTTAGGTTTTGGGCCTTGTCTGAGTAATTGGAGTTGCCAGCTTATCTATACATGTTAATTAACGTTCCAGCATTATGAAACATAAAAGTAAGCCTGTGGAGAGTTATTTAAGAAGACCAAGAAGTAGTACACATCACTTCAAAAATGTGTAATATGTGATACATATAGAAATGTTTTCTATATAGTATACATGTGTATACATAACTATATATAGGTGTATATGTGGGTTTGTCGGATTTTGTATCTACAAGTGAAACCGTAAAGCTAATAAGCTCATCTGTAGAGTGAAAAGAGAAGATAACACACATTAAAAAAAAAAAAAAAGGACTAAATTCTCCAAAGAGAAACCTGACACAAGACTAAGAAGAAACGAAGTAGGAAAAAAATTGTGGTTCATGTAAATTGAAAGAAAAGAAGTTTTGAGAAATTCTGATGCCACAGTGAAGCCAAGCAAAATGAGAACTGAAAGCGATCTGCCAGATTAGCCAACTAAGTGATTATTAGATATCTTGGTCAATATCAAATGAGGCATGGAACCATAAAAACAAAAAAACCGTTTTCTTGAAGAGTGAAGATAAGATGATTACATAGACCAATCTACGTAGGGAGATCTGCAGACTGAATAAAGTTTAAGTGAAAAAACTGAGCTAAATACACAAAGATGTGGTGGCTTTATATTTGATTTGTAGTTTAAAGAACCATAACAGATTTATCTTGCTAGGTTGTAGTGCACTCTGGCACTGACTTATAGAATACCTACACCATATATATATATATATATAATACATATATGCATGTACTATGTCTAATGTACATGATAGATCATATATAATGTATATAATACATACATATATGATACACACTATACTATGGCACAGAATTATACAATATTATAATAATATTATAATATCCAAATATTATATGGGAGAAAGGATTTGGAGAAATTTTCTAGTGAATTTAGTTCTTTCCTCATACCTAATCTGGGTAGAAATAATTTTGCCTCAAAAATGCCCCATTCTGCCTTCCCAGATCATGGCTATCCTGTGAAGAGTGAGTTAACATAGTTAATGCAAGGGAAACTTTTATGGGGTCTAGCATCAAAGTCAAAGAAAGAGATAATATAATAGAAGGAAAGAGGCATAAAGTTGCAAGGAAGGGTTTTTTTTCCTTAATTATTATTACTTTAGAATGAGAGCATGTATATTCCCTAAGAAGAAAGAGCCAGTAGAGATTGAAAATCTGGGAGAAATAAAGTGAGAAATGAAGGAAGGGAGAGGAGAGAGAACCAAAAAGGAATCAGTGTGTAAAGGGAATTCTTGGAGTGCTGAGCTGAAAAGGATAGATGAAAGGTTTGACAGCTAAAAAAAAAAAAAAGTGGGGGGGATGAGAAAGTTCCTTCTCTAGAATAAGATGGATTTCCACACACAAGAAAATCTCACCATTCACCTCGACTCTTTCCTTCACAGGTAAGAAAGCAGATACCCAGACAGATGTAGCAACCAGCAGGTAATCTGAAATAGAGCCTTTTTAGCCTTTCTTTTTTTTTTTTTTCCTGTGCTTTACATATTTTTAATAATTTTGTCATTTTTCGTTGAGTTCTTTTCAGGTCCTCCTTCCCCTATTTAAACTTTCATGTCCTGAGTCAGTCATGAGTTTCTAAGGGAACTAGTTGAATAAAATGCTATGGGACTAGAAGACTATGTTCTGTTTAGCTTACCTCTTGGTCACTTTTTTTCTTTATTCATTTTTCTTTCTTATAACTTATTACACTTTTTAATCAGACATGTCCAATCTCTAAGCCTCTAAATCTCTCTCTGTTATCAGATCACACCTCAACAGTGCTCAGGCGGAGAAGCTCTGCGTGATGCCTACTGCAGCATCCAAGTTAAATACCCAAGTAATTATCACACTCATCAAAATAGTGGAAAAAAGAAACAATGTTCTCTGCATGGCCAAACCAAATCCTTGCTTTTAAATACAATGAAAGATAGTTTTCTCCCTTTTCCAGAACAGAAATTCTAGCCCTGCTTAATTGAACTCCATCCCAGTGACTCAGTTTTTTTACGGGCTTGCTCACCAGTTCTCTGTTTCAGACCTCGGGGACTGAGGAACAACACTCACCATTTACTCCACCCCACGGGACTTCTTGGTAAATATCAGGCAGCAGCAGATGCAAGCTATTGGGATCCAACCCAGATTCCGCTTTTCCAGATCACTGCCTATAAAAACTTGACTGTCATGGAGAAAGCAGAGCTCTGTTATGTTTTTTTGTTTTAATGGATAAAGATAAAACCATTATAAAAGGGGAGGATATGGACCACAAAATAGACTCTTCTAGTCAAAACTGTTATACTGTCCAATGCCACTAAAATGTCATTATTTTAGATTTGCAACTGTTTTCAATAAGCATCTACCATCTTTATAATGTTCGGCTTCCATCTCTCATGAGGTGGGGTTGACTTCGTGTGCAGTCAGCTGGACTGTTATTCTTGGGGATTCTAGGTAGGACCTTTGCATTATGTGATTTTTTCCTTAAGAAGGCCCTTATAAGGATTTCAACAAACAGCACAGAGAAATACGCAATCTTTTCTACCATTTCTTAGCCACCCTGGAAGCTCTTCAATACAGAAGAGCCTGCTGTACCTTTCTTCCCCAGCTGGACTAAGCTCAGCCTACATCTATATATATCCATATACAGTTCCACATTTATAAGCCTTTGGAACTTTTTTCTTCAGTTCGTGGACTTTCATTGATTATTCAGTTAACATTGTAAAAAGAGAAGAGGATAAAGAGGGAAATTAATGTATCTAAACTCTAACTACCCAAAAATAACCATTTAAAAAATTGTAGTGTCTTTTTCTTCTTTTCCTCTTTCATACTTGAAATAAGAGATAATATGTGTACATTACAGGATGTACATGCAGTTTAGGGTAGTGTGGCAAGAATTGGGGGATATGGGTAGGAACCACATACTTTTAAACCCTTCTTTCTCTAAGACATAACAAAAAGCTTCATGAAAAGGGGATATCTTTTACCTTTTAATAGAGCTTACAAATCCAAATGAAAAATAACACTTTGAGCCCTTGATCCATACTGGCAAAGTGCTTGAGAATATTGAGAAAGTATTGAGAACATTTGAATGCCAAAAAAGTAAAACTGATAAGCAATATAAATAGAACACATGCACATATATGTACAAACACACAGAATTCATAAGATTACAAAGATAGCCACTCATCATCCACCAACAAAATGCAAATAAAACCCCATACTATGTATATAAAATACATAACATATATGATACTATAGAAAATATATGTATGCATATATTTGTGTATGTGTGTACTATTTATGCTCTTTATCAATTTTACCTTTTTGACATAAAAATGATTATATACAGCTTTGAAACAGATGAAATGTTTTTCTATCTTCCTTATCTTTTGCTCAGGCTGCCCTCATTTCTACTCTCCTGAATCCCCTACCACTTTTACAAAGGAATTTTTGGCCTCCAGGTTGACTCGTGGACTTTGCTTATAAGGTCCCTTCTAAAACACGTCATGATTCAGGCCTTTTTTTCTTTCAATCGGTTCCATAGACTATCTGCAACTGAATCGCCCATGATGGGTTTGAATGACACCAGTACTTAGAAACAGAGCAAGAGAAAGGCCACCACATTCTTTGAATCTCTGAATCCAACCAGCCCTGAAAATTTCTCTTCTCCTGAACTTCCACAATAACAGATCTAATAAATCTGATTTTAGCTAGCCTGACTTGGAGTTTTATTAATTTTTATATATATATTGTTAATCATTTGATTTGAAAGTTGAGGCCAGGATTGCAATGTGGAAAGTAACATATTACAAAACAAGGAAGTGACTGAGATAAAATGAACTGGAGATGTTTTGAGGGGGAAGAGGGAGTCCATTTCTGGTTACACATTAGGGAAACAGATAAACTTTTATCTGGATTTCAGTCTATATGCATACCAGAAACAGAACTTGAAACATAGGGAACTTGACAGAAAAATATCAGATTTGTGGATATATTAGTTGTTTCTTATTGTCTTCAGTAGACTCCCGATAGAAAGAAATCAACTTCCATCCGAGGTAACCTGTCTGACATGAGAAAGAATATTACATACAGTTCTTTTCTTTTTTTAAAGAGAGACCTTCTACCTGATGCCAACAATATGAAGGCATGCATCAAATAATCCTCTGGTTTCCAGGAGTAAAACAAAGAAAACAAAATATTTTGCAATGAGCAATTAGTCAACAAGGGCAGTGGGGATTGATTTTTGGACCCAGGAGTACTTATAAAAATGTGTCATGTTGTTTCTTCTTACTCCACCCCTCCATCATCTCCTGCTCTTGACTCCAGTGTAGAGGTAATAATTTCTTCCTTTTTATGGGAGGCACCTTATGACAGGGAAACACTGAGCTATGCTTCATCAGCCATGCCAATACTTTACACAGTCTCTAGGCAGAAAAGACAATGGATGTCATTTCTCTGGGGGCTAAAAGAAAGGATAGAAATGACAGAAGACTATCATGTAGAAAAAGAAACAAGTGCATGATCCAGATTTAACAATTATAGATTTACAATATTTCTATAAGTCAATTCTAATCCATGGTGTTTATTATAACAAAACTGACTAGCTGCTTAACAGGGTGCTACATTTCTTTCTGAGAAACTCCAAACAATGTTATACAAAAAACTGAGATTTTTTTTACTGCATAATCTAGCCAATGACAATGAATGGCTTCCTGTCCCTTATTATGTTCACTTAAAACACCCTGAGTTATGTCATCGGTAGTCAAAGAAAAATACAGTTATCCTAGGAAGCATTTCTCTATGTTGCCAGATTCTTAAACCAAGGAATTCATTCTATTATCCCCCTGAGCCACCCAGGCGCCCCGGAATTCATTCTATTATCAAAGAAGAGATAATTCTTTAGCCTAGGCAAGAAGCAAGTGAAATCTATACACCAACTTAGTTATTTACTTACTACCTATTATTTATTTATTGTGTACATGTGTGTGCATACTTGTGCATGTGTACACGCCTGTCCTTGGAGATTCAATGGTGTTCTCTCTGAACCTCTATACTATGGAAGGTTTCTCAGCAGCTGTATGTTTTACTGTGGGGTACAGAATGATAGAGCCACATCTGACCTAACAGAGGCATGAAGATCACCTCAAAATCCTTCACTTTAAGCTGGAAGCAGATACTGAATGTGATTATAGACTGTCTCCTTAGGGAAGGGTAAGAGTAAAATGGTGGGTGGGTGTGCGCACACACATGCATGCATGTTTTCAGCCTGCTGGTCTATCCTACAGATTTCCGATTTGCCATTCCCCATAACAGCATGAGCCAATTCACTAAAGTCTCTCTGTAAATGCATATATATATATATATATATATATATATATATATATATATATAAAAGTATATGTAATCATAAGTACATAGACTTACATATATAAGTATATGCATATGTATACACACATATACAACTTACATATACACAGCTGAGTACAAACACTTTATAAAACAACTTGTCGTGTTTTGTTTTTTGTTTTTACAATTTGATAGTTTCTTAAATGTCAAATATGCGCCTACTATATGATCCAGCCATTCCACTCCTCATATTTACTCACGAGAAAGGAAAGAATGTCCAGATGAAAACCAATATATGAACATTTATAGTAGCTTTATCTGTATTATCCAAAAACTAGAAACAATCTTCAACAGGTTAATGAATAAGTAAACTGTGGTAAAAATTATACAACCCAATATACTTGGCAATAACAAATAGAACTATTGGCATATAGGACTAATAGACAAATCACAAAATAATTATCCTGAGTGAAAGGTGCCAGACAAAAAGGGGTATGTACCATGGGATATCCTTTATATACAAGTCTAGTATGTATAGGAGTTATTTTCTATGTACACACGATGTACATTTCAGATTGTAACTGTTGGTTTACAAATGGGCCTCTCCATGTCTCTCTTTGCTTAACTTTGAGTTGCTTACAGGTAGTCAAAAAAGATGTCCATCCTTCTATTCATTGTTTTTCTTACTTTACCCTAGTAAGCTTTTAGTAAATACTGGCAACACTAGCAAATCCCTAAATGATCGTATCTTCCAAAATATTATAGGCAAATGAATAACCTATTGTTTTCTTAAAAAGAATCCAAACTCTGCTCCATTAAGCTGTAATGACTATTTTATTAAGAGCTCAAATTCAAAAACATACAACAAATTCTGCTACTGGGAAACGCAAGGTCCTTATGGGCAAGCTGGGGATGGGAATTAGTCTCGCGGTAACACTTGCTATTCATTCCTTAATTCATTCAAACATTGAATTCAAAACTTTTAACTTTCCTCCACCTCACAGGAACAATCAGATGACAATGCTGGCTGTCTTCATTTAGGCCCAGAGAGACCTTCCAAGATTACTTGACACTATGCAATCCTCAACTCGTGCAAGCTACCAAGTATTGTATATAAAACAGGGGTAGGATTGTGGGTGCCACAGACCCATCTGTGGCTTTAGAACAACTGTCGTTTTAAGAAATGCCTTCTCTATAACTATTTCAAAGAGACAGTATGTCAGTCACCATCAAGAATATTTGGCATTAACACAGATGAAAGAGCTGAGGTGGTGAGAGTATGACTGGAAACTAGTAACCACTATGGTGAAGTCTGCCCCACTCGGGTAAGAGGAGCCTTTAAAGACTACATAGTGCGATTTGCAAACTTTGGTTGAGAATGTACCCTTTGAGATTCCCTTTTGGAGCTGCATTTTATGAATTGCTGAAAACAGAACCCTAAATAATATTTATAGTGATCCTAATAGTACTTCCCCCCAACTGTTCACAAATCAAGTCCTAAATGCCATTAAATTCATTCATTTCTCAAAAACGCCCAGGTTGCCATTTCTGAATGTCATCATAACAGGTTGGTTCTTCTATTCTTTCATATTTGTATTGGTGTTTGCGACATTTAAAATAGTGTTAAATTTTTTTTTAAAGTGTTAAATTAATCAAGTTAATAGTAGCAAGACTAAGTTGGCAGTACTGTATCAATAAAGACCATTTTGTATCTCTACAGTGTTCTTTCTTTAAGGAAACAAAAACTCAAACACTGGGGCATTCATTAATCTTGAAGATGAATATCTTAAAAAAGAAAGGAGGATATTGTGCAAGGCATCTTTCTGGAAAGCATTCCAACACTCACACTTTCAATAACTAGCTTATAATCAACCATGTGCCAGGCACTGAGATACAAGCATGTATAATAAAGAAAGCTTTAACTTAACAAAGGAAGATGATCAGGTAAACACTTAATTGCTACAGAATGTTCATAATACCACAATTATGTAGAAAAGCACATGCAGAGGTTCTCAACTGTTTTTTCTCCCTAACACATGAAGGATAAGACACAATTTCTTCAGTAACAGTTGTTCCTGAGGTCAAAAATAGGAGAGAAGGCTAAAAGCAAACAGTGTATACAAATATGACAAGGCATAGAGACAAATAAATCTCACTCATATGGTTGGAATGCAGAAGATAGGATATGAAGAAAGGAGTATTACTTGTGTAGAGACCCAGTGGGATACAAATTCTGAAACATTTTGTATATCATGGTAAAGTTTGTGCCTAACCGAGGTAAGTAAGAACCACAGAAAAATTTTACATGAAGATAATACATTTCCATTTAGAAATTTCTATCAGGTGGCACTGTAAAGAACATTTTTAAGATGGAAAGCTACAGCTAGGATATGGGCAAAGCTATAGGATAGTTTCAAAGACACAGCATTAATACATTAATATAAATTTAATGCTGCTTTTACTTCCTGATGACAACAGCACTGACATCAAACTCAACTGTGTTCTCAGTCATGACTGAAGTCATCTTTGCCATTAAGATAGGGAAATTTGGGGACTTATCTACCAGGCTTTTTTTTTTTTAATTTAAGTATAACTAACATACAATGTTATATTAGTTTCAGGTATACATTATGATTCAACAGTTCTACACTTTTCTCAGTACTCATAAAGAGAAGTGTACTTTTAATCCCCATCACCTATTTCCCCCACCCCCCATCCATCTCTCCTCTGGTAACCAGTCTGTTCTCTGTACTTACAAGTCGTTTTTTTGGTCCCTTTCTTCTGTGTTCATTTGTTTTATTTCTTAACTACAACATATAAATGAAATCACATATGTTGTTCTCTGACTTACTTCACTTAACATTATACCCTTTAGATCCACCCACATTGCTGCAAATAGCAAGATTTCATTTTTATGACAAATAGTCCATACACATACACAAACACACACACACACACACACCCCAAATCTTTATTCATTTGTCTACCAAGTTGTTTCCATATCTTGACTACTGTAAATAATGCTGCAATAAACCTGGGAGTGCATATATCTTTTTGAATTAGTGTTTTGTTTTCTTTCAGTAAATCCCAGGAGTGGAATTACTGGATCATATGCTAATTCTTATTTTTAATTTATTGATGCACCTCCATATTGTTTTCCACAGTGGCTGCACCCACCTACATTCCCACCAATAGTGCACAAGGGTTCCCTTTTCTCCACATTCTCACTTGTTATTTCTCGTGGTTTTGATTTTAGCCATTCTGACAAGCATGAAGTGATATCTCATTGTTGTTTGGTTTCCCTGATATTTAGTGATGTTGAACATATTTTCATGAGTCTGTTGTCCATCTGTATGATTTCTTCGGAAAAATGTCTATTTGGGTTCTCCGCCCATTTTTTTAACTGGATCTTTTTTCTTTCTTTTTTTTTTTTTTGGTATTGAGTTGCAGAAGTTCTTTATAAATATTGGATATTAATCATTTGTCATATATATCAATTGCAAATATTTTCTCCCATTCAAAGCTTGTCTTTTTATTTTGTTGGTGGTTTCCTTTGCTGTGCAGAAGTTTTTTGTTTTGGCATAGTCCCAGTAGGTTAATTTTGCTTTGTTTCCCTTGGCAAAGAAGACAGATCCAGAAGAGTGTTAATATGAGTAATGTCGAACAAATTACTTTCTATCTTTTCTTCTATGAATTTTGTGGTTTCAGGTGTCACATTTAGGCTGTTAACCCATTTTGAGTTTATTTTTGTGTATGGTGTAAAAAAAAAAGTCCAGTTTCATCCTTTTGCATGTAGCTGTCTAGTTTTTACAACTCCATTTGTTGAAGAGATTGTCTTTTTCCCATTGTATATTCTTTCCTCCTCTACTAGTTATTTTGATAAGTCCCTTTCTGTATTTTCCAGGTTACCTAAATGTAGTGGTATGGAATTATTGATCCTCTCCTTGTGAGAAGGGTAAAGATTTCAATTACTCCTATATTTCTAAGAAGTGCAGAGAATAAGGAAATACCACCATTTCTTTCTACGTGCTCTCAGAAAGGACACTGCCATCCAAGATGTGTAGGTTGTGAACTTTGTCAAAAGGAATATGAAGTGTCTGCTTGTTCCTTATTTAGAAAATAGAATAATAATTCCTACTTTGCCAGACTACTGTTCACAATTATAGAAATACATAGAAAGTGCCTGAATTGTCTTTTATAATAGATCTTAACAAATCATAATCATCTGTATATATTATTATTTAAATTCTGTAAATTATTCTTATAAAAAGGGGCCGTGAGCCACAGGAACACCTGGGATAAGGATGCATGGAAATCTAAAGAGGAAAGGGACGTGAGCAAGGAAGATTCATTTATGTTATTCATGAGATTTCATAACATTTGACAGAACTTCTGACACTCTGAAGCATGTGGTTTTTTAAGACATGCAGTAGTGAAAGATGGGGGTGGAGGAACTGGGGCAGATAAGGGTCTGTGTGTAGATCTGAGGTGTCTGTCAGGATGGTAACTATCAGGAGAGATTAGCAGGCATCTAAAGAAGATAGCAGGGGTTGAAAGCACCAACAGAGGGAAGATAAATGTCAAGAAACTTAGAAATGAAGGGTAAAATCCAATGTTATCACTGGAGTTGCTGAAAGACAGCCACAGTGCTCCTCTAAAGCTTCCGAAACTGAAGTAGTCAAAGGAGGTCATGAGGAAGACAAGGAAATCCTGTGCAGTAACAGAAGTGGAAGAAACCAGTTTAGGAATCCCCTTTGGCAGATGAACTGAACAGCAGTCTCTGGAAGGCAGACACCATGTTTGCAAGTTACAGCCAGACAATGTCAACCCCAAATTTAGAAGTTTGACGTGAGAAGCTTGAAGCTCATCTGTGCTTATGCTCAGATTTTCTCCCTTTTCACACTTCTGAGATTTTCTACACAAACTCAATCTTTCCACCACCATTGGGTCAATATCGTCATATAGAGAATACACATCTACTACTTTCTTGGGAACTCCAAATTTAAATTTGGGAAAAATATCCATTCATTCACTCAACCAGTGGGCTAGGCTCTGTGCTGGTTTCTGAGAAGAACAATGAGAAGATGGGCATGGTGTCTTATTTATGGGACACTGCATTATAGTAAATAAGACTAATATTAAATGACAAATCACACAATTGCTTAATCCTTAAGTAATTAACGTGGGGTAAATGTGGGGATGCATCAGAATGTATGCCATTGTACTCACTGTTGTTTTTTATTCAGTAAGAAATGAAAAGCCACTGAATAATTAAAGAAAGGGCCTGCCATGGTTGTATTTGTTTCTTTGAAAGGATCACCTAGATAACCTGATCAGAACAGTTTCTATTTACTGATTAAAGCTCACTTTAGGCTGGTCGCCATCGTCGTCATTCATTAGAATACAGTCCATCTGGGAACCATAGGCATTTATGATGCTAACTGGAACCAACAGTTCTCAGCTGTTGCCTACCTCCTCCCCCATCCCCACCTTCTGGGATCCAAGGAGGCATGGGAGATAGTGGTCGAATGGAGAAGGGTGGCCTCGCACCAAGTCCATGACTCACTTTTGCCCTTGCTTTGAATCTCAAACTCTTCTTTTTCTTGAGAAACTCAAAAGCTGTCCAGAAAACAAGGACAGGATAGATGACACACCACACCTCCAATCTCCATGATTTTGTGTACTACAGACCCAGTGAAACACACACACACACACAGACATAAAATCTTGTATCACTTCATATAAATGATCAGATCTTGTATATTTGTGTTTGGCTCCATTCTTTATAAAAGAATTTCAAGTACCCATAAACATAAATGTAAAAATATTTAACTTATTTCCTTTAAGTCATTGCAAAAAGAAAGGTAAAATACTAAGATGGGTTTAAACAGGGTGACGTATCCTTTTAACTACAAAGAATTCCTGTTTACTCATTTAGAAATCTGTGGAAGTATGCATCAATTTGAAGAATACATTTACTAATTCCATTCTAGGAAATGTATTTATTCTGCAGGCCCTTTGATAAGAGCTTAGTATACCAATGAATGAAAGGTTTTACAAAAGAGTAAAGAGTCTCCTGCCTTATTTGCATCTCAAGCCTGTCACAATTCTTACGTAAGTAACAAATAAAAATTGTAAAATGAGGGGCACCTGGGTGGCTCAGTAGGTTAAGCATCTGACTCTTGGTTTCAGCTCAGGTCATGATCTCAGGGTAGGGTGATGGAGTCCCACATAGGGCTCCACGCTTAGCATGGAGTCTGCTTGTGCCTCTCCCTCTGCTCCTCCCTCGGCTCACTCTCTTTCCCTCTTAAATAAATAAAAATCTAAAAAATAGAAATATCTATGACATTCCTTTCAGTAAACAAAGAATATGTATTGTCTCTATATCACTTATTATCTGAAAGTATATATACATTTTATTTATCATCTATCAATCATTTATCCTTTGGCCCATTTCCCTTCATTTAGATTGTCACATCCATGAAGTTTTCAGTACCAGCAGAATTTTGAACAGTAAATATAAATTGACTCCTCTGATCCATGAATAGTACATTTCTCCATTTATTGGGGGCTTCTTTAATTTTTCTCACTAATACTTCAGTTTTTCACAGTTCAGCTAATGCACTTATTTAGGAAATTTAAACATTCACAGGGCACATGGGTGGTTAGTCAGTTAAGTGTTTAACTCTTGATCTTGGCTCAGGGCATAGTCTCATGGGTGAAATCAGCCCTGAGTCAGGCTCCACACTCAGCAGTGTATCTGCTTGAGATGCTCCCCACTTGTGCACATACGCATGTGCACATACACTCTCTCTCAAATAAATCTTTAAAAAAGATTCATAATTCTTAATGTTATTGTTTTAAAAAATTATAATTTACAACTATTCCTTGACAGTATATTGAAAATAAATTTATTTGGGGCCCTGCTCTTAATTCCAGTTTTTCTGTGTGTTTTGGATGTCTGTTTTTTTTCCTAGTTTCTTAAAGCGCAAGTTTAAATCACTATTTAGATAACTTAGGACATATAAACTTTTCAAAACATCACATTCCATAATTTGAAATGCTGTATTTCAATTTTATATTAATTTAAAATATTTTTTAATCTTTCTATGATTAGCTATTTGATCCACAGTTTAAGTGGAGAGTAAAAGTCCTGGGTATTTGGCCATTTTCCACATATCTGTGTGTTCATGATTTCTAGTTTACTTTCACTCTGGTCGGAGAACATACTTTGTCTTGTTTCAGTCTTTCTGATTTATTGAGACTATTTTTATGGTCTAGGATATTCTTCATTGATTCTACCATTAACAGTCAAAAATGACATTTGTGTATGCATGCATATGTTTTACATATATTTGGTCAAACTGGCTGACAGTGATGTTTGTGCCTTCTATATACTTACTTTCTATGTCATTTGCTAACACTCAAGTGTTGAAATCTTCATGTGTAATTGTGGATTTCAAAATTCTTTTCTAAGCTCCAATAGTTTTTACTTGGTATATTTGAAGTTATTTTATTAAGTAGATAGCTGTGAACTGACTCTTTTATCATTATATTATGTCCTTATTCATCCTTCTTTATCCCTGATAATATTCTCTATTCTGGTCCACTTTTTATGATGGAGACAACATTACTATAATTCCTTTAAATGTTTTTTTATTATACTCAGTTAGCCATTGTATAGTACATCACTAGTTTTTGATGTAATGTCCAATGATTCATTAGTTACGTATAACACCCAGTGCTCATCACAGCACGTGCCTTACTTAATACCCATCACCTTGCTACCCCAACCCCCCTCCCTTCTGTAACCCTCAGTTTATTTCCCGGGGTCTCTCATAGTCCATCTCCCTCTCTGAATTCTCCCCCTTTGGATTTCTCTCCCCTCCCCTATGGTCCTCCATGCTATTGCTTATGTTCCACATATGAATAAAACCATATGATAATTGTCTTTCTCTGCCTGACTCACTTCACTTAGCATAATCCCCTCCAGTTCCAACCATGTCGATGCAAAGGGTGGGTATTCATCGTTTCTGATGGCTAAATAATATTCCATTGTATATATAGACCACATCTTTATCCATTCATCTGTTGAAGGGCATCTCAGCTCCTTCCTCAGTTTGGCTATTGTGGACATTGCTGCCATGAACGATGGGGTGTATGTGTCCATTCTTATCACTACATCTGTATCTTTGGGGTAAATACCTAGTAGTGCAACTGTTGGGTCAGTGGGTAGCTCTATTCTCAACATCTTGAGGAACTTCCATACTGTTTTCCAGAGTGGCTGGAATGTCAGCTTCCATTCCTACCAACAGTGTAAGAGGGTTCTCCTTTCTCCACATCCTTTCCAACATTTGTTTTTTCCTGTTTTGTTAATGAGATACCACCTTACACCAGTTAGAATGGCAAACACTGTGGTTTTGATTTGAATTTCCCTGATGGCTAGTGATGTTGAGCATTTTTCAAGGGTCTGTTAGCCATTTGTATGTCTTCTTTGGAGAAGTGTCCATTCATGTCTTCTGCCCATTTTTTTGACTATGTTATTTGTTTATTGAGTGTTCACTTTGAGAAGTTCTTTATAGATCTTGGATATCAGCCCTTTATCTGTACTGTTATTTGCAAATATCTTCTCTCATTCCACTACCTCTTTGTTTTGTTGACTGTTTTCTTTGTTGTGCAGAAGCTTTTTATCTTGATGAAGTCCAAAAGTTCATTTTTGCTTTTGTTTCGCTTGCCTTTGGAGACATGTCTTGAAAGAAGTTATTGTGGCTGATGTTGAAGAGGTTACTGCCTATGCTCTCCTCTATGATTTTGATGGATTCCTGTCTCACATTGAGATCTTTCATCCATTTTGAGTTTATCTTTGTGTACGGTGTAAGGGATTGGACCTGTTTCATTTTTCTATATGTAGCTGTCCAATTTTCCCAGCACCACTTATTGAAGAGACTGTCTTTTTTCCATTGAATATTTTTTCCTGATTTGTCCATTAGTTGACCATAGAGTTGAGGGTCATTTCTGGAGTCTTGATTCTATTACATTGGTCTATGTGTCTGTTTTTGTGCCAATACCATGCTGTCTTGGTGATTACAGCTTTGTAATATAGCTTGAAGTCAGGCAACATAATGCCCACAGCTTCGTTTTTCTTTCTCATCATTCCCTTGGCAATTTGGTGTCTTTTCTGGTTCCATACAAATTATAGGATTGTTCATTGCATCTCTTTGAAAAAAATTTATTGTGTTTTTTAGTATATGTTTCAATTCTTTTACTTTTAACTTACATATATTTTCATATTTAAAGTGGTTTTCTTATACATAGCATATAGTTGGTTCTTGGGATTTTTTTTTTAATCGAATTTACTATCTTTTTTTTTTTTAATTGATATGTTTAGGGTTTGTAAACTTTTCTGTAAAAGGCCAGATCATAGGGGTGTCTGGGTGGCTCATCTGGTTAAGCATCAGACTCTTGATTTTGGCCCAGGTCATGATCTCAGGGTGGTGAGATCAAGCCCTAGCTTGGGGCTCTAGACGTGGAGCCTGCTTAAGATTCTCTCTCACTCTCCCTCAGCCCCTTTGCCTCCCCCTCAAAAAAAAAAAAAAAAGGCCGGATCCTAATTATTTTCATGTTTTCAGGCCATTATATCTCTGTAGTAACTAATTAATTCTGTCAGTATAGTATGAAATCAACCATAATCAATATGCAAACAAATGGGCATGGCTGGATTTGGCCCTCGGTCTGCATTTGTTGACCCTGGTTTAGATCATTGAGAATTAATATGGTTATTGATATGGTTGGATTAAAATCCTCCCAGCTGTTTTCTATTCATTTTCCTTCATTTGGATTGAGTATTCTTTTATTGTTTCATTTTATATCTATAACCAGCTTACTAGTTAGAACTGCTCTATAATAAATATGTCCCCCTCAACAGATGTTGAGTCTACAATATGTGTATTTAATTAGCTGTGGTCTATATTCAAATAATACAGGAAACTGTAGCTGTAATCTAATAACTTCAAACAACATACTTCCAATGCATTCCTCCTATCCGTTGTACTAATTTTGTAGTACATATTACTTTGGCATATGTTATAAACAAATGAATGTTATTTTTTCACAATCATATTTAAGACCAATTAAATAGGACAAAAATGTTGTATTTCCTATGCCATTTCCAACATTATTACTTTGTGTAGATCTGCTGTTTTTTGTTACTTGATACATGCTGAGGTAGTGGGATGGAGGGGGCATGCTAGGTTTCTTTGATTCAGTATCAATCTCAACGAGGCAGCTTTTTTCTTAAAGCAGGCTCCACACCCAGCATGGAGCCCAACTCAGGGCTTGAACTCATGACCCTGAGATCAAGACCTGACCTGGGATCAAGAGTTGGAAGCTTACCTGACTGAGCCATCCAGGTGCCCGAGGCACTCTCCTTTTAAATGTGTTAGTCAAGTCCAGTCAGGAGATAGAGACTTCAGAGTAATATGAAATGGGGATTTTTAATATAAGAAGTAATTAACTATTAGCAAGGAATTAAATATGGCTAGGAGATTAAAAAAAAGACCTCAAAGAATATCTTTGGGTTGAGGGGGAATATCCAAGTGTGAAACAAATATGGAAGGCTCTTCCCAAAGCTGGATTTCAGTCATTGTTGAAGAGGGTTTAATTGCAGCCCTCTGGAGAGTGGAGAATGCTCCTGAATTCCTCTTGGGCAAGAGATTTTCCACAGTTGGCACATGGGCTTATGGGATTAGATTGATGCGCAAGGCAGTATGAGCTCAGAATTGAGCATGTAGGAAATTCCCCTTGGAGTGCCAGAAGGCCACATTGGGTGGGCAGGAAACCACTTTCTAAGGTGCTGAAAAAATATGCTATGAATATGGCATGGAGAAGCTTTTGAACTTGCTGGAAAACTAGCCAGGGTACAAGCTGGATTCAACACAAAGCCACTGGGAAACAGCTGAGAAGAAAGAGAAGTGTATTAAACTGTCTGGGAAGCTGGTTATGGAACTTGCAGAACTGAGAAACTGACCATGTGAGACACTGTTGAACATGGGGAAGCCAGCTGGGCCACCCATAGAATTCAATGAGAATCTGCCCATGTGGGTTGCTGCTTAACTTGTCAAGAAATTAGATGGATAACCCCTGGAACTTGCCCAGATATTGTTCTTGGGGAGAACCGCTAGACTTGTTTCAGGGAAGTCAGGTGAGGCATGGGTGGCACTCTCCATGGTGTGGAAAAGGAAATCTTAAACTAGCCAATTAGGACCGCAGATCTTTCTGGGTAATTCTGTAAGTGATGCTGCTCAACAGCCCACACAATCAATTGTGAGAGCTGCTGAAATTCACAGAGAATTTGCTCTCCTGGCTGTCAGGCACACTAGTTCAGTTTCCCCCACAGCAGAAAGAAACAAAGAACTTTAGAACCAAGATGACAAGTCCCATTCTCCCTGAGTGTCACTCCAGTGCCCTCTGCTGTTGAAACTTTTTTTAAGTTCCAGTATCATGATTTGGTGAATCTGGAGCTCAGACAAAAGAAATTAATAAATGGTCCAGTCTATTCCCAGGCTCAATCCCAAAGGCAGGATCAAATCAATCCCAAACCTCATCTTTGTCAATCTATCTCCTGAGGTGACTTATGGTACAAATACTGTATCATCTAAGGTCCAGTTAGAGACAGAAATCACACAAAAATATGAAAGAATCCGGAACTATTTCCAAGGCATTGACTACTAAAAGGAAATAAGAGAAAATCTCAAAGAACCATCTAATTCTCAGAGAGAGTACCTTAGGAAGGCAGATTTTGAGGGAGATAATCCTTCTCAAGCCTGGGATTCAGATTTTGGTGGAGGATGGAGGGCTCCAGCATCTACATCTGCTGAACTGTGTATGACCAGAGCTGATCCACAGTCTGTGGGCTGAGCAGGTGAGCTAAAGAGCAGCTAGGGCTGACAGGCTAAAAACTTCCCTCTGGAACTCTGGTGATAGGAGGATAGTGTAAAGAGAACTGCAGGCCAGGAGAGGCAGGCAGTGATCCCCCCCCCACCCCAAAACCTTATCAGCAGACTGAGGTGGGTGGGTGGGAAATTAAGCAGGAAGCTGTCAAGCTGTCAGGTGTGTTGTTGAACTTACAGGGGACATGGCTGGGCACCAGTGGGACTCACGAGGAAGTCACCGGGAAGAGGCCAACAGAGGGGAGGGTGTTATGAAACTCTTTAGAGAACTGCCTGGGGCTCCCAAAAGGATCCAAAAAGATGGTTGTGGGGGAACCTCTTAGTGAAGACACCTGCAGAATGCCACGGACCCTTGGGGGTGAACTCTGACAGGTGCCATCATGTCAATATACCAGCCCTTAACTGGTACAAGAAGCAGCAAAGCATTCCAGGGTCAAGAAGAGAGGACTTGCCCTCCTCCAGTGTTCTTTTAAGGAAACAAAATGTTTAAGTATCATTTAGGACAAAGAAGGGCAGGTGCGGTGTTGAGAAGCAATGGGTCAGTTGTTCAAACACTGGCTCTCCAGGCAAGTTCTTCCTAGGGATCCTCTCCATAAATGATCTGCACCATGGATGTATTCCTTCCCCTGCTCTAGGCATAGAAGGTTTTCTGTTCCCCTCCTTCAGCTGCAGTGGATCTTCATCTTTGTCTGGAGAGTGAGAGGGTGAGTTGCTTCAGTAACATAAAGGAGAGGCAAGGGTCCCAAGGCTTCTGCCAGGCCTGCCTCAAAGGGAGGCGTTCTCTTCTCTGAACTTGTTCTCAGTTTTTCTTGTGGACATTCATTAAGGTCTGTGAAAAAGTCTTCAAGTGGGTGGAACCCTTCCTGACTATGCCACTCAGGGGGTCCAAACTCTCACAGTTGTTCACAATCAGCCCCTACAGCATTTTGTCAAAAACTGCAGCTCAATTCTTCCTACTTTCTGGAATGCCCCCCAGAATCCAATAGCTGCTCCAGATGAGCAAATCCTCCTGTCCAATCCTCTTAACAGCACCTATCTTTGCTTTGATTTAAGGTCCATTGCTTTCACTGTGACTCTGCTCTCTGATGAATTCAAGAAAAGCTGTAATTTTGCAGATTATCCACTGTGTTAAGTCAGAAGCAATACTCCTTCTAGCTTTTTACATCGTAAGGGCAAGAGGAGAAACCTTCCCATAAAATGTTATGTTTGGAGAAAAGTGAAAGAATAAATACAAGTAATGCTTTTTTTTTTTTTTTTAAGGTAAAATATTTCTAAGTCATCCAAACTGGAAGTTATTTGGATCACCATGATTTCCTTCATCTGGGCACATACTCGTTATTTAGTATTCCAGTTAAAATGTGTTATTTAAAGTTCAATACAATAGGTTTGTATTTAATACAAACAGGTTTGACTAAACCAGAACCAGGAGGCTCTATTCCATATCACAATTTAGAGATGTGAATGTCTTTAAAAGATTTTTTTATACAATCTTTCCCTTTTATCTTGGTTCTCAAGTTATCTCCTGCTCAGTGCTGTGTAGTTTATATTCTCTATTCATCAAAAACTTGGCAGGCAGTTTGTATTTTTAAAATATAATAAACCTTGCTTTCTTTTTTTTTTAAATCCAATATGGTTCAAATTATTCTGTAATTTAGCACTGTAATAAATGGATAACCATAAATGTTTGTTCTCCATTATGTTACATATAGTCAAATCTTCCAACTCCCTCACCTTAAATAATGTCTTCTAACTGGTCTCCATCATCCATTGTTAGCAGCCCAGTGCATTCCACGGTGTTCTATCTGATAATTCTATATAGGAAATGTGAACTCCAACTTCTTCAGAGTTTTTCACAGCAATTAGAATAAAGTCCAAAGTCTGGAACTAGTTCTAAAATGCCCAAATGATCTGCCTTTTACATTCCATGCTTATTCCTTGCATGCAGCCACATTCCCTGCCCACCCACCCCCCATTGTTTGAAAGTTTTATTATCCTCCCTGCCTTGCCATCTATGTGAAAGCTGCTCTCTCTGGCAATAATGCTTTCCCCCAGCCAATAATCAAAACTTTTCCCAGTTTCCTCACCAATCATCTCTTTCTTCTCAGACTAAACAACATGGTCTACCAAAAAAAGGGGGGGGGGAAATCTAAAAATCCTGTTTATTTTCCCTAGTACTATGTGCCAAGAGTACGGCATAATGACTCCTGGCCAGCCTCCCAAGATGCTTGTGCATCACCACCATCCCTGCCAGATTCTAAGCAAACTGAGGGCAGAAATGGTGTCTACTTTCCACACCAGAATCTCTCAGAGGAATGCAAGATTTGGCAATATTGAAAGTAATAAAAATTTGGAAGCATGCTGAATAATGTTTAAAACAATAAAACAAACTCTTACCCAAATACATTTGCCTCTCCCTTCCCCAACTGGCTGAGTTTTTAAGATTTTTAATCTATTAGGTGTTCTGTAACCTTTGTGTCCTATTGTTTCTTTATATGACTTAATATGTGATTCTCAATTGCTCAAATTGTGGTCTAAGGTCATTTTCACATCAGTAATTATGTCTGGTTACTCATAATGGGCTACTTTTCTGACATGTGAGAATCACGTTCAGAAAAAAAATACACAAAAACAGGTATTTTCCAAACACAAATAACTATGTTAGATGCCACTGGAAAATAAGGAAGCACAAAAGAGAGTTATTAAAATAAAACGTTTCCATATCTCCCAATAGGTGAGAATGGAGAATGTCTCAAGTCAGTAGTGAAAGTGTAGACAAATATTTTTTTTCATAGGAAGAAGCATTAGACTAATGGGGAAAGTTTTTCCAAAGGACAAGAGAGATAAGGGAAGTCAAGGGTCTACTTAATCTTAAGTAGCAGGACCAGTTTCAATAAAAGTGAAGAAGCTGGTGTGCTCAAGGTAGAAATAAAAGAGTGATAGAATTAGAACCAGAAGTCTATGAAGTTTTTGACAGAAGCTCAACTGCCAAAGCCAAGGTATTAATAAATGCTGAATGTTAGGCTAAGAGGATTGAGCTTAATTTGGGGGTGAAAATGTAAAATAGAAAATTAATTACTCATTTCTGTGTGACACAAAGCTGTGTTTGAATGTGACATGAAGCTTTGTGATGTGCTGAGGCAAGCACAAAGATAGGAGGTGTCTGAAATAACAGAGCTCAAATAGAACATGCAAATTATACAACAAAGAGATTTAGAACTCTCCTATACTATACTGAGCTTCAGTATCACTATAGTGAGTGTAGAGGAAATAAAATTAAACAGAGGTGGGAGACGTTTTGAATATAGTGAAGGAGTAGGTTGTAATTGCATTCTGGATGTAATACCTACAACATTATACAAAAAAAAATTGTAAAGTGGGAAGGCATTGTACGGTTGCATATAAGATGAATTAAAACACAGGATAGAATGAAGCCAAGAATTATATAAGACCAAAGAATTTTTCTTTAGTAAATTAATATAGCAAATATTTTTCAATATCCTCGATATACATGATGTTAGGCTAGATGCTGAAAATACAAAGATGAATAATAAATTTTCCTGACTCTATATAGATTCACAAATGTGAAGAAAATGCACATTTATTAGAATATTTCTAAATAAATTGATGTATTTCATTACGTTTTTCTGTGGTCTGAATGTTTGTGCCCTCCAAACTTCATGTGGTGAAACCTAACCCCCAATGTAATATTAGGAGGCAAAGTCTTTGAGAGGTGTGATTAGGTCATGAGGGC
Organism: Mustela erminea; assembly: GCF_009829155.1. Lineage (NCBI taxonomy): Eukaryota > Metazoa > Chordata > Mammalia > Carnivora > Mustelidae > Mustela > Mustela erminea. The sequence goes on from NC_045629.1 coordinate 67,606,452, forward strand.
AGAAATCTTATGAATGGAATAAGTGTCCTTATAAAACAAGTGTTAGAGAGCTCCCTGGTCTCTTCTGCCCTGTGAGGCTGTAAAAGGTAGTCTCAACCTGGAAGAGGGCCCCCAACTGACCATGCCGGTACCTTGTTCTTGGGCTTTCACCCTCCAATCCTGTGTGAAATGAATTTGTTAGGTCATGGTATTATAACAGTCTGTCTATGGTATTTTGTTGTAGCCACCCCAGTGGACAAAGACAAGTTGCTCTGGGAGCACATGGTGAAGAGGCCTCAGCAACCCAGAAGCCCTGAGAAGACTCCCAAGCTGAACAGTGATAGAAATTGTTACAGTTGTCTCTTTGGAATACGCTACTACTGGACTGTTTTCCCCTAGATTTGGCCAGAGCCCCTGATGTTCTGGTGTATTTGCTCTTTGAAATGCTGAGCATCTATGATGCCTCAACCTTCCCAGTTCAAGATTTCTTACACCAATATCTCTGAAATCAGTTTTCAAGAATTGTTATAATCTGTAAATTTGGTCTTATTTATGCACAACAAAATCTAACAACTGGATGCAGTAAATGTTTCCATCCTTCTATTAGACTAGAGTCATTCTAAGACTTAAATGAAAATGAAGAGTTTCAATAGCCAAACAAATCCTGGCCCACAATCATGTCAACGCGCTCATTAATTCTGGTAACAGTGAAGTAGTGTTCATGTTGGTCCATGAAGTTAAATCAATGCTCAAAAATAATGCATGCAATTAGCCAGGTCCTATTCTAAGCATTCTGGAAATGGTTGACAATAACAGAGTTGAGTTCCTAGCTCCTGCAAAGCTCAAGTTCTAAAAGAAGTAGTGGATGAGCAAAGACATAAATATAGTGTGTTTGGTGGAAATACAGTTTACAATAAATATAAGTCTTAAGAAGATAGACAGCATTAGGGGACAATGGGACTTAGATCTAGAATGCCTCTTGTACAAAGCAACACTTGAGCAGAGACTTGAATGAATGGGGACAGATACCAATATCTATTTCTGGTTAGTGGTTTTCCCTTGAGACTGCCTGCCTTTGAATCCTGGCCTTGCCAGTTGCAAGCTGGATAAACTTGGAAAGTATTATCTTCCATAGCTACAAAAAAAGTAGTGATAATAGTACACACCTACTAAAGCATGAAGTTTATGGCATTAATTCATAATATCAAGTATTATTATTATATTTCATGTAATTTAGCTAAGCTATTTTATTCACTTCTTTGCATATGTGATTTATTCACATACATATGTGATTTAGGATTCAGTCAAAAACATAGGTATTTGTAGCATGATTAATTCCCTTCTGTGATACTCATCACTATTTGATAATTATCTATTTTGTTAAAATATATAAGAATGTAATGTAATCCATAGAAAATATAATAATATTCTAAGAAATCACAACTCTTTGGTTAAGTACAAGGAAAAGTACAGGGAGGAATTGGAAGTGTTTTCATGCTTGTATCACTCAAAGTAGGAAGTGAATAGATATTGACAGGAAAGAGAAAGTAGAGCATAGAAAGCTGTAAATTTAGACAGTATTCCAACAATTTACAGAATTACAAAAGAATACATATGTACAAAAAAACATTAAGTTTTAAATATATGTATTACACACACACACAAACACACACCCACACATACACCACATTGTCTTTATCCGTTCATTCTGTTGATGGACATCTGGGCTCTTTCCATAATTTGGCGATTGTGGACATTGCTACTATGAACATCAGGGTGCATGTGCCCCTTTGGATCACAACATTTGTATTCTTTGGGTAAATACCCAGTAGTGCAGTTGCTAGGTCGTAGGGTAGCTCTATTTTTAACTCTTTGAGGTACCTCCATACTGTTTGCCAGAGTGACTGTACAACCTGTGTTTGAGGTTGTGGAGTACCAAATTTTCACTTTGCTGAACTTCTTTGACAGCTACATTTTTATTCCAAAGGAATTTTGGTAGTTTTTCTTGGATGGATTGACTTTTGTTAACTTTCAAAACCACATTTTAATTTTATTATAATTCTTTTATAGAGAATATAAATAACATTTACTGAATGCTTACATTATGATAGATTCTGATCTTTTTTCTGTTTAACTTATAAGAATATAAAGGTGCAGGGGCACCTGGGTGGCTCAGTGGGTTAAGCCTCTGCCTTCGGCTCAGGTCATGATCTCAGGGTCCTGGGATGGAGCCCCACATTGGGCTCTCTGCTCAGTGGGGGAGCCTTCTTCCTCCTGCCTCTCTGCCTGTGGCTCTGCCTACTTCTGATATCTCTCTGTCAAACAAATAAGATCTTAAAAAAAAAAAAAAGAATATAAAGGTGTAATTCTACCTATTTACAAGTAAGCAAGCTGAAGTCCAGCCATTTATCTAGCAAATGAGAAGTACAGGAGTTTGTGATGTCTTTAATTTTAACTTCACAGGGCACAAGCTACAAACTCAGATATGTGGTTTACAAATAGTTTCTCTGACAGAGGACTAGGATCTAGAAGGTATAAAGAACTCTCAAAACTCACACAAACTCTCAAATAATTACATGGAGATATTTTAATATTAAATATTTTGACATGATTAGCCAACAGGGAAATGCAAATTAAAGCTCCAGTGAATATAAATATGCATCTATCTGAATAGCTAAAATAAAAAATAATGGCAGCACCAAAGACCGATAAAATGTGGAGAAAATGGGTCATTCATATTGCTGGTAGGACTTTAAAATTGTATAGTCATTCTGAAAAATATTTAGCAATTTATTCAGCAATTTATTAACAAACTAAATATGCAGCTACCATATGATCCAGAAATTGCCAGTCATTTGGCAACAACCATTTATCCATGATTCCCAATAAAATAAAAAAAATTAGATTCACACAAAAACATGTACACAAATGTTCATGGTAGTGTTACTCATAATTGTTCCAAAGCAGAAACAAAACAGATGACCTCTACCACATAAATTGTTAAACATAATGTGGTACTTCCATACCTTAGAATATTAAGGGATTAAAAAAAACTATTGATATAATTAAAGCTAGGAGAATCTTCAGAGAATTATACTGAATTAAAAAAAAAAAAACCCAAACTCAAAGGATTGCATACACTGTGATTCTATTTATATAACATCCTTAAGATGTCAAAATTATAGAAATAGAGAACAGATTACTGGTTGCCATAGGTTAAGGAAAGGATGGATGCATGATAAAAGTGAATGGGCTGTAAAAGTGTAACATGAGGAATTCTTGTGGTGAGGGAATATTCCGTATCTTCATTGTATTAATGTCAACACTACTTGCAAATTCACATGAAGTTATAACAAATGATACAGAATGATCCTATATATCCTGTACCAGTCTCTATCAATACTAACATCTTGCAAAAGCATAGTGAAATACCACATTTCAAAGTAAAAAAAAATAAAATAAAAAAATAATAATGTTAAAATTAATCTAAAAAAGATAGCTCACAAAGATTCATATGGCCATCAAAGCATCAGGTTTATCCAGATGTAGACCAGAACCAGACTACTAAAAACATTTTAAATTTCTACCAAAGTCCATTTCTAGTCACCAGTGTTTGCAGTTCTAGTCTCTCTCTCTCTCTCTCTCTCTCACACACACACACACACAACACACACAATCTATATTCAAAGGAAACAGTTCATAAACTGAATCCATTATTGCCTTCCTCAAAATTCAGAATTTTATGTTATTATGTACAAATATGTCTACTCTTAATTCAAATATCTAAGGACTAAAAACAAAAATGTTTTCAAATACACACATGAAACATCATAAAGAAAACTGAATAATACACAAAATTCACTGCTGTGTAACAATTCTGATAACCTGATAGATATTTTAAGGACACCTTCAACACAGGGATAGCTTTGAATCAAATAAAAGGGTTTCAAAAACATAAATTTTCTTTCCTTGTAATGTCTGTGGCTCTCAACCGTAGTCACTGCTGGAGAAATCGGAATCTCCAAATTATGACCATTTTCTACTTTAGGTCTAGAGACTGAGTGCACAAGTAATTTCCAAAAACTACTTGACTATATCAGATTAGTCAAGGTCCTCCAGTGGAAGATAGATACAGATAGGCGATCTGTAGCAAATCTCTATCAATATATGTTTAGAGGAGGTGGTGGAGAAGATGAAAGTGGGGGAGGAAAAGAAATTGATTACAGGGATTGGCTCATACAGTTATAGAGGCAGAGAATTCCCCATGATTTGACATCTGCAAATGAAGAATCAAGAAAACCAGTGGTGTAATTCGATATGCAGTTGAAGAAATGAATATTGGCCAGGGGAGATGGAGTAGCCAATGGTGTAAATCCTAATCTCATTCTGAAAACTCAAGAACCAGGACAAGAGAAGAAGAAGCCTCAGCTCAACCAGAGAGAGTAAATTTGCCATTCTTCTACTTTTTTTGTTCTAATTAGGTCCTCAATGGATTGGATGATGCCCACCCACACTGGTGAGGTCATTCTTCTTTACTCAGTCTACCGATCCAAATTCCAATCTCTTCTAAAGGCACCCTCACAGACACACCAGAAATACTATTTTGCCAGCTATTTGGGCATCCTTCATCCTGGTCAAGTTGATACATTTACATAAAATTAACTACCATTGGTTAATTTTTTAACCAATGACTATTTTGTTCACTGTTGCATTCCCAACACCTGACACATAAGATACCTTCTATACATTAATTGTAGCTAGCCAAAGACGAGTCAGTATAACATTCAGTATATTCATGTGAATAGGAAGTATCCTGACACAGATAACGAGACTCATGATGTAAACAGGAAGGACAGACTATATCTGTGTTAATTAGAGTCTTGCCACAGTATTTGAAGGAATGATTCAGTATTACAGAGTATGATTATGGACTATTATGGACTAGCAACAGAAACATAGGCAGTAACCTCTTCAACATCAGCCACAGCAACTTCTTTCAAGACATATCTCCAAAGGCAAGTGAAACAAAAGCAAAAACAAACTTTGGGGACTTCATCAAGATAAAAAACTTCTGCACAGCAAAGGAAACAGTCAACAAAACAAAGAGGCAACCCACAGAATGGGAGAAGATATTTGCAAATGACACTACAAAGGGATGATATCCAAGATCTATAAAGAACTTCTCAAACTCAACACCCAAAGAACAGATAAGTCAAAAAATGGGCAGAAGACATGAACAGACACTTCTCCAATGAAGATATACAAAAGGCTAGCAGACACATGAAAAAATGTTCATCATCATTAGCCATCAGGGAAATTCAAACCAAAACCACATTAAGATACCACCTTACACCAGTTAGAATGGCAAAAATTAACAAGGCAGGAAACAACAAAAGTTGGAGAGAATGTGGAGAAAGAGGAACCTCTGACATTGTTGGTGGGAATGCAAGTTGGTGCAGACACTTTGGAAAACAGTGTGAAGATTCCTCAAAAAATTAAAAATAGAGCTACTCTATGACCAGGCAATTGCACTACTGGGTATTTACCCCAAAGATACAGATGTAGTGAAAAGAAGGGTCATATGTACCCCAATGTTCATACAAGCAATGTCCACAATAGCCAAACTGGGGGAAAAGCCAAGATGACCTTTAACAGATGAATGGATAAAGAAGATGTGGTACATATATACAATGGAATATTAGTCAGCCGTCAGAAAGGATAAATACCCAACTTTTGCATCAGCATGGATGGGACTGGAAGAGACTATGCTGAGTGAAATAAGTCAAGCAGAGAAAGTCAATCATCATATGGTTTCACTTACTTTTGGAACACAAGGAATAACAGGGAGGACATTAGGAGAAGGAAAGGAAAAGGAAAGGGGGGGAAGAAGGAGGGGGAGACAAACCATGAGAGACTGTGGACTCAGAAACAAAGTGAGGGCTTTAGAGGGGAGGGTTGTGGGAGGATGGGTGAGCCTGGTGGTATTAAGGAGGGCATATATTTCATGGAGCACTGGGTGTTTTGCATAAACGATGAATTTTGGAACACTATCAAAAACTAATGATGTATTTTATGGTGACTAACTGAATTAGTAAAATTTTTAAAAAATAAAAATTTTTTAAAAGTCAATAAATTTGTTGATATACATAATAACAGTGAGATTAACAAATTAACTGTATGAAATACAAATGGCAAGAAGCTAGGAAGGTAGATGAGACCTTAAATAGGAAAACCGTAATCTGAAAATAAAAATAAAATACAGAGCAGAAAATTTCCATATATTTTTAGCAGAATGAGGTTTTGTGATGGTAGAATGATGCTCATACTATCTTGTAATTGTCACCCTAGTTTGGGAGTCTCCTGCTAAATTGCTGATAATGAAGTATGTAAGAAGGACCACATTCCTGGTATCATATGGGAATAGTTCAATAAGAACCACTGTAACAGACAATATCAGTGTTCTATTCCTTCAGATTCTTTATTAGCTACATATGCCAATCCCCCATGTTCTGCATGTTTTCTTCTCTCACCTGGGCTTCCAGAGGATTTCTTTTGGGCACTCAAGTTATCTTGCAGGTTTGGAAATCTAGAAGTACCTAGAAATTTTATCCACACCCCCAACACACACGTAATGTTTCCTGAATCTAAGAGCTAAAAAAACCCAAAAGCCCAGCACGTTCAATGCAGACAGTATTCTCAGGTGTAATTTATAATCTATAGCTCTAGGAGTGCCTGGCTGGCTCAGTCAGTTATGCATCAGATTCTTAGTTTTGGCTCAGGTCATGATCTCAGGATCATGGGGCCAGCCCCACTTCAGGCTCCACACTCAGTGTGAAGTCTGTTTGAGATCCTCTCTCTCTCTGCCCCTCCCCCACTGCTCACATTCTCTAAAATTAATAATATCTTAATATGTAAATAAAAATCTTTAAAAAGAAAGAGACAGTCACCGAGCAGATTAAGTGTCTACCTTTGGCTCCGGTCATAATTCCAGTGTCGTGGGATTGAGCTCCACTTCTGTTCCTGTTCTTTTGAGCACTCTCACAAATATAATCTTTAAAAAAATTTTTTAATTAAAAATAAATAAATAAATAAAATATTTATAATCTATAGCTCCATTTGGAACAGAATCTGAAATTTCACCTGAAATTAAACCCTTGCTTGAATTCTTTCTCTATCATGCTTCCCAATGCCTTACTGTTTTTTCCTGAGAGAATTTTTTTAAAAAATCATTTCTGTCCATGGTCAGAATCTGCTTTTAGGAGAAGCCAATCTAAAATACTTGATACCAAGAATGATCCCAAGCAGCAGACCCTAATGATAAGATTCTCTGTTTGGATTACTTACTGTTGAGATGGAAAGGAGGAACCAATTACTGGTAAGAGGTAGGGTATCAATAGCCCTTAGCATGCTCTAGCCTTAAAATTGCTAAAATTCTCAACCTTGGTGATACCAATGGAAAACACTTTGACTTGACTGTAAGGTCTATGGTACAGATGACTGCCAATGATTTTGATGTTAAGAATAGAGAAAATGATTATGCATGTTGGTCAATTACTAACTTAAGGCAAAGTATGAAAATCAGACAGTTGCCCTCTAGTATTTAAAAGACCTTTATCAAAGAAATAAATAAGAGACCATTATAATTTATAGCCTGAGGGCATATACAGCTAAGACTAGGTACGGAATCTAATCTAAGAGTGATGACATTTGTAAACGTTTAAAGAAAGCTGATTTGCTATCTTGGTCAAGTCTCCTACATCAAAATCAGTATCCTAATGGAGAAGAGGGATCATGAGACTTGGAATGTAATTAGATGTATGAATTCTCCTGAATGTCTAGAATGAGAACTTCTGAGTCTGCAGAAGTGGCCCACTTGTTATAACTATACTGCAGAGTTGGGATGGACCTTCAACCAAAATTTAGTTTGAAAATCAATACTGATGACATCACTCAAACATCAAGAAGATATGAGAAGGTTTATTGTTCATCCACTGAGATTTTCTACAGAAATCAGTGCAGTTCCAAAGAAAGTCCAAAAATGGCTTTGGAAAGAAGACTGGCTTGGGGTTTTTATGGCATTTATAGGGTTGGGCTAGGAGGAGGCTTCCTGAGAACGGTATGAACTTTCCACCAGCACCATCAAAAAGCACTTGGGCATTATCATCAGCTGACCAAGATGGAGACCAGAGGGAAAGAGTGTGGAATGTGGAACTCAAAGCTCAGCAAACATCAAAAACTAGTCAGACTCTTTATTATACGCACTCACCTCTGTTAGCTTATACCAACACGTTCCCCACCACTACCTGAATACTATGCAAGAGAAGTTGTGAATAAAAACAGTGCTTATTCCCCTTAATATTTGCTTAACTCCATTCCATCAAACCAGTAACTAGGGCCAACCCTCATCATGTTTAAGTGTCAAAGTGTTGAACCTAACAAAAAAGGAAAGCACAACTTCTCACTGAAGGAATTGCAAACCCTGGATGAAACAGACCCAAGGGAGCCAGGTGAGCCTGCCGGGCCATAAATTTTTGAGATTATGAATCAAGAGGACTAGAACACTAATATAGATGCAACAACATGGGTGGACTTTGAAGCCTTTATACTAAGTGAAATAAGCCAGAAAGAGAAAGACAAATACCATATGATCTCACTTGTATGTGGAACCTAAAAAAATTTTAAAAGTTTAAAATTTTAAACAATTTTCTTTTAATTCAGATTAGCTGTTTCTGGAAGCAGGCTGGGTAAAATGGGTCAAGGTGGTCAAAAAGTAAAACTTCCAGTTATAAAATAAATAAGTCCAGGGGATGTAACAAACAGCATGATGACTTTAGTTAATGATACTCTGGTATATTTGAAAGTTGCTAAAAGAGTAGATCTGGAAGGTTCTCATTACAAGAAAAAAATTGTAACTGTGTGTGATGATGAATGTTGATTAGACTTACTAAGGTGACCATTTTGCAATATGTGTATGTATATAACTAATATAATGTTATATGCCAATTATATCTCAGTAAAAAAAATACCTAGATAAGGGGGAAATGATTAACTAGCATGCAGCTACTCTTTCATGACTCAGGGATAATTACTGAGATGATTTTTGGAAGTACAGTAAAAAACAATAGCTCATATTAAGTAATGAAACCGTTTCCAAATATGACTAGTTAGAATGTGAAATAAGGGATCCAAAAAAGGTCACAAATAAAAACACAATCTAGTTAAATCTGATGTTTATAGTTTTTACACCTAGATCTTTCAGATTCCAACCAATGGGCTTTCCACCAATGGATTTGTTATCCCATTCCAGCCAATGGGTTGTCCACTGAAATTACGAACCTGGAAACATCTAGTAATAGTAATACGTATATATTGCATTTTGTTGACTTGCCCTTTGAATTTAAATCCTTAATGTATGTATTTGCAGTATTTGAGAAGTTAAACTGCCCATAAAGATACTCAAAATACCCAAAGTTTCAACAGGTCTAGAAGCCAAAGAGAAGGCCATCTTGTCCCTGTGAGAAAGTTCCTACTCTTGTCTGCATCAACTGCTGCTGGAGCAGTCACAGCACAGACACCTAACTGCACAGGCAGACCAATGTAAGTGGGAAGTCATTCTTCCGTGCAAGGTGGCATGCCTAATGTGTGTGAACCTTAATCCCTTCACTGGCAAAATCAGAGGACTGGTTTATTCTTCAGGATGTCTCCCAGAGCTGGAACCCAGGCAACTATGATTCTGCAGTTCAAATACTCTGCCTGTGGTCACATCATTAGGAAATACAGGACATTTCAGTTCTTCAGGTTTGTTTGTTTCATAACAAAAATTAGAAGGGGTATTAATAAAAGAAGAGCTGTTAAAATATTTAAGAGCAGTATAAAGTGAGTGTGTGATCTATTTTTAGTTCTCGGTTGATGTAAGGTATTTTATTTTGCACTTTACAGGAGAATATCACATTAATATTACACTAATATTCTATTTTAAAGATTCAAGATGTCAGACTTTTTTTTTTTTAAAGTCATTAGGGAGAGGGAGAATGAAAACAAAAACAAAAAAACGTAGGCTGTTGTGTATGTTCCTATCAGAGAAAATTTTCTTTTTGCCAGAGGGAATGAAAACAACTTTATCTGGCTTGTCTCATGAGCACCCTCATATAAAACTAAGAACTAAATGTGTTTCATGTTCATATTCTTGGATTTGGGATGTTGTTTCATAAGTTAATCATACTTATTTCAAGGACACACTCATTATTGCCCCACGTAGGTTCCCCGTTTCTTTATCCTCGGGAGATGCTGTTGAATTAAGTTTGCTAGTGTTGAGATTTGTATATATAAATACGAAATACTGGTCTTAAGTTTTCTTTTCCATCGGAGTCAGTTTTTATAGTTTGTATCTTTCTTGAAATTTGTTCATTTCATCCATGATCTAATTTGTTGGCATACAAATGCCAACAATGATTCCCTGATTCTTCATAATGATCCCTTATGATCTTTTATTTCTCTAAAGTTGATAATAATGCTCCTTTAATTTCTGATTTTAGTAATTTGACTTTTTTTTTTTTTTTTGGCCAGTCTAGCTACAGGTTTGTCAGTATTGAGAATTGTTTTCAGAGGGGTTAACTTTTGCTTTGGTTGATTCTCTCTGCTGTCGGTCTATTCTCTGATTCTTTATTTTCTGCTCTAGTCTCATTCTTTCTTTCCCTCTGCTTGCTTTGGGTTTAATTTTCCCCTCCGCTTCCAATGTCCCAAAGTAAAACTTCAACTTGTTGATTTGAGATCTTTCTTCTCTTGAATGCAAGCACTTAAAGCTACAAATTTCCCACTGTGTCATTCTAAGTTGTAGAAAAGAAAAGTATTTTCTAATTCCCATTGTGATAGTTTCTTTGAAACATTTTTTAAGAGGATATTGTTGAGTTTCCGGATACTTGGGAATTAACCATATGTGTTTTTAATTTCCAACTTCATGTCACTGTGATTGAAAAATATACTTTGTAAGATTTCAGTCCTTTTCAATTTGAGTCTGGTTTCATGTACTAGCATATGATCTATCTGATGGGTGTTTCATGCACGTTGGAGATAATATGTTTGTCTGCTGTTGCTGTGTGGAGTGTTCTACAGATGTCCACTGTATAGACATCTGTAGAATGTTCAGGTATGTGGATGTCATTTTTCAAGTGTTCTATTTCCTTGTTAATCTTCAGCCTATTACATCTATTACTGAAAGCTGAGTATTAATATCTATTCCTGTTGATTGAAATTTCCCTCCCTTCCAGTGTGTCACTTTTTCCTTCTATATACTCAGGTTTGTTTCTGTTTTAGGGCACATACATGTTTATAGTTGTTATAATTAAATAATATATTAAACATTTTGTCATTATAAAAAAATCCTTGCCTCTTACTTATATTTTCCTTTTTACCTAATAGCACTAGCTATGATCATCAACACAGTGTTGACTATAAGCAGAGAGAGTGGGAATCCAGTCTCAAGTCCACCTATGATATGACACTTCAGTGACAACCTCTCCCCAAACACTAACACTCCCCATGCAACCAACCCATGTTTTTCTTTTTGCATTTCAACTCTCTTACTCCCATTCATCATTTTTGCAGACTCATCAAATCTCAATTTATATTTTGCTGCAACAATGTGGCTTTCCATACTATTTCCTTTTCTCTCCTTGTTTTCTTGTCTATTTGCGTTCCTTGCTTTTATTACATAAAACATAATTTACTAGCACAATTATTTGTTCTTACTTATTCAAATTTTAACCTCTCTTAAATATTTACAGATAAAATCATAAAATGTCTGAGATTGACTATAAAATATTGCAGCATAGAGCAGAGGAAGAGAAAAGTAGCAACAGAGGTGACTACATTGGCCATGTGTTGACAATTACTGAAGCTGAAGTATACATTATTGCACACTGTACTCTTTTAAGGTTTTATGTTTGAAAATGCCCACAATAGAGAAAGTTAGCATGAAAAATAAATAAAATCTGTCTCTTCTGATGGTAAAATTTGTGAGTCAAGGTAATGTCATTTTTTTTCCCTCCAATCTATATGCCTAGTGACTAGCAAATTTCCTGGCACACATTGGTCAGTCATCAAATGATTACTGTTCATTGTCCCAGTTTCCTAATTTTGAGTAACAGCTAAACATAAAATGTAATAGCATAAAATGAATTCTTATTTCTTGTGTTTCTGGGATTTTTTCTCAGAAGATAATTTCTTACAAATATTTATTTATTTGAGAGAGAGAGGAGAGGAAAGGGGCAGAGGGAGAGAGAATCTTAAGCAGACATGGCACTGAACATGGAGTCTGATGCAGGGATCAATCTCATGACCCTGAGATCACAACCTGAACCAAAACCAAGAGTCAGACATTCAGCTGACTGTGGCACCCAGGCACCTCAGAAAATAATTTTCACTTGAGATTTCTCATGTGTTTGCCTTTATATGGAAGTGGTGTAGGAATCATGGGAAGACTTCTTCATACATCTGACTACACCAGCTTTGAGTTGGCCAAGAATCTCCCTCCACATGAATTGATTACATATCCTTAGAGTTTGGAAGTCATAGGGCAGTAGAACTTTGTTTTGTAGGTGGTTGCTGGCTACTCTCAGACAAGTTTTCCAAGAGACTCAGGTGAAAAGTGTAATATTTCTAGTTATCTAGTTTTGAAAGTACCATAATATAATTTGTGTCACATTCTGTTGGTCAGGCAAGGCATTAAAGTTGAGCCTCAATCAAGGGGGGAAAAAATTTAACTCCATCTTCTGATGTAAGTACAAAGATGGAAAAAATAAAGGGCAGTCATCTTTAGTGATTATTTATCAGAATTATTGAATAAATACATGAAAAAATGACTTAATGACACATCTAATCTCCGAAGAGAATCTGTGTATTGACTGACAATTGCCAGTTTTTAGAATTCATTTTTTCCCATTGCTAGATGTCTTGTGTTTAAAAGTTTCTACCTATGTGAAATGGAATAACCCATATCCATTGTCCCACCAGTGTCTCTTACTATCAATTTAAACAAAGTTGATGTAAGTTTTCCTCTTTCAATGTGGGAAATAAATATTTCAATATCTGGTTAATTGAAAGAAAAACTGCCATTAGAGCTATGTGTTTATAAAGCAGAGATATCTTTCAGGTAAAGTAATCGTTCATCTGTTGTCCTGATTCAAGCATCATGGCCTTTGCTCAAATTTTACAACATGTGGGAGATGTTGGAAAATTTCAGGTTTTTTTAGGCATTTTGATCTCACTGATAAATACCCTGACGAATACTGGCAACTTTGTGGAAAACTTTTCAGCAGCCATCCCTGCTCACCATTGCTATACACATCTCCTTGACAATGCCATGTTTGTCACCAGAAATTATATGAATTTAACAAATGAAGCTCTCCTGAAGGTCTCCATTCCCATGGACCAAAACTATAAACCAGAACAATGCCATCAATTTCAACACAGTGACAACTCTCAGACTCCAGTGTGTTCGCCACAAATACCAGTGAGCTAGAGGCAGAACCATGCTTCGATGGGTGGATTTATGAACAAAGCATTTTCACCTCTACTATTATGACTAAGATATGACACAAATACCATGAAAACAAGTAGTAATCAAACTTGTCTAGGGCATGGTTCTATAGTAAATCTACTCAATGCACTCAACTATAAGACATAATTCGCGAGTAATAAGTAAAATAAGAAAATGGAACTCTGAGTATTTATCACCCATAAAATATGTTGCTTTTTCTAACATAGAAAACATTGACTTAGACTAAAGGTTATGGAATCATATACTTCCAAACAGATCGAAGCCCTTGATTTGGCACACACTTGCCATGTTCTTACTTGAGAGCTTATGCTAGTTTATCAATACACAAACATGATGTCTAACAGAAAATTATGAAACATACATGAGCTCCAGTATGAATAGTAACATAAAACAAAGCATTCCTTATTTCCCTGACTTACTGATACTCATATATCATTACATATATATTTTGTGTGTCTTGATTTCTATCATCTTGGAATACTTTCATTTTTCATGACCCACCACTAGATCTGCTGCCACTGTTAAATTTAATGGTATAATCTGATTTTGAAGCATATAAAATCTGTAACTTACCTCCATTTTTCTGGATATCATGCTTACTTTTATAATAAATTTGGAGTCTCTTTTTAATGATTGATAATTCATATTTTTTCATTATTTAATTAATGCATTAATTTATTTAACAAAATAAATCTTATACTTTTCTAGTGTTAAAACACAAGAAAGGACGCCCAGGTGGCTCAGTGGGTAAAAGCCTCTGCCTTCGGCTCAGGTCATGATCTCAGGGTCCTGGGATCAAGTCCTGTATCCGGTTGTCTGCTCAGCAGGGAGCCTACTTCCACTTCTCTCTCTCTGCCTGCCTCTCTGCCTACTTGTGATCTCTGTCTGTCAAATAAATAAATAAAATCTTTAAAAAAACACACAAGAAAACATGAAAAAGAAAAACCAATCAAAAATCTATGAAAACATTTGTTTTACATGCTTCACAAGCATCATCTTTCCCCAAACTTGCCCCTTAAGTGCTCACTTTCTATAGAAATGGCACATGAACACATCATTTATCCAATAAACGCATTACTTGTGCTTCTTTTCCATATTTTTATTTTCAAATTCTCCCCCAATATCATCTAATTAAGAACTTAAAATATTTAATCAACTGTTATACCTCAACTCCTACAAATATGTCTCAATAGTGTTTCTCACTTATATCGCCGTGATATTCTCCCAACCATGAAGTTTGAACCCTTATCCACGTGATTTCCCAAACTGCAACAAGAGTGATTATTCTGAAAACAGAAATATTATACCTCTTCCTTGAAGATCTTTTCAGGACTTTACACTGTATGTTTGGTTTGGTTGGTTGGTTGGTTGGTTGGTTGGTGTTTGTTTTTGGGGGATTTTTTGGTAAAAGCTCAAAAGAATTATGAGCTCCTACATGATATATGACTTTAAAAGATTTCTCCGCTCTTCTGTCATTTCCGTATCTTCCCTGCTATTTGTACCTATCTGTACTCAACTTTACGTGTTCCCTGAAGTGCTGTAATCCATTTATTCTTGAGTGACTAAATTTTATTTCTCTGCCCATAATTTTCAGTTCTTCATTTAAGATTACATAGTATTTTTTCCTCGTTTTTCAAATCTTGATTTAAATAGCACTCATGATAGGGTTTCTAGGCACATTACAATCGCATACCATTCTATACTTACTCCTGGGATCTCAGTATTCAAGCTTTAATTTGTCTTATATCTTTGATTCCTCCCAGAATCTCTTAAACATGAAAGCAGAGACAGTCTTTCTAGATCTCTGCTTTAATTCCAGTGCCTGGCAAACTACTTGGAATTTAATGGCCTTCTGAGTTTAAAGCACTAAATAAATCCAAATGTCTTACCAGATAGCTAGTTTGCCTCTCAAATACTTACTTTGCAATTCTGTCCCTTCATTCAGTTTCTCTGTAAACCTGCTGTTTTTATTTACATTTTTTCAGTGGGATTTAGTGTGTGATAAACAGTCACTCAAGTCATTGTCACAATCCATATTTATGTCAGGGCAAATGATCAGAACACCAATAAGTGGCTACTTTGCTGAGAGGTGAGTCTCCTCACCTACAAATGATTAAAAAGTAATGAATAAACAACCTCTTTAAGATCATTATTCCACATGCTGACTGTTAGAAAGAGATCTACAGTAAATGAAAAAACGTCGGAAAATTTTATATTTTTTAAATTTTTTTTTAAAAGTTGGAAAATTTTAAATGAGCAGTACAAACTGGATAGAGATAAACAGCTCCAAAGAAAGAATAAGGCTTAGAATCAGCAAGAACAGACTTCCAGAAGTTAAGAAGACCATCTGAAGCTTTAATTATAGGAAGAATAATATGTAGAAGAACTCTGATAATGTAGGATACCTTACAGTAAAATCCTAGTAGTGGGAATAAGATCAGTAAATAAGCAGAGAAAGGTATACTCAAGGTAAGGGAAGAAGAGCATAAAGGGCATAAGTTAATTGCACACCATTCGTAAAAGGTGTAATGTTAGAGAAGGTAAAATGCCCAGATTTTGAAGACCTTTGAAAGACAGTCTAATGAGATTTCATTGTCTTCTGAGGCCCCAGGGTACAATGGAAAATTATTGATATTTTCTGTGAAATATGGAAATGGGTTTTATGAAAAATGGCTTGATAGAGAAAAGCACAAGAGATGGGAGGAATATGATACAGTAGATACGCAAACACTACAGAAATAAAATAAATAAAATAAAATACCTCTAGCATTGCAAAGCTGTAATAGGTGATGAAATACTCAGACACAGAGAATCGAGTTAATTAATTAAACCCCCTTTATAAGAAAGGAATTAACATAATAGAAACATGAAAAATTATAATGAAAACATGATCCTGCTTTGAAAATCTAAGATGAAGACTGTTTTGTAAGTATCTTAGGACAACAGATGATTAATTAGTGCTTAAAAGTTGCCAGGAATTGTACTGAATGTTGCTTCTCTAATATCATTTCTGATGGCAAGTAGTTTAAATTTTCAGGAGGAATATGAGCTATTCTTAGAACAATTCCATCTAGGCTGATAAATGTAACAATTGAGGCAAGAACCAGATCTTGTAGGATCATCTTTGGGAGGTCTAGGTAAGATTTATGTCTTTATCTACAAGTACACAATATTTTTTGAATATCAAAATACAAACTCAATTTGTTATTCTCTAGATGTGACCATAAACAAATATTGCTATATTCTTCTCTGATTATTGGATTGCTGGGAACTTGCTCATTACTTGCTCCAACTTTCCAAGTTTACTGTATATTAAGATTCATTATGGCAATAGCACTGGGCACAATACTTGGCAATAACATTGTACTTTGTAAGTTAGTTTTAGTTCTCAACCTCCAATTTGGGAAATATTTTAAATGCTTCCCATTTTATTGTCCATTAAAACTCTTTTTCCCCCTTTCAGTTGTAGAATGGATTCCAACAAAATCCTAGCCCATAGTCATGACAACTCTCCTTGTCTATCAGCAGTGACCAGATTTTACTTGCTGCATTGCCTTGTATCTTTCAAGAACGGCACATTCTATGATTAGTCATCTCTGTGCCCTATATTGCCTGTTTATTTCTGCAGTTTATTAAATTTTATTTTATGGTTTTGTTTATTTATGGGACATAAGAACAAAAGATTTGCCGCACTGTTCTGGTTATTCCTCTGCAATAAACTCTCCATTGTCTAATTGCATCATTTTAGAGACCCCAAGCAAGAATTCCCAGCAGATTCAAAACAGAGAGACAAGAGAGAATAATAATTTTTTTCCTACCATTATCTGTAGGCCCTTTCACTCATATATCTTCCTGCAGTGGATGGCTGGAATGGGTAGGGGCTGGTTGAGCATCTCTTTGTTCACAAGGCTTCTCCGGAGAGCTAGCTTGGGCTTCCTCACAGCAAGGCAGTCTCAAGTTATTCAGACTTCTTATATGGCAGTTGGCCTTCCCCAAAGCGAACATTCTAAGAGACAGGAATGGCAATCTATTAAGGTCTGGGTTCAGAAGCTGACACAGCTAATATCCTCCATATAGCATTAGACAAATCCATCAGATCTTGTGGAGAGTCAAGAGGAAGAGATCAGCCTTCATTTCTTACCAGGTGTGCCCAGAACTCTGCAGCCATTTTTGAGCTGCCAAACTTATAAGCTTACTCCACTGAATTCTATTCCTTATAAATAGGTGAAGTGAAAAGACTTAAATACTTAAATACTAGGACTTGGATTTAGAGAAATTTGAAGACGCATTTTAGTATCTACTATTTTAAGCAACAGTTTAATTTATTAAAGTGACATCAACCTTGTGTTTTCCTACTCTTTGCCATAAGTGGTTACTTTGTGGACAGGTTCACCTCTGGTTCTAACCAATAAGTGGCTAAAAAATTAAATAATGCCATAAACAGGCTAACTGTTCAAATGTGGAAATAGGACTGGCCTCTGATGGCATGTCTGCCACTCTTCATACAGGTGTTTTTTTCAGAATCTGCATGCTGGCTGATTATAGCTGGCAAACTAGAGAAAGCCTTGAAAAGAACTGAATAAAGTTGCTCAATTTAATGGCAAAAAAGATGCTGCAGAGAACCTAAATATTGAGGTGGGAGAAAAAAATAGCTCTATCATGAAGCTTTTTTCCCATCCCTGGAAAACATCACAAAAGCAAGAATTACAACGGTGATATATCATCATTATACAACCTCAAAACAAATATTTCCAATGACAGTTGTCATTCTTGGCAATCAATTTACCTTACTAGAAAAAGATTTTAAACCTCTTTTACTTTGTATGCTCTGATAACTGACAAGAATAATATGCATTACTCAGAGTACAATGCATGCATACACATAGACATACATACATAGTATATCTCCTCTAAGTTTTATATATCAGCATAGCTCACCCTTCTGAGAAAAGACCCAGTGTTCCTAACTACATCTGATAATTTTTGTTTAAAGTTGCTCTCAGATTTTTCAATTTACTTCCCTTCTCATCACTGATAGTGATTGGAAAATTCTGCTCTGATTTGAGCATGCCATAACATTAAATGACAACTGACTGCTATTGAAATGGATTCAAGACTGATATCTACAAACCTTTATTTTAATATGCCCATAGCACATAGCTAGTACTTATGAGATGCTGTAAAAAAATATGCCCATAGCACATAACTAGTACTTATGAGATGCACACTGTGACTTGAATAAAATCTATTTTAGTCAGATAGGCATTCCATTTTCTCTTTAAAAACACAAAGAAGTTTGGTATTATTTTACAAACTCTAGAGAGTTAAAGGAGATGGATAAAGAGAGAAATTATTTTCTCATTTACCTTTCCACTACTGGTTCATAGTTATTTTATATATCATGAGGTAAATTTTTCAATTAGGATTATGCCAATGACCTGATAATACCTTGAATTGGACCAAGCTTCAGATCCACACAGGTACCAGAGCTGGATGCCAGGGTGTTATGGAAGGGTAATTAGATATGACTAACTGCTTTAAGACAGCAATACTCTCACAGCAGTAACAAGGCATGCACGGACTTAGCACAGTATAGTGAAAGATACATGCAAAATGGACTATTGTACAAATGCAATCTTTGAGTATGGAAGACCCTGCGTTGAGATGACATAATATAATACCCTTCCTGTAAGAATAACCTATTTGTTATTAAAACTTGTGGAGAATATTACATTTAATAATATATTTCAAAATAAAACTGATAGGAAACAAATGAAATATTTCAAAATACTCCCACTTGATTAACAAATGGAAAGAGAGAAAATCATAATTGAGTGTCTATTTGAGTAGGATTTAAGTAGTAATAGAAAATGTTTCCAGAAAAGAAGAACTGCTAATGGTGATTACATTCAGATATTGTTTTTGGCACTTTCCCTAGAATGCTAACAATAAATATGCTTCTATTTATTTACTAATTTTTAATGTGGGAGTTCTGAGATCCATGATACCAGAAGAACTGGCTTCTCTAGAACAGTACCATGTTAAAATCAAGGAGATCGTTGCCAGTTTTGCCACATGCAGAACTCTGTGCTGCCTCTGCTTTAACCAGTTTGAATATTCTCATCATTCCCTACTTTTTCCAAAGCTTTCTAGCACATTCCATGCATTATGGGTAGGTCTAATTTAATGGGCTTTGAAACAAAACAGTTACATACATTTGAATAGAAATTTGTGTGTATATAATATATTTGCATATATCTTTCCTGTGTATACATATACATCTTGTATAGACAGAGACCAAAAATATAACTAAACAAAATTAAAACACTGAACATTAATTTCTTCAAAATTTTTTATAAAAGTTTAAGATCATGCATTTATGATGCATTTTTAATGGAAGGCTACTAGACACTAACCACACAAGCAGAGAACTCCTAGTAGCACAATTCATCCATGGAAATCAACTTCATTTATATTAGAAGACAGTAGGGGGGTAAAGGTGTGGTATTTTAATTCATAGGGAATTATATTCAAATCTCTATTCATTTTATTCCTAACTTAATGTATAATCTAGAGTAAATTAATTACATTCCTTAGTCATTAATATGTTACCTGGAAAATTAAGATACCAATATCAAATTCACATGGCAGCTCAGTTTGTTATATTTATTTGAAATTCACCAAATACTGATCATATACTCATGATGTACATAACGATGTACATGATGTACATAACCATTCTAAGTCTGAAACTATAGCAATATAAAACATATACAACTCCTGCTTTCACTGGGGATTACATGCTGACAGGCGAAGGTGGATATAAGCTAACAAACATATGGCTAATGAATAGTCTGTTTAATAGGATGGCATTTAAGCAAAAACCTGAATGAAGAGATCACGCTAACCCATTTGGTTCTATAAAATAAATACAAACAGCATACTTCTTAAGATTTCAAGGCCTAGAACCAGAAAGCCATAGTTTAATGCTGGTTCCCTGACTAGGATTTGTACGAATTCAGACAGCTTACCAGATATTTTATGGCTTCGTTCAAGCAGGAAGAACAGAAAGAGAAAAGATCTTGAAGTAGCATGATTAAAAAAATTAAGGAAGATGCAGCTGAGGGAAATACTCATCAAGAGCACTTAAAAGAAACTTAAAACAATCTCCATGGGAAAGAACTTACATTACTGTCGACATAAATTCAATACTCTTTAAGGAAAACAGTAAAATCCAGACACCCAAAACATTTACAATTCACAATGTTTACCATCACATCAAACATCATTGTACTTACAAAAGAAACAGAAAATCTGACTCATAATCAGGAGAAAAACCAACCCATTAAAAAAAAAACAGTGTTGATGTGATTGACAGAAAGCAAAGTCCAAGCAGCTATTATTAACTATGTTCAAGAAAAGAAAGAAAGCATGAATACACAGAGGAGCTAATTGGATGATAAAAAAAAAAAAAAAGAAGAACTAAATGAAACTGAAATACTCACTGGATGGGATGAAGAAGACTGGATACTTCAGAAGAAATGTTCAGTGACTTGAAGTCATGGCAGTAGAAACTAATCACCACAGCTGAGAGAGAAAGGAATAGAAAAATACAGAGTCTGCCATGTGGGAAAATCAAGCATTCTAATCTATAGGTAACTGGATCCCAAGAGACAGTAAAGGCAGAGTGAAAGATTGGGCGGTGGGGCAGGGGTGGCCAGAATTGAAAAAATCCTGACAAGAATTTTCTAAACCTATAAACCCCCCAAATCCAAGAAGTTCACTGCATGTATTCTGCGTGGTTTCCAAGAAGACTAAAAAGATACAAATGTTGAATAAATGATAAAAATGTTGAAAGCAAATGTTGAATACTAGTATTGAGGAAGAAATCTTAAAAGAAGCCAGAGGGAAAAAAACAATCATTACTGATATGAGAACAAAGACCAGTATAACGGACTTCTCTGAACTATGCAAGCCAGAAGACAATGAACCAATATCCCAATTACTGTTTTTGCTGTTGTTCAACACTATCAATCAAGCCTTTCTAAACCCAGTGACCGTTCCTGAAAGAAATCAAGGTGAAATCAAACTTTTTTTCATAAAATCAAGAGTTGAAGAAATTATCTCCTTATTTCAAATAAATTCCTCTATTAAAATTGGATAGATGTGTTTATTAATCAGTTTCAAAATGTTAAAATGTGTATTTAGGGATGCCTCGGTGGTTCAGTGAGTTAAGAGTCTGCCTTCAGCTGTGGTCATGATCCCAGGGTCTTGGGATCGAGTCCCACATTGAGCTCCTTGCTCAGCAGGGAGCCTGCTTCTCCTTCACCCTCTGCCTGTCGCTCTGCCTACTTGAGCTCTCGATCTCTCTCTGTCTAACAAATAAATAAATAAAATATTTTAAAAATTTGTATTTATCTTTAAAAGCAAATTACTAGAAGTTTGGTATAGCTTAAGAGCAAATGACTACACTAAAAAATAGGAGTTGTATAAAAATATGATCGTAAGATGCTTAGAGAAAGCAGACAGTTGCGAAAAAGAAGAGAAAAGAGAACTAGAACTGAGAGAACAAAAAACTTCAGAAAGGGAGTCAATTTCTTCATCTTCTGGATGGAGACCTACAAATAGTTGCCAATTCTGGGTATATGGAAGAAACCAAAGGAAAAGCGCATTGGCATTTACAGGCTGAGTGGGTGTTAAGCACACACAGTCTTTCCCTCATCAAGACATTTGACACATGACATGGGAAGCTAAAAACAAAGCAAAAAGGACTTGAAAAGAGGAGTATACTGGTCTCAGGAAGCCAAATTAGAAGTTAGGACACAACAGGGAGAGATATGATGCAGAGTACAGACAGCCCTAGTTAAAAACAGTAAATTACCAGCCATGTAGCACAGGTAAATATCACAGGTACAATGAGACTCATCAATTCATCACAGGTCCTGCCTGCGTTATAGTAAATAGTCGTCATGCTACCTGCCCAGCAGAGGAAGTGTAAATCCTTTCGAGATGGCAGCATAGAGAGCCTATCCAATTTTTATGCACAAAGTCCAAAGAGCCTGTTTAATTCTTATGCACAATGCCCATACCTTATAAGCATGTTGAAAAACACAGGCCCACATCATTGAAAATAAAGAGAAATCTATCACAAACTAAATTAGGTTTGATTCAGACTTTGAAGTTAGCTCACCAGGACTTTAAAACCACTGCAATAAATATGATACATAACAAACAGTTAAAAGAGAGACCAAAAAATGAAAGGTTGGGGAACCCCTAAAGAATTAGAATATATTAAAAAAAAATGTTAAGAAACAAATCTAGTGTTAAAAGTGTTACATGTTTTGAATATAGATTTTTCCAAGAATACAAAAATTAATTTTATTTAGAAAATCAGTTGATACATATCACATTAAGAGAGAAAAATCATATGATAAAGATGAATATAGAAAATATTCAACATCTTTTCACAGAAAAATCTCTCAGTCAATATAACCAAACAACAGTAAAATTCAACATGATAGCAATATGCCAGGAAAAAGTAATTAGAAAATCCAATGTTAAAAGGACTCTCTTTTTCTATTTCTGTTTTGGATGAAATAACTAGAAGCAGGTCAATATTCTGCCAAGAACTAGAAAAGCCAGATAAAATAATATAAACCGATTGCCAGCCATAAGAGCTGTGAAGACAGAGGCGGAGGGAATGAGATTCCAAAGGAGAAAAAAGTTAATAGTGGAACTAATTTTTTAAGCTGCTTTCAGTAGGCATTGAATAAATCTGAACACAAGAAGAAAAAAATGAAGATTTTTTGCCCAAAGAAGGCAGTTGTTGGAGGACAAAATCAGAATTTTTCAGGAAGATTTGGTAGAGGGTGGCTCAATCACATAGTCCTTTTCATCTATATTTGCTTAATTTTTTGAGTGCCCAATCCGGGTAATTAAAAACCAAAGAGCAGAGCCTTCAGCACTTTAGAAAGAAAAATACTTAAGTTTATGGTCATTCACTTCTGGGAGGTGAGAAAGAATATGGAGGCTTCCATTTGAAAATCATGGAGAACCAAAGGTACCCAGAACAATTCTATGCCTTACCACGGATTCAGCTGAATCTTGAGTCACACAGTCCTTGAAGTATGAAAGTGAGCAGTCACCATTCTACTACCTTAGAAGATTGGAACAAAGTAATACATAGAGCTCCTTCATCTTTTTATAAATAACTTTTAATTCAAAGATTACTAGACAAGCCAAAAAGCTAGGACAACATACCTTATAAAAATCAACAGTGAGAACAACAACAACAAAAAAAACACAATAAAGCAAAAATTATAGAAATAAACCTGCATTATATCCAGTTAATGAACTTTAAAAAACTATGATTATTATGGTCAAAAGTAGAGGAAAAGATGATGGCATATATAAAAACATGAAGAATATTAACAGATAATTGGAACTTATATAAAATGACTGACTAATATAATAAGAAAATAGAGGAAAAGTTGGGTTTTATTTTATATGGATTCCCATTTCTCTGTTGAAATTCTTTTACATATAATCAAATGAAAATGTCAGAGTGAAATACATAGTATATAATATTAGAAACTGATTCGATGGATTAATATGCAGACGAGACCGAGAAGATGCATCAGTAGAACATAACTAAACCAAAGACAAAGAGAGAAAGAGAGAGAGAGAGAAAAATTTAGGCAAAAAAACCACCTCAAGTGATACATGACAGTGTTCCAGAAAGACAATACAAACAGAAGCAGCAGTTAAACTACAGAGGAATAAGACAATTTTTTCACTACAGACCGTGTTGCATTTTTCAGATTCTTTTACTCTTACTTAAGTAATTGTTTATTCTTTCTATATCCAAACACTGATTTGTTAAAAGACAGGGATTCAAATGTTTTGCATGTACTAATTTCATTAATTTAAAATTAACATTTATTATTTAAAATATTACAGCCTCTGTTCTATAATCTTAACTTCAGGAGACTATCATGAGGTACCTAATATTGTGCTCCTTTTCCAAGTCAGTATACTAAGAAACAGATATATAGCAACAACCAATAAATCAAACTAAAACATTAATTGCAGCAAAGAACATGCTATTTCTTATTTTCAGGACACACAAATAGTAGAGACATTCAGTGATTTTCAAGTAATTCAGACCTTGCTTGCCTGGAAGCTCTGAGTTCATTTTGGAGCACTACTTAGCCCACATTATTTTGTATAAATATTTCCATTTCTACCTTTTTATGTGTTTGAGCTTTGTACTTTCACACACACCCCCACACACAGAATTATTGGAATATTCTTTCTTGTTTTAAGACCTTTAAATCCTCATATGGCAATTTATAAATAATGAGTGAACATAATAAACACCAAGGTAGAAATAACAAACTGATCATGTAGTTAGCATTTGTTAACTTTTCCTTTGTTTATTACAAATTTTCAACAATTTTTTTTAAAGATTTTATTCATTTATTTGAGAGAGAGAGACAGTGTGCGCACTTGAGTGGGGGAAGGTGGCAGAGGCAGAGGAAGGAGTAAACTCCCTGCTGAGCAGGGTACCTGATGCAGGGCTCAATCCCAGGGTCCTGAGATCATGACCTGAGCCTAAGGCAGACACTTAACCAAATGAGCCATCCAGGCACCCAACAATTTTTTTTTTCCCCGTTTTGGCCTGTGGTTGGATTTACACAATTTGAGGAATAATATATTTCTGACTCAATCTTTACTTGGAGTAATAGAGTTTGCAACAAAATATCTTTCATTTTTTGCAATAAAATATGTCAGTCGATGAGCCTTGATAGTTTTGTCTTTTTTGTGCTGGAAGTTCTGTTCTAGTCAATTTATTTGTTTGCCAAACTGAGATTATCAGAGCTTTGAAGGAAAAATTAGAAGATTTATCATGTTCACTTTACATCTTTTATGCTGATTTTTATGCTGATCAAAATTACCTACTGCCAACAATTTTAACCTGATGAAATGTAACATGTTAATATCACTAAAGAATCAAAGGCATTAAATAAAGATAACCTTTAAGAAATGAAAACGAAAGAAACTGAAACTCACCTAACTTAAAACAAAAAAATCATGCTAAGATTTGTGCTAGCAACAGAAGATAAAATGATGAATATTCTATGCTTTCATTGGAGGACCTGCAGTACAGGAGATAGAGTGCATTCAACACATTGCTTAATTGTAACAAGTACTTTTAAAAATATGAAGGGTTTAATTCTCTCTTAATTACCAAGGTTGGTCAAATTAATCCTATTTGGAATGTTTATAAAACATTCCTGGTTAGCATAAAAAAAATCAACAAGATGCATTTATTAAAAGGCCCCATAACTGGACAGTGAGGGTGGAGTCAAGAATGTGGCCTCCATGATTCTCACTGGGTCAGCTAGGTGGGTGGCAATAAATATGGACCCAGGAGAAGAACAAGTGTTAGAAACAAGGTAAGTTTATTTTTGAACATGTTGATTTGCATGTACTTTGTCATATTCTCCCCCAAAAAGTTCTAATAAGCAGAATATAAAGGTTTAAATCTCAGAGGCAAGATCAAGTTTTAGCTCAGTGATGGTCTAGAGACATTAGAGTGACCTCAGGGGAAAAAATTTTATTCATGGGATTCATGCTGAAATTGAGCATGTATGTCCATCTTTACCTATAAGTTTTTTTAAAAGATTTTATTTGAGAAAGAGAGCATGAGAGAGCACAAGCAGGGGGAGCTTCAGAGGGAGAGGCAGAAGCAGGCTTCCCGCTAAGCAGGGAGGCTGACGCCAGGCTCATTCCCAGGACCGTGGGATATGACCTGAGCCCAAGGCAGACGCTTAACTGTCCAAGACACCCAGGTGCTCAATTTACCCACAAGTTTTAAAATAATTTTATTTGCATTTTAAAGAACTAATCATGACATGGACTTTCAAGAGGTCATAAAGCTTGGAGGGTGGTACTCTCATCATTTGCTTGTTTGAAGAAGAGTGGAGAATGAATCTGAGAGCACAGAATCTTTCCCTAGATCCCTTCACAACTGACTTCTGAACAGATTCCCCCATGTGTAGTACCGGTGGGAGATTCAAGGATCACAGTAAATATTTAATTTTTTCCATCTTCATCTTTGAGTAACTTCTTCAAAATGAGTTATTTTCCCTTCATGAAGAGAACTAAAATAGTCTGATTTGTTGTTCTCTGATAACATCAACCATTCCTCTATCCCCCTAGCCCTATAGTCCACAGTGGGTTCCTCACTGCTAATATCTGGGTTGACTCAATATCCCACTGACCTTTTTAGCCCTTTCCATTCTCTTATAACTCCTCCCCTAAATTAAAGTCTACTGAACTACTTTGCCAGGGCTCTGTTTTCCTGGGTAAAATCTGATAACAACAATGCTATTTTGGTTATATGGATAATTTATTTTGTGGGTTTATGTGTTCTATTTCACTAACTTCTACCTTCAACTTTGATAGCTCCTGACTAATACTTTTTGGGAGAATTGTTTTTGCTGTTCTGATGTATACATTGCTGGTAAGCTTCATGAGTTGAACATTTAAGAAAAAATACTTTCAATGTTTCTTTTTTATTATTATTACATTCAGTTAGCCAGCATACAGTACATCATTAGCTTTTGATGTAGTGTTCAATGGTTCAATAGTTGCATATAACACCCAGTGCTCATCACAATGTGTGCCCTCCTTAATGCCCATCATCTGGCCACCCTGTCCCCCCATTCCCTTCCCACCTGTAACCCTCAGTTTGTTTCCTAGAGTCTGGAGTCTCTCATGGTTTGTCTTTCTTGTTTTCTAATAAGAGCATTTAATACTATTTAAAAAACAACAACAACTATAGGTGGAGGGACTAGCCTAGAGGAACAGGAAGAATATCAAAAAGCAAAAAGGTAAAAAGATATTCAGAAGTATCTAATTTATATAATATAGACAAGGTTCTTGGTGAGACATATTTTTAAAACATTTTATCCAACTCCCTTATTAGTAAAAAGATGAAATTGTTCATTCAAAGGGAGAGAGACTTTAACTGTTGAAGACGGCTTTGAAGATAATGAATAAAGTTGTTAAAATTAAAATTGTATATAATTAAGGTACATTGATGAACCCAGAGGACACTATGCTGAGTGAAATAAATAAGACACACAAAAAAATATTGCAGGATCTCATATGTGGAATTGAAAAAAACAATTTATAGAAGGAGAGAATAAAAAAATTCTGAATCTTGAGTGAAAAGTAATAACAAGTATATCAGAATATTAAGACATAAAATCACTCAGCCAACAATATATGGCAGCATCAATGAGAATTAAACTGTTTATATACATTCCATGAACTGTTCCTCATTTTTTATATAACCCAGAGCCCATGCATTTTCCAAAATCAAGAAATGCATCTGAACTAACACAATTTACTTTTTCTTCTTTTAAATTTTCATTTGCCTATGTAATCCCACCTTTTTAAAGTATACATTTGCGTATAACACCCATGTTCATTACAACACATACCTTCCTTAATACCCACCATCAGCCTCACCCATCCCCCTGCTTCCCCTCTGAAACCCTCAGACTGTTTCCCAGAGTCCATAGTCTCTCTTGTTTCATCTCCTCCTCATTATATGCAAATAATGAATCATGGAACACTGCATCAAAAACTAATGATGTACTGTATGGTGACTAACAACATAATTTTTAAAAGTTTACAGTTTGGTGGCTTTCCACAATATAATCACTTAAACACCACAATGCAGATATAGAAAATGTTCATCACTCCTAGAAGTTCTCTCATGAGAGTAGAATGATGGTTATCAGAGGCTGGGAAGGGAAGGAAAAACTGAAAGTTTATACCCTTTGACCAACATCTCCCATTTATAAGATGAATAAGCTCTAGAGATCTAATGTACAGCACAGTGACAACAGTTAATAATGCTGTGCTGCATACTTGAAATCTGCCAAGAGTAGATATTAAGTGCTGTTGTTACACAGGAAAGAAGTGATAACTATGTGGGGTGACAGATATGCTGGTTGGCTTACTTGTGCTAATCCTTTCACAGTGCACATCAGTGCATGTCAGTATACATCAAAGCATCACTTAATACAGGCAATTTTTCTATATCAATCCTACCTCGGTTCATTTGTTACAGTTATTAGAACTAAAAGATTTTATATTTATTTTTTAGAATACGCAGTCCAATGGTGCTTGTCCTAAGTCTAAGTCCCTGGAAATAGATGAAATCTGTTTTAGGTTTAGAATAATGGAGTCTTTTATTAAAGATTAAGTTTACTCACTATAAGCTTTCTCATCATGGGACGTTTCCTTAATCATTATAATTGTTTCCTCACATATAAAATGTAAAATAACTCCTTTGTTCTACTTAATTTGATATTAATACTATAACAAATACAAAATCATTCTGTGTTCTTAATAAAGTCAGGATAGAATACACACTAAAATGTGCTTTGGTGAGTGCTGTGAAGTGTGTAAACCTGGTGATTCACAAACCTGTACCCCTGGGGATAAAAATATATGTTTATAAAAAAAATTAATTAAAAAAAAAAGAATACACACTAAAAAATTTTTGCAATTTATATTAATGAAATATTAAATTGAATTGATTGATACACTATCAAATTTACATTAGGGTTTCAAATTTCAGAGAAACATAGACCTTGGGGAAAACAATTTCCCTAAAACATATCCATAAAAGTAACTGAGTAGACTGAGTGATGCAAAATACAAGGTTCAAGATCTGTCTTCAAAAAGGATACAGTTCATTTTTTTAAATGATTTATTTAAAAGGAAGAATTAGTCACTGGTAATATATGCACACATAAATAAGACATGACCATGATCAGTGGACCTTTTTAGTGATGCTGCCCACAAATGGGCATAGTGTGTGAACACATCAGGGTAGTTATGAGATTAATATCTCTCAGTTCCAAACACACTCTTCTTATCTCTACTTTGTGATGTTGGAGCTGGAACTGAAAACCACATTTCTGCTTTTCCAGCTTGTTCCCTGTAAACCTTTGCCAATAGGGGGAGCTAGACATGTATTGCAAAGGTGCAACAGGAAGCTAAGACACATTTCTCTGGGTCTATTTCCTATTCCTGTTAGTGTCCCTCCATAATGCCTCTTCACTGCAGTAGTGGCAACGCCTCCTTGTATCAACTCAACCCGCTTTATCATACCCCACCAAGAGTTAACAAGTGGTTTGTGCCCCCTCTTCAGAGCCCTGGGTCTAGGCCATGCAGGCCCCTCCTCTTAATTCAGAGACATCAGCACTAAATGAGTGCCACCTCCTCAGAAGATAAAAGCTTCAGCTCTACTACTTTCCAGCTTTTAAATTTTAAAATTCCAGACTTCTCTTTGTTTTCCAAGACCTATCAATAATACCTGTTTCCTACTATCATTGCCCACAGGCCACTTAAGTGTCTTCCTCTTGACTTTTCAGCTTGAGTTAACATTTTTTTCTAAATTATAGGACAGAGTTGAGTAATTGTAAAAAGCTTGAGACTGTTTAGTCTATAAAGCCCAAAATATTTACTGTTAGACAAAATTTGCTGACCCCTGATTTGAACATCCTTGGGCATAGTAAGAAAATTCAGTATCACTTTGGTGTGAAAGGAAGCATCAAAGAGCTTCAAGCAAAAGCAGAGCTAATACAAATGCCAGTTATGTTTTTATATCTTAGTTTTGTCACTAGTGAGAAAGTATTTGGCGTATACATATAAATGCTATTAGAATGCACATAATGTAAAGATAATCTTGAGTGGAATGGAAAAGATTTTGTAGGAAAAAAAAGTAAGAATCAGAGTCAATTTGAAGTGTTTTGCTTTAAAATAAATTATCTTTTTTCATAGGTGCATTATTCAGGGCATATCTACATTTACTAGTGGTTTAGTTGCAACACTGTGTTCTTTAGTATTGATAACTGATGGTATTTTGCACCATTTTCAACCTTCTCTATGACCCCTGCCATCATGGATTCCATATGTGTCTACTTCCTACCAGAGACCCAAAAGCTCTCTCTTCATGATACCATAATGGATGTGGAAAGACGGTGAGCATAATTCATTTATTTTTTACAAACTAGATACCACTGTAGTATAGTGACACAGGACGAATCCAAATTTTACATGCATTTACCTATTTGGAAATTTCTTTATAGTGATCTACTGTGGTCAATGTGTACATGTGTCATTTTACTTAGATTTCAAAAATACCATAACAAATGATTGCAATAAAAAGTGCTTATTATACATATTAGTAATCCATATATTGACAAGAAACTTTGTAATATTTAATTACATTTATATACAGGATCAAAGGAAGCACTTAACCACAACAAATACAGATGGGATTAACAAACAACAAATATCACTTCTTCCTAATTTAATCTATGAATTCAGAGCAATTAATCACAATATCAACTAAGGCTTACATAAAAGTACATTTTAAAAAGAATACAAGAAAAGCCAAGAAAATTAAAGAAAGGATATTTATGTATGGAGGTGAGTAGTGGAAATACCAAGAAATAGAGAGAGAATGGTGCTTGCCCAAATATCTATTTCAAATGGGCAGATTACAAATATGATATTGTCATCAAATTAGAAAAATTTTACTAGAATAGAACAAAAGAATAAACATATGCATACATATATGTCTATATGAAATAATACATATATATTGTACATGTCTATATACATTTAATGCATGTACATAGATGTTATATATGCATGCATATACATATGTGTGTATATGTATACATATACATGTTTTTATATAGGTACACTTGTATATAGGAACATATGCACATTTATGTAGTCATTTATAACTATATATTGGTATGTATATAACTCATAATGCTGAATATTAGAAAATTATAGAATTATAAAAATATAAAATATTTTATATATTTGTAAGTATTTTAAGCCTAAAATAATGTACTGGAATAATACAAATTTACTAATGTGGTTGCTTCATTCTAGATCTTCTCCCCTGAGGCAAAGCCATTAATATATTAGAGCAAATTTCATCCTACTTAATAGAATCATGTGCTACAATTAATCACTGTTCCTCCAAGGACACACGTCACTTATCTGGTTTACAGAGTCCCACAGTACTTTGGTTTTCTCCAAAATACTGGTGTTTCCTTCTTATATTTTCCAGATCTTCCTTTCTCCCAACAGTTAAATGCTAGAGCAACCTAAGGCTCAGGCCACTAATCACTGCACCATTTACATGCTGCAATTCATAAATTTTAATCATTTATCCCAATCTCAATTCATATATCCAGATGCCCAATCAACAAATCCATTGGTGGCAGCAATGCCATTCTACTTGCTCAGGTCATAAAATATTGTAATCATTCTCTCCTTTCTTTTCTTGATTACTCCCATGACATCCATCAGGGTATCTTTTAGCCGAATTTCTGATTATGTTTAAAAAAAAAAAGGAAAAGTGAAACACTTCTTGTTCCTTCCAAAACCTAAGTCAGCTCATATCACACACTGATGTAATGGCTCCTGTTACAGTCTGGGTTCTTTAGAACAGATGACAAAGGAGAGAGAGTTTGGGGTACAATCTATTTATTGGATAACAACATGTGTAAAAGGAAGGGGCAGAAGCAGAATGAAGAAGAGGGTCTAATGTCTCAATTCACAATTTCTTTAAAAAATGTTTTTTGGCTTTTTTTCCTGCCATAGTGGGAAAAATAAAGTCACAGATGTGTGGGTTTATTATTTTTTTTAAAGATTTTATTTATTTATTTGACAGAGAGAGATCACAGGTAGGCAGAGAAGCAGGCAGAGAGAGAGAGAAGAGGGGGAAGCAGGCTCCACACTGAGCAGAGAGCCCAATGCGGGACTCGATCCCAGGACCCTGAGATCATGACCTGAGCCGAAGGCAGCGGCTTTCCCCACTGAGCCAGCCAGGCACCCCAGATGTGTGGGTTTATTAATTGCCATATTTCCATATCTTTGAACCTTACCATTCTCCTCTGCAGCACTTAGATTTCATCTTCTCCCACCTTGGGAGAAGTCCATACATCTATCTGTTCAGATTCCACATTCCAACACATTCTTCAATATCATTTCCTTAGGGCTTCAGTTCTATCTTCTAAACAATTTATTTGTACTTCACATGACTGTTCACTAACCTTAAATGTATGCACTATTAAAATCAATAGGTTGCAGTTAATTATGGCACAGATTAGCATCATGTTATGTATGAACAAGTTTCAGTAAATTGTACTTTACTTTACCTGAACTTAAATCTACCCTATTAGTTTCTTTCATTTTGGAGACAGATCTTATAAGAACTCTAACTGCAGAGAAGCACAAAGAAATGAACTTTCAGAACACACAGAGTTCTAAGGAAGTGTTGGACTGTTTCAAAGAAGACAAATCAAAAACATGCTCATATGCAGATTCCTAAAAGCATCACTCAAGACAACCTCTCCTCCATACTTGAGTCAAAGGTCCAGTTTAAGTATAACGAAATCCTAAATATTCTACCCAGATATTTATCTCCTAGTAAAAGTAAAACTTGGTTTTCATATTTTAGGCCCAAGTTACAACTCATTATTAGCCACATAGTAAGTGTTAGTCTTCATAATTCAGAATTTTTCCCTCATTTCTGAAATAGAATAATACACTCTTCCCTTTCAGCTTCATACAAATATTGCAAGAAAAAAATGTATAAAATTAAATTGTAAACATTTGAAAATGAGTTATTTTATCCAGAAAATTATTGATGTATCCTATAATTTCTTATACTACCCACAGATTCTTCTAGGATTTGAAACTGACAAGCCTATAATCAGCAAATCAGCAAATTAGATATTTTCCTTTTTTTAAATTATCACATTTCAATGTCACATTAAGTGGTCATAGTGGGTTTCCTTTAACTGTTCCTATTTTAAAAGCAATGATTATACTTCTCTCTAATGTAAAATACAGTTTTTTGTGTATTTCTCATATGTATACTTTATCAGATAAAGCAACTATACTTTAAACAATATACATAGGTCACTTACAATGCTAGAAGAGATAACTCCTAGAAAGTATTATTAAAAGGAAGATACTCCTTGCAATAATTTTTTAAAAATCTAAGAAAAATATGTACAATCTCTGGGAAAAACTATAAAACTTACAAAGAATAACTATATATGGCATACTACAGGATATTTATGGATATACCTTACTATTGTATGGATTCCAAATGTTCTATAAATTCAACACAATTCCAGTAAAAGTCCCAATAGGAATTTTCATAAAAACTTGATTCAAAAATGTCTATAAATATTAATGGCCAAGAATATCAAAGGCACCTCCAAAAAAAATTTTTTTAAATGTTCCTAGTAAATATCATACACACTATAAACCATAAACCCATGGTAATTAAGATAGTATGGTATTAAAACATAAATAAGACAATGGAACAGAACACGGATCTCAGAAATAGAATGAACACACACTAATACAGGCGGTAGATCTTTATTTACAACAGGAATAGCATATCAAA